>NC_135786.1:94420000-95020000 GCF_051106095.1 Pogona vitticeps
CCCCAATTCACCTCTCCACCCAATACACATACCATTTCTATGCCAGGGATAGGACTTTGCAATCGTTGGACTATAAGTCCCACCAGCTCTGTTCAGACTTGTAAGGTTCAGACTTGATGGAAGCTGTGGTTCAAAAATGTGTTGGGAGGGGGCATGAATTTCCCTGATTCACACAGCCATTTGTGCAAAATGCCTGAAACTTCTGCTTTCCAAGACAGCGCCTAAAAACATGAAGCCCATGTTGGAAATTTCAAGCAAATGCCAGTTAAAATGGAAATGTGGTTGCAGATTTCCTCAGAGTACTTGGAACCATTGTCACGAGGCATTTGTATTTCCCAGAATAATTAATGCAGAAGTTCTTGAGTGTATCTTGCCAAGGTCATCTGAAGATTATTCCCTGAGCTGCATTGTCTGAGAGGAAGCGGGTGGGGGTGGGGGAGCATATTGTGTGAATGGTAATTTTGTAAAAAACAGCAAGATAAAAGCTACACTAAATTTGTTCACAGTTGAACTGAAGTGTTTAACACATGAAAACTCTAATTGACAATTCCATACCAAAGTGTAAATTTGTCAAGGAAGGGTACACAACAAGTTTTTTAACATCTCTTTCTGAGCTATTGTGATTTGGATCTATTACTTTTGAATATTGCATGAAGCTGACAAGTACTTGTCATTTAAAGACCACATGGAGACATTTAGTTTTTTCATCTAGACATAATAACACATTATGCAAATTAGTTTGCCAAGGGAAAGCTAGAGGCTTGCATTTAAGAGATGGCCAAAGACCAGTTACTAATAAATGAGCAGGGTTTTTGCTTCTGTGTTGTTATTTTTAGTGTTGGGAGGGAAATAACAGCCCAAGTATGGCAGACCAAGTTCTGTACTGCTCCAGGCCATGGTTTATATGGATACGCAAATCCGCCTTCCACTGAAACTTTTAACAGCAAATTAACACTTTTTGCTCCTGTGTAATCAGCCTCTTTTCTGGGAAAAGAACAGCACTCTAAATAAAGCTGCAATAACTCTTGACTGAAGACTAGATATACAAGGAAGGGAGGAACAATTATGTATCCCAGGAAATTGAAAGTGTGTGTCAGAGCATAACTACTAGTGGTACTTGTTTTGAACAGAGATACATAGATGGGAGGAGGGAAAGGAGACAAGGAAACTGGTCTTTTAAACACAAACATAATTCTACTAGGCACAACCCAGGCAACATTCTGAGGCCTCCTCTTTGGTCTATCCTATCTTTCCAACTTTACACGGTGCACAGGAAAGCCTCCCACCTTAATCATCAAGCACCAGGTGCTTACTTTTGCCCATGACAATCACATTTTATAACAAAATTGACACAAACGTGTCGGGTATTCCCCAGCAGTGTTCAAAATCCTATTTGTTGCACCAGTGGGTATGCCCACTGGGTATGTAAGGAGGTCAACACAACTCCGCATGCAAGAAATAATGTCTATGCTGACTTCATAACTTGCAGCAACTTGCCACCACAAATTATGTTCTTTGCATTACGCTGGTGTAAACATGATGATGGGATTTGGGCAACTGTTCCTACATCGTTTAAAATAACATCCCCAAACTCCAAACACTTTTCTATGTACAGGTTTTCTTCCCACGAACAGAAAACATTCCTGAGAGAGAGAAAAATGTTCCAACAAATCTATTCATTGATATCTCTGGGGTACCTTTCTGTTTGCACATCCAATGTAATGTATTTGGAATGTCCATGCCCCCCTCTTTTTTTTTTTTTTGAGGAAACCATTGTGTACTGAAGCATAAGCCATTCTATTTGATGAAATTGAAATTTTATCCATTAGAATTCCACTGGACATTAGAATTAATTGTGGGGTGTGTGTGTAGAGATTCAAGAAACACCCCATAATGTAAGAATTGTATATTTTATTGTATTTTGTTTATTTTTTATTCCACTTTATGCTTTTGAGAGGTACCCAGTGTGGTGTACTGGATAGAATGGAGTAGTACCCATGTGACCTGGGTTCAACATCCCACATGGCCAGGGACACTTATGTGTGTGTGTATATATGTGGAATTAGCAAAACCTTAACTATCTCACTTACCTTGAAAGCCATATTAAGTTGGTTCTGACTAAACAGCACCTGATATAATGGCATTATTTCAATACGTGGGTGTTTGGGTGAAATATGCACACATACATTTTTTTGGACATGGTACTTTTCCAATATGCTACATGTGGAACTCACTGGGACCAGAAAATACCACATACAGTATATCGCAGGAGTACACTCCCTCACATTTCATTAATATTTTAGTATATCTTTTCATGTGACAACACTGAAGAAATAACACTTGGTGTAACGTTCACCCTCGTGCCCCTTTTGCTTGACCTTCAAGCCTCAGAGCACAGGAAGGTTAACACTCTCCTCTTTAACACTGCTGCCACCAGATGATCACTAATCACCATTACCTCAGAAAGATTCAGGTCCACAGTTCAAATTCCTTTAAATAAATCTTTAGTTTATTGATTACAGAGATCGATTCATGAATATCTTCAGTACTGTAACTAATCACACCTCAGAATTTCCCAAACTACACACTCTATTACTCTAACTTTTTTCTCTACTGTCTGACTCTCCCCTTCTGACTCTCTGACTCCGCCTCTTATAGCATCTCTCTCGGCTCTGCCTCTCAGCAACATGAATATTGCATTACATAACAAACCTGAACCATTACATAAACATGAACCATAGACCTAATAAATAGAGAACGGTACACTTGGCTACAGTGTAAAGCAGTGAGTATGCAGCTTGTATAACAGTGTAAATGTGCTGTCCTCTCTAAAGAACACAACACACAACCATTAATGTCTAAACCACTGGCAACAAAAGTGAGTACACCCCTAGGTGACAATGTCCAAATGGGCACAAAGTGTCAATATTGTATGACCACCTTTATTTTCCAGCACTGCCTTAACCCTCATGGGCATAGAGTTCACCAGAGCTTCACACGTTGCCACTGGATCTTTCACTCCTCCATTATGACATCACAGAGGTGGTTAGAGACCTTGTGTACCTTCACCTTCCATTTCAGGATGCCCCACAGATGATCAATAGGGTTTAGGTCTGGAGACATGCTTGGCCAGTCCATCACCTTTACCCTCAACTTCTTTAGGGTGTGTTTGGGGTTGTTATGTTGGAATACTGCCCTGCAGCCCAGTCTCCAAAGGAGGGGATCATGCTCTGCTTCAGTATGTCACAATACATGTTGGCATTCATGGTTCCCTCAATGAACTTTAGCTCCCCAGTGCCGACAGCACTCATGCAGCCCCGGATCATGACATTCCCACCACCATGCTTGACTGTAGGCACAACACACTTGTCTTTGTACTCCTCACCTGGTTGCTGCCACACACGCTTGACACCATCTGAACCAAATAAATTTATCTTGATCTCACCAGACCACAAGACATGGTTCCAGAAATCCACATCCTTAGTCTGCTTGTCTGCAGCAAGCCGTATGCAGGCTTTCTTGTGCATCATTGTAGTGGGCCACTCTGACGTCACTGCCAATTCAGGCCTCTCAGAGTGCCCACCACTCCTCTTCACACTGCTGCCACCAAATATAATTACTGCTTAAGGAGGACAAATGTTTCTTTTAAAAACAAAACTGGTTTATTGGTTCACAAAATAAAATATGTAAGTCACAGGAAGATAATCACGATGTTAATCCCTGTTTCTTATTTAATCAAACACAGACTTTCCCTCACTGACTACTTTGGCTCACAGGCCTTCAAACAAGCTCTCTCTTGTTCCTTATCTCTATCTCCATCCTTCTCTGTCTCTTTACACTTCACACACCCTTATATAATTCAGCTCCTCCCCCTTCAGCACCACCCTCTGTCACCCCATTGGCTGATGATCCACTGCCCAGCTGTGATGGACAGGTGAGGTCAGGGCTGCCTGTTACATTACCTCCCCCCTTAATAAGTTGTTTCATGGGGGAAAAGCTAAAGTGCTTTCCTCTCATGAACACGGAGCAAAACAACAATACATCATATCAATAAAACAACATTACATTTACCAAATAATTGCATAACCATTAATTAGATATCTTACCTGCATTATACTGTACTCTTACATGCTTTACCATTTTCAAAGTTCCTTCAGGCATATCCTTACTAATACACTACAACATTTAAACATCAGCTTGCTGTTGTTGGCTTTGATAGTCCTTAACCACAATAGTGGGGAATGGTCAGTACACAAAACAAAATGTCTTCCCCAAATATATGGCCCAAGTTTGTGAAGTGAATGAAGAATTGCAAGACACTCTCCTTCACTATTAGAAAGCTGTTCTTCGCCCGCCTGTAGATTTTTCGCTCAGGTACGTCACAACATGATGTTCTCCGTCGTTGTCCTTCTGGTTCAGCATGGCTCTTAACCTGGTGTTGGACGCATAGGTGACGATGGTGAACTCGCACTGGAAATCTGGAGCTCCCATGACCGGATTGGTCATCACCGTCCCTGTCAGCTCCGCGAACGCCTCCTCGCAGCTGCTGGTCCACTGGATACTATCTGCACTCTTCTTGCATGTTAGGTCAGTAACACTATAAGGAGTAACAGCTGGTGGGGGTGCATCTCCAGTATCAATTTTGTGCACCACTCCCTTGGCTAACCCTGGCTTGCTGGAAGAAACCTGCCGGTATCTCCTTAGCAAGGCCCTCAATTCGTTTTGTTGCTCAGGGGAAAGCACAGGGCCAACTTTGACATCATCAGGGTTATATCTAGCTTTCTGTCATGGGTGCCTCTGAAGATCTGGACCCGGAAGGGTTAATTGTGGCTGAGGAGAATGTGGAGAGATTAGAAACACATGAACCGCTTCCAGATTCTCCCTCCACAGCAGACAGGCTTCGGGGCAGGCTCCGGGAAAGACTCAGGACAAGAAGAGCAGAGGATCGCTCGAAGGCTTTCCATAGAGACCTACGCTCACCTAGTCCTGAGTATTAGCAGAATGGAAAGCCTTCCAGCGGCTCAAGGAACTGTTTCATTATAAAACAGCTTCCGGTGAAGCCAGGAACTTCGTGGAAGCAAAGCGTCAATCCTTGGCTGGCATCCACGCTTCTGGTATCGTGTTCCTGTTTCTGGATTCTGGACTTTGACCCTGAACTGTGCTGGTATTGGACTCTGGACCGTGGACTCTGACCCTGAGCTACACTGTGCATTGGACCCTGGACTTTGACACTGGACTTATTGCTGTGAGTTGGTTTCTGGACTTTGGCTTTGCATTCTTGATAACTCTGACCCTGGACTGGCTTATTAGACTCTGGCTATTGTAACCCCCGGGAACGTGACACTTTCCTTCTACCTTCCCAATAGGGTAAGTCATGTTTCCCATTGTCTGCTTCCTTCCCGGCAACCAGAACCCGGCTCTCTTCCCTATAGTAGGGCTTGATCATATTTACATGGACCACTCTCCTGCCTGGTTCTCCATCCTCCTAAATGATACAATCGATTTCATTCATTTCAGAGACTATACTGAATGGTCCTGCCCAATCCAGTTCCAATTTACTCCCCTTGAGAGGTCCCAGCACCAGCACCTCATCTCCGGGACCAAAAACTCTTTCTCTGGCTTTCCTGTCACACCAGAGCCCTTGTTTCACTTGCTGCCCCTGCGAACCTGCAGTAGCCAGCTCTAAGCTTCCCCTTAGGGTGTTCATTAGGTTGTCTAAATATGAAATCACGCCTTCAGGATCAGATCCTTGTATGTTCTCCCAACCTTCCTCGCGTAAGTTAAGGGGTCCTCTCACTTTTCTCCCAAAAAGCAATTCAAAAGGACTAAATCCTGTACTGTCTTGAGGTACAGACCCATATGCATATAACAGAGGTTGCATTTTCTGATCCCAATTGTAAGGATTCTCAGCAGAATAGGCCCTAATCATGCGCATCAGGGTACCATTAAATTTTTCTGTAAGCCCATTAGATTGCGGGTGATATGGGGAAGTATTTAAATGTTTGATCCCACATATTTGCCACAGTCTCTTCATGAGCTTTGAAGTAAAGGATGTTCCTAAGTCAGTTACTATTTCTGACGCAAAACCCATACGGCTCATATAACTCAGCAATGCATCAGCCCCAGTATGAGTCTCAATATTCCTCAGAGGAATGGCCTCTGGGTATCGTGTGGCATGATCAACAATGGTCAGAATAAATCTGTTTCCCCTTTGAGTGACTCTAGGCAATGGTCCTATATCCATACCAATGTATTGAAATGGGGTAGAAATTACAGATAAGGGACATAGCTTCGCTTTAGTCTTGTCTTTTTTATGACCCTGCCTTTGACAAACATCACAACTCTGACAGAAATTCTTAATCTGCTTTCCCATCTCAGGCCAGTAGAAATTTTGTGATATTCTTTGTTTGGTTTTATTAATGCCTAGATGAGCAGCAAATACATCTGAGTGTCCCCTTTCTAATATTTGCTGGTGGTATTTTACAGGGACCACTAACTGTTTTTGAATATCTTCCCCTCCTTTCCTGGGGTTCATCAATAAGCCCTGTTCAATGTGGAACCTTTCAGGTCTCTCAGGGGTTAACTGTACTTCAGAAACGTTCTCAAAGCAGCATTTTAGTGTGGAATCTGCTTTTTGTTCCTGAGAGAACATATTGCTTTGGGGAATATTAAATGGAATTATCTCAGCTGTGTCACTATTGTCAGGCATTCCCATATTCTGACTTTCACTCCCTTCTTCAGCTGTCCCTGCTTCCTCTTGTTGGGAACGTGTTAGAACTAAAACCCTCTTAACATGCTCAGAGAGGTCCGTGCCAATCAAAACAGCTGATGGCAACTGTGAAGAAATTCCTATTCTCTAATGTCCTTGCCATCCCTGATATTGAATGGGTAATTCAGCCACAGGCAAAATGACAGTTTCTTGTCCAATTCCCTTCACAGCCATGCTCTCCCCCTTTAAAATGCATTTCTGAGGTACTATCTCTGGGTGACATAGGGTTACTTGTGAACAAGAGTCTTTCAAAGCCATGTATTTATTATTTAAGACATAAATATTGTCCCCAGCTGTTTTAAATAATTCTTGATTTGTTTTAATTAAAAAGCAATGTCTAATCTCTGTCAAAGGAAAATCAGGTTCAATATTATCAGCTTGTGTAGAGAACTCAGTTTGTGTTGCCATGGTGAGTAACTCCTCCCTTGGTGGATTAACCTGTTCCTGCTGCACACAGTATACTGCTTTAGGCTTGCTTAAATTTCCTTTTTGTGACCCAAATTCTCTATTTTTACCACACTGGGATGCAATATGGCCTTTCTCCCCACACCGGAAACAAGTCCTAAAGTCCAATTGATCATTTCCAGCACCCTTAACTACTTTTCCCTCCAAAATTTGGTTTCTGGTTTGATTCTGGTCTGAGGGCTTGCTCACAAAATGGCCACCAACCTTCTGCTGGTTTTTGAATTGTCCCCTTGGATATTTACTAGTGTCTTCCCAAGTTTTCCTCATGCCTTTTCCCTCAGAAAAACTGGGTTTTCTAATCTGGGAAATGAAATCTGCAATCTCCCCTGCCTCTTTCAAATTCTGTGGTTTCTTGTCCTTGACTAAATATTTCAGTTTTCCAGGTAAGAGAGAATAAAACTGCTCCAATCCCACAACATTTTTCAGATCTTCTACTGTCTCAACTTTTTCCTGTACCAGCCATTTGTCTAGATATCTGGACAAGTTTGCCCCTAATTGCAAGTAAGACTCATCAGGTTTCTTAGTTAGAGACCTGAATTTCTGCCTCAACTGTTCTGAGTTTATGCCATACCTGGCAAACACTAACTTTTTAAACTCCTCATAATTTTTAATTAATTCAATGGGCATCTCTGCATAGATCTCGGCCAGGCCTCCACTAATTTGGGATCTCAACACAATCATCCTTTCAGATTCTCTGACCTGAAAATCATCACACGCTCTTTCAAACATCTATTCATTAATCAAATAAATCCACATATTATCTTTCAGATTATTTCTTTCGTCACAGAGGTGAGGTGGTCATCTAGTGGCATCATACAATCCCCAAATGGCAGTGCTCACAATGGCACAGTATTATAACCTGTGTACAGAACCAAAGGGTACAGCCAGACACCTAAACCAACAGCTGGAGTTACTGGAAATGTAGGTTGTGGGCATAGCGTGGCCTATGCGCTAAACTGGGCACTTGTACAAGGCCATATAGAACCCAGCGCCCCAAAGCTCTGAATATTATATGGTGTATAATGTAATAAATTAAATTGCCTGCTGTCTGGCCAAGGCCACTCAGGAGACTGTGAGGAGGTGCCAGGTGCTGTGGTTTGTCCACTGCCTGGCCAGGGCCAGGCTGAGAATGGTGGAGTGGTGTCAGAATTTGTGGTTTGTCCACTGCCTGGCCAGGCCCAGGCAGGGAACTGTGAAGAGGTGTCCGGTGTGACAGGTGACTTACCAGGCAAAGGCGTGGTGACAGTCTCCTCCCTAGCGTGCATGGTATCCAGTCCAACCTCCTCCAATGCCTCTTGCACACTTAGAGCCGACATACTGGATGTTGCCACAAGTGAGGTTGCCCTCACTTCATCTGAACTCATTTGTGGTGCAGTTACCATTGCCTTGTTTGCTGTCTTCCTGGCTGTTCTCTCTGCTTGTTGCTCCACAACCAGAGGTGTTGTGACAGGCTCCTCCCTGCTGTACACAGCTTCTGGGCCAGCTTCATCCAGTGTCTCCTGCCTGCCCAAGGCTGATGTACTGGGTGCTGCAGTGATCGGGATGGACCTCCCTTCATCTGTGCCCTGTAGCGAATCTGGTACCATCACCCCACCTGCGTCCTTTCTGGATGACTCCTCCGCCTGTTGCTCAGCTTCTAAAATAGTAAACCTGGTCATTAGGTTGTTGGCCAGAGCTTTGAGCTTCACCCTACGATGACTTTTAGAGTCCCTAGCCAACCGGCGTGGCTGCACCTGGCTGGACTGAGGGATTGTTTTGGCTGTTCTCTCAGCTTCTAGAGCTGCAAGTTTGCCCTGGAGTTGTTCCCATATGGGCAAAGACACCTCATTTGAGGATGGCTGAGATGGTGACACCTAAGGTGCTAGTTGCCTTTTGGCTTCTTGTTTTCCTTTCGTTAGACAGACGTGGTGGTGCTGCGGGTTAAACCGCAGAAGCCTCTGTGCTGCAGGGCCAGAAGACCAGCAGTCATAAGATTGAATCCACACAACGGAGTGAGCTCCCATCACTTGTCCCAGCTCCTGCCAACCTAGCAGCTCGAAAGCATGTAAAAATATGAGTAGATAAATAGGTACCACCTCAGTGGGAAGGTAACGGTGTTCCATGTCTAGTCACGCTGGCCACATGACCATGGAGACTGTCTACGGACAAACGCTGGCTCTATGGCTTGGAAACGGGGATGAGCACCGCGCGCTAGAGTCAGACACGACTGGACTAAATGTCAAGGGGAACCTTAACCTTTACCTTAATTGTACCCTGACCCTTCCTTGATGCCATTTTGCAGCCTAAAATGCGATCTAAATACTGTATTATAAGAGAAGGGCACAGGAATAATTATAATGAAGTGCTTATGAAATACTTAATTAACCAACTTATATCACACTTGTGTAAATATTGGTATCAATTGAATAGCTTATGTATTAAACCAGTTAGACTTGATTAATCAAGCACTTAATTACATATATTACCTTAATATCCTAAGTACTTTAACCTATTTATCTAAGTAATTACTTAACTTTGTATATATTCAAATTAAACCCCACTAGTACAGGCAATTATTAGTAATTACACAGTATTGAAACCGAATGCGTTTAAATATTAATAAAATATAATGTATCCAAAATGAATCAATTTATTTGAGTGAGACACGTAATTAGCTAAAATCCTCTTTTCTTTTCTTTACTGAGATTTTACTGCAACTTAAAAGTAGCTTGGGGAAAATAGGAACTAATTTTAAAAGACTGAATCAATCAGTAAAACAATCCTACTAAGTCAGAATTAAGGTAATGAAAAAAATGCGGGAGCCTACGCAACACTGGAGACTGGGATCAAAATGATGTCCCATAGCAGCAGTGAGCTTGACCAATCAACAAGCACCTGGGGATTCCAACCCAAGCAGCACCCAGAGTCTCCAGTCACCACTCAAAATCAAAGGGGGAGGGGGGAAAGGGGGCAGATGGCACATTGAGCCCAGAAAGCGAACCATGTTACATCTGAATCCACTGCAGGCACCACAGAATTCACAAGTAAACCTCCTCTTATTGTCTACCTACTCCAATTATTTAACAAGCCGAATGCAGCCACTTGCACAATATTTACACTAATTCTTTGCGCATATCACCTATCTTATTTTCCTTCCTTTATTTCTCCTTGGCTTTTTTCTTTTCTTCCTTTGAAAAAAAATCAGCCAAGGGCTGCTCGTGCTGCTGTGCGGCTTGCACAAGCCCTCCCTCTACCTTTGGTAGCGGCCCTCCCACTACTTTTGATAATATAAGCAATTAAATTCAAGAGCAATAAAGAAATGACCAACAAACAGGATAATTAAAATAAATCTAAATCAGAAACAAATGTCAGACAAAATGAGGGGGGGGAGCCGATGCTTACCCCCCGATCCCAATCGAAGAGTTGCGCAGGCCTCGTTAACAACTACACAGTTGTAGAGAGCTGAGCAGCCAAACTCCTCCTTCGACTGGGTGCTATCAAAGGAAGAGGAAGAGGAGAGGGGGAAACGGGCCCTTAAATAACCTACAGTTCCCCCCGTCCCTCGTTTATCACGTGAGACTGTGAGGTCTTGCCTCATCCAGGGAAGAAGGCAAAGGCAAAGCGTGGTTCTGCAGCAGCGTCATCATAAAGTTTAAAGGGGACTTGTTTCATTCTGTGTTTTGTATTTCTGACAACACTGACTGCAACTAAAAACTACTCAGTTATTAAAACTGGACAAGATCCATTTCCTTATCATGCGTCCAACATTCCCTCAAATTTTCCGCCAGCACTGAGAAGAAACCCCTACCCATGCACGCAAAGCTCTGTCCTCGACTGGAATCAAATGAGCAGCAACACTAACTGCAGGTGCACGGCACTAATATTGCGCTGTGCAGCCACACACCCATGCATCTTACAGAGAATGCTGCACGCCTCTATAGCTGTCTGCACATGGTGGTGTTAGCACACGACTCAATAAGCACCTGAGTTAATCCCTCTACATGTAGAAGGCTGCCTGCATCCTAATGGCAGCAGTGGTGTTCCATCAGGCAGCACAAAGCAATTGCCACAGGCAGCAAGTTTTAATAGTCATGGAAGGATAGCCATTGTTTAGTTCTTTAAGTTGTGATCGCAGTCCAAAACACAACCTTCCCAAGTCCTGCCCATGTTCCTTCCTTCCTTCCTTCCTTCCTTCCTTCCTTCCTTCCTTCCTTCCTTCCTTCCTTCCTTCCTTCCTTCCTTCCTTCCTTCCTTCCTTCCTTCCTTCCTTCCTTCCTTCCTTCCTTCTGCCCCATTGAACTCAGTGGGATCTTCTGAGTGAACTTGCATAAGCTCAGGCTGCATGTTTCTATGCAGGACTGGCTCATCAGTGAATAAAGTCACAGAGCATTCAGGAAATAATATTAAGTGTTGAAAATTGTAAAGATTTAGATACACTGTATTTTGCACTGTTGGCATGAAATATAATTATCTCATGCTGCCGTATGAAGTTCATAGCAAATTTGGCTCTGTTCCACCTGCCTTGAAGCAGAAAATCTATTTGATTAGACACATTAATATTGAATATTTAACACATTTTAAAGTTCATCTATGGTTTCTTGTAGGATAAAGACAGAAGCTTGGAAAGTGGTCCATCATATTCTTATTACTAGGAATTTAGAAAATTCCTTAATAAGAATTTAATTAACAATTATGTGCCATCAATTTGATTCCAACTTATGGCAACCCTCCCAGGCACAGAATACTCAGCAGTGGTTCTCCAGTGGTGCTGTAGGATTGTACAGTTTTCCTCAAGGCTAGGCAGGTGGCATGACACACAAACTCATCAGCCTTATACATTCTGGGGTAATCTAGACTAGCCCTTCTCCTGAGAAGCACAGTGAAAATGAGAAACCCAGGATTCAATGAATGTTGGATCCAACCCACTGAGTTGCTAGAATAGGAATGGGTGAATCTGTTAGAGAATCTTAGAGATTAGTGGCAATGCCACTAGATGGATGGGATTAAAGTGTAATAAATAAAATGAATCATATAAAATAGTTTATCTCAGTTTCTCATTTATTTCCATTCTTTAGTTCATTCTGACCTTTGAGAATACAGTGGTGCCTCGCTTAACGGGTGCCCCGTTTAACGATGAATCCGCATAGTGATGAAGATTTTGCGATCCCCGCCGATCAGCTGGGCAAAAATGTGGGCTTCAGGATGATGGGGGGAAAGCACTTCCCCCATCATCCCAAAGCCCACATTTTCACCCAGCTGATTGGCGGGGCTCCGGGATGATGGGGGAAGTGCTTCCCCCCATCATCCTCCCGAAGCCCCACCAATCAGCTGTGCGAAAACGGGGCGTTTGCAATGATCGTGCGGAAGCGATAATCGCAAACGCCCCGTTTTCGCACAGCTGATCGGTGGTTCCAAAATGGCCACTGGGTAAATAAAATGGCCACCCGCAGTGTTTTCGCGCCCTTTCCTCACTTACCAGGCAGCGAAAATTGCGGTCGGATGGAGGATTTTCGCTTAAAGGTGATTCCCCCCCATAGGAACGCATTACAGTGGTGCCTCACTTAACGAGCGCACCATATAATGATGAATTCGCGTAACGATCCCTTTTTTGGGATCGCTAATGCGAAGGCATCCCAACCGCCGCAATGGGCAAAACTCGCATTGCGACGCCCGCGGATCAGCTGTTCGGCAGTTTCAAAATGGCCGCTGGACGCCCAAAATGGCCGTGTGCAGCGTTTTCGCCCCCTGCCCTCGCTTACCGAGGGCGCGAAAATGGCTGCGGATGGGGAAAACTTCGCTTAATGGTGAGTACAGAAGCATTTTCCATCCCATTTAGCGATGTTTTCTTATAGCAATGGTTAATCTGGAACGGATTAACCTCGCTAAGCGGGGCACCACTGTAAATGTGTTTTAATGCATTTCTATGGGCTTCTCTTGCCCCGCATAGCAACAAATCCGTATAGCAATGATTTTTTCGGAATGGATTATCGTCGCTATGCGGGGCACCACTGTATTTGCAATCTTAAATTATAGTTATCCTGAGCTTCAAGAACATTTTTAATGAAAGTTTCTTTTTTTGTATGACTTTCTCCTAATATAATTATTTTTATATGCAATTTTGCCTAACGTATATACTTTTTCCTAATACCAATCTTTTTGAAGATTTTTTTTACCAATATGCACATCAATATATACTTTCCCCAATATACTTGGCTGAAATCTTGTTGGACAACTTACACCATGTGTGGTTGATGATTTTTCAGGCATTAAAATTTTCTTATCACCCCTGCCCCGATGGTCTTGAGGCTATCTTGGGATCCCCTTCTTTATGATGAAACTGTAGAATATGTGGGATGGGGGGTTCATTTTCCAAAATGGCTGCTGCAAAACAGGATTTAAGCCATCATTTTGTATATGTTTTCTGAACTGTGTAACAGTATTACAAAATTAGGAGAAAGATAAATTTCTGAAGATAATTGTATTTCGGTGTGTACTGGTTTGGCAGTGTAGAATTAGGTGGGCCCACGTTAAAATGCAGCCAAATAAACCTCTTGACAGTGCTAGAATCAGAACTGATATTAGCAGAAGAGAAAAGTCATGGCAAAGCAGAGGTCACCTGGCAGTAGAAAAACCTGCCGCCATTGCTTAAGGTGTATCATAGTTTGGGAAAATTAGCTTTTTTGACCACGGCTCCTAGAATGCCTATCTGTATGGCCAGTTAATAGTCCACTTTCAAAACTGGGATTTGTACAGAGTCTTACATGGCAGAAGAGCAAAATTCCCAAGCAGTCTCTCTCTATTTGACCCTCCCCCCCAAAAAACCTACTTTTGTCCCGATGTAAAAATGAGAATATCTTTATTTTCCTTTGATATAAAATAGGCTACATTCTCCAAGTAAACTGGTAGCTTCTATCTTGTCCACAGCCCTGTAATCTACCTCAGTGGACTTGTTTTACATTGCTAACTTACTGGCTATTTTACAAAACTCTTTCTAAAATCCCAGAATGTTATTACAAAAACTGGAGATCTACAAGGAATACAATAGTAATCTAATTTCACTCTTCTGCCTTGAGCAGAATTGCATTGATGCTCATCTTCTATACTGAGGCTGCCAGCCTAAACACTTACTAGAAGCTAAGCTCCATTCACTACAGTGTAAAAGAACATCAGTTTCTTTTGTCAGATAACCAAATGTAAGGAAAAAATAAGCCAGAAGACCATTCTAGGCTCCATTCTGTATAGACATCCATTACAGATTCACTGTATGTCACCATTTGCTTGTACTTGATGATTTTATATGTCACTTCTTTCCTTTCAGAAAGGTCTTGATGCTTGTGGAAGGCTCCAGGCCGGAAAATCTCTACCCCTTCTTTGGAAAAAGAAAAAGAGAACTCTTAATTCCCTTCCAAGAGCTCCAAATAACACCTCATAATTATTTGTAACACATTATTTGGGGATAATGGTAGCATAATGGCCTTTCTGGAAATTATGTGAAGACTCATAACGTTACTACTTTTTTGAGTGTAAAGAGAAAATATTACTACTGGGAGAGCTGAACTACTTTCTTAGGGGATTTGGAGGGTTTTTCCTCCAAAATTCAGGGCATTTTTTTAAAAAAGATTTTTTCCCCTCAGAAAACAAACTTTAAAAAAAGTAGTGGAATCATCATCATCATCATAACACTATGACAAGTTACTACAAATTTTCAGCAACTTGTAAAGAATTTGATTAGTAATTGCAAATTCAGAAAAAAAGGAAGAGAAAAGTAAGAAAAAGATATAAAGAAACAAATTTGTTGGCACCGGTGGCAGTTGGCTAGCGCTTTTCTCCACCGCACCGGCTTCCCTCTTGGGCCCCTTTTACTATTTTTGCTCTTCTTCTCTTCCATTTTTTTTTACTTTTCCCCGGTCTGCCTTCCCCCTCCTCATTTTCTTTTTAGTCGGTCGCCAGATTGAGAGCGGGACTGCGAGGCTAGAGCTGGAGCTCAAACGCAGGGCTGGAGCTGAGGCTCGGCTGTGGAGCCTCAGCTGTTTGGCGGAGCACAGAGCTCGGCGGCTCGGGAGCCTTTTTCTCAGGAGGAGGTGGATGAGCGCTGGTGGGGAATGGGTTTTTTTTGGTGACCAAGCCCAAGCCCAGAGCGGAGACTGCCACCAAAGGGGAGAGGACTTGAGAGATCTGGAGGCTGCAGGCCCGACGCCCCCCTCGTCCTGACGAGCTTGCCCGATTTGAGGCGGATTTGAGGTCCGGGAGCCCTGAAAGGCTTAGCTATTGCTGAGGTGGAACCGACCATCCCAGGCTCTGGTGGCAGGACGGCAGGGAAAAATTTCTGGGTGGCCATGGAGGAGAGAAAACTGTCTACTGTGGATCTCGGCTGGGCGGTCGCCATCTTGGGTTCCCTAATGGCAGCCTTCCTCCTAGAACTGGACTGCTTACCCTGTTGCTCTTGGACGATCTACAGAGATGCCACACTTCCTTCTTAAGGAAGGGTAAAGAAAAGCCGGGGACTGAATATCTTTCTGCCTGAACTTTACTGTTCCTGCTGCTCTCTATGCTCAATTTTAAGACCTATGTGATGCAACCCGTGAATAACACCCTCGCTCCACTGTTTTTAATGCTAATAACATCAACTTTAATAACTTTGAAAATAGCTCCAATAACATCAAGACCAGTAAAACTTAAAAGGACAAGATTAAGAGGTGGTGACAGCTGACCTGGCTAGCGCTCCTGTTGACACTCTGGTTGACAACTGGTTTGCTGCTGCCACCAGGGCCATAGACACGATCGCGCCTAAACGCCCTCTCCTTCGTAGAGCTCGGCCAGCACCCTGGTTTAACCAGGAGCTTCGAGTGATGAAGCGAATAAGGAGAAGGCTAGAACGTAGATGGAGGAAGAACCAGACAGACCATAACTGGATACTGTAGCTGTTAAGGTCGCAACTAATCTTTACCTGAATAAGGTAAATGCTGCATGTCGATCATTCTTCGCTAACTGGATAAGCGAAGTGTTCAACCAGCAGGCGGAGTTATTCCGTATAGTGCGCGACCTATCCGGAACTGGTTCAGGTGATAGGCCTCCTCCTAGTTTCTCACCTGACCAGTTTGCAGCCTTTTTAAAATCTAAAGTGGAGGCCATCCGCCGGGAGCCCTCTCCTTTTTAAAATACAATGAGTCGAACAGAGATGTCCAGCGCTACGTCTTGCCCAGTGATTTTCGACTCCTTTCACCCTGTGATGCCTGATTCTGTGGACAAGGTGCTTGATCGCTGTCGAGCCTCCTCCTCCTCCCTTGACTCTTGCCCGGCCTGGCTAATCAAAGCAGCCAGGCCAAAAACAACAGAATGGGCCACAGCAATAATAAATGGGTCTTTCCTTGAGGGCAGGTTTCCATCTGCCCTCAAGGAGACACTCATTAGGCCCATTAGACAGAAACTTAATATGGTGGCAGACGAGACTGGCACTTACGTATAGGCCCATCGCCAATGTTCCTTTCATGAGCAAAGTGGTCAAGAGGGTGGTCGCTGATCAGCTTCAGGCCCACTTGGATGAGACAGATGCCCTGGATCCATTCCAGTTGGGCTTCAGGCTGTGCCACGGTACAGAGACGGCATTGGTCGCCCTGTATGATGACCTGTTGAGGGAGGCTGACAGGGGCAAAGTGTCTCTGTTGGTTCTCCTTGACATCTCGGCGGCCTTTGATACCGTCGACCATGGTATCCTCCTGGGGAGGCTCTCTGAGTTGGGAACTGGTGGCTTGGCATCAGCCTGGCTCTGTTTCTTCCTGGAGGACCGACCCCAGAGAGTACAGCTTGGGGAAAATGTCTCAACCCTGTGGAATCTCAATTGTGGGGTCCCACAGGGTTTGATTATCTCCCCAATGCTGTTTAACATCTATATGAGACCGCTGGATGGGGTCATCAGGGGGTGTGGAGCCTCGTGTCATCAGTATGCTGATGACACCTACTGTAGCTCTACATCTCCTTTTCACCAATTGCAGATGAAGCCGTCCTGTCCCTCCAGCGCTGCCTGGGGGCCATACTGCAGTGGATGCAAGAAAATGGGCTGAGGCTGATTCCGGACAAGACGGAAGTTCTGAGGGTGGACGCTCTTGGGTTGGTGGCCTGGGTGGCTTTCTCACATTTGGGGGATGACCCTGGCTGCTGAGTGGGATTCGCAGCCTGGGGGTACTCCTGGACCTGACACTCACCATGGAAACCCAGGTGGTGTCGGTAGTTCGCACCGCCTTTTTCCACCTCTGGTGGATTGCCCGGCTGCGACCCTACCTTGACATGGGGGCACTCACTACCTTGGTGCATGCGCTCGTAATCACAAGATTAGACCACTGTAACGTGCTCTACGTGGGACTGCCTTTGAGGCTGATGCAGAAACTTCAAGTGGTGCAGAATGTAGCAGCCAGACTCCTTACTGGAGTGAGAAAATACCAACATATTTCTCCTGTTCTGGCCAAGCTGCACTGGCTGCCCATCCGTTTCCGCATTGAATTCAAAGTTCTAATGCTTACGTATAAGGCCCTAAACGGTTTAGGACCTCGATACTTGGCGGAGCGCCTGTTCCCAGCAAGATCTACTTGGATCACCCGCACAAGTCAGGAGGTGAGGCTGAGGAGCCTGACGCCAAGGGAGGCCCGGAGGGAAAAGACTTGAAGCTGGGCCTTCTCGGCGGTGGCTCCTCGCCTTTGGAACAACCTTCCTCTGGAGATTCGTGAGGCCCCTACGCTGGGTACTTTCAAATGCCAGCTGAAAACATGGATGTACATCCAGGCCTTCCCTCCTGGCAACTACTGATTTCTTTTGCTATGCTATTTATTATTCATTTATTCCTGCACTATTTGTTATTGTTGTATGCTAATGTTTTTATGTTTTTTTAAAATTGTTTTGATATTCTGTAAGCTGCCCAGAGTGGTAGAATATACCAGATGGGTGGGATATAAATCGAACAAATAAATAAATAAAATAAAATAAAAAGAAAATTAAAAACCAGAAAAAGTAAAATATGTCTAATCATGCCACATATATTGATATAAATTGATCCAATGTATGTAAGAATATCTGCTTAGTGTCTTTAAAAACTAAATTCTTGTGTTGATAAAATAGTAAGATCTTCTGGCTTCTGAGCAGCGGTGAGCATTTGTGTTTCTGAAACTGGACTATGTCACTCTGGGCCTGCCTAGACTGGCCATTTTGTGTAGACGATGGAGCAAGCTGAGCTACAAAGCATCTGTTGAGTTCGGAGGGAGCAGCAATGAGCCATTTGGTGTTTTCCTCCTGTCCAAACAGCAAACAACCCCTTGTAGCCCAATCAGCTGTCAATTAAGTGCTTTCTCTAATCAACTGAGTGCTGTTCTGTTTTCTCCCTTCCCCCCTCCTTGTTTCCCTTCTCTCATTTCCTCTCCACTTTCTCTCTCCAACACTCTCTTAGCATCTGCAGCTGCAGGAGGCTGTCTCCTACTATCTCCCAGCTAAAAAGGCTAAATGACAAGCATGCAAAAAAAAAATGCACACACCCTACCTATAGCTGGGCCAGAAAAGTGCATGATAGCTCTTAAAGGGGAAGTATGAATTGTTCTAAGCAGAAACACTAGCAAACAAGGTTTTTCCTCCCAATCGAAACCATGCCATCAGTGAGCCTATATCATATCTATATGCTGGTGTGGACAGGCCCTCTGTTACACCGAGGACTAACATATCTAATAAATTCTAAGTCACAAAAGAATAGCTGTAAAATGCACAAGAGCCTATAAATGCATACAAGAGTTTACAAAGTTTAATGCAACATGAATAATGTTCAATACATTCAGTCAAAAAGCAGCCACTGCTGAACACATCTACATCCCATACCGATGGAAGCATCGCAGTGTTATTTTATCAACATTCAGTTCGTGTAACCTCAGTAACAGGTAACAGGTGGTGAAGCAGACTAGTGCCTTAGAACCTTTGAACACATATTTTTGGGGTTTACTTAGACAGCAATCAGATTAAAGTGCCAATAAAGCTACCTTACAACTCTAAAAGAGGCCACCTTCAAACTGACTCCAACTGCATCCATTTTTATAATTCTGTATATACTCCACTTTGCATTTAAAGCAAGCATCATTTATTTGGTTTCCATTCATTCAGCTGCTTCAGTGATTTCTCATTCAGTTTGCACTCACCATCCACTCCAAAGTAATTAATCTTTTGATTAGTGAAAGCTCTTTCCTTTTTCTGTTCCCCAAACCAGACTCTTCTTTGAAGCTACCTCTTATGCCACTTTTAATGTAGACCAGGGTCTTATTGGTCGGACATGATGACCAGATAAATGAAATAAAAACACTTGGTTTTTTCTCCTGGTGAACAGGAAGCTTTTATCTGACCCAAGGAAAGCATGAGTGCATAATTTTATAAACATGACCTGCTGCTAATTATTGGTTAGCAAGTCTCCTCTGAGGAAAAGTTTAATCACGAAACATTTTTTAAGCTTGAGGGTGGGGACGGCATGTAAAGAAAGGCGTTGCAGAAACAGAATTTTGATAGTTGCCTTAAAATGTAATTTATTTCTGTTATAATCCCATGGCCTCAGTTGACAACTACTGCCCCAGTTGTATTTTTGAAAAGTAACTACAGTGGTGCCCCGCATAGCGAGGTTAATCCGTTCCGGATTAACCGTCGCTATGGGGAGACATTGCAATACGGAATGGAAAATGCCATAGTTTAATGCATTCCTATGGCTCTTAAACTCACAGTTCTGTGAAGTTTCTCCATAGCGCCGCCATTTTCGCACCCTCGGTAAGCAAGGGCAGGGCACGAAAATGGTGGGGGCGGCCATTTTCTTCACCCGGCGGCCATTTTGGAACCGCCAATCAGCTGTTCCCAAAATGACCGCCGGGTGCAGAAATGATCGCCATGCGATGTTTAGCCTATCTCAACATCGCAATGCGATCGCATTAGCGACCCCAAAAACAGGTCGCTATGCGGATTCTTCGTTAAACGGTGCGCTCGTTAAGCAAGGCACCACTGTATTATCTTTCCCATTTCTTTACAGTAACTAAAGGTTACTCAGTTATTTTTTAAAAAGCCTCTGAGTGCAGCTGTGAGAGACCATTTAGTGAGGTTGTACCTGTGAAACCAGAAAAAAAACTTAAATATCAATGGCCAGTAGTCACAACAGGTATGCACTCTGATCAGCATTGTAAACAGTATGTCTCTGAATACCAGATGCTGAGTTCTGGAAGGAGCTACACACACTTATTTTGCTTATGAGCTTCCCATGGGCATCAGATTGATCAATGTGGCAACAGAATACTAGAGTAGATAAGCTTTCGGTCAGATCCAGCAGGGCTCTTACATTCCTATTATAACATTCTTGTCTGGATGCAGAATCACATTTCACATTATGCTGAAGAAGTCTTGTGCATCTACATCTTCATGCTTTCTCCTTGAATTAATTGCAGGCATGGGGAAAGAGGTTCTTGTTGGTGAACCTCTTGGGGGCTTTTGTTAGGAGCATAAATTATTTCATAAATAAAAGAAATTAATTACTGCCTAACTGACTAGGGAATCTGCATCTAGGTTTGACTAATTTTAATAGATGCCACATGATCACAGGTCTGAGGTCATTGGTTAATCTGACTTCCCTAGGAAAGAAGGTTAGAAAAAGATTTCTGAGTAAGAATATTTAAAATAATCTTATTCGGCTTCTTGCTGGGCTATTGTTCGGTGCAAAGTTAAAAGGCTATTATTACATGGTAAAGTCACAAAGGGAGAACAAAATAAGCACATTTCTAAAGCTCAAAATAGTTCAAGGGTTGCTAGGATTAATGAAAACCTAGTGAGATACCATCATAGACGGTAACAATAACTACACTACTACTTCCATGTGACTCATGCTTGACATCACCAGTGCTTAAGGTACAGATACTAACAACAGAGGAGCACGTTTTGTGCTTTGCTCCTGGTAGTTCTTTTGTCATTATATTTCACAAAAGTACAGTGCTGAGAGATTTAACACCAGAGTAACTTAAGTATATTCAGTAATGCCAGGTGTCAGTAATTTTTGTCTGGATCAGATGCAGAATGCTCAGCATTTTTGAGAGAATAATTCTTGAAGTGCCTAAATTTTCTTTCGTTTATTGGCCTTTGTTAACTCTCCAGATGGCTGACTATCAGAAAAGGAAGCATTTTTCTTTCGTATACTTAAAAACTAAAACAAAACCTCTCTCCGTTCCACAACCCCTGCTTCTCAAAAATGAACTAGCCACATCCCGATTTATTCTTGCATAAGTAGCGAATTTGTTAGGAATTCTGTTTAACTTTTGAACAATAAAGATGAAATATGATGGAATTTGGATTAGATCTCAAGTTGTATTTAAGGGGGGAAGTACTTCTGTTTTTTTCCATTGCTCCTTAAAACAAAAGTACCAACCTTCTCATGACAGCCTCTCAATCTGGCCCTTAAACTTGCTTTGGAACGAGCCTTGTTTGCATGCTATGCCAAAACATGTCTCAGTGCCAGAGAGTGGAAATAGCATATTACATTTAAATTTTAATATTCTGAAAATAGCCTCTGAAAAGTAACATTAGAGTATTCCTTGTTAAAATGTTAGTGTGGCAATCAACTTTGTTGCCCCTGTTTATTTGTCCCTCACAAAGGATCACACCCTTTTTCTCTTCTAGCTGCCACCAGATATTGTCCTAATACCAATTATGTTATACACGTGTGCTGCCAAAACTAAGGGTTATTGAACTTAGAAATAGGAGGGTTAATTAACAAATATTCTTTTATTGACAAGTAAATCATAAAGGTAAATCACGTATGAACAGTATCAGGTATTAACACGGATTGGATTATGGATGCAATCACTTTTATTCCAAACTACTATATACTTTTAATCAATATCTCTCTTATAGTGCTTATAACCTCATTCCTGCTTGTTCTATATATTTTAACCTTCTCAATTACCTCTCCTAACACTCTCAGCTCAAATCTCTAACCCTCTCCTTCTCTCTCCTAAACCCTAACTGCCATTTTACATCTCCAACTGTCTCTCTGACTCCGCCCCTCCTGCCCTATCCTTGGCTCCTCCCCCTTGAGCTTCTGTGATGGACAGGCAGGAATGACGTCACCTGTTGCCATTTTGCTACAGTTAGTTCTGGCATTCTCTCCATAGAAGGGGATATGCTACTTCTCACTCACATTTTCAAAAAGGGAAAGCTTGTGTACCTTTCATGAAACATGAATGAAAGGATAGACCTAAGGAAAGTGGCAGAGTGGGGATTTGAACCTTGATCTATCCAGTCCTCATCTGGCATTTTGGCTCCCACATGACACTGTTTCTGTTAAATGCATTTGGTTACATGCATCTGGCGCTGGTATTATTTATTAGAGGTATTAATTTTAACACTATACTTCTTGGTATAAAAGAATTCATATCAGAATCATTACATGTGGACAAGTGACATAGAAGGACACAGCCTGCAATTTCTGAACAGACTCTTCTTTCTCTGGTGCTCACTCGTTACATGGGCTCAGGAAACACTGCAAATGAGTTAAAATACTGTGCAGGGGGCAGAGATGAAACATGTTACTGGATGTGCTAGCGCAGTTATGGACATGCCAGCTTAATAAATAAACTGTGCTATTTATTAAAAGTATTTATTCTGTGCTTCCCAGCTCATGACCCCTCCAAGTGATACACAACTACACACACAAAATATCCTTTAAAATTTAATTTAAAACAAAAAGCAATTTAAAAAGTCATCATCCTTGAAAAACGTAATGACAAAAACACAAAAAACCAACCACTTTTGAGTCTAAGCAAGTGACCTTTCCCATGTCTGGTAAGAAGTCCCTGGGTAAAATCCTATTGTTTAGTGTAACAAGTCACACCAAAATTAGCCAACTGAATCAATGGGACTTACAGAAGAGTTGGCTCACCAAATCCCGCCTGATTCAATGGGCCTACTCCAGTGCAACGTACTATCTTAAGCAACAGGATTTCAGCCATTGCTTTGTTTCCCCCCCCCCTCATTTTAAAAAACGTGCTTGTCCAATATACATCTCTTAAATGGAGATTCCTAACCTAAAGCTGTAGCTGTGGGCTAAATCGCAGAAGCCTTTGCTGCAGCGTCAGAAGTCAAGCAGTCGTAAGATCGAATCCACGCAACGGAATGAGCTCCCGTCGTTTTGTCCCAGCTCCTCGCCAACCTAGCAGTTCGAAAGCATGTAAATGCGAGTAGATAAATAGGTACCACCTCGGTGGGAAGGTAAAACGGCGTTCCCTAGTCACGCTGGCCGTGTGGCAACGGAAACTGTCTTTGGATAGGCGCTGGCTCTACGGCTTGAAAAGCAGGATGAGCGCCGCCCCCTAGAGTCGGACACAACTGGACTAAAAATGTCAAGGGGAACCTTTACCTTTACCTGAGAAAGAGGCCTTTTTCTTTGAAGTTTCTTTCTGAGAAAAAGTACTCAATATGGAACTTTCGCTCCAGGGGAAGACATACCAATTTGTAGACCATGTGTGTTCATGTACTGCCTCTCCCCACACTTCAGGAGAGGCAACCCTTCTTTATTCCACTAACCACCTAGCCATGTGGTGCACCTTGCATGTCCACTCAGTAAATGAAACACACGACTTTATAAGTGGGTATAGACTTGCAACCATAATCTCCTACCTAATAGGAGTCCATGGCTGTCAGAAGAAATCAACTCTCCCCTCCCTTCTACACTCACTGTAAGAAGCACCTGCATTATGCCACTCCGTATTGGAGAGAACCCTTTGCAATGGATGCTTCATTCATGCGGCATCTGATATTTTCCCCCAACAGCTACCAGCAGTTTCCTATTCCATAATCCTCATCATTGTGAAAATACTGCAGAATGGCTATAGGCTAATAATAAAGAGTGTGCTGACATTAGCAAGTCTCTAATCAATGAAAAGAAAGAGATGTAGTTCTAATGGAAGGGCTAAAGCCTGCTTTTATGTCTCCTTGATGGAGCAAAACGAATCAGAAATGTCCTTGCTTGTCAGAGCTAGTTGATAAAACGTGGTAAAATCAGAGACTCTGATATTTCCCCCATTTGCGATAGTGTGAGGCATCCTTGGTAGCTACTTATTAGATTATTATTTTCCCCTGGTTCTCTGCATGTCATAGGAAATCCTCAAGGCCAGGTTTGCATTAATAAATAATTATCCCTGACACACACAGAAAGATGCAGAAAAAAGGGTTTACCAAGGCTCCTTTGTACCCATCTGCATTTTAATACACAAAGATGGAATTGAAGTTCTATTAATCCTACCAATGTCAACTAGAATGCTGTTGACATAATCCCCTGAAGCACAGTTGAAGGCCAGGACTGAACAGCACACAGGAAAATTCCAACCCTTTCTAGGTTAGCTTTTCTTTGCTAGGATTATTTGGTATTTACTGGCAGAGTACAGCCGACATGCATGTGGTGAATTTGTGACTACCGAATCACCGGATAACAGGGATGTTGGCAAGTATTTGGGTGCAGGTCCCAAGTCCGAGTCTCTGGTATCAAGTCCCATGTCCCAAGTTTAAGCTCCCTATTAAAAAGAAGCCTTTTTCCCCCAGAAAAAAGGGAGGAGTGGGTGGGTTCTGAGTTGCAACTAGAGTCTGAGTCATTGAGAAAAAGACTCCAAGTCAAGTCCAAGCCCCTGGTGCGAGTTAAGTACAAATTGACAGCATGTCTCATGACTCAAGTCTCCATCCTTGCTGGATACTTGTCTATCTATTTAAAAATCTATTTAAGATTAATATGGGAAGAAAAAAAGATTAATAAACCTGACCCCTAGAGCAAGGAGAGCAGGGAAAAAATCCCAGAGAGAAAAAGAAAAAAAGGAGCCTTAAGATACCAATCTGCAGGTAGGTCTAGAAAAGACAAATGGGGAACACCCTTGGGCTATCTATTGCTTCTCTCCCCACCTCATACTTGTTTGATCAGTTGCTACATACTCTAATGCTCTGTTTCAAAACCCTGTCTGGCAATGACCATATTTTGGCAGTACATAAAGACTGAAGGCAGCTGCAGCGTTCCTTACTTAGAGATAGATTACTCAGCAATATGGTTTGCTTTCTGGCATAGAAATGCATTCTTACAGGGTACAACATAAACTGTTGCAGGATTTAGCAGTGTGGGTAGTACTCTTCGTACACTCTTGCAAGACAGGATTGGCAAATGAGCTGGGTGCTAGCAAGCAGTAAGGAGAAACTTTAGATGGCTTCTACAGAGGGAAAGACCAGAATTCATTAGCTGAAGACACCTTATGGAAGTCAGGATGCAACACCATCAGGACATATGAGGTGGACTGAGAATTTTAGCACCATGGTTTGTAAATTATCTGGGGAAAATACTCATTATGAATTAAAATCACAGATGGCCAGCTTGTGACTCATGACATTCCACTTGTGACCAAGCTGAATGCAATAACTTGGAGAAGTTATTGTTTAGGACTCTAGCTCCCAAAATCCCCCAACCGGCATGGCAATGCGGGTTGTTGATCCAAAGGAGTTATAGCCACTAGCCATAATGGCTGGGAGATTCTGGGAGCAATAGTGAGAAAAAGCAACTTTTCCAAGGCATCCTTGTCACTGTCACTGTTCCATGTAGTCAAAATACAATGGAAGAGCACCTGAAGTACAAAATTATCTACATGCTTACAATTGTTTTGGGGTAAATGGAAGAATGTGGAAGTTCTCTTGACCTTGGGATATGTTCCCACTGAAGCCAAATTGAAAGCTATCTGAATTCTAACTCTGTAAAAGACAGTAGAACGTTAAATATTGAAATCAAAGCACTGGTGCAAAGACATTAATGTAGAGGGGTATAAACTTTCTTCCTTGATGGAGTTCTTTGAGAACTGGTGCATTTCCCACAGAAACCCAGTATTTCCTTTGCCCACTGGAGAACAAAAATCTATGGGATATTAGTTTATGCTGCTCAGGACAGAGGACCTCAGTTTTGTCCTGCATTAACTTAGATTACTGCCTGGAACACATTGCAACTAGAGTATTGGGTTGAATGATGGACTAGGATCCAGGAGACCTGGGTTTCAATCCTGACTCAACCATAGAGACTCATGGGTGTGTGTGTGGCACTGGTGCTTAACATCTCACTTATTTTGAAAGTTCTATTAGGATCTGCATAAGTTGGTTTTCACTATTGTAGATGACACATAACAGATACCAGGATACCTGTTGTATTTCCTGCAAAATATCCAACTCTAAAAGCTAATACTGTACATTTACAGAATACTTTTCTTCTCTGATGAGTTGCTATGAGTAACATTTCTGTATTTTATTAAATACCTCTTTTAAGTGGGTGAACCAGCAGTGCTTTTTTTGTTACACTATTCTGATTCATTGTTCATGGGGAGTAAAGAACCTTTGTATGGCAATGCAATGATGTCTGTCATCTTTCACCCCAGTGAAAATGATGCAGTTTGCTTGCGATTATGGACTCCTATTGATTTCCAATTTTCACCAGACATGTTCAGGTCCCTTGGGCTCTAGGCGCTTGTAGATTCTTATCGTTCTTGTAGCAAAGAAACAATGTGGTAGTATAATTGGCACAGTGTAACAATCAGGGTCTCCTATTCTATTTTCAATTTAGTTCTTTATTGCAGTATCTTGACAGTAGATTTCTTCCCAGTGATAATGGCCTCATATATGGTTCTCAATGACCAGGCTTAATTTTGCAAAGTGTGCACGGAAAGTCTTTTTAGGCTGAAACATCTCTATTCCAAAAATGACTTTAATGTCCAGACTCTGTCATATGATAAAATACAACGTCTTTATGTTGTAAAACAGACAAGATCCATGTGTTTAAATTTTGCTTCATTGTCGTCTTTACTGTTGTGGGCCACCCAGTTGGAACAATATTATAAGGACTATAATAGGGTTTTTAAGGTAAGTGAGATATTTAGGGAGTAGTTTTACCAGTTTCACATCTCTAGTGATCTTCCTTGGCTGAGCTGAAATGTGAAGCCAGGTCTCCTGAGTCCTAGTCCATCACTTTATTCATTGTGCAACACTGGGTATGCATTTGACTACTGTAGTGAAATCAGCACCACAAACTCTCATCAAATCGTAGGGTGTTCATAACAGTGTATGTTTTGAAAGAGCCATAGTATAATGTCAAAATTGACAAAATAGGTACAGGTAACAGCAATGCATACTTCCTAAAGTATGCAGCATAATACCAGCACTGAATTAAAGGAATTCTGCAGAGGCAGCAAAAAGTATGAAATCATACATGAAAATGAGGGAACATTCACAAAGCGTTCATTGCTTTTGAGTATTGATTGACCATTACTAGTTATGACTAGAGATGAGGGCTTCATATTCAGTACCACAGGTGATCAGCTTGATTAACACCCACCTCCAGACCCTGCCGGACCACTTACCATGTGGCCCGTGTGGCCAGCATCATCATCTGTGCCCCAGTCACAGCAATAGCTCAGCTGCTGCAGCCTTGCCTCCCTGCTTGCCCAGCCACTCCATGGCTGAGCAGGGAGACTCATCCTCCTGCCCCCTTGCCAGAGTGGCTGAGTGAGCAAAGAAGTGGGGTTGCCGCATCTGAGCTACTGGAGAGAATTTAGTTAATTCCTTTTTAAAATTACGAAACTGTCAGATACAAGTAACAACTGCACAGAGAAAGTATGAGAGAATAGCTTAAGTCTCAGAATCCCACCTCTTTTCACAGTAACTAGCACATTATAGGTTAAAAATCACTCTGGAAGCATTTTAAGTCAGAAAAAGTTATCTTTACTTACAGTTCCTGTCTATAGTTACAGTTAGTAGAAAAACAGGAAAAATGAAGTATCCACACATAGGAGAGAACCCCTCCATGCTTCCTGCATGCTCATAAGTCAGGAAAGGAGTGAGATTAACAAACAAAGGAAGCAAAACAACAAACAGGGAGAGGGTAGGAGCAAGCCAGAGGCAGGAAAAAGAACTTTATCAATAGGTTAATGAAAAAGGAAAATTCCTTTAGGTCTTAAAAGTCCCCTTCCCACTGATACCCATTGTTAGAAAGCATGCAAGATTGTTACCTCAACATCTTCCTCTACAGGTGAAAGACCTTTCTTTGTTGTAAAACTTACATTCCCTCTCCTTCATATACTTTTCTGCTTGCTCTTTAGAATTATAGAATCATGAAGAGGCCTATAAGGCCTTTGAATCCAATCCCCTGCTCAGTGCAGGAATACAAATCAAAGGATATCTGTCAGGTGGTTGTCTAAATTTCTCTTGAATGCCTCCAGTGTTGCAGCAATCACCACCTCTTGAGGTAATTAGTTCCATTGCCATACTATTCTAACAGTTCCTGATATTCAACCAAAACCTGGCTTCCTGTAACTTGAGCTCATTGCTGTGTATCCTGCACTCAGGGATGATTGAGCACAGATCCTACCCTTCCTATGTATGACAGTTTTTCAAGTATTTGGGAACAACCATCATATCTCCCCTTAGTCTTCTTTTCTTGAGGCTAAATATGTCCAATATTTTCTGTCTTTCTTCATAAGACTTGGTTTCCAGCCCCCTATGAACTTCTTCCAGTTTGTTCATATCCTTCTTGAAGTGTGGTGTCCGGAACTGGACACAATACTCAAGGTGAGGCCTAACCAGTGCTGAATAAAGGGAAACTAGTACCTCACGGGATTTGGAGACTATACTTCTGTTAATGCAGCCTAAAATAGCATTTGCCTTTTTTGTAGCCACATCACACTGTTGGCTCATATTCAGCTTGTGATCTACAGCAACTCCAAGATCCTTCTTGCTTGTAGTGTTACTGAGCCGGGTATCCCCCATCTTATAACTGTGGAGATAAACATAGGTTTAAAGGTAGGGATCTGTGAATAAAAAGTACAATGGAAGCAAAAGCTTTACATCACAGGTAATGATTATTCTTCTTACCATCAAGTCTGACTTTCAGAGGAGTTTCCCAGATCAAGCCATTTTTATTAAGCAGGTCATTGTATTCACATCTTGCATAAATTTATCAAAATACCTATGAATGACTTTGCAGTTCTTTTTACATAGCAGTTATTTTTACAATATCTACATGGGTTTTACATTGGTGGTGTTAACTCTATCAGAGACGTGATATCTGAAGAGCAGACAGGTGTCCCTAAAAGTTCAGATATATTCCTTTGGGAAGTCCCAATTCACTGTGGTATCTGGACATATTTCCACTATATGTTTTTAGACATGCATCTGCCCATCATAATGGGTTGAATCTAAAAGTGAGCTTCCATTCCTAAGAGGAGTCCTTCTGTGATGAGCTGGAGTTTTGATCCACCAGAAGTTTCCATGAATGTGAAAGACAGCTAGTTTTCCGCAACCCTCTCTCCTCCCATACTACTCCAGAGAGGCCTTCAAGCCTTTGCAGCAAATTCTTGGGAGCACAGAAGATTGGAAGCAGAGGTGCAGAGGAATGTCATCCTTCCTTTGTAATTTATGGGAGGCAAAGGCCACCTGTGCTGCGAGTGAAATTACAATAATTTACTGAATCTTCTAGCTAACATAGTTATTGGTCATGCTGGTTGGGGGCTCTGGAAGATATAGTCCATCACAGTAACTTGTACAGGCTCTGCTAACTCAGTGTCTCAAATATTATTGCCAGTCCTAACAAGAGTAGATCCACTGAATCAAATGTTCAATGATGAGTCAACATTTATGTAACTCCTATTGACGCAAGTGGTCTATTCTAGCTGGGACTACCAATTGGATTTTGGCCTGTATTTTTACTACAGAAAACAAATATATTGCCACATGAAGTCTGAAGCACCTTTCCTTCTGTGACTGATCATTATTACATCCTGTGACTAAGAGCATTTTGTATAAGATGGTTGAGGTATGCATGTCGAAAATTTCTGTGTTTTTTCCAATCCCCGCCCCATGCCGTTGCTAGGGGAAAATAATCATGTATTTTTGTACTATGTAAAAGGGTAAACAGGTGTTTCCTAAGCACATTTCCAAACCATTAATGATGTTATATACCTCTAGCATATCTTCTGCTCAGCCATCACCTGTCTAAGTTGAAGAGCCATAATCTCTTCCACGGAAGCCTTGGTATTCAGAGCAGCTGTTGCAGCACAAAACAAAACCTTCGTCTCTTCTCATTTTGGTCTATAATACCTCTACCCAATCCCTAAATTTTAAACTGACAACCCAGGCCATGAAACTCAGCTGAAGAGTAATTCACGATAAAGATCAAAGCAATTATGTAACATTCTGGAGAAATCAAAGCCAATATGTTCCTATTTACAGCAAGAGAGTGTGCAGCATTTACTGTTGATTTAGAGACTTTGTAGGAAGATGAGGCATCCTAATTATATAATGCCTATTTTACATAACAGAAGCAAAGCTGGTGCTTGTTGCATCACTGCCGAACAATACTATTTGGCATTGTGATCAAGTTTTTTGAACAATAGGAGCATGATTTGGCACAACAAATATTCCACTTGTTTAAGAATAGGTAACTTGTGTGTGTGTGTGTGTGTGTGTGTGTGTGTTTTAAATCCTCCCTCTCCGTCACTATCTGCTCTGACTGAGCTGAGTGACACCCTCAAGGGACTAGCATTATTACTGAGAGAAGTTTTGGATTTAAGAATAACACAGGCAGAGGTCACTGTGTTATCTGTAGAGGTGTATCATTGCTACTGCTCTTCTCCCATGAAATTTTGCTAGTGATATCAAACAAGAACTTGGAAAATACACTTTTTTGGAATATATTTCCCAGAATCCTCTAGTGCCCAGAGGATTCTAGGACCTGTAATTCAAAAACATAATATCTCCAAGCTGTGCATCAAGTATAACTTTTGTCCAGCCAGCAAGTTCAGATTGTATACAAACAGATTAGAAATACGTTTGGATTAAATACACACATTTACAGATTTCAGGTTTCTAAATTAATAAATACAAATTCCAAACCAATTTCATTCCTCTTGCTTTGTCTTTGGATAGTTTGCCCAAAGACACACTTTGAAATTGGCTTTGAATTCCATCTTAGGAAAAATCTAGCAAGGGACTGATAACTCTTACCCCCGTTCTTGCCAACAGTTCCTACCATCTCCAACATCCAAGGACAATGATGAAAATACTGTACCAGGTTAAGGAAGTTTGATGTGTATTAAGGGGAAAGAGATGGAAAGAGAGAGAGAGAGAGGTGAGTGGTCAGTGTTTCTTGAGTGGCAGAAGACTAGGAGCCACCTAGGAGAAATCCCTAGCCTGTGTCCCACTCAGTAATAAACAGAGGCAAATGGAACAAGAGTGCATCTCCTTGTCTCAAAGGAGAGGAAAAAAACATGATCTAGATCTAGCACCGATGTGGATAGGATTTCACTTTATGAAACTGTCCTGCAACCCTCAGTTGTCCCTCAATCTGATTTGTTCAGTGGCACAACTTTGATAGTAAGAAGATAATGCTATGGATAAATAACATATTTTTAATAAGGGCTATAAGGCACTTTGAACAAAACAGGAAAGCTAAATTGTTAATGTTGACTGAGTGATCCTGCGAGTTCTCCTCCAAAATGTAACATTTCCACGTCTGCCTGCAGGGACAGACAAAAGTTGGAATGGAATGGGAATTCAATAAAAAATTGATGCCGAAAACAGTGGAATGTGCTGAACAAGCATCCAAATAATATTTTAGACTTCAAACTCTATGAAGATTGCCCTTTCATTAACCTTTAGCTGCCCAAGCCCCGAATGGAATGGAACACAATGGCCCGGAATGGTAACCTCCGAGCAGGATAGCACCAACCAAATGCACAAAACATAAGTAGTGAGGTGAGATGGATGTAGCAAGCCACAGATCAGCTCCAGAAACAACATTCCAATACCTATTCCAGGCAGAAAACTGATATTGGTAAAAACAGCCCAGAACAGTAATTTCCAAGCAGGACAGCCCAACCAAATACACTAGACATATCAGACTAGAACAAACAGATGGAACCTGCCACAAAATGCACCCCAGAACAATATTCCAGTACCTGTTCTGGGCAGAAAATCGATATTCCAAAAAAACAGTCCAGAATGATGACTTCTGAGTAGGTCACCCCAACCAAATTCACCCACTCAATCTAGCTGCCCCATGAAGCTAAAGGGGTATGGGGTATGGTGCAACTAGCCAAAAAAAGCCCCTGGGAACAGCAGTCCAGTACCCATTCTGAAAATCAATACTACAGAAAACAAAACAAAAGAAAAAAAAACCCAAACAGCCCAGTACAGGTACTGGTATGTTGGTCTGGGGGGCATTTTATGGTAGGTTTCAGTGTTTCTTCTGCTGGACTGGTTTGGTGAATTTGGTTCAGCTCCTCTATGCAGATGTTTGCTTTCTGGCCTGATTTTTGTTGTTGTTGTTGTTGTTGTTGTTGTTGTTGTTGTTGTTGTTGTTGTTGTTGTTGTTGTTGTTGTTGTTGTTGTTGTTGTTGTTATTGTTATCGTTATTATTGTTGTTGTTATCATTATCATTATCATTATTGTTGTTGTTGTTGTAATAATAATAATAATAATAATAATAATAATAATAATAATAATAATAATAATAATAATAATAATAATAATAATAATAATAATAATAAACATCAGGCACAGTCAATCAAAATTATAAAAACATTGACTGGTATTATATAACAGATACAAGTTTTAACCAAAAAAACCCTAAGTATCTGTTAAATATCGACGCAGTATGTATGCTATTCCTAATATTGCTGTTTTTTGTAGCTCTGATGGCATGATTTCTGAGATCTGCAACTACTTATAATACTGTATGAAGTTTCTTGATATTGTTCCCAAAGCACCGATGACTACGGGGAATACTGAAGAGTGTTTTTTACAAAGACAAGATGTTTCGATTGCCATGTTTCTGTACTTGGTTAGTTTTTCCAATTCTTTATTTTCAACTCTGGCATCCCCTAGAATTGCAATGGCAATGATCTAGACATTTCTTTGTTCTATTACTGCTAGGTCTGGTGTGTTATGTTCAAGGTGTCTATGACACCTACATATCAGTTTTGATCCGGAAATCCTACAAGATCTTGACTTCCTCATTTTCTGACACCTTCTCTACCTGATGTACTCACAGGTTTTTGGAGGCTGGCAAGTAACTTTTTTTTTGCATAATGACCAGTGCACTAATTTTGTCACTCTATCACGTCTAATTTTGTAATCTGTTTGTGCAATTTTGGGGCATTCACTGATGAGGTGAGACACAGTTTCATCTTTTTCTTGACAGAATCAACATTTGCTGTTAGCACTAATTCCTTGGATGTTAGCTTTCATCACATTAATTTGGAGTGCTTAATCTTGCGTAGCAAAAATCAAGCCTTCGGTTTCTTTCTTAAGGGTCCCCAGGTTTAGCCATGCCCATGTTGAATTATTATCATGCTTTCCATCAATATTTATCATGCTTACCATCAATATTTCTAGTATTATTATTATTGCAATATTGTTTTTGTGGCTGGTTTCATAAAACCCTCTAGCTTGATGGGGCAGGTAAATTTGGTTCGGCTGTCCTACTCAGGAGTTGCCATTCTAGGCTGTTTGTCAAAATATCAATTTTCTGGTACTGTTTTGTGAATTTTGCTGGTTTATCCTACTTGCCATTCCAGCCCACTGTGTTCTGTTCTGTTGGGGTTTCGGACAATAAAGTGTTGATCAATGAGGCACTAAATAAACAATATTCATTGAGCGTGAGATCTAAAATATTCTTTGGATGTTTCTCCAACACATTCCACTGTTTTTTGTATCAATTTTTATTACAAAGTTCCCATTCCATTCTATTCCGTTCCATCTTTTACCTTGTCCCCTGCCTGCGAGGCAGTATATACAAAATAGCTTACCATGTAAAGCACATGCTTTGCTTCAGGTGGCTCTAAGTTGATTTAACTGCAAGACTGAAAGATTTGATTAACTATTATAGATTCTGCAGCATATTAGGTAATGAAAACAAGTTAGAGGGCTAGGGGGAATAAAGCCTTGTGTGTGTTTGATGAGCTCAAATGAAAAGTAAGTGGTGAAGGGAATATTCATCCTCCCAAAACATTTTTAATTTTCAAAAAAATGAAAGCCGCTCTCATAAATTAAAACAATACTAAAACTTTCACTTGAATTTGTTATATTATGAGCCAAAGTGTGTAATAAAGGACATCCAGATTGAGAATAAAACAAAATGTTTGTATTTTCCAATCAAGTAAAAACCAGTGAAGATTCTTGGGATAAATGGAGTTATGCCAATTGAATTCAAAGGCAACCGCATGTATATTTAAAGAAAGACAAGCTCAATCAGAGTAATGGAGTTCACAATATGAGAGCCAAAAAATACTGTTGCCGATTGAACTGCAAAATAGCATACTGTATCAGGTTTGCCTGTAATGGAAGATATCTATTCAAACTAAGCAACAGAAGCACCACAAGCTGTCTTATAACAGGCCATATTCTTTGTCCATCCAGTCCTGTATTGTCTAGTCTGACTGTCGGCGCACCTCCAGGAGCTCAGGCAAAGTTATGTCCCATCAACTTATATTTAAGATCCTTAATTAATAGGATGTGCCAGAGACTGAGCCTGGGAATTGGACCTTCTGTATGTAAATCATATGATATTTCATTGAGCTACACGTTTGAGCGATGGGGCTAAAGTGTCTTCTACATCTATCTATCTATCTATCTATCTATCTATCTATCTATCTATCTATCTATCTATCTATCTATCTATCTATCTATCTATCTATCTATCTGTCTGTCTGTCTGTCTGTCTGTCTATCTGTCTGTCTGTCTGTCTGTCCGTCCGTCCGTCCGTCCGTCCGTCCGTCCGTCCGTCCGTCCGTCCGTCCGTCCGCCGTCCGTCCGTCCGTCCGTCCGTCCGTCCGTCCGTCCGACCGACCGACCGACCGCCCGACCGTCCGTCCGTCCGTCCATCCGTCCGACAGCCTGCCTGACCGCCCATCCACCCACTCACCCATCCATTCATCCATCTTCATCATGAGCCTCCAAGTTATAAATCTCCATATGTTCCTGAGTGCCAGAAATGACACTCCTGTTAGGTTACTGTTTGTTCTTTAGATTGTTTGAGGCACTCTGCAGGCCATCTGGATAAATAATTTACCTTGAACCTTTAAATTAGAGATGACAGAGCCTGTGGCTTTCAACAGTCCTTTGTGATTCCTTATTATCCCACCGCCTAAAAAAAAACAATTGCCTTAACTGTGGGATTGGCAACTTGTGGCCCTAAGAACCTTGAACTGTGAGTTCCTTTGGCTCAGGTTGGCACAGACAGAGGTAAAGGTTGACTGGAGCTGCAACTGAACAACGCCTGGAGGGTCACAAGTCAATCATTCTTATCTTAGAGTATGAATAGTTATCTAATCTTCAGTGGAATCAGGTGAAGCTTCAATTGGGACCTATCAAACGTCTACCTTAGACATTCATATGTGGTGCTGCTTTGCTGCACCTGAACAGAAGACTCTGGGTGGGGTGGAGGGGCAAACGTGGAGAGGAGCATCTCAGGATAAAACTCGTGGTCAAGAGAAAGATGAAACATTCCTCCCACCCACACAAACTTCTCCCCTGAAAATGCCACTTTTAGTTTACACACTGTTTTTGATTTACAAAGTGAGAATTGAAAATCTCAATATCTAGTACTACTCTTAGGTGTCATTGGTTACATGAACTGTGGGGTCAGACACAGGAAGTTGCCTTCCCAATATGAAGGCTGACATAATGTGTTCAACTTCCCATATTTTGTCTCTTTATCTGTATTCTGGAGTTGTCTAATTGAACAATAGGAGGGTGGATCTCATTATCCATTTTTAGGTCTTACGGCTTGCCTCAGTCATATTGTTCATCATTAGGGAGCAAAAGATACGGATGAAGGGGTTGGCACCTTGCCCTGATTAAAGGTCTGGAGGGAAGTAATGAGCGACATATTGAGCTGATGGAGCATGGCTGACATGGCCTCTTGGCACAACTGTGCACTTTGAAATGACACCTCTTATTTGGTCAATCACTTTCTAAGGACATAATCCATCAGTTAATTTGTTAAAACTGAAGCCCAGGGTGCCCTCTCATGTTACCTTAATCTCTATTTGTATGTGTTGGTATGCTTGAATTATAATAGGAGAAGATTATCATCATGTGCTATTTTTCTGTGTGGCACATGTTGGGAAAGATGCCCAAAACCAAGTCAGCTTCTGGTGAGTCAGTGTTAGTAAACAATCAACATTAATCTAGATTAAGTCTAAGTGGCGTTAATATATGGAGCACTGACACTTAGCATGGCATGTGTTCAGCCTTGGCTAGGAAAAGAAGAAATTAGCATCCACTGGTTATTATTTATTATTTATCAAAATGAAAAGTGGTGCTCAAGTTGGCTAGCAATACTAACATTTAGGTTTATAAACAAAAACCTTGAATAAAATTTAACAATTAAAAACACAACTAAAATCACAGCAATAAAAGATACTGACAGCAACAGGGTAGTTAAACTACTCACTACATTCTCTGGTCTCATTAATTTAGGCTGTCTCAACATTGTGAGGTACCACAAAGAAGAATTTTCAGGGCTGGCAAGACTCTTTGCTTCCAGTGAAAACAAGACAAACAAGTGATCTTTTGAGAGTGTCATAATTTATGTAATTTGTGCAAAAAAAAAATCAATGTGCAGTACTAGTTTTCTTTTGTGAAGTGGTGCATACACAGATCAAGCACAGAATAACTGGCTGGTTGTTGAAGAAGAGGTAGACAACTTCTTTGGTACATCTAATCCGCAAAAATCCCTGCAATGAAACAGCAGCATTGTTGTTTTGTACTATTTGTGCTATTTGGTTGAAAGTGTTGTTAACAGGGCACAGAGTGCTGTCCTCTGAAGATGCCGGCCACAGAGACTGGTGAAACGTTAGGAAGGACAACCTTCAGAACATGGCCAAAGAGCCCCAAAAACCCACAACAACCATTAGATCCCGGCCGCGAAAGCCTTCGCGAATACATTTGCTCAATTTGCACAAATTTCTCTTCTCTTGTTGAGAGCACCACAAAATAGCTCATCTTTTTTGTGGAACCATAAAAAAGAGGTTTCACATCCTCACTTGCATCCCTATGTTGGATCCATTTGAAGAGCAAATCATAAAAATGTCTTGGCCTGCTGGCAGATAGATAATATGAAAGTCACCAATCTAGCCACCATCAGCAGTAAATTCTTAAGTGTGAGAGTGGACACCAAGTGCCTGACAACACAGACATTTTTTCCATGGTTTGGTCTGCTTTGGAGACAGATTGTTGTGCTCCTTTTGCCGGCGACCAGACAAGGTAAGTGTAAGTGCGAACCAACCCATCTCCAGTGTTCCTACCTTCACCTTTCTGGCTCTCTGTGAGGGCCAACTGTTTTCTTAGGTGTGGATAAGATCACTCCAAGTGACTGGGTCACTTCCTTTTGGTGAAGCCTCTTCATGAGCTAAATTATTTTGCCTTTTAACAGTCTTGAGAAATGGAAAATGTCTGGCTCTCAATTAGATGGTGGGGAAGGGAAATTTTACATTTCTTTTTAATTGTTGCTAATGTATTGGTTTCAGATGATGCTGTTGTATTAGATTGTGATAGCACATCGGGCAAAAAAAGAATATCTGCTATATTTTAATGTGAGCTGTGTCAGTTCACAACCATTAAAAAGAAATGCAAAACTCCCCCCTCCCCTCCCCTCCAAACAAAAGTCAGAGGTTTTTCATTTCTTAAAATCATTATGAGGCTCCTCTAAAGGGACAGCCAGTCAGCTACTTAAAGATCTTAAGAGATCCTTCTCTTTAAAGGGAAAGAACCATACCACACACCTCTATGCAATCTTATCCTACCTAAAGCAATGCTATTTAGCCTGATCCAGCCTGCTCTAATTTGGCCATCTAGCTATGACCTGCAAACACATGATTCTGATGGTGGCGGGATATATTAGGCAAAATCCAAAGAAACGAAACAAAACAGAACAGAACAAAAAAAGACAAAAACATGTAGCACCTTAAAGACTAACTATTGTATTTTAATGTGAGCTTTCATTGAATTTGTCAGACGTATTGAAACAGAACAAAACGTTAAATGAAATATCAGTTTCATACTGAATATTTACTGGCTCTTGGATTTTTTTGCATTTACATACACTAATTTACAGCTTATGTTGTTTTAGGGCTCTGTTGTAATAATTCCTCAGGAGACAGAAAACAGACACCAGGTCTGGGCAAAGATGGGGGGGGGGAGAGAAGAGACAGGAGAGGTATGTATGGGGGTTGAAGATTGAGGATTCACTTAAAATTCAAGAGGGAGAGAAAAAGAGAATACTAAATATAAAGGTGAAAGAAGATGGCAGAGGAATCACACATGTTAATGTACAGAATATTGACAGTTTTTGCCTTCGAGCCTTGCGATGAGCATGGCAGCTGTGAGGAAAATAACAGTGGCAGTAGATAACAGCAGAAGTATTAGATTTGGTAATGAGTTAAGAAACCTAGGCTTATATTAAATATAATTATATGGGTGTGCATTATGCGCATAAATTTTATCTCAGCTGTTTCCCTCCCTATCTTGATTTGTAATTATTCTATTCTAAAATAGTGACTTTCAAATCTTCCACAGAGTGTCCTGGTAGATTGAAATGGTTGGAGAAAGGTTTCTCTGCATTGTGGCTTCTGATGTCAGATTTGTGATTGTTGATCTATTTCCACAGAGATTGCCATTCTTGCCCTATGTAGAGTGCAGAGGGGCACTGTTGGCAAATGATGGCATAGATCATATTAGCTGAGGAGCAAGTGAACCTGCCTTTTGTGTGTGGCATTATTAGGCCCTGTAATTGTATTGGCATCTGGGTCTGTGGCAGGTTTAGTCCTCTTCTCTGTATTGCTGTTTTGTGGTCCATTGTGTGTATTTGCTTGAGGTTGGGGTTGTCTGTAGGCAAGTATGGGTCTCCCACCAATGGCTTTAGAGAGTGAAGTGTTTTGGCTGGAGATTGTTTAAGATGTATGTCAGTGGTCTCAGTTGTGGATTGTAAGTGACAACTAGTGGTGTTCTATCATCTTGTCCTCTAGGTCCTGTCTTGCAATAAGTTTCTTCTGGGCATACGTCTTGCTTTGTTCATTTGTTCCTTAATTATACGGGGTGGGTATTGTAGTCTGAGGAATGCATTTTGTAGATCCTTGAGTTTGGAGTCTCTATCTTGTAGGTCAGATCAGATGTGATTGTTTCTTATGGCCTGGCTGTATACTATGGGTTTTGTTGTGTGTTCAGGATGAAAGCTGGAAGAGTACAGTGCGATATCTAACCATTTTATGGTTTCACAGTGGGGTCCAGAAAATTCACCTGTTGCATAGATTGTTCCAGGGTGAGATTGATGTTTGGGTGAACATTATTGAAATACTGGTGGAATTCTTCTAGGGATTCCTTTCCATGGGTCCAGATCAGAAAAATGATGTGAGTGAGACAAGGGCCTCCCTGACAACCTGAAAGCCTGGACAGCTCATATGGATTCATGGATGTGGCATTCAGTAGCAGTACTTTCAACCCAGGAGAGCTGTCACCAAGGTTAACTAGGGACTCTGAAGTTGGAGACACGTTTAGGGCAATCAATGCTCTGTTATGCCCCGCCACTACTCCAAAGATCAAACTTTCTCCACTCACCATACCTCCCTATCAGCACATTTTCTAAGGATTGGCTTTCTCTGTAGCACTAAAGGTTATCCATAAAATTCACCTGCACACAAAAGCAAATGCATTTTCTCCCCCAGAATATAAAGCAACATAATAGAACCATATAAAGCAACGTAATAGAAACATATGAAAATAGATACTAACGTCAGTGCTTAATAGGGTGTATCCATATGCAATGAAACATTGGTACTATCAAATGTTACATGAGATTTCATAAATGGCAATTTTTGTGGTTTTTTAAAAATACAACACAGGTAGAAAAGAACAGAGAAATCTGACCTCTAAGTTTAAAAAAATCACAGTCCTTAACGAGGCAAGCAAAGCTACAAAATTCTGTGGCCACAGTCTTATTGGTTATAAGTACTCCAACGTAAATCACGGTGGCAAATCATCTTTAGTTCATGTATTGCCACTTGTGTGTCACATTATGCACCACCTTGTGCCACCTGGTATGTGATGAGGAATACAAATGAGGGTTTGTTTACCTAGGAGCAGTTCCCGGCTCTAATGTATACAATTGCACTTACTATCACAACTCACCAGTAGGACGCTGGTCTGTACCCCTTAAATTCTCACGGCTGATGTTTTTATGCACAGGATATGCAGAGCTTGGAAAATATCACTTCTAGCTCCCAGAATCCTACAGCTATAGAGAACCTGGGAGGTGCAGGCCAAACAACTAAGTTCTCATATGGTGTCATATGGTTGTGTTCATTGGTTGTGTTCATTGACTCTGAGTGCTTAATCAGTCCTTAGTTAATGATGCTAGTAGTAACTTTTGGACATTGCACACTGCAGAACAGTTTGGATTCTGGTTCTGTGGTTTACATCAGACCCTGATTAAGAGCCAGAACCTGTTTCCGTTCAGATTGGGTCATGATTCAGATTCCAAATCAACACAAGGATTTGACAGTGCGGTTTGCCAGCCTTCCCATTAACTTGTATTTGGCTACTCCCCCCCCCCCCAAAATGGCTGAAGTGTAGAAACATGGTAGACCCTAAGGGAGGGATCAACCCTGCCAAATTTTATGCAGTTAATTCCAGGTTCTTGTGCTAGCCCCCGTAAAGATTCCTTTATTTAAAATATTTTTTAAATTAAATAAAACAAAACAATGAGTGCTCAGAATTACCATCTCATGCAGGTTTGTCCTGGTGTGGTCCTTTTAATATGGCCGTGGTCTCTGCAACAGTGAGCTACAGCCCCTAGTTTATACATGCAATCTTGCAAGAGAAATATATCTGGCTAAGAATCCAAATAGAAAGTTAATGTGTAGGAAGGAAGAGGGAACATTCTGACTTTAAAACGTTGGTATGGAAGAAGGTTGCTTAAAAGAAGTAATTCAAAGCATTGTACGACATTTCTGAAAAGTGCATGATGTTCAGAATAAAGAGATCTTGTTTAAGTCACCCAGCTGCCTCCAGAGAGGTTGGAGAAGGTGCTCTCTGCAGCAGCACCTTTCTATAGCATCCAGAGCATCCACAGGTTTTACACTGGAAAAACAGTACGGAAAGAGCAAAGCCAATACAGTGGATAAACAGCATCAATCTTCACAGAGCCTGATGGTAAGTGAACATAAGTCAGCTAAGTCCTGATTTAGTCATTCAACATAAAACAAAAATCTACACAAGGAAAAGATAATTCTGGGGACTGCTCCCAGTCTTATCTCTTTGCACATATGAAAACCAGTCTTTCTGAAAAGAGAGATCCTCCTCTAGTTATGCAACATCTATGTGAGTCTACTTCACAGCACATAGCTGGACTGCTGGATAGCTCAGTGGATTCGTTCTCTGGCTGTGGAGCCAGAGGTTGGGAGTTTGATTCTCCCACGGTGCCTCCCTGAAGGGGGCTGGACTCAACAATCCATAGGATCCCTTCCAATTCTGCAGTTCTAAGATTACAGTAATAAATAAGGCAAAGAGTTTGTACTCCCTAGAAATGAATTGGCATGACATATCTTTATCTGGACCAAATGCAAACCAGCATGAACTTTGCTGAGAAACTTCAGGTTCTGGGTGAATTCTGTACAGAGCCTTAGTAAAGGCTGTGTAACTGATTCTGCCCAATCCTGAACCAAATTAAATCTATTCAGAATGATCTGGATAGGATCAAGATTGAATCGGATCTGCCTGAATAGGGTCTGAATTGCTTTACACCAGTCTGGAATCCAGAAGGGTGGTGGGCTTGAGGTATGTGCTGCTCCTACATCCCCCACCCCATCTGAAAGCCTCTCAAGCAGTGGGAGCTTGCCAGTTGTATTCTTGCATTTTCCTTGCAACTTTATAGCAGTGAAAACGTAGAACTGGTGATGGATTTGAAAGCAAGGGAATAGAGATGGCAATGGAGGAAGTACTTAGGGAAAGGGTCAGGAAAAGATGCTGAAAGAAATACTGTACACAGAACCTGTTGGGCAACTGCTCTTGGCCTACCTGAGAGACTGCAGGGCATGTCTCTCCAGTGGTAAGGCTTGGGCAAAAAGCTCAGATGATACAATACTTGTGCACATGCATATATGGTTTACAGAGGGGTCAGCTTGGGGCTGGCCCGCCTGTAAACCATTACGTGTCTCTTTTCCTTTCCTGTGTGTTCATACGTGTTAATTGGTAGCAATTTACAACCCAAATCTTGCATGGTGACTCTTCTCTGATTGCACATTTAGAGACCACCATATTACAGTGGTGCCTCAAATAGCGATGTTAATGCATTCCACAAAAAACATCGCTATTGGATTTCATCACTATTAGAAATGTGGTTTCCCATTGAAATGCATTGAAAGCCGGCTAATCCATTCCAATTGGAACGAATTGCCGTCACTAATGGAAAATCTCCATAGGAAACATCGCTATCCAAAATGCGGTTCCCCCATTGAAATGCATTGAAACCTATTCAATGCATCTCAGTGGGGGAGTTTTTTTATCTAAAGGAGGGAAACCGAGAAGGGGGGGAGTTGGTGGTGCCGGGGAAGCCGCAATGCCTGTTGCTTGGAAGGGGGTCATGGCGGATCGCTCCCGAAAAGCAGGATCCAGCCTGAAGAGGCAGCCAGGCCTTCCGCCACCCAGCCAAGGAACCTCCCAGCCTCTTCCTTCCCGCTCTCCTGCAGGCTGAGCTCGATGATTTGGGTCCGTGCTTCACTGGCTAAGTGCGATTGGCACTTATCCAGAGGCAGGGAAGGGCCGGGGCGCCCATACACCAAATGGGGCGGGGGCGGGGAGAGCGGCGGCGGCATGCCGAGCAGGGGCTAGCTGGTCTTGCTGCCAGCCAAGCATGATTTCAGCGCTTATCTGGAGGCAGGGAAGGGTGCAGACTGTTGGCCAGTGAGCTTGCCGTCCAGGATGCCCATACACCAAGTGGGGCGGGGGGGAGCGGCGGCGGCTCGCCGAGCAGGGGCTGGCTGGTCTTGCCGCTGGCAGCGCCTCAGAAGCCTGATGGTTGGGGATTCCCCCCAGTATCGGTCTCGGCAGCCTATCCCCATCCCACCCACGTGATTTCAGCCCATGTCCAGGGGGAGGACGAGGCGAGTGGGAAGGGCTCGCCTGTGGCTTGGCCATGGGGCCAGCCAGCCCGCCCGCCCGCCTACTCGCCTGCTAGCACACACGGGGCGGTTTAAACCATCACTACTCGAAAATCACCCATAGGAAACATTGCTATTCAAAGCGGAAAAAAGCCCCAAAAAACTAATCGCTATTCGGTTTCGTCGTTAATAGAAGTGCTTGCTATTCGAGGCACCACTGTACATATTCCTGTCTCAGAACTCACCTTAGATTCCTCTAAGGCTATACATTACTGGGCAACACTGTCAGGTATTTATTATTAATGCCAACCGATGCTGTGATTCAAGTGAGTGCTTACTCTACCTATTGGGCTCCTCTGGTTGTCTTGTTGCAATGGCTGATGGGCAAAATTTTATGGCAGACTCATTAAGCGGCAATAAAGAGTAACTGCATTTGAAAAGCCTCCTTCTTCACCTGGGCTGCTAATCCAATAGCAGACAAATTCTGTTTCAAGAAACAAATCTGCTGTATCTTCTTACCGCCACCAACAACAACAATAACAACCTTCAACAAGCTTGCAAAGAACAAAAGAGCCCCTTGGAAATAGTGACAAAAGTGGAAAGGGCATTTTGGGAATTGTTAACTACAATCTTGAAGTATATTATTACTGTTGTCTTTATTTTATTATATTGTTTCTACTTTTATGCATTATTGTTAGCCGCCCAGAGTAGACTTCGGTCTAGATGGGTGGGGTATAAAATGAATGAATGAATCAATGAATACAAGTGTAACTCTCCTAGCTCTAATAAGAATTTTGTTTGAACATTTGTGGTTTGAAGCTATAAGTTGAACATCTGGGGAAGGTTCAAACACATGGCAACATGGGTATATAACACAAGCTCTTTAGAAACCAGCCTAAACTTCAACTAATCCGTTATCAGCAACTCCTATATAATAAGAATATAAGTCTGTCCAAGAGGATGCAGTCTAGATCCATTAAAACCAATAGGATATTTTATTTCCTACTGATGGTATGTGCATTGCATCTATGGTTTGTATTTCTGAACAGTTCAGTTAGTAATAACAGTGCCTCTACAAATATAAATTAAATGAAGGTATAAGGCTGTAGGTGAGAAAATTAGAAACATTTCAGCACCTTGAAGCAAAAATTACTCCTTCTGCCACTTCCTATTGGACTAACGGTACAATAGCTCCCGGACAGTCTCAAAATTAAATATGTCTGTGTGAACAGTTCAAGCGCCAGAGCTCCAGCCGGTGGCATTTCATGATGCTTAGGTAATAATAACCACACAACCTTATTTCTGTCTGGGGGCAGAATATGGGAAGAAAGAGAGGAGAGGAACTAAAGGAGGAGAGAAAAGAGCTACCACACAGGAAAGGGGAGGGGAGGAGGGATATAAAAAACCCAAATTCACTGTTTCAGACACTGGCACTCATTAATCTTGCTGATAAACTGGGTCCTTACAAAAGGAGGCCCAGCAGTATTGGGAATGGGAATAAATACTATGGGAAGTAAAGTGTGGTTCTTTCAGTAGTTCACCTAGCTTTGCATGGAGTCGCCACAGCAAGAAAGTTGGGATAAAAATACGCCATGTGTATCTTGGAGCGAGAGAGGGAGAGAGACAGAGACATAAGACTATGGGTGGTATTTATATTCCTTACGTTGCAGACCCATCTATGGCACAAATGCTAGATCCAGCATTCAGCCAAAAAAGGAATAATAATCCGCTGCTGAGCAGCGAGTTTACAGAATACTACCCCATCCACACCATTTATTTGGCAAGGCCTCCTGCAGTCTTTTGCCTTTCATGGCAAGAGGCTTCTATCAGTGCTGACATCTTCCAGATGTTAGTAGCTTTGATTCTGTCCCTCCCCCCTTCCACCCCTCCCTCTTCTTTTCCATGCTGCAAATGAGTTGGCATGGAAACAACTCTTTTCTGGCAACATGACATACTATTCAAGCAAAATGCATTTAGCACAGATGAATAGTTCAAGAATATGCCTCGAACAGAAGTCATTTTGAAAAGCCCAGCTTTGCATTTGTCAGTGTTGACGACAACCTTCGAAAACAAAAGTCTGAAATTCAAATATATTTCCAAGGGCAGATGTTTTGATCCTTTTAAAGTTGTGTACCCTGGATGATCCCTGAATCTATTTATTTAATCAATAATGGGATACAAAGCAACATAACACAAAGCCTGAATCTGAGCAGCTAACAGCAGCTCCTGCAAAGAGACACTTATATCAAAGAACAATTCTTGATTTTATCAACACCCTTAGATATGGATGCAACTTACAAGCAAACAACATAGCACTATTTACACAGGTTTGTTGCAGAAGAGAACCTGGGTTGAGGTCCCACTTCACATCTGAGGGAATTATTTCCTGGTTCATGAGAGACACAAAGACAAGAGAGCAGAGAGCTGGACAAGCAGTATTCATGAGGGGTCACCTAACTATTGTAACCCCAAAAGTCTGAACTATTTCTTCTCAGATGTTTTTGTTTGTTGTCTGTTCACTGGCTGAAAAAAATGTAAGCAGGCACTGCTTTTCTGTGAGAGGAGTTGAATGTTGGTTAAATTCCTCTAGGTGCACAGCAAAAATGCATGGATTCACAAAGCAAAATAGCTTCAAGTCCCCCAATTTAGTTCACCCCTTTTTCTCATCAATTTGCACAGCCTCAATAACCCATTCTGAGACATTATTAGGGGAAAGAATAAATGGTTTCATTACTTACAATTGAACAGGTCAAACAACAAAACTGACAAAAGATGGTTGCCTCAGCAAAAGACCAGCAGACACACTGACAGCTTCCATCAGACAAAAAAAGGGGGAAGCTCTTAGCGGGGAGGTAGACTACTGGTTAGTGCTGTTAGTGATTAATAGTCACCCCAACCCAGAAAGGTTTCTCCCCACCAAACCAACTAGAAGTTGTTATAAGTTTTTCAACCTCACATACCGTCTCTAGTAGACATGGCTGGGAGAGATCTTTCTGGGCTGAGGTGACTATCAATCAGTAACGCCACTAACCAATAGTTCCTTCCCTGCCTCTGGTTCAAAGAAAGCCATGACTTATCTGTTCCCTGTAAGTAAATAAAGCCTTTTGTTCTGTCTCCTAATAATGTCTCAGAGTGAATTACTGAGACTGTAAGTGCTAGTTGATGAGAGAAAAGAGGTGGACTAAACTGGGGAACATGGAGCTAATTCTGCTCTGTGCAATTGTGCTGCACAGCTAGAGAAACTTTGCCAAAATTTAAACTTTTCAACAAAGGCACCATGCAAGGTTGAAAAAAAAAACTTCAACACAGGATATTCTTTGTCACTGTATATATAGGTGCATTGGCACAGATAACCTCGCACAGTACTTTACTCATAGTGCCTTGCTTCAAGGATGTGTGGGCGGAGCCTGGCTGGCCAGCAAGACTCTCCTGTTAGGGAGGGGTGCATAATTTGTCGCTCCTTGCCCTCCGTCATATGTGCTGGGCACTTTGTGCTACCAGAGCGTCTTGGCCTTGGTGAGGCCTTAGTGACTTTTACCAGAGATGGCAAAGTGTAGAAATAGGTTAGCTATATTCAGAATTCCTGTAGTTAAATTATCTGGAGACTGTGACCGTGCTAACAAAAGGACATACTTTCTTATTACAATGTCAGAGTAAACAACCCCCTTTTCTCCCTTATTAATTTCTCAACATATAATTACCCTTCAGTGGCAGATAACAAACACAATGCTGTCTGCATATTCAATATTTATTTGATTCTCTACTGTTGGACTGCTTAGAGTACTTTGTCTACGATGTGCAAGTTAGTGTCAAGAATGTGGCAACAGTGCCTTGAAGCATCCCTTATGTACTTCATTTCCCTAGTTCAGAACACCCTACTTGCAGGAATAAGTGATCCTAACAGACTCCATTAATTTTACTCTGCCCCCCACTAATGAATGTATTTAGATGATAAATTACTGTATCCATTTAGAAGAAATCTCAAGTGGGGAGTTGTGTGTATGCACGTGTACATGTATGCTATCCGTTTTCATTACGCTGATGTAAATGTGCTGCTACATCTGCTCTTTAGATTACCTTATTGTTTCAGACCAGAAAAGCATTTTACTCAAGCAGGTTGGAGGGCCATATCTCTACTGAGTAAAAAGCACAGGTTTTGTTCACTAAAAAGTATCAGTTCTACTAAAATTCTCCCATTTCCTCTCATGCCAGCTTTAATAATAATAATAATTGTGTGCAAGCCAATTCTGACTGACAACAACCCTTTGCGGGGTTTTCCAGATAGAGAATACTCAGAAGAGGTTTATCTTTCCCTTCTTCTGAGGGTCACCCTGGGACTGTGCAGCTTGCCCAAGGCCACCCAGGCTGGCTGTTCACCCCGGAGGCATGGTGGGGAACTGAACTCCCAGCCTCAACCTCTGCAACTAGATACCTAAACCACTGAGCTTTCAGAAAACCTATAGAGGGTTTCTTGTGCAAGTTAGTTCTCACATACATTACACACACATATAATAATAATAATAATAATAATAATAATAATAATAATAATAATAATAATAATAATAATAATAATAATAATAATAATAATAATAATAATAATAATTTAAAAAAACATACTGTCTTCACCTGCCCAACAAATGGAAAGTATGACTTTAAATTCAAGTACCATTATCTGTTTATCTGTTATAATGACTGCTGATGTTTCTGTGCCACATCACAACAACCATTCTCAGAGCAGTAAAGATCATTTTAGAAAAAATAATTAAAAAATTATAAACAATCACAACATAAAACATACTGCAGAAAAAGTGTGTGTGTGTGTGGGGGGGGGGTCAAGTCTAGTACCACAAGTCCAAATTTGAAAAATAAAGCCAGAGTCTTAAGATGTGCCCTGGCATGCTCATAACAACAGAGAAAACAAAGTAGCCTTCCTTAAAACCCCAAAAATGGTACACAGTAGGTGCCAGGTGAGCTTGTTAGGGAAGAGAAGTGAAGAAATGGGGTGCCATTCAGTTGGTTAGCTGATTTGTCCCTCAGTTGTATTCCCAACTTGGGACTCATGCCAACCACAAGATTAAAAACAGGTACAGATTAAAGCACAAAACATGACATTAAAGCATAGTTAAACAATGTACACTGGTGCCTCGCAAGACAAAAGTAATTCGTTTCGTGAGTAGCGCCGTCTTGCGAAAAGCGGTTTCCCATAGGAATCCATTGCAATGCATTCCTATGGGAAACTTCGCAAGACAAATGAATTATTTTCGTCTTGCGAGGCATCGGTCTTGCGAGAAAAATTGTCTTGCGAAGCACAACCACAGAAGAAGCCATCTTGTGAGCCACCAACATGATCGCAAAACGCTTTCGTCTTGCGGGTTTTTCACCCGGCGAGGCATTCATCTTGTGAGGAACCACGGTATAATACTAAAATGGAACTGATTAAAAAGGAATTAGCAACACATCAATTATAACAGTACAGCACCCTCCCATTAAATTACCAATATTTTTTTTTAATTTTTAAAGTAACTCATCATCTTATGTGACTTGTAAGTTTGGGAGGAGTGCCAGCTGAGAACAGGAGCTCAAGTAGCAATTTATATGAAGATATCTATGAAAATTTGTGGAAGGAGTAGCCTTTTGGGTAACCTGCTTTTTAAAGGTTAAAACTAGCAGTTTGAATTGGGCCCAGAGACAGATGAGAAATCTGTGCAGCTGACAAAACCCTGGAGGAAAATACATGAATGGGCCAGCATCGCTGACCCATCTTCCAGTCCCTAATTTAAGAGAAATCAAAAGAGGCAAGAATGAGGAGGACTGTCCTCAGAGAGTACAGTTTGGGGAGGGTGTTTCAGCCCCATGGAGCCTCAATTGTGGGGTTCCGCAGGGCTCGATTATCTCCCCAATGCTGTTTAATATCTACATGAGGCTGCTGGGTGGGGTCATCTGGAGGTGTGGGGCTTCGTGCCATCAGTACACTGATGACACCCAGCTCTACATCTCCTTTTCCCCAACCACAGTGGATGCCGTTCTGTCCCTTCAGCGCTGCCTGGAAGCTGTACTGCAGTGTATGCAGGAGAATGGGTTGAGGCTGAACCCGGACAAGACAGAGGTCCTGATGGTGGTTGGCCCCTCCATTGGTGGTTTGGGGGAACTCCCTCACTTTTGGGGGAGTGACTCTCACCGTGAAGAGTGAAGTTCGCAGCTTGGGGTCCATCTGGATCCAGCACTCACCATAGAAACCCATGTGGCATCAGTGGTCCGCTCTGCCTATTTCCATCTGTGGCAGATTGCCCAGCTGAGTTTCTATCTTGATGTTGGGGCACTCACCACTTTGGTCCATGTGCTTGTAATCTCGAGATTAGACTACTGCAATGTGTTGTATGTGGGGCTACCTTTGAGATTGATGCGGAAGCTTCAAATGGTGCAGAAAGTGGCAGCCAGACTTCTCAGTGAGATGAGAAAATATCAGCATATTTCCACCACTCTGGCTGCTTTGCATTGGCTGCCCATTTGTTTCCGCATTGATTTCAAAGTGATAACGATGACATATAAAGCTCTAAACAGTTTAGGACCTCGAGATCTAGTGGAACACCTCCTCCCACCTAGATCTACTCGAATCACTTGTTCTAGCCAGGAAGGGCGGCTGAGGGGCCTAACACTGAGGGAGGTCCAGAGAGAAAGAACAAGAAGCCGGGCCTTCTCGGCAGTGGCCCCTCACCTTTGAAACAGTCTCCCTTCAAAGATCTGTCTGGCTCCCTCGCTGGGTGTTGTTAAGTGCCAGCTTAAAACCTGGCTCTTTAGGCAGACTTTCCCTCCTGTCATCACTTGATTATTTTTATCTTTTCCCCATCTTGAATGATATTATTGTTGTTCTCTGTTTTATTACAGTGGTGCCTTGCTTAACGATTACCTCGTTAAATGACGAATCCTTTTAACAATGAGGTTTTTGCGATCGCAGAACGATGTTTTAATGGGCAAAATTCACTTCCCGATGATCGGTTCCCTGCTTTGGGAACTGATTCTTCACATTCCGATGAGCAAAACAGCTGATCGCCGGGTTTCAAAATGGCCACCCGCTGTGTAAAATGGCTCCCTGCTGTGCTTTAGGATGGATTTTTCATTGCGCAGGCATCAGAAAATGGCCGCCCTATGGAGGATCTTCACTGGACCCTGAGGTATTTAGCCCTTTGGAACGCATTGAGTGGTTTTCAGTGCTTTGCAATGGGCTTTTTTATTTCGCTTGATGAGGATTTCGCTCTACAGCGATTTCGCTGGAACGGATTATCCTTGTCAAGCAAGGCACCATTGTATATTGCTTTTACGCTATTTTTTTTATTGTTAGCCACCCAGAGTAGACTTGGGTCTAAATGGGCAGGGTATAAATTTAATAAATGAACAAAATAAAATAAAGAATTTCATTTGGTCCATTTTCGAGAAGGTAAATCAGCAAATTTCTTCAGAAACTCAAGGGACGGGACTTGATTAAAAAAGAAAAAAGAATGTGGAAGAAAGGACAACTGACGGATTTAACTTCCCATCCAAGCAACGGGCTTAGAGTGCTTAGCAGTTAAAAATTTGGATCAGACATGTTTGCGGTGATGAATGGGGCTGCCACCTCTGTTTTGTTTTTGTTTTTTTTCCTGACAGGCTCTCATCTTTTAAGAGGTACTTGGCAAATAGTACAAGATGACTCTCTCCATACTGGCAATTGCTATGCTTACTAATTTTGATGAGTGCAGATGGTTGAGGGTTTTGTTCAGTTTGTTTTTAAATAGAATTTGCCAAAACTTACAAATGTCCTTGTAAGTTCCACAGAAAGATCTTCAGATTTTGTTTTGTTTGTTTAAAGAAAAAAAAATGCACATGGCAAAATGGTCAAATTCATTTATTGATAGTGGGAGGATTTCAGAATTCCTGCTAGGCTAGAAGGGGGGCAAAGTGTGGGCCCTTCTGGTGTCGTTGGACTACAACTCTCAGTGCTCTCCACCTAGGTAGAACAGATGGGTGTTGCAGTTCACATTTGGGACATCCCTATGCTAGACCACTGATGTCCATAAAGATTCACTGGTATTACCTGAAGCTGATAAACAGAGGGTTGCAACTCATTCTCACTATTTTTATGTGGTTTATGTGGGTGATAGTGGGAGGATTTCAACCACTGTCAAATCAATCACCATAATATTCCATACACGTTGAAAACAGATGGATAAGCAACATGCAGCTCTGGCAATTTTTGATAGATACACCCATTTTAACAAGCAATGATTCCTTTTCTTTCCCTGCCTGTATTTTGCAATTAATGACACACCTACACACTTGGATAGTGGCTGGACCCAAATTTACAAGTAACCCTGGCTGAAATCCTATTGCTTTCTGCAACAAATGGTGTAACATTCCACCCTAGCTGGTAAGTAAAGAGTTTCCACTGAGATTCTTGAGCACACACCAAGCCAGTGTGAGCACACACCAATATTCCTGAGAACTGCAGCAATTAAGTCTTTACTCGACAACTAGGAAGGAGTAAAAGTTATATCTTTTGTGACACAAAGCAACAGGATTTCAGCTGCTAAGGGTAGATATAATTTTTATATAGGATGAATTGTTAGGAGAAAGAATTTGTTAACTGCTAAAAGTATCTAATGGCAAAATAGGAGCTGTTCTCACATTTTACATAAATGTACAAATTAGCTTGCTTTGCTATATGATTTGTCTAAGCACAAGAGTCCTTTGCAGTCTGATTTCTAGCACCTCAGACTTCCTCAGTTGCATGTCTCGAACATTAATGTATTTTCATGTCCTCTAATTAGGAATGAGATTTTCTGAACTAACAAACTCCTGGTCCCATATTTCAGAAGGAATTCCCCAGTAGGAATTATGCAACTGGGAAACCTCAAATCATCAGGAAGTAGAGCAGCCTTTTACCTCCGTGCAGTTCCAACACTATCTCTTCAAACTGCTAGAAAAGTACCCTGCTGCAACATCACAGTTGTGAGAATTCATTTGTGCTTGTACAGAGGCAATTCATGACAGGGACATACCCCCAAATTTTCCAGTTGAGGTGTTTTCCCACTACCTCTGCATTTGTGTGAAAACTCTGCTAAAGGGCACAATCATTGCCCCAGTTAGAGGTACATGCCTAATTACAGAATCCTGCATAATAAGTTGGTAGATTGGAAAGCCTTATCACACTTACTTGATTGTAAAGGCAGAAAGCACCCCAACAGCAGCTTCTGATCAGGACAGTGCTTGGCTGTTGTGGCACTGGCAAAGCTGGGGAGGATCCCCCTTCTGCCTGTCAGTGGCCATCTCAGCCTTTTTTGTTTGTTTGTTTTAGGGGAGAAGCTATGGCTGGCAGAGAAGGAAACTGGTCCCCTAAGTAGGTATTTGGTGCTTCCTTGTGTAACCTCCCAAAAAGTACAGCTGCTCACACAACTCCTGCCTGAGCAATTGTAATGGCTGAATAGGGCCCTCACCGCCCCCAGAGAGTGCAGCTTGGGGAGAGTGTCTCGGCCCCGTGGAGTCTCAATTGTGGGGTTCCACAGGGGTCGATTATCTCCCCAATACTGTTTAACATCTACATGAGGCCGCTGGGTGGGGTCATCAGGGGGTGTGGAGCCCGGTATCACCAGTACGCTGATGACACTCAGCTCTACATCTCTTTTCCACCTACCGCAGGAGATGCCGTCCTGTCCCTTCAGCGCTGCCTGGGGACTGTACTGCAATGGATGCAGGAGAACGGGCTGAGGCTGAACCCGGACAAGACGGAGGTGCTGAGGGTGGGCGCCCCGACAATTGGGGATTTGGGAAACTCCCTCACTTTTTTGGGGGGTGACTCTTCCCGCCAGGGATGGGGTCCGCAGCTTGGGGATCCATCTGGATCCGGCACTCACCATGGAATCCCAGGTGGCGTCGGTGCTCTGCACCGCCTTTTTTCACCTCAGGCGGATAGCCCAGCTGCGGTCCTACCTTGATGTGGGGGCGCTCACTACCTTGGTGCATGCACTCGTAATCTCGAGATTAGACCACTGCAATACGCTCTACGTGGGGCTACCTTTGAGGCTGCTGTGGAAATTACAGGTGATGCAGAATGCGGCGGCCAGATTACTTAGTGGTGTGAAAAAACACCAACATATTTCACCCACTCTGGCCGCATTGCATTGGCTGCCCATCCGATTCCGCATCGACTTCAAAGTGTTGATGCTTACCTATAAAGCCCTAAACGGTTTAGGGCCTCGATACTTGGTGGAACGCCTACCCCCACCAAGATCTATCCGTGTCACTCGTGCAAGCCAGGAGGTGAGGCTGAGGAGCCTAACGCCGAGGGAGGCCCGGAAGGAAAAGACAAGAAACCGGGCCTTCTCGGCGGTGGCTCCTCGCCTCTGGAACAACTTACCTCCTGAGATTCACGGGGCTCCCTACCTGGGTACTTTTAAGAAGCAATTAAAAACCTGGATGTTTCGGCAGGCCTTTCCATCACATAACTCATGACCTCTTTCTTTCCTTCTTTACTGTTCTACGTTTTGTGTTTTGGCATCGTAATGTAGTGTTTTTTATGATTTAGAACTGTTTATTTACACTGTTTACTGTATTATTTTTAAGGTTGTTAGCTGCCTAGAGTGGTCCTCGCTTGACCAGATAGGTGGGATATTAAATAAATAAATAAATAAATAAATAAATAAATAAATAAATAAATAAATAAATAAATAAATAAATAAATAGTCTTACTGTGTTTGTGTATTTGAATGATGCTCTATGAAATTCGTGGCAAATTGCCAACCTACCCCCCTTAAAAACCCAGATCTTAGTTTTGCATGCACAGCGATCCAGTATCACACAGGAACACAAGGCATAGATATCTGTTATCTTGATGCTTTTAACAGAAATAGTTTTTGTTCCCCTGCCCATTTTGAAAAAGTTAGCATGCAGGGGTAGCTCGATATAATAATGATGTAAAGAAAGCTCCAATAATGGTACAGTATATCAGTTTTATAGACTACCAAGATACTGGTTCGAAATTAAAGCATACATCTTTATTTTACGACTTTATGCTTCTGTCTGGTGTGGTTTGAAGTACTGGCAGGAACAGCAAATAGTATTTCACACTAACATTTTGCTCTGTTCTTTGGGTTGAAATACTACAGCGCAATAAAACTTTCAAGGAGGGCATCCCTGAAAATAAGCGCCACAGGCAGGTCAGAGTCAGGGAAGCAACTAAGCAAAACTTTTCAATGAATGTCCAGTGTGATTTTTTTTTATCCCTCCCACCGAGAAAGGCTGCTCTGTCCCTTTAATAGCTAGCTCTGAATATCTCAGTTTGTTACACTCGGGGTGCTTTTATATTTATAGAGGCAATTTAGGTCAAACTGACCTGGCATAGCAACTTGATCACTCCCTGCAAGAGTGGGCATTCATACAGGGTGGCCTTTGACACATTACTTTATTCACTAGCTTGTTGCTTGGCCAGGACAGGTCAGGGGAAATGCAGGCCTGCAGTGACTCTGTTGTCCTGTCCTCCTTTTCCTTCTCTGACTTCATCAATGAACCCAGCTTTTGTCACCACCTTTGTCCTTACTACTCATTGAATGGAATGGAGGGAGGTGTTTAGGTGGTGTGAGGAATAATGTGGAGGGGAATAGTCTTTGGTGTCCTGTGACATGCTGCCCTGGCAGATGAAAAGCCAGTTCAGTTTCTGCAGCTCAACTGCAGAAGGCAGCTTCATCGTTTTGAGGGATCCAGGGTAACGTATTTCCCCAAACTTTCTTGATTTTGGAAACCTAGCAGTGTAGGTAGCGGTAAAGTGCTGGAATGGAAGACCATAAAAAAATGCCAGGGACCTGGCAAATAACCCTGCCTAAAGACCTGGAGAGTCATTGCCAATCAGAGTTGCCAGTGAGAAACTAGATGGATCACTGGTTTCATTCCATACAAACCAGCTTCTTAGATGAGACACTTCTTTCTCTACAGTTGACCCTCAACTTACAGACGGCTCGACTTACAGACTTCTCTGGCTGCAAAATTTAGATTCGACTTGCAGCTGGAGAATCGACCTACAGACCAGAAAAAAATCAAAATGGAACAAAAATGGAACAAAAATGGCCGGCTATGGATTAATCGGTTTTCAATGCATTGTAGGTCAATGGAGACTCGACCTACAGACTTTTTGACCTGCAGCCACCGTTCCAGTACGGATTAATTCCGTAAGTAGAGGATCCGCTGTACTCTGCTTATTGACTTATATTACCATCTGCTTTTGGGGGGGCGGTCTGGTTAACTTAAGCCTCTGGTTTGCACCTCTCCCCCATCCCTTTAAAGACTGATTACGTAGCAGTTAGTCAGAACACAGAGACACGGACAGTGTGTTTCCAAATACAGTGGTGCCTCGCTTAACTATGTTAATTGGTTCCAAAAAACACACATCGCTATGAGAAAACATCGTTAAGCGAAACACATTTTCCCATAGAGATGCATTGAAAACCGGTTAATCCGTTCCAATAGGCACGGATTGCCGTCCTTAAGCGAAAAAACCTATAGGAAACATCATTAAGCGATACAATGTTTCCTCCATTGGAATGCATTGAAGCCAATGCATTTCAATGGTTTTGCGATGTCCAGTTTTGCAAATTTAAGTGTGTCTTAAAAGGTTCAAAAATTCACCAAAAATTAACGAAAAGTCAGATCAAAGCCAAACTAAGTTTGTACACGTTTTAGAAGGTGCACTAACGATTCCAAGCATTTAAAACATTTTGAACATTTTAAGACACTTTTAAAATTGAAAAAATGGACATTGTTAAGCGAAACAGGGGACCTAAAAATGCATTCGCTATGTAAAGCATGGTCCCGAAATCGCTAAGCAAAAATCGCCCATAGGAAACATCGTTAAATGATGCATAGAATTCTTTAAAAAAATCATTGTTAAGCGAAAACATCGCTAAATGAGGCAATCGTTAAGCGAGGCACCACTCTATTCATACCATTCTGCTCAAATTCTCAATATAAGGAAAAGCACCCAAGTAAGAAGACAAAGGGGTGTAGTTCTGTGACAGATATTGCTAGCTTCTGATTACGATGAATGAGTGACCAGTGCTCTCCAATCCAACTACTCCCAGGAGAAGAAATGTATCATAAGGTTGATCTTAGAACTAGCAAATAGCACAAAAGTGCTAGTACTCTATGGCAAGGTTGACAGTATTTCCTGGAGGATGTGGGGTGTGGGGCAGTGCAGCTTCTTAGTTTCCTTGGAAAATGTTCTTCTACCTCTGGCACTATTTGCATCCATTTCCATGGGTAATGATGGATCCATCATTCTCTGCCATGCACTCCTGGTGCCAATTGGACAGAAAAGTCTTGTTTTTTGTTCAACATTAACTCCCCATCCCCTACACACAATCTTTCTGATATTTCACAGGTTTCTTGCCTATGCCTATGGCATATGTTATTTTCACTATAACTGCTAAAATGGTGTGCTTTCAGTTTCGTTTTGGTTTTGTGGCTGGTAGTGGCCCCATCATTGAAAAGGTTAAAGATGACATATAATTCCAGGGAGCTCAGAGACGTTTGCAGGGAACAAAGAAATGTTGTTTGTTTAACTTCTATGCCACCTACACTACCCAAAGGAACAGACCCTAATCTGTTGATTGTGATTAAAAGTTGAGAAACTATAGAGCTCCACCCTTCCTCTTTCAATTGTCACTCTGTAGGCTATGACTGCCAGTCTTTTTTGCGGTGTTTTGCTTTCTCACACTATTCCTCAGCTACAGGTAAGACAGTCAAACTGAATCATACCTCTGGGTAGTGTGGGCGGCATATAAATTGAATAAATAAAATAAATAAATCATACCACTTCAGCATTTATATTGAATGGCCTTTGGGTCATCTAATCATAGGAGCCTGTTGAAGTTTCACAGAGTTACTATGTCTTACCAGCTCTCCAGAGACAAATTTCAGGGTGAGCAAGCACTGGAGGAGGAGTGGACAATTTGATTTTTTAAATATGATGTGGCTTTAAAGCATGAATGTACATCTTTACAAATTCCAAGCTGGCACCAGGTTTCCCTGGTGTCTGTGCATATTTGTGGCACTCGTCCTTCTGGCCACTGTTTTATTTCATCCTCACAAAGGCTCACGCTCCCTCCTCCTCCTCACGCTGCTCTCAGCTCCAGCAGTAACAGTAACAGTAACTGGGGTTGCTATGGCTCCCAGTTCTCCTGTATTTGTGGTAACTTTGTTTTGCTGCACGCAATATACTGCCTTAGGCTTAGGCAAATTTCCTTTTTGTTGCCCAGATTCCCTATTCTTAGCGCATTGAGCTATGAAGTGTCCTTTCTCTCCACAACTGAAGCAAGATCTAAAGTTATTCTGTTCAAAACTAGGGGTTTTATCCCCCTTTCCTTCCCAGTTCTTATATCTTGGTTGGCTCTGCTCTGAGGGCTTGCCTACAAAATGGCTTCCAACCACCTCTTGGTCCTTAAGGTCTCTGGGATCTTTTTTTTCTATCATCCCAAGCTCTCTTGCAAATTTTTACCTCAGAAAAACCTGGGTGTGGTAGATTGGTAATAAAATCAACGATTTCACCTGTCTCCTGAACATTTTTGGGCTTTTTATCCCTCACTAAGTAAGTCAGGTCTCCAGGTAGAAGTGAATAAAATTGTTCTAGCTCCATAATATTTTTGCGGTCTTGCACTGTCTCAGCCCCCTCTTGTTGTAGCCATTTCCCCAGGTATTTTATCAAATTTGCCCCTAACTGGGAATAGGTCAATGCCCTAAACCTCCGCCTTAAATGTTCAGCATCGATTCCAAAATTCGAGAAAACCAACTTTTTGTATTCTTCGTAGTCCCTGGCTTGGGCTAAGGGCATCTGAGAGTAGATTTCTGCCAATTTGCCACTTATTTGAAATCTCATCACTATCATGCACTCTGGTCCCCTCACATCAAGGTCTTCACAAATGCATTCAAACAAAATAATAAACAATTCTGGGTCATCACCCTTCCTAAATATGGGGAATCTCTTAAGGTCTGCTTCTGACAAACGTCCCCCCTCAGGATTGGTATCATTATTATTATTATTATTATTATTTTGGACTTCTAATTCCATTTGTCTCATTTCTAGTTGAAATTCCCTTTGTCTTTCCTCAGCCTCAAGTTGAAGTTTCCTCTGTCTTTCCTCAGCCTCCCTCTTTCCTCAGCCTCCCTCTGTCTTTCCTCAGCCTCAAGTTGAAATTTCCTCTGTCTTTCCTCAGCCTCCCTGTCTTTCCTCAGCCTCAAGTTGAAGTTTCCTCTGTTTTTCCTCAGCCTCAGCCCTAGTTCTTATCTCCAATTCTGTTAATTTAAATTCTTGTTGCAGTTTCCATTTTTCAAAACCCTGGGAGATTAACTATGTTTCTTCCCTTGAAACATTATCCTCCTGAATTTAATCCTCCTGGTCTGAGACTTTCCTCCTCCTCGTGAGGTCAATCTTGAGGAAGAGATGATGCTTCCATTGCCCCCCTTTTTCCTCGCTTGGTAGGCATGTTTATTTATTTATTCTCTTGAGTCAATCGACAAACTGCAGTTTTTAAAAGAGCACCCTTTTTTTCTTGAGTTAGAGAGTTGTTGTAAGATTGTATCTCGCCCCCCCCCCGGCAGCCGCAGTTGTGTTACTTTGTTTATATCTCTGGCACTCAGCCAGTCCCTTGGTCTGATACAAATTTTCTGCTTGCCTCTAGCCCCCAAGAGTAAATTGAAATATTTGTTTTAAACAGTCCCAGCTTTTATGGTTTTAAATTACCTCAGCTTATTCTAACCCTTGCCTCCACTTTGTCCCCTGAGTGCTCTCTCCTTAGAGCTTAGGACAAGTTAGCCTACTGGTCCTTTTCCAGCTTGAGGTAAACTTGTACCAGAAATTGTTTCCTCAGAGTTCTTCCTTATCTTAGCCCCCCAATCTGCACTAAGCTTTTCCCAAAAGCTCTAAAGGGTTGCCCACTCCGTCCATGACAGATCACCCTGACTAATAGATATTCTCAACTCTGGAAACCTTCTTTCTTTGGCGTTACTGGATTTTATTCGGATCCCGCCGCTGCCACCACTTGTGGCACTCACCCTTGTGGCCCCTGTTTTATTTCATCCTCACAAAGGCTCACACTCCTTCCTCCTCCTCACGCTGCCAGCATTTCTTTAACATCAGTTAAGTACTGGACACTTATGCTGCCAAACACAATCAGTTTATTGAAGGGGGGGGGTTAATATTCAGTTGGGGATTGCAGTATAAATCACAGGAAGTGAATCACATATATTAAACAAGGATTGGTTCATTCAAATCACTCTTTTAACTCTCCCTATCTATCTCTGACCCTCCTGGTCCAATTCCCAAGCCTCCAGCCCTCTAACCCTCTTTCCAGCACTCTCTCAAACATCCTTTTTTCCCCGACTCCCAACTCTCCTCTGGCCCCGCCTTCCGGTTTCTCCATTGGTTCTCCCATCAAGGTTCCGCCATGACGGACAGGTGACGTCTGGGCTATCCACTACAGTATTATTCCAAAAGCCACAATGGGACCATATGCACAAATGTACTGCCTCTCTCTCTAGTTATTGTGTGTTGGCTGGTCAGGAGAGCTCACATAACAGCAGGGCAATCGGAACATGAAGCACTAAGGACATTTTTCACTGAGGACCTTATTCAATTGCTGAACTGAGATCTCCTGTACTTCTGGTTGACGGATATACCCTCCCAGGTCCAACCCTTCTTGCCAGGTGAGAAACTTCAGAGTGACATCTCCCTGGTCTAAAACTTGATACTTTTATCTCCTCTACATGTTGCTGGCACTGAGGTACTAGCTTCTGACATCACAGAAGCATTGTGTGTCGACCTCTGCTCAGAGATGACACCAAACCTTTCTCCTTGCCTCTGGCACAAGCATTGTGACTCATTAGCTTTCTTGTTGATCAAGCCCTGGCAGCAGGAACCCAAAGCCTGAAGGAAGAAAAACTCTCTCTCCCAATCCTTGTCAGTCCTGCCTCAAGCTTCCATCTGCGCTCTCAGATTTAGGTCCTGAAATCTGAGGAAGTGGTACACTGCTGACCTGGCAAACCTAGGACCACCTTTTGTAAAAACGCCCTGCACATTAAAAAAAAAAAAAGCAAAATAACAAGCAGAATTGGCATTAGAATCCAATGTGGATATCTCCTTGACTTAACTAGATTTTGGTGTAAAGATGTTCCCCCTCAGATGTGTTTTTAAATGTAATCCGAAATAATATTGTCTGAAGACGATGCTATTGTTTCTTCTTCTCTCTTGTTTAGCGCAGATCTTATTTTGAGCTTTTCATCCACCCTCCCCCAACCTGGACAAGGACTTTGTTTTGTGTTTATTGGGTAGAGACAAGATGAAGAAGGAGAAACAGAGTCCACAGAAATCTTTCCAGGAGCAGCTCCTGTATCACCATGTTTAACAGATATCGCAAATAATAATTTTAGAGCCAACCATGAGGGATACTAGCAAGATTGCCTGAGGCAGAACATTCCTTGTCAGTTTTCTGATCAAAGTATATGGTGCCATGGGATTGATAAAGCAGAGGTATTTCATCCGGCCTTTCAAGCAGCTGTCACAGAGTTAAGAGGCTGGCCAACAACCTCATGGCGAGACTCTAATTTTCTAGCTGGTGGAACCAGGAAACAAGACAATGCTTTTCTGCACAAACACAATACTGCTCTTAGCCTTGATGAGAAAAAAGTAGGCACCACAGAGATGGGCCTTTTGCATTTAAAAGAAAGATCCAAAGTATGAAAGAGGGTGTCTTTCATGTGACTCATCTTCCTTCAGCAATTTGGAGCAATATACACAACCACAATCATGCTGAGCCAGTGAGTCCTGGTGTCATGTATAGAATAGGTAAAGATGTGCATTCGTGCTTCAAAGTGAAAACAGCAGTTTAAATATGAATGATTCATGTTTACAAAAGAGGGGTACACAATAATTTAATGTTTCTTTCATGTTTCCTTTTTTGTTTAACCGTTGGTACCCTTTCACCCTTTGTCAAATTGCCTGATAAATTTTTTATTCAATAGATTTGCGAGGGCTGTCAACCGAGCGGAACATCTGAGCAGAGCAGGAACCAACCCGGAAGTGCTCTTTCAGGCTACCATGTCATCGGCTTGAGTCACTATGTACAAGACCATGGGATCTGTAGTCTAAAATATCTGGAGAACTCTTAAGTTGCTTGCTATTGCTGAGAATGGAAAGCTTCATTATCAACAGCACCCTCCAGTTCCATGAGGCAGTGTAAAGAAACTGCAAGCGACTGCATTGTTTGGGGAGGGGCAAAGTCTGCCCTCTCCCTCAAGAAACTGGAATTATGTGAGTTTAACATGCACTCCAGTCTCTATATTAGCCGTCTTCAACTTGGTAACATGCCAAGGTTAGTGCACTATAACTCCCACAATCACTGGCCAGCATGGTCATTGGCAAATGTACATAAGTAGGTTTGATTAGACAGCTGGTCAAAACAAAATTATAGAAAGTATACGAATAGAATATAAAAGGCCATTTCAACTACACAAGAATTTATAATTAAAACAAGCCACACATGCTCTTCAATGAAGTTTTGGCAGGTGTACATCACAGCAAAAGCAAAGAAACGCACCTTTTTATTTATTGGGGTGCTTTTGTTTGCCAAGAGAAATGCAGTTCTCAAATTCAGCTGGTTTGGCTAGTAAGCAATAAATAAAGCAAGCTGTTTCAAATACCTTTGTCATTCTGTCTCATGAATTGGGCACCTCACCAAGTGGACAGATGAAGCTTCAACATTCTCTTCACAAATATAGTACCTTGAACTGAAGCGCTAAAGAAGAATGAACCTCACCACTGTTTGAGAGCAAACACTAACCTACTGGGAGGATGGCGTGTACACTGGGTGATGGAAAGGGTTATGAGCTCCTCCTTCTTTCATTTATAACCACAAGGATGGCCACAAGTGGTGCAGAGGCATGCTTCAAGGGCAGGAAAAAGTCAAGTCACTGGGTAAGTAGATCAAAATCTAGGAAGAGTCCTCTAGTGGAGAATGGAAGGCTAGCTAACTGCTTTCAGGAGGAGCTGCAAGCATCTCCACTGTGTGCATTTAACATCCCCCATTTTCGGTTTGTATATATCCTGCCTTTGAAAATGAAAGCTCCTTTCCTTTTTTCTCTATCATGGCAGAAGATTGCTGTCAAACCTTTATCCCGCCCTCTCCAGCCAGCTTGCGCACAAATAGTGCTCTTTTTTTCTCCTGGGTACAGCAAAACTGTATCTCCCACACCTGGAAGATAGGTATTGGGTAGGTGGGGGGGATGAAGACCAGAGTTAGAGGAAGTATATGAAAAGTGAAGGACAAAGAAAGAAAGAAAGAAAGAAAGAAAGAAAGAAAGAAAGAAAGAAAGAAAGAAAGAAAGAAAGAAAGAAAGAAAGAAAGAAAGAAAGAAAGAAAGAAAGAAAGAAAGAAAAAGAAGAGGGCTTTAAAAAAAGCCAGATGAGAAGTGACCACAAAATAATATTGTTGGAGCTGTAGAACTGAACAGACATTGTATGTACTGCAGAGATCACTTGACTAAGTTAATCTTGCATAATATGGCAGCAAATATGTTTTTAAATAGTTCCATGTCAGTCATGCATAACCAGGAACTGCATGCAAGTCTGCAGGTTCTGTACAAACAGGTGAGGAGAGGTCTAGTGAAGATGGATTGGGATGCATGTTCCTCCTTTGTTTGCAGGCCAGAAACAAAGAGTATTGCCGTTCTTCTTTTGTACAGTTTAGTGGCTGAGTTGTTAAGGTTCTGGAAGCTTTCTAGCGCTAAAGTGGATGCAGTCTCACAACAATCATCAGATTTTGCTATCCATTGGCCCTCAGGGTTACCATACCCAGCTGGCTGACTGTATTTAGCTAGGGTAATCCAGTTCAGGATTTATGGTTTCTTCTGTTCTCTTTTAATAATACAGTATATTGGACCATATTGCAAAAGGGCGGTCATGACTCAAAGGTTGGAAAACACTGGATTAAAGTGTTTCTGTACATTTTAGAACTGTACCCAGGATTTGGGTTTTATTTTGTGGGGGGCGGGGTTGCACATTTTTCCAATATTCAGTTGTTCTTCATTTGTTTTCTTTTTCCTTCCTTCCTTCCTTTTGGAATTAGTGCAGGCCCGGTGACAAACTTCTGGCAGCAATATTATTTTCTGTTCCACATTTGGTTCCATTAGGTTCAAACTGAGTAAATCTGACAAAAGAAAACACAGTAGAGCACATGACAGGTACTTTCCTAATTCAAGTGTTCTTCTCACCCATTCCTTAAAAAAATTGACTGATACCCTTCCCCCCCAGCCGATATTGTTCAGAAATCAACAGTAACGTGCTTGTTGTACTTGAATGTGCAGGTTATTTTAATCTATGGAACCAACTTGGGCTACTTTCTTCCTCCCTCCAGGTGGCTGAAGAAGTAGCTGCCTAAGGAGGCATGCTTCTTTAGTCCCATTCCAGCCCTTCTACTTTACACGTATGCAGATATATTGGATATATGAATGGATATACAATTCTTTTTATCTTATATTTTAATGAATAAGGAATCCTTATATACCACTTTCCCCTTCCGAGGCCAAAGGAGGAAGTGTTTATTATATGAGATTGAATGGGGAGTGAAATCCCCTCTTTATATGGCAGAGCTACAGTATTTAACAACAGTTTTGAGGCTTATTGAGAGTCATCATGCCACACACAATGAATTATACATAGATGTCAAAAGAGAGGACAACCAACACAACTAAGTAAGCTGCAAATAAATATGACAAAATAAAAAATAGTAAAAGACAGTCATACTACCAGTAATAATCACAAGTTTACAAGCGGTAATTTAGTTGATGACACCAAAAGCGTCGCCAACGAAAGAACTTATTCCTTGCAATCAACAGGTTATGTAAGGACATTGTGCAACAACTTCATAAGAGCATCTGGTGAGAAACAGTTTGTTTCATTATGCTTGACACAGTCAATCAAAGGAAAGCCTGTGCTTATACATTCCTTATGCCTCTGTGTTGTTCTTGGAGATCCCAATCTGCATGTTAATTTTTCCATACCTTGTTTTCCCAGTTCGGAAGGGAAAGTAATAATTTTCTTGCTGATGCAGAGCTAGGACTACCAAATAATGACAACAACGATTTACATTGCAAATGTTGACTGTCTCTCACAGATAAGGAGAGGAGCCTTAGTTCTGGATCCTGTCTTATTATTTGTTTTCTAATAAGGTCCATGTTCTGAAATACACTTGGCCAGAAGACTGCTACAAATAGACAAGGCCACCACATGTGGAAGCACAAACCTAAGTGGCAGTTTCACTCCCATCTAGAATTGATGGTACTGTTGATAAACTTTAGTATCATTAGGATGTAGTACCATCTATTGTCGCATCTATTGATTAGTTCTCATGTGGGATCAACTTAGCCCTATAAAATGAATCAAAGGCCTCTGTTAATCAGGTCCTACATTAATGGTACAAGAGTACACTGGACAAAAGGCCTGTGGACATATGGACTGAACTGACCTACAGATATATGACCTATGGACTGGAATAGTGAACTACTGACCTGTGGAATGGCCTGCTTATGGAATGGCACTGAGGAAATCTTTGGTTTGCTTCATCCACAGCACAAATGACTGTTTCCTGTTGGCAAAATGGGCTGAGGATGTATTCCACCCTGGACTTTTGTGTGCTGGTAGGGCATACATTCTTTTTGGCACTCATTATTTAGCCAGGATATAGCAGCCTCCAGCAGCATCAGCTTCCAACTAGCAACATGGCTGCAGCAGTGAGAGAAAGTGGGGGAAGAATGAGGAAAGGGAAGCAGGAGTTAGGGAAGAGGAAATGGAATAGCATAAGAAGTGGGATAGCGGAATGATGTAAAAAAATAATAATTTTACTTCCCCTAACCCTCTGCAGATGATCAGGGGAAATGCTTAACTGATAGGTGAGAGGGCTACAAGGGGTTGTTTGGTGTTTGGACAGGAGGAGCATCACAAATTATGCATTGCTTCTCCTCTCAACCTCAACAAACCCTTTGTAACCTGATCTATCCTGCACCTAAAATGGCCAGTCTAGACAGGCCCCATGATTGTATAACTCAACTCAGCCAAACTACACAGCAAACTTATCATAATGTACTGGCCCCATTCAGTTTAATGCTAAGAATGAGATCCATGGGTTGCTATCTGTATACATTTAAGCCTAAAGACATGGCTTACATGTCCATGAGAACTTTTAGGAGAACTATGGAACTTTTAGACGAGCAGAACCAGGAAGCTTTTCATGCCGATGTCTATGTGATGCTTGTGTTATAAAACAAAGTTGTTATTTCCAGTGTGGGTTTGTTGAAAAACAGTAGCCCAGAGAGAACACTTCCTTGCATGAAAACCTGCCCCTCTTCTTATGGTCATCATGCTTTGTGTTTCTCCACTCCACTCCATTATTAGTAAGGAAATGCAGATGTCACAGAATCGCAATAAGTAACTTCTCTTGGACATTCCAGAAAACAAAGATGTGGCTTCCATTTCAACCATAGCATGTTTAGCATCCCATATATTTTGGCTCTGAAGGATGTAGCTTACCTTTGGAGGCTTACAGTTGTAAGAAAGTGCAAGCATCAATTCCATTTCATTCCACAGAAAACAATGGCTGTTTCTTTTTAAGTGCCGATCTGCTTTTTAAGGCCTCCAGTCTGTTACTATTTCTGGACTTCTGCAATATAGTAGGGATGGCTACAACAGCCTGTTTCTGGCCCAATTTAGTTTTGCATGTGCTCATTCACAAGTCTTTTCCATCCTGTTTCTGCATTAATTTGCCAAATGAGAAGAAAAAGCACCTGAATATTTGTATTTAAATGTTTTCAGTAGATCTTAGTGAGAAGGGAACCCCATTCTTACTTTGAATATATCCAAATCTGAGAAGGTTTGGCTCGCGTTTATTTTCAAAAGACGAAGGAAAATGTAATCAGGGCATAGTGGTGCAGAAAGATTTTGATGCTGTTGTTTGCTTGACACTTGTGCCTTCCATTCGGTATGCATGCCTGAGAACAGATTAGCCCGCTGGTGTAAAAACACATTCAAAGCAAAAATATCAAATTGGCAAAATTAGTCATTTTTAGTGAAACAGTTTTCTAGGTCAAAAATTACTTGCTGAAGATGCAGCATTATAAATGGACTTCTTTAAAACCACTTGTACTACTAGTATGATAATTCATTTCTTTCTACGGGAACACTTTACAGTCTATTAGCAGGAAAGAAAGATTAGGTGGGCATTAATCAAACTTTTCAGATGGGGAGAATCATGCATAGTACATCCAGGAGTTCCCCATTACCATTTTTCAGCAGCTGTATATAATCAATATTTCAAATATATCTACTTTGTCTTCTGTTACTGAGTTTGGCTTATTCTTTCATCAAACAGGATGTTACTCAAGAGAAATCTAGGAGCTTCTTTTTCTTATACAACATTTGGTCTGGACCAGAAACTTACTAGAAGGAAGTTACTGGAAAGAAGCAGTGTAAACTAATTTAAAGCTATTTGTTTAATAACTACTTCACAAGCTAGACCCTGCTCATATCAAGGTAACCCTAGATCAATCAACTAGATTTAAACCAGAATAAGCTAGAGTCATTGAGAAGCTATAGGAAGTTATAAATGAACTAAGACCAAAAGGTCTATTAAGGTTAGGGTATAATGGAAGTGAAATGAGAAAATATGGAAGGAAGAGTTATAATTTATAACAACAGATAAATAAAATGTCTAGTTTTTGTTTGCAATGTATTTAATTCCATTAAGATTTATTTAGCTTCTATAATCTTTCACAAATGTGGACAATTTCTAAATTAGCATTTACCAAAGAGATGGAATCTCCCAAAAGGCTCCATATTCTTCTGTATAAGGTTTCCCAAGGCAAAAACAAAGCTCTTTCTCAGTTGTATTCATAGTTTCTTAGATACGGATTGTGTATTTAAAACCTTTAGGAATACTTATTTTATAGTATTTTCATTATAAATCAAAAGAAAGGGGGAAAAGGATGGAGAAAAGAAAAGAAGGGGAAATTTGGAAAAGGAAAGGAAAAAAGAGGGATATTTTAAAAATGTAATATACTCATGGGCTATTTAAACTGACTTTATGTCCAAAAAAGATTTCCTTTGATGTTGGTGTAGATATCAAATACATTCCTGTGTAGCTAAAGTAAATAGATCTTCTAACATTGAATGATGGATAGAGCATACTTATTTTCCAACCTCGAAATGTAAAACTTTTGGCAGTCATGAGGGCTCATAAGAGCTGACTATACTGACCACCAGTTAGCTTCCAAAATTCTGGAACAGATACATATCCACAAATATTAAGAATTCTTCTGATAAAAAATAAATTCACTATAATACATTTAACCAAAGAGGGTCATCATTGGATATGCCCACATCAAAAGTCTCAAAGCAGCATTATCTGTTTTGCATCTCCAGCATTCAGCTGTAGAAGCCAATTTATTTCCATATAAATCAAGTGTCATCTAATAGGTCTAAAATACCAGTTTCTGATGAACCAAATGTAGTTTCAGGGTTTGAAGCTAGAGCAGATTTCCATTCCCTGATGTGAACTAGATAGTCCACTTCTTTGCCCCACTCCATTCTTGTTTCATTGGTATCAGAGCGATGCTTTCCGTTAGGCATTGCAAAGGTAAAGTCAAGGATAAACAAGGGAAAGAATAATCCAACCAACAAGCTGTCAAGAACAAATGGTGAGAATATGCAGCAGGACTTTATGCCACCAGCAAAGAGGGGCAACATAAAACTGAGGAGGAGAAGGAAATTGAACCAGAACCAGCTATACTTGATGAAGAGGTCATGTGGGCAATGAACCAACGGCCAAATAGCAAAGCCACAGGGGTCGATAACATCCCTGTAGAATTACTGAGGCCAGTACCAATGGCAATTATCGGAGTCCAAATTATTCCAGAAGGTCATATGTACCTTGCAATGTTAAAAATGGTAAAAAAAATATTAGTCTGTCTAATCTGTCTAATGCATGTATCCCACAGTTGATCCACTTTTTCCATGAAATGGGTGCATTTCAAGTCAGCCATTTTTTTTTTTTTTTTTTTTTTTTTGCCAAAGCTTTTGGTACAGATAAAATGGAAAGTGTTGGAATCTTTAACTGATCTAAAGTGCAGCAGCGATACTGCTAACATGCTGGCCACATAACTCTCCTGTTACAACAGCTCCACTGGCTGCTGATCCGCTTCCAGGCAGAATTCAAAGTGCTGGTTCTAACCTATAAAGCCCTAAACAGATTAGGCCCAACCTATCTCAAGGACTGCATTCTCCCTTTGTGAGCCTGCTTGAGTCTTAAGATCATCAGGAAAGACCTTTCTCTCGGTACTGTCACATTCACACGTGCATTTGGGAACAGGAGAAGTCTTTCTTTGTTACTGCTCTCAAATTTTGGAACAGCCTCCCACAGGAGGCTATGCTGGCCCCATCTTTGCTGACCTTCCCCAAGCAGGTGAAGACCTTGCTCTACAGGCAAGCTTTCCCATTTTTAAAATGAATTGTTTGTTATACCTATTGCTTTGAATGTGTTGTGGTGTTACATATGGAATTCGTTTGATCCTTTTTAGTATTTGTATGCTCACTGTTGTTAACCTTAAATACCGCCTTGGGTCCTTTTTAAGGAGAAAGGTGGTGTAAAAGATATTTTTTGAAAAACATTTTTTTTAAAAATGCCTGCAAGAGAGTTCTGCTCTGGATGTTTTGTCTAGTTTCTGGATTGCAGCCTCAACTGGGTGAAGGAATGGAAGAATAGTTGATAAACTATCTTTTGAAATTGTCAGGGTGAAAAGATAAGTTCCCTTTCGTTTCTCTTTTGTTCCTTCTGTTCCATTCTGCATCTTCTCAGACACGGCACACGCCATGTGGCCTTGAGTCAGACGGCAGGTTGCTTAAGTTAACCTAGTTCATCTTAAGCATTTTTCTTTCCACATTTGTGCAAATGCTATTCTTCAGTCAGAAGTACTGTACTGTGTTTGGCTACCAAATACCTTGAATCCTAAACACAAAAGACAGAAAAAGAGCCTTTTTGTTATGGCATGTCAGACTGCCCATCCACTTCCTGCTCCCACTGCTGCTGTTGTTATTATTTCTATTCCCAAAGGGGAGAGGGAATGTTATGGCTGAAGCAATACTGTGCAAAGGAAGAAAATTCAGACCACGGATTCCACCGCCTACCTCTCTGAAAAAGCATGGATACATCAATGCACACCTCTAGTACCTTATCCTCTTTCTCAAGCAAGCAACACCATGTAATCAATGCTCTGCCTATACAGCACATCACTAGTGGTATGGAAAAGCTGAAACAAAACAGGCTTTGTCAGTGATTACATCTTCTCTACAAACAGCCCCTTTGCAGTGCAATCCCACCAACAATTGCATGTTTTTTACTTGGCTGTTCCAACCAATCCATCTTTGAGAGTTGGAAATCTCATTTATGTCACCTGTTATGATTACTTTGGTACAAGTTAAGTTACAAGAATAGTACATTAATGCACCTATATTTTGACTGAGGGGGAGAGTTTATTATTATTTGTATTGATATTTTTAATTCTGTTTTTTTATTGTAAACCACCCAGAGTCGATCTACCTAGATGGGCAGTATAAAAGCCAAATAAATAAAAAAATTAATTGGTCATCTGAAGTTCTTATCTTTTGGGATACACCTTCAATCATAATGTTTTCCATAAACCGCCTTTTTTCTTTGAGAATATTAATAAAGATCATGCTGCAGAAAACCAAACCAGCAAGATGATAATTGTTTCCCTGGTCTGCTCCCCAAAATGAGCCTATCATGGTATTAAATATTTCACCAGCCTGCATAAACTGGAATTCATGTTTCTGATCTGAAGAATCCAGATAAACATACAACATAAAACTGCCTTATATAGACTCAGACTGTTGCTCAGTCTTGCTCATATTGTGTTATTGAGAGTGTAAAGACAATGCTAATAAAAATAGTTATTGCTTAAAATTAATTAAATAATGCAAATGGTTGCATGAAGAAGTGGACTTGTCTGTGAAAGCTCAAATTAAAATATAGCAGTTAGTCTTTAAGGTGCCCCAATGTTTTTGTCTTCTTTGTTTTTTTCATTTACCTTTTGTTTTTGCCTGACAAGTATCCTTTTCTAACTATGAAAGGATAACTAAGTTACTCTAGTCAGTTAATAAGGAATGGTGGTGTAGACTGAATTCTTTGCCCTCTTATCCCAGAATAAATACACGAGACCAGAAATATGGTTAAATATGGGCCACACTTTATTGAAATATAATCATTGTTGCCAATCATTTGAGAAAGGGGGGTCCTGCCATAGTGCGGATTCAGGTTTCAAATCTGGGTCATAAGGACCCTTCTAAACAAACAATGTGGTAGTCCCTGGCCTCAGTTCTCCCAGTCTTGCAGACCGTGGGAAACTCTGCCGACCCAAATTTGACCACCCCAAACCTCGCGCCACTCTCTCTGTTCTGACTGATAATCCGGGTGTTTCCCCGGCGCATCTCCCCCCCCCCAAGCACTGTATCTGCACAATACACAGTGCTGGGAGTTCAGATGAGCTATAATTACCTGTTATTACAATTTGACTCGCCTCTTCAAATATCTGTTTATTCCGCACTAACCGCCAGTGTGACCAAAATTTGCACCTCGAATAGCCACACACCTACTCCAGTGTGGGATGGGCAAAAAATTCCCACCTCCAAGAGCCAATCAGGAGATGAGTCAAAAATTCCTATCCTGCCCCCAAAGACGCCCAGGTAAATTCACACTAGAATATAAGGTGGGTGGGTGGGATGTCAACACGGAAGAGGAAGTTGAGAGGGGAGAAATGCCCCTTATATAGCCAACCATTCACCCCTCCTCCAAAGCTGCTCTCGCTTCATCCGGGCAAGCTGGCAAAGGTAAGCCACGCTGCAAGAAGCCTCGGCTCTGCAGCGGCTTATTCATTTGCTTGTGGAATTACAGCTCTAGCTACAACTCTTTGTTAGAAACCAAGGATTTTGTTTTTCTCCTTAGAGAGTTTTCCTACTCTTTGAAATGCAAGAACACATAAATATCAATGTTGGAGAAAGAAAGTTTTCCTCTGGGAAATACATTCCAGATCAGATGTGTTTCACCAAAGCTAGTCTAGCCAAGAGAGGTGTGAGGTGCCTTTACAGAAGAACTACAGAAGAGAATTTTTGAAATCTCTCTCTCTCTCTCTCTCTCTCTCTCTCTCTCTCTCTCTCTGTGTGTGTGTGTGTGTGTATGTATGTATGTATGTTATGATGCTACTGACTTATTTAAATATATATATTTAAACAAGTCAGTAGCATCATAACATTTTAGACTTGTGGTTTAAAGCAAACAATTGTCACCCAACCAATTATAGCCAGTTCTTTAGGCCGCTCAGAAAGAAGGGGAGATGCTATTTACGTCTATCTCTTAAATAATAGGCCTTTGCATACCAGCAGGTGTTATTCATAAATCAGCCCCCCAAAAGATGTTGCTATGCTGTTTATAGTTTTCCCTGGAAAACATAGGATCAGATATGTTCTACCAAAGACTAGCCCTATCAGGGAAAGGGGTCAGAAAACCACACTCTTTTACACCATAACTCCCACTTTATATCCTTCATCTGAATAAAAATCATAAGGAGGGATTTCAAGTCTGAGTGGCTTGTTATACCAGTACAGGGGCGTTGCCTCAGTCCCACAAATTCCAGGGGTGGGAGTCAGGCCTGACCTGCTCAAGATACAGCACAGATTCCGTGCTTCAGCATAATCAAATAATAGATGTATCTAAAAAGTGTCGAGAAAAGAAAAGAAAAATCAAACATTGCTATCATTCATTTCTGTGGAGGAGACTGCACGAAAACATGTCACCAACCACAAATACTGTATATGGTGGCTACAGCCACTGTATCAATACTGGATTGCATTTGCACAAATCTCAAAAAGATTAACAATAACACCATAAAACAATTCAATAAAAACACTATATCATATGTGAGAGAATTCAAACCTCTTATGGGTGGAGTAATGGCAATGCAAATATTATTTCCACATGTATTCTTTCACAGGGAAATGTTATTGGGTATCGCACAAGACTTCCAAGGGGGGGAAATACAAAATTAAAGCACATCACAAACAGCCTGTGGTAGGCACGATGAGGGACTCTTAAGAATCACATCCAACTTCAAAAGAAATGATGACTCAGCACAATCCAGTTCTTCTTTTACAGAGCAGTTCGTGTTTAGTCGGATGTTAAGTATCACAGTACTGTATTCAGCAAGGCCTGCATCCCTATAAGGAAATGTAAGAGCGCAGCCTTCACTGAACACCAGTTTTCCTCTTGTCATCATGCCAGCCCTTTCCTATGAAATACTGATGTAATTATATGCCAGTGAGTAATAAAAATAAAACATTGAGAACAACCCAGTACTTTAAGTTCAAATGAGAACTTCAGCAAGTCCTTGGAACCTTTGTTTAGACCCTGAAGCTGCTGCTGTGCAGAAGCTCCTTGAGGTAATTGGTTTGGAAAGGTGGCTTTCATTTCTATTTAATTATGTTTCTACATTTGGGCATGGCTTCTGTTTCCTCAACCCCATCCTTATTTACAGAAACTAATAAATGTGAGGTGATGTATTTTTAATATGACACTATTTTTAAAGTCTTTCTTATTTAGTTGTCCATGGCATTTTTATGGCTTGGTGTTGCTTTACATACATTTGTCCCCTTTGCTCTCAGAGCAAGGCCATGGCTGCACCAGCGGATTGTTTCCCAGTTCTTCCTCATGTTCACTTTACTCTTTTGCACAATACGGTCCCCATATGGCCCTTGTGACACCCCCATGCCTCTCTCAGCTAGTTTGTCACTTCTCAATAGTACACACAGAGACTCCTGTCCATGCCAACCTAAAGAAGGGCCGGAGGAAATTAATGGGGGAAACCTAGTGGAGTCGAGGGGAGTTTTAAGGGAAGATAAGGGGAGGAAATCAGCAGAATTAATTAAAAATAGCCTGGAAGATCTATTGGAGATAGACCAAGTGTATAAAGATCTATTGGAGGTAAACCAAATGCATAAAATGGCCTCAGAGGACACAAAAGATGGCAGAATGTTTAGAAAGACAGAAACAAAAATTGAAAAAAAGATTAAGAGAAGGAATTAGAAAGATAAAGAAGGGAAAAACAAGAAAGGTGGCCCTTAGTGTTGGAAAGCATGTATACACCTAACATATGGAATTGCAAAGGGGTATATCTTATATATTAAAAGAGAGAATTAAACTGAAATAAGGGAGCATTAATCAGGGTAAAGGCATAATATGCTGGGGTATTTTTTTAAAAGGCAAATTGAAGCTAGATACTGTATAAGGTTGGGGTAAACGAAGAGTACATAATGAACATGCATTACATATGATATTGTTATAGACAGGATAGAAAATGTGGAGATAGAAATGGCTAAACAACTATACAAAGAAAATCTGTATAAAATGTTCTAGATAATATCTATTATGTGTTAAGAGCTTACTCCGTTATCATTGGTATAAATTACAAAGTTTGTTGGTTAAATCACCTCAAATTATACAGATTTGGAACGGATTACTTTTATCAAGTATATTATTAGAGGATTTTGAAAACATTGTATACTATGAGAGTAATATTATGATAATAGCCAATATTGTATACTAAAATACATACATGAATGGTCTGAATGATCGAAAGATGTGTGGAATTTGGGGGGATAATTGGGAAGACACCAAGACGCAAAAGTAAATAATTGTAACCAACCCATGTAACATGATGTTTGATAAGCATGAACCAAAGGTAGATAGACTGAAAAAACTAATAAAATGTATTTAAAAACAACAACAATCTAAGCTTTATTCTAACAAATCTCAAAATTTATATCTCAGTCCTAATTAATCCCTGTCCCTATCACCTGTCTAATATTCACAGTCCTAACAAGTTATCTAAAGTTTGCAGTCCTACCCATCTACCTATCTAACGATCTAGAAACTTACTCTTCCATATTTTCTCCACCCTTCTTCCACTTGGGCTGAGAAAAAACAGCTCCTCTCAACAAAGTTCCATGGAAGCACATTCCCTCCTTTTTCCAACCGCCAGAACTGTCCTACCTGCCACTCACACAGCCCTCACCTGCTAAATGACCCATTCATTCCCTCATGCATCCAAAAATTTGCCTATACTGTACATATAACTATTCTCAATGAAAAACAAACAGAAGGGGATTGAAACAGTCACAGGCTCCCAGGGTTATGCTATAGAGGAGAGCTATATGACAATCCCGGAACACATTTTTCACACCAGACATGTTTAGACCCACGCTGCCTGGATGAGGTTGCCATGTTTTTGGCTTTCCAAATCTAAGCAGCCTACTTTGCAGATTAAGGCAAATTAGGTGGCCTTATTAAGCACATGAATTATTGCATTATTTTTCTGTCAATCTGTTTCAGCCTTGGCATTATTTATATATTAACTACTGATCTGAGACAGCCAAGGTTGGTGTATTTGGTTTAGAGAACAAGGAGACACCAGGCTAAAGCTGTGTTCTGTTATATAATTCACCTGTGCGGGCCTACCTCACAGTATTGGCTTTCAGCCAAATTCACCTTGCAACGCTTTTTAGATAAAATAGAGAGGTGCGCCAGGTAAAGCACTCGTGTGCAATGCTAGTTCATATATAAAGAAACAATGACTTTTTGCCATGCCTGTTTTTTCATGAGATATTCTTATGAGACAGCTGTCTTTTTTTTTTTTGGCAACATTCTCATGAGACGGATGTCATTTATTTTTTTGGCCATCAGATCCATTAGAATACCATAGAACCCCCTTATATTTGACACTCTTGTCATCTGAATTGCAGAAAGAAGGCAGGTAAAAATGAGGGCAAACTGCAAAAATCAGGCAGAAGCCAAGGTGTGCTTTCCTTCAGAAATACAGACAGAATAGTTGATTTTAACTAGAAAATATTCTAGCTTACCTTTCTTTCTCATATTTTATTTTTCACCATAAAATACTATGTGCATGAAAATAAGTGGCAATCTCTATGGTGACTCAGACAACGGGCTTCCACTTTTCCTCAGTATTTATTTTTATTTCTTTATTTCCATTTCTATGCTGTCCCATTAGTGTTGCCATTCTCTCAGCGGTTTACAATATGCAGTAAAAACGTAACAAACACTAATAAATACATCAGTATGCTGATGATACTCAGCTCTACATCTCCTTTTTTCCAACAACAGTGGATGCTGTTTCATCCCTTGAGCGCTGCCTGGGGGCTGTTCAGCAATGGATGCTGGTGAATAGACTGAGGCTGAACCCGGACAAGATGGAGGTCCTTCGGGTGGGTGCCCCAGACATCAGTGGCCTCAGAAACTCCCTTTCCTTTGGGGGTGTGACTCTTAGCACCAAGAGTGAGGTTCACAGTTTGGGTGTACATCTGGACCTGGTGCCCACCATGGCGACCCAGGTGTTGTCAGTGGTCTGTTCTGCACATTTTCACATTCAGCGGATTGCCCAGCTGCGTCCTTATCTTGATGTGGGGCGCTCACTATGTTGGTCCATGCGCTCGTAGTCTCAATATTAGAGTACTGTAATGCGCTCTACATGGGGCTACCTTTGAGACTGATATGGAAAATTCAGATGGTACAAAATGCTGCGGCCAGACTTCTGACTGAGGTGAAAAGGTACCAACATATTTCCCCCACGCTGGCCACCTTGCATTGGCTGCCCATCCGTTTCCGCATTGATTTCAAAGTTCTTAAGATGACATATAAATCCCTAAACAGTTTAGGACCTTGATATCTGGCAGAGTGCCTTCTCCCACCCAGTTCTGCCAGAGTCACTCGTTCCAGCCAGGCCGGGCAGCTTAGGGGCCTAATGCCAAGGGAGGTCCAGAAGGAAAGAACAAGGAGTTTGGCCTTCTTGGCAGTGGCCCCTCGTCTTTGGAACAACTTGCCAGTGGAGATCCACCTGGCTCCCTCTCTGGGTGTCTTCAGGAATAAACCTAAGACCTGGCTATTTGGGCAGGCTTTCCCTCCTGCCATATCTTAACTGCCATATTTTAATTATTTAAACTTTACCATCTTGGACTTTTTGGTTTGTGCTTTTTACTGTTTTTAAATTTGTGAACTGCCCAGAGTAGACCCTTGGTCTAGATGGGTGGGATAAAAACCTAAAACAACAACAGCAACAACAACAAACCTACAATAAAGCACAATTAAAACCTGTCACTAGCTGAAATTTCTTTCCAGAGTGACTAGTTAAGCTCCCCAAAACCTAGGGAAGATCAATGGCATGTAATCTTTATGGAATGCCAGTAATGTGCATAGTTTGGAAAAGTTCTTTTTTGGTTTATAAATCCCAGGATTCAATCCCATATCTTTACTTATTTCCAAAAAGGATTTCAGCATTTGCAGGACCAGGAATTCAAATGATTGCAACATTCATTCATTCATTTCACCCACTTTTCTCATTAAAAAGGACCCAGAGTGGGTTACATCATCAAAACACTATGCAGTATTTACAGTTAAAACAGTAAGTGCAGTAGAATCGCAGCATCTGAGGGGATTGGTTCCAAGCCTCCCCTGCCATATGGATGCGAGAAACAGTGGACAAGGCACTTACTTCCAGTTTCTTTGTTGTCTGGGCATGATGGGGAGAGGAAGCCCTGGCCCAGTCTGACCAAAGGACTGGGTTTCCTACCCTCCTGTTCACAAGGGAGGCTTTCCTGAAACCACCAACTGCTGCCTCCCCTCCACAATGTGCCTTCTCCATTTCACCAGAAGCCACTTCCTTCTGCTGAGACATGCACATTTCCTTTAAGCCACCTGTATGTAGCAGAATCTCTGGTTCCATTTAGTGGTCAGTCCCGATAGTACACCTTGGGAATGTGTATTTCTGGGTTTATTTATTTAATTAACTGAAGAGAAAGGTCTTTGCCTGCTTGTGGAGGAACGGCAAAGATGGGGCCAGCCTGGCCTCCTGTGGGAGGGAGGCCCAGAGTCTGGAAGCAGCAACAGAAAAGGCCCTCTCCCGTGTCCCCACCAAACACACCTGTGAAGGTAGCAGGACTGAGAGAAAGGAGGATGAGTTTTAGTTTACACATCTATGAAATCCTGTCAAACTGTAGATGGCTGCAATCTTTGGCTAATCACAGGGAAGGGCTCATTTCTTACAAAACAATTGGCTCAAATAGTGACTGCATGTTTGCTTTACATCTCTGCTCCCCCCAAAAGTTAGAAGCTTAGTTTAAAAAGAAAAAAAAGAATCCAAGTATGATCAGGGTTGAGGAGTGGCTGGGTGGTTGGTAGTATGTCTTGCATCCAAGCAAACCCCAGCCAGCTGGGTACAATGGCAGTATTATGCACAGAGTGTATTAAGGCATCCAGGGTTAGATTTTGAGGCAGATGATCTACTGCTTGGCTTGGTGGGTGAGGTGATAGTAGTCACATGCCATCAAATCAGCTAGTAAATAAAGCTAAAACAAATCCTGCGAATTAATACCAGACTCATTTGTCAAGTGTAGATCCTTATCTGGTCAAAATGGCACACACACAGACACACACACAAGGATCCTTTGCGTGTATCCTTCTCAGAACCCCAAGCTCTAAAGAAATCCCAAAATCTTTCTTTAAGGGAAAATGTAAGGGAAAGAAAACAGCATCCTAATAAGGGACAAACAGGTAGAATGGCCAGGGAAAGTCAGGTTGGTTGGTTGGTTGGTTGGTTGGTTGGTTGGTTGGTTGGTTGGTTATTTAGTTATTTAGTTATTTAGTTATTTAGTTATTTACTTACTTACTTACTTACTTACTTACTTACTTACTTACTTACTTACTTACTTACTTACTTACTTACTTACTTACTTACTTACTTACTTACTTACTATACTAGCAATCTAGTGGCCAGGCAGTACTCTGGGTGGTTTACAAACAAAGAGAAAAGGAAAAAAAGCAACCCACCCCTCCAGAAATAATCTAGAGCTATCCCCAAAAGTACAGTGGTGCCTCGCTTAATGATTGCCCCTCATTATGACAAAATCGCTGTACGATGATCTTTTTGCGATTGCAAAACAATGGTCTAAATAGAGTTTTTCGCTTTGCGATGATCGTTTCCCTGCTTCGGGAACTGATTCTTCGCAAAATGATGTTTTTTTAAAACAGCTGATCGGCTGTTTCAAAATGGCCACCAGGTGCTTAAAATGGCTACCCGCTGTGTTTAGGGACGGATTCCTCGCTATATAGGCAGTGAAAATGGCCGCCGTATGGAGGATCTTCGCTGGACAGTGAGTTTTTACCCCATTGGAATGCATTGAATGGGTTTCAATGCGTTTCAATGGGGTTTTTAATTTCGTTTTATGATGTTTTCGCTTAACAGCGATTTTCCTGGAACGGATTATCATCGTTAAGCGAAACATCACTGTACCCTCAATGGAGATGATGGTGATAACCTGAAATCCAAATGGAACATAAATACAAAACAATTAGAACGGGAGGACAGTCATGGGAAAGTGTGGGGAAAGAAACAAAATAGAGCACCCAAGAATTACTGTAGGCATGATTAGCTGCCCAGGAAACCCAATCAGGGGCAACTTCTGATTCTCGCAATACAGATCAGATCACTTATATGCCTGAAAGAATAAACATGTCTTAAGGTCATACCCAATGTATAGTATAGTGGGCACCAGATGTCTATAGCATAGGCGATGGGGGAGTTCTGTAACTGGGGCCCCACAAATGAAAAAGCTTTCCAAAATCTCTCCAAAACAGGTCCAGAACCACATACAGAATGTCCCCCTTTCCCTTTACCACCAGTGGGGCCACCATAACACCGAAGCAGTGTGCTGTTCTCCATGGAAGTCCTTTATGGGCAGAACTTTCCTTCCACTGATGGAAGGGGAGGGCTGCAGTAACCTTTGGCCCCTGAGATGTCTTCCCAAAGATGATCATTGTGCACCATTGGATTCCTCACTAGTTTTGCAAGATTTGCTGGCAAGTCAAATGCACTTTGGGCTAGTGATGTAGGCAGGTAAAGTCAGGATAGTTCCAGAAGCTGTTACTTTGCCTGTTATGCCATAGTCAGCCTTCAAGGGGACAACAATTACCCTAACTGAATACATTTCTTGTATGCGGTAGTTCCCAACCTTGGGAACCCCGGGGTCTTCTTGGACTGTAAATCCCAAGATTCTGTGCTGTGCTGGCTGGGGTTTCAGGGATTACCCAAGGCTGGAAGCCACTGTTGTATGGAAAGTTGTGCAGTCCGATGGGATGGGGTAGGAAGGAACCAGGAGGGAGTGTATAAATGCTTCAAGTCAAGTAATTTAATAGACTGTCAGCTAATGAAATTGGTGGGAAGTGGTGATGGACGGTGCTCTCTCCCTCATGCTTGCTTATAGATGGGTAGCACAACTGGGGAAAACGCTTCAGAAGCAGACACATTTCTTTCAGGACAACAGGATGCCAGCTCTACGTTTTCTTTTGAAAATGTACCACTCTTGTCAAACAAGCCTCTGAGCTCTGAGAGGATGAGTCATTAATTTTTAAGAAAGCTATTGTGAAGTGATTTAAACAAAGAAGAAAGAGAAAAACAACACAGACCCAGATCCCTAACCACAGCCCCTTTACTGTTTACAATCAGCCAACACAAGTCTAATACGGAAGACTTTTTCTTTACAGAGCGAGGGGAAATCTTTCTCAGTAGTACTTGCCTCTGATATTCTTTTCTCCCTATACATGCTAGGGACTCCTGTTGATATCAATGGCCCATCTCTCACATAGAGCCAGTCAGAATGTCAGAGGTGAGTGCTGCTGTGTGGATCTGAGTGGAGTTATTGACTTTATCTTTCTTCATCAAAGACGGATGCCTTCATTCTGTTTTTCATCTGGGGCTCACAAGGTCTGCTTCCTTACTGCATTGTGCCCTTTGAGTATGAGTATAGATCTACCAACTCTACTTTGGCAGTAGAGTTGGCAGAATACTGAGATTACTGTCGCTCCCTCCCTCCCTTTATATATATTTAAAAACCTTTTGTCGCATATTGCTTATACAACAACCTTTTTTCTGTTACGTCAGGAATGTGTGATAGTACCTTTGTGTGGCAGGATGGCCCACATAACTGTGAGAAAATTATATGAACCAGCCTATATATTTATTTATTATTTACTAATTTAAAATATTTTTATCCTGTCTTTCTCCTTAAAATGACCCATTGCTTTTGTTCTTGAATTCTAAAATAAAGGGCAATAGTCCTTCAAATTTCACTAGGTATTAGGCATGCTGATAATATGCAGAGGGCCTTAACTACCAGAAAGCTACAGCCTAGGCCAGTGTACCATGTAGTTTTGCTCTTTGAGGATCAAATGTTCCATAGTTATATTAGGATCACATTGTGTGAAAATAGGGTTGCATTTCAGCTCCTTTTTTGCACGACAAAAAGGGGGTGCGTTTGAGCTCCTTTTTGGCACTTTGCTACTCCCTTGGTCAACGGCATTATGTCCTATCCATGGAGCAAGTAATAAAACAATACTCAGCTGGAAAATTACTCTCTGCCTCCGTCCCTCATTTACTTGATCCATTATTATAAGGCTGGACACGATTTCAGTTTAGATCCATTTCAGTCTGGCTTCAGGGATGATTATGAGACAGAGCCTGGACAGATCCCCTTGGTGGCAAAGATGGCTCATGACCACCCCCCTGAAATCTTGGGGTGAGGCATCCCCTTTCCTGATCCATGAGCTGGCCCTACAAACTTTTGGTTTTGTTGAACTTCTGAGCACCTTCTGATGTCTTGGTATTAGAGATGGGCATTTACCAGCCCCACAGGTGATCTGTGGTTTGGCATCCTGCCCTTTCCGGCAGGCATCCACTTGGAGGCAGTGCCTCAGCTTCCTTGTCCTGTCTTTGGGCACAGCCTCTGAGTGGGTGCCCACCGGAGGGTGTTGAATTGTGGAAAACCTGTGGGCCCAGTAAATAAACTGTGCTGAACTTCTGGTTCAGTTCAATCTCTATTTGGTATCTTTCTTGCTTGCTCTCTGGATGCAGAAGCACTGTTTTGCCCTGGCTCTAGTCTTTCTTTGACGTGGTGGCACTGCAGGTTAAACCGCAGAAGCCTCTGTGCTGCAGGGTCAGTCGTAAGATTGAATCCACGTGACGGAGTGAGCTCCTGTTGCTTGTCCCAGCTCCTGCCAACCTAGCGGTTCGAAAGCATGCAAATGCGAGTAGATAAATAGGTACCACCACGCTGGGAAGGCAGTGGCATTCCGTGTCTAGTTGCACAGGCCACGTGACCACGGAAACTGTCTTCGGACAAACGCTGGCTCTATGCCTTGGAAATGGGGATGAGCACCGCCCCCTAGAGTCGGACACAAGTGGACTAAATGTCAAGGGGAACCTTTACCTTTACCTAGTCTTTCTTTAGAATGGCCGTTTTAGAGGACAATATAACTATTAGTCTGGGTACCTTGGTCTTGTCCCCCATGGTTTTTAAAATATACATTAAACCAGTGGCACTGATTGTTTGGCATTGATTCAGTGCCACTGATATGTTGCCAATAGTCACCTTGATGTCTGCTTTCCATCTAAGTCTAAGTAAATTCTCCTAGTTCAGAACAGGTGTCTGGTGTCATTAGTAGACTGGATGAGGGCAAAGAAATTGCAACTCAACCCAGACAAGGAAGAGGTGATCCTGGTCAGTTTAAAGACAGATTAGGGAGCAGGAATCCAATCTGTGCTGAATGTGTTCACAATACCTTTGTGAGGATTCTCTGATTGCTTGTTAAAGGTAAAGATGAATGGCTTCTGAGTGAGAGAAGACATTTTTAAAGTTGCGATGACATTGATCAGCACATAAACCTGAGTACTTTCCACACAAGGTGGGAGTTCTGTACCTATTAGCCAAAACTTCCACTGAGGCTCATCACATGTTTGCAGGTCAGGGTAATCTGCCATGAATTTATTTTGTTTGATATTTTTGTGTATATGACGTGATCTGATGCTAGAAATTCAAAGCTGTTGCATGTTCACTGTTCTCATCAACTCTGAAGCATCCAGAAGTCAAAGGAATGCAGTCTGAGAATACACTGAGTTGCTAAGGAAACCAACACATCAATATTTCCTTGCTTGGCCTTGCTGGTCAGTGCTGACCTCCTGAGGCCTCTGATTTAGGAACAGCCTATAGTTGTTATGTTAGCAAAAGGGAGGCAAGGGAGGTGTTTGGTACCATTGTGTGGGTCCAAAAAAGGAGGCTGCAATGACAATTTTGGAAGAAAATAAATTAATCCCATTCTGCTGTGCTCAGTGAAAATGCTATGTAAACCTTACCATGGAAAGGTTTTGCTCAAGCTGTCCTGAAAAAGATGGATCGTACCACAATCATTCATGGTCTAATTCAGTGGCTTTCAGCCTTAGGTCTCAGATGCTGCTGGATTTCAGCTGTTTCAAGCCCCATCCACCATTTTCAATGGTCAGATATTCTGGAACTTCAACATGGTTGGGAACCACTGACCTGGTTACTTCCAGATTAGACTACTATAAGAGGCAAATAACGATTTATGAATAGCATGGGCCAAATGCTGCAGAATCTTCTTTTAGATAACATTCGATAAAATATTTCCCCTGCTATAAGAGTGAGGGAGAGAGCGGTAAGTCTAATTTAGCTGGTTTGCTAGTCAAAACTCTTACTGGAAAAGGTGGATCTTGCTGTCATCCCCATTTTCCACTCTCCTGCTGAGTCATCATCATCACAGTGGAAACAAACCTCTTGCCTCAGCAATGCACTTGTCCAGTCGGCCCAACAGTGCCACAAGAAACTACTCATGTAAAGTTAATTCTTTAGCAAGTAATTCATTATGTAACACTTTACAAAGTCAAATAGTTACTGTTAATGATTTGGGGGAAAATACAGTGACTCTTTGCTCTTTGTTGTTTATTATGTCACTTGTTATATAAGAAAATATTGTGAAATATTGAAATCGTATTCCTTCAAAATGCCCCTCAAAACACGTTTCTTCCAAAAAGTAACAAATAAATGCTATTTTTAAATGGATGGTTGTGCTCTGTTGTTTTTAAATGTGTTTTAAGCATTGATTTTATTGACTTTTATTAACATAATACTTGTTTAATTCTTTTAAAATATTTACTCGCACTTTAAATATTATCTTTTAACTGTTGTAAGCTGCCTTGGGGGCCTTTTACGGAGAAAGGCAGGGTAAAAATATTTTAAATAAATAATAAATCAAGAAATATTTACTATACCACAAAGTTTGCAGTCCCTGATGTAGGAATTTCATTGTCATAACAGTAATACGTTACTTTCGAGCTCTGGAGGGACCAGGAAAGGGACAAGATTTGATTCTTAGTAGCAATGCAAAATCAGCAAGCCATTAGTTATCATCAGACCTTCACCTTGAAGAGCTCTTCTGATGCAGATGCCCTCTTAAAGCATGTTGCTACATGTGCTTACAGCTGACATTTATGCAGCAGCATAGCTGGCTCTGATCGCATTTATGAAAACGAGCATTTATGAAAACCAGGTGCATGTTCCCTCTTGCAAGGCAACAACATTTATGCCACTACCCAAACTACACCCAGAATGAACATATGAGAGAGAACATGAATTTAATAAAGGCCCTGACTTCATTGTGATTTGCAGGGTTTGCAACAACAGGAAATTTGCTCAGATTTACCTAAGTCGCCCTCAACTATGCAGGCCGTGATGGCAAAAGTTCAAAGGGAACATCTTTCTGCTGCCTCTCTTAATACAGACAAAACACCCAGGTTCTAAAACACTGGATCAACATACTTTCATTTTTCTGCTTATTCCCAAAGATGTACCTGAAGAAGCACAGTTATGTTTCCTGCATTTCGGGATATGCACAAGGCTCACCATCCTGCTCCCATTGCAGGTGGACAATATAGTGGACCCTCGACTTACGAACATCCCTACTTACTACCATTTTGAGTTACGATCAGCTCAGGCCACAAAATTTTGCTTCTACTTGCGATCGGAGGTTCCACTTATGAACAGAAAAAAGCCAGGGGAAAAAGGCGGGAAATTCAAATCTGTAGGTGGCGACGAGGCTGCGTCTTTGTAGGTCTTTCGCCCCAGCAGTTAGAGAGTGTGCGTCGTTGTCGGAGGCTTGGGACTGCCTCACTTCTGCTTCTGAGTGAACATGTGTGTGTGTTTGCAGGGAGGCTTCAGGCTGCCTGGTAAGGTAAGGTGCTGTTTTCTGCTTTTAAAAAACTGTTCTGGGTGTTTTGGGCTGGGGTGTTATGTTTCTGTGCTGTGATGGGTCTTGGAGGGTTTGTTTGTTTGTTTTGTTTTTCCTCCATTTCCGATGGGTCTTGGGGGGTTTGGTTGCTTTTTGGGTTCCCCCCATTTCCAATGGGTCCTGCATGCTTCCCTTGCTTTTTCCTTGGTTTTCTTTGCATTTCTGACCTGCCCCTTTGTTCTCTGTGCATTTCCAATCTGCTCCATTTGTTTTCTGTACTTTTCCAATGGGTCTTGCACGCTTGATTGCTTTTCTTCCCCCCCTTCCGCCGGGATTAATTGCATTTCCAATGAGTCTTGCAGTGATTGGTGTGTTTTTTGTGGGGGTTTATTTGGCTGGAACGGATTAATTGCATTTCAATGCATTCCTATGGGAAACGGTGCTTCAACTTACAACCATTTCGAGTTATGTCCGTCTTCTAGAACGGATTATGGTCGTAAGTTGAGGCACCACTGTAATAGATGAAACAAGGCTGCCACAGTCCACAGGAAGTTCTTTTGTCATATCTCTTCAGCCAGACAGTTTCTGAGAGGTGGTTAGGTAAACAAGCGTGCAAAACTAAGGTGCCTTGTCAACATCATTTATGCTTAATCTCTTCTTACTTAGATGGGACCTGCCTATTGTTTCCAGCAAGTCTCACATTGTGTTGTAGGGGTAAAATCCCAAGATCTCTCTGTCCATTCATAGGAACTGCCTGGAACCTTCTTTTCTCCTCAGACCTGAAATGTGACTAGCTAGGAGTCTCACTCTATTAGCCAGTAGGAGGTGCTGTGGCTGCCATGGTGGCAAAAAAATCCCCTCAGTAGGGGAAGAATCTTTAGCCCACAATACAGTACTTTATCAGTAGCCGTGCTAAGTGGGGCAGATGAGTAATGGAGACCAAAACAGGCTTACTACTATCCTCACAGTGATACTCCTATAGGCAGCCATTGCTGTCTTAGGATAGCTTTCATGTATAAGTTGGCTTTTGCTGTACAGTACTGTAATTCACATTTAGACCTGATCACAAAGAAGAATATTCTATAGTTAAGAAAGGGGTAGAATCTGTATGAAAGTGGAGTCAGGAAAGTGAAAGTGGTTGAAAAATCTGAAGCAGCAAGCTCTGCTTCGGTTTGATTCCAGTGCTGTATTATCTGAATCTGTTACAGTGTCCTTAGTCACAGTGGAGTGGCAATTTTGCTCCTAGGAGTAGATCCCAGGTCAGGGAGATGGGTGGTCAGCTCTGTCCCAGGCAACAGATCCCCTCTGGTGGGATCAAGGAGTGGGGACCTGACGGGGCGTGTCCAGTTTGGGAGAACTGCCAGAGCCCCCCACAACAGGGGGCAGTGAGCTGTTCTCTAGTGGTCTTGTGCCTGGAGGGGTTGTATTCATATCCACTTGATATTCATCCATCCTATGGTTGCCCTGCAGGGGCTGGGAGGCTTGCATTGGCTTGCAAGCGGGTCACCTGATGCTGGGATCCACTCCTTATGCTGTGTCAAGACTGCTCCGCTGTATCCAATCAGAGCTGTAACCGTTCCATCCACTTACGAACTTCTGTATCACCTATAATTTGCTGCATTTCTTATAATTTTCTGCCTGCTTATAATTTTCTATAATACTTTTGTTACTGCATATTGGTATTTGTTATTAGCAGGCCAGGGAGGATGTGCACAGTTGTCTCACCTGGGGCAGCAATAACTAGCTTGTCATTTGTTGCTGTTCCATCTTTGGCAGTAACATCTCTTCTGTTGAACCCTGATCATTCCCACCATTATCTAGACAGAAATAGCACTTTTCCCCCAATCTAATTTTTACAACCAAAATTGGAGTAAACAAATATGTAACAAGAAATATCTATAGGTATATACATATGCTAAGCACAAAATCTAAGCCAGTAACGACTGCCGTCTTATCAGTGCAGAAAAGGTTCCTGTTTGTTAGTTATCACCAACAGGTGAAGCTTTAGTGTTCTCCATAGGCTCTGTATACTAGGAGCAGCTGAACAGAAAAGGAGAATGTCATGAAGAGAAAATCTCTCCCAGAGGGTTCATTGGCTGGGTTTCCTCAATGGCCATGATTTTCTCTGCCAAAGAGGAACGCTTTATGCTGTTATCGATGGGGTAGAGTGAAAACCCTGGCATTGAGAGACATTTTCATCTTATTATCAGAGCTACTGGATTTTTCATCTTCCTCTCTCTGTTTGCAGTTAACAACTTAGCGAGCAAAAGGAGAATAGGGGGTGGGGAGGGGTGAAAGAAGGACTGCGCATGGAAATAAATCAGGAAGGAGAAATAAATCAGTTGATTTCTGCCTGTCTGGCTTGCTAAAACCCTCTGGAATCATCAGCACAGAAGATGAGAATCGCACTTCGCTTAGCTGTGTAGCAGGCAAACTTCCCCTGACCAGCTGCGCTTCTGCCTCCATCTGGCATATTTCTGAACTGCAACACACAAAAAGCTTCAGCAACCTTGCTAAACGTGAAAAAGAAAAAGTCTTATTTTCTGTTTAAAATAATGCAGGCTGGAGCGTGAACAAATAAATATGAGATAAAATAAATTACTGCCTGCCAAATGCCAGGAAGGGAGATTAAGCCCAGGGCAAGCAAGCCAGAGAGAGCCTTGCCCCACGGGCCTAGTGTAACTGGCTTGCCAGTGTTCCCCATTTCAGGTGCCACATGGGGCCATCAATCAGGGGTCTGAGTTGCCTTCGGGCACTTAGGGTGAGGTCGGAAGCCTGAGCAGCTGCTGCCTCCCGCAGCACCACAGGCTTGCCCACTTAATCATAAAAGTCATGTTTGAAATGTTTGATGTGTGTGGTGGTAGTTGCACACAGCAAGCCGCCCCTGATATGAGGAGCCAAAATATGCAGAATTTACAAACGGTGTTCAAGTGTCCAGAGGTCATGGAAATTGGTGATGTGAGTGAACTTTTATTTTTGTACGTGCCCTTCATTATACAGTATTGCAAGAGGGATAAGGAGACCAGGATGGAAAGAAAAAACGAATACAGAACTCCAGTGCTAGAGTCTCCCCACCACAAATTCTTAAGAGACACTCACATGAATTTCAGGGTTTTGTGGCAATAACGTATCACCACTGAACATGAAAGAATTTTCCAGCCAAAATTGGATGCAGACCTGTCACTTCGCTTATGTCCTTCTGCCCCTCTCTCCTGATTTACTATCACTTATCTGGCTGGCTCTGAATCTTTCAAATATACTTTTTTATTTCCCTTCTGAGTTTGTCCTTCTGTTTGGCAAACATTGATTTTTTTAAATGTTATTTTTCCAGTGAACCTTGAAATTAAAATATCTTTTTCTCTCTCCTTCCTTCTCTTTCTCTCTCTCTTTAATAATGATTCCTTGTACAAGCCCTTGCACTATGCATTCATTGTCTGAGCTTTGAGGGTAAGTTGTTTGTATAAGTTGCTCCTTCAAAGAGAAATAATGCTGTAAAAACATTATTGTTGGGGGTTTTTTTGTATAGTTTTCCAGATAGCAGTCTTAAAAAGAATCTCTTAAAATAAAACACCAAAATGTTATGAAGCCAAAGGAAAGAACTTCACGTGCTAATAATTTCAATGGAATAGTTATGTGTAAGCTTAAGACCTCTCATGTTAGGATCAATAGAAAGGAAATGTCCTTAACTGTCACCAAAATCACATTCATTCTTAAGCTCAAAGGTCAATCAGTTGTTAAGAAATTTGCAGCTGCATGTAGCCTGCTAACATTATTTGAGCACAGCAATCCTCAGAAGGTCCAGGAAGAAACAAAACCCGCAGTTATGGATGTGCGAGTCATGCTGGTTCATTTACTGCCACAACAGGTCTTTTGCTTTTCAGTGGCCCGCCCCCTCTGGCGAGCATCCACTCAGAAGCAGCACCTGGCAAATGTGGGGCAAGGAAGCGGGTGCCCACTCAGAAACATCAGCCCGGCTTCCCTGCTCCGCCTCCTCCAGGTGCTGCTTCTGAGTGGATGCCCTGCCAGAGGGGATGGAGGGGGACTGAACACCAGTTGTGGCAGTAAATGAACCAGCATGAACCACCTAACTGGTGGTTCCTGCCCATCTTTACCCACAGTGGTTAGTTTGCCATAGCAAAAGCCTTAGTGGCTTACTGCAACCGGGACACAATATGTATGTTGGGGCAATCTTCCTTCCTTCCTCTTTTGATTATCCATCCAGCTATCTCCAAAAGAAGACATGCTGGTTCATTTACTACACCGGCTCCAGGTCTGACATATTGCCAGCTTCTGTGGAGAGAATAAGGGGACTTGAGATCTTCTTGGTCCCAGATTTCTCCCTAAGTTGTGCATCCTTCCCCATAAAATCCAATTGCTTGTTTTATATTGTTTTATTTTGTTTATTACATGAGAATAATGTAACGAAAGAAAAAAGTAATCAGTAAATTATATAGAAATGCACCAAGATAATAAACAATATAAAACAAAATGTAAAAATCCACAAAAATCCACTTAACTTACATCCACTCTACAAACATAACTAAGTTGTGCATCCATCACTTGGACCATCAGAGATATACAGTATTTCTTTCACAAACCAATTATTATAATGCCCCATTTAGATTTTTAGATTAGGATTCCTTCAGTCTCGAGAGACTATAGAGCTCACTTTCATTTGCTCCCAGCAAGCATATATACTGGAAATGTATCAAAATGGAATAATCCTACCCACACCAAAAAAGTAATAGCTCCTGACAGGGAAAGGTGCAGGTAGGAACACTCTAGGAATGGGTGGGTTTGTTCCAGCAATTATGTTGTCAAACTGCCTGAAAAAGGAGTGAAACAGTCTATCCTCGCAGCAAACCAAACTGCAGGAAAAATACATGTCTGACCACACCCTAGATATGCGCCTTCCAGCTGAGAAAAAAGCAGGCTTCTTGGAAACTTTAGGTACTCAGAAGGTATCTAGATGACTACTTTGCCCCAAGATACCTAGGTATTACTTTGAATCATCATTGTTCATTAGGCATCCTTCAGTCTCGAAAGACTATGGTAACATGCTTTGTATGGAGGACTTGGAACAGCATCTAGTGTGGCTGAGAAGGCCAATTCGAAAGTGACAATCCCTTCCACACTGAAGACAAATCCAATCTGTCCCCTGTCCAGCTCCCTGATTATGCTGCTTTTGTGACTTCCTCTTCGCCTCGGCCTGCTGGACAAGGGTCTCTTCAAATTGGGAGAGGCCGTGATGCAATGCCTGCCTCTAGGCAGAATGCTCAGATGTCAGGGTTTCCCATCTGTTGAGCTCCATTCCTAAGGCCTTCAGATCCTGCTTGCAGATATCCTTGTATCGCAGCTGTGGTCTCCCTCTGGGGTGATTTCCCTGCACTAATTCTCCATACAGGAGATCCTTTGGAATCTGACCATCAGTCATTCTCACGACATGCCCAAGCCAATGTAGAAGTCGCTGTTTCAGTAATGTATATTTTCCAGCTCATTCTAGGAGTACTCTGTTTGGAACTGTGTCCTGCCAGGTGATCTATTAAAAAAATTCCAAACTGCAAAACAAAAGGTTTATGCGAGAAACAATAGTCTTTGAAATGTACAGTGGTGCCTCGCATTACGACGTTAATTTGTTCCAGCGAAATCTCTGTAGAACGAAAACGTCGTAAAGTGAAATTAAAAAGCCCATAGAAATGCATTAAAACACGTTTACTGCATTCCAATGGGCTGGAAACTCACCATCCAGTGAAGATCCTCCATAGGGTGGCCATTTTCGCTGCCTTGCAGCGAGGAATCCGTCCCAGAAAACAGTGGGGGGCCATTTTGTTTACCCGGCGGCCATTTTGAAACCACCAATCAGCTGTTAGGAAATCATTGTTTTGCGAAGAATCCCCCATAGGAAACATTGTAAAGCGATCGCAAAATGTTTGTCATAATGCGGTTTCGTTGTTAAACAGCGATCGTAAAGCGAGGCACCACTGTATTGGGAACCAGTTGGGGCACACAGCCACAAACACTAAGAACGACAGCTGGGGTCCTATGCTACTCTACAGGCAAATACACCAGTCTGCAGTAGTATAATTTAGATAATGCTAAATAGATAAATGTAGCACTCAATAAAAGCTGAATAATCATTACTGGATGCCTGAAGCCAACTCTTATTGATGAAATGAATAATATAGCAGACATTGCACATAGTGACATACAGAGATAGGTAGCAGCTAATACTGAAGGATTCAAAGCATTTACATATAATGCACATCCACTTTTTGCCCCTCCTTGTTCTTGAACAAAAAGCAAAGAATATCAGGACTATAATGTGAAAAGAAAGAACTACCCACCTCTTAAAATGAATGAAACTTAAGGGGAGCCTAGGCTCCAGACACATGGAGAACTGGGTTACCTGGAAGTCATTTAACAGGTGCACGTTGAGTTGGCAGAACCAAAAGGAACCTAAGAAAATGGAGCTTTTGCACCAACACAGTCCATTGTGAGCACGGAGGAGAATAGGCAACTTCACACATCTTCATATCCTTCAGCATGCACTATGGAAGACTTAATGTTCAGTGCTGCAAATGGTCTTGATGTTGCCTGTTAGTGGGTGAAATGTATCTATTAATTTTCCTAGAATGTATTTATTAATTGCATTGTAGCATTTCTGAAATAAAGAAGAAAGAAAATACCTCCAGCATAGCCTGCTAGCATGTGGCTTTTATTCCTTGACCTAAGGAAATGTAATTAAATTAAAGGAGCTGAAAAATAAAGATTTGAAGAAAACAAAAGGAATTTATTTTGGGAAAAGAAGTAGGTAGGGAGAAAGTAAAGGCAAGTCACTGCACTTGTAAACGGGAGTAGAAATAACCTTCAATTTTGTATTTCTTCACATTTGTTTGTAATACACAAACACTATATTAAGCAGACCACTTTCTACTATAAATCAATCAAACAAACAAACAAACAAACAAATAAATACTACCTAGAACCCCCACTGTCTTTCTACAGACTCTCAAGCTAGCTCACCAAACTACGTACCTCCTCCTGAATTCATTCTCACCAACCAATCAGCCTTTGCATGAGCATTTCAGCACCCATCTGTTAATCATCCCAGCACTCATCCCATGCATGCAATGCCAATCTGCATACATCCATACAAACATCAACACAGCAACATTATAAATCACACATACATATATAACCACCCCATACTGGAGCTGCCAAAATAACTAGGAAGAAAGTGTGTGTTTTGTATAACTAATTAGCCAGAAAAGGAAATAACGTTCAGTTATGGAATTCTTAGATATCTTTGCATGCTTAGCTAACGTTGTGAAAGCGTTAGATGGCAGTGAGTTTACCAGCGATATAATATTTAGCTAAAAGGAAACGCTCCATGAATTAAATAGAGCTGTTTGAGCCCATGCCATAAGGTTATGCATTACACTGAGAAAGTGTAACTGAATATGTTGAAAGGGTAAAGGGAGCAGGTAGTAAATTGTTTAAAGTGGTGAGCGTCATGTAAAGTACGGTTATTACAAATGGATTCTACCGGGCTATAATGAACTATGAATTGGAAAAAAGGTTAATTGACAAAATGATACTCATCTAATGCCACGTCTGCAATGGCAATTATGGCACAATCCATATGGCTGGGGTCTTGCTATATTGACAGTTATGTTTTCTTAAAAAGGCTTCAGTTATTTCCTCAGTCTGTTTTAACTATGGTAATGAATTATAGATTTTCAGGCTAGCTCTGCTCAGAAAAGTCAGTAACCTCTACAACAGAAACTTCCAGAGACATGTAGAAAGGGGAAGGGTAACCGCATGTCGGTAACAAACATGGAGGTTCTACCAGATATATCATTCACTTATAACAACACACAACCAAAAGTGAGAGTGTAGATTTCCTACCTTTGTTGTACTAGGGCTGGGAATGTACAGGCCCATCCATGACAATGTGAAATTTGGGCTGGAGTAACTCACAAGCCAAGGGACTAGAAAGAAGAGGAGCAACCAGACAGGTATTGTACATAAAGCTAGAAGCAAAAAATTTAAAGGGCTCACCTTGTTGCTGCTATCGTAGTTGCCCATTTGCTTCCCCTTTTCTTTTGGGTCTGGCCCATGAAGCAAGAGAGGGCAAAGCATGTGGAGGTCGATTAAGATGTTGCTTCAAAACCTTCTCTGTTCATTCACTTGGACCAGGAAGGGGATAAGGCAACAATAGCACAAAGGAAGAAAATGGCCTGGAAACTTTGGGAATTAGTGGGGGTCCCCTCCTGGGATATGGGTCCTGCTAGATGTCAAAACAAGCCGACTCCTGATCACCAGGAAATGCAGAAAATGCATCTAGCACATTTTTGGGAAGAAGCCATGAAAGACACACGCCTGTCAGAGCTTGTGATTGTCCTCACTTATTTTTGCCGCTTCTAGCTCATGTTTTATAATTGGCCGTTGAAAAATGAACACAGGTTTAATTTGCAAGTCTGGTCACCAAGGAAATCTGTTAGTGACAAGAAAAGCCACTTAATTGAAAGTAATACATATTCCCCTTAAAGTCTAACTTGACTATAAATGTGAGAAAATCCTTTTTAGTGTCTCATTTCTAATAGAGATGGGGGTATTTGTATTTGTTTACAAATACAAATACCCCCCACACAGGTGGGCATAACGAGGGTCTGGCCCCCTGGGGCCAGACAGTCCACTCATCATCTACTGCTGCAGGCTGTGCGCTTCCTCTGTAAAGGGAAGCTTTTCGAAATCAAACATTGTTGCCAGATCACTGCTGCCCCCAACATTAGGATTGTTACCTCCAATCCACTGAGGACTTGTTTTCCTGTTAAAGGCCCCATACTGTAAACAAAGGCAACAATGATGTTGTTGTTTTTTTAAAAGAGCCCTCCCACTATTTATGATTTTTTTGTTTTTAATGGCATGTTTGGTCTCTTGTTGCTTCTAAGCAACTCTATCTCAAGTTTTATGTTTAGAAAAAAAAAGTTTCTGAGAGCTGAAGCCAGGCCAAATGAAGACTCTGTGCAAACAATGTTTTCAAAAACGTGCTCTAGGAGCTTGATTTGCCCCTGACTCTTTGCCAAAGGCTTGCTGTGTCATTGAGTTAGAAGGCGGCAGGGATCTTTGCCAATCAACACATTTTGGAGTTTTCGCACAACGATGGCAGTCTTCCCCTCCATTTCAACAAAGACTTAACACTGGAAGGCTGTGGTAAAATGCTCCTGCATAGAAACTCATTGTCTTTACCAAGGACGCATCAATCCAAACTATAGAGAATCATCTTTCTTTTAAAACAATATCCTGTCAAAATAAAAGAAGAAAGAACATTACTTTTGAATAAAGAACGTCCACACTGTCTGCATCATGCCAAAGAACACAATTCAGCTTTGCAGAGTATTTTTTTTTTTTAATCATCTCAGTACATTGTATTATTGCTGCTAAAAGCTTTTGCCCACTCTTGGGTCAACTGAGAAAGTTTTGTTTAGCAGCACTTAAATTCAAATCAGCTCGAAACAACGAATTCAAGTTCCTGCTCAGTAAATAGACCACATTTTTGTACATCAGGTTGGTTTAGCAATAAACTTTTTAAAAAGAACAATACTCGGTAAGAATGAGAAAAATGATTACATTATTATACCTGTAGGTGTATATCTTCAATGCTATCCATTTCATCAGAGTTCTCTTGGTTTCCTAGGCTATCTTAGTGAGGCTCAAATATGGATGGTTAGTTACCAACAAAGGTCAGAAAAAACTGCAAAGTGAAAATTAACTTGAATATTTAACCAAATATTGGAGATAAAAGTTCATCAGTTAAAGACACAAAGTCTTCAGCAGATGCCTCAAACCATACCCTCCAAAAGTCCTGATTTCTCAGCCTTAGTCATTGCCCCCTTGGATTCTGTATTCCTACATTTTCATTTAAAAACAGTCTCTCGCCCCTACAGAGGTGGAGACATAAAGCAAAATTATGTCTCCACTTTCCTGTACAATTGTTCTGCAAAGAAAAGAAAAGAAACAAAACGCCTGCTGTAGTTAGTAATAAAGAAATCCATCAGTTTGATTGACAAGGTCATAGGTATAGACTATATACAGTACTAATCTGTTTTCTCTAGTTCCTGGGTAAATGTTGCAATTTTCGGAAAACTTAAGACTATCTGGGGAGGTGGAGGTCTGTTCCACGAACCCGCCTGCAAACAATGCACAGAAAACAACGGAGCCGATAGGAATCAACAATGTAACAGAACCAATACACATGGAAAGCAGAGCAAAAGCTGTTGGTATCATAATAAAAACTGTGATGCAATGGATTCTGTCCCTTTCAGTGCAACAGATTGTCGTAACCGTATTATACATCTTACCACTCTTCTGGGAAAATAAATTCATTCCATTCACTCTTTTACAGGCTTAAGGGGGCTGAACTTTTGTTGTTGTTGTTTAGTCGTTTAGTCGTGTCCGACTCTTCGTGACCCCATGGACCAGAGCACTCCAGGCCCTCCTGTCTTCCACTGCTTCCTGGAGTTGGGTCAAATTCATGTTGGTGCTACTAAAAGAAAGGGAAAACCGGACAACCGAAGAGGACAAGAGAAGTTTGTTGAGGTTGATGCTTATTATGAATCTTATATTTCTGGAAACACATTTCTCACATCATTTTTGAAATTGTTGCGGTTATGTGTCATCAAATTACCTCCAACTTTTGGAAGCCTAATGATTGAGCAATTCCGAAATGTCCTTTCTTCAACTACCTCGCTCAGCTCTTGTAAATTAAGCCTGTGACTTCCTTTAGGGAGTTGGTTCATCTCCTATTTGTTCTTCCTGTTTTCCTGCTGCATGAACAACCTCCAATTCTTGTGTGGAGATGGTAATAGAGGGAGGTGAGTCCACGCCCTGGCCCATGACTTGTGTTTTCTTCAGGCTGATTGTTAGTCCAAAGTCTTGGCAGGCCTTGCTGAAACGATTCATGAGTTGTTGGAGGTCTTCAGCAGAGTGGGCAACAATGGCTGCATCATCTGCGAAGAGGAAGTCCCGCATGCATTTTAGTTGGACTTTGGTCTTTGCTCTCAGTCTAGAGAGATTAAAGAGTTTTCCGTCTGATCTAGTCCGGAGACACCTTCTGTTGCAGTTCCAAAGGCATGCTTCAACTTGGCTCAACTATCTCTGACACCCTCTCTCTAGATGTCGAGCTGGATAAACACATTGGCAAAGCAGCTACCATGTTCTCTAGACTCACAAAGAGAGTATGGCTCAATAAAAAGCTGATGACACATACGAAGATCCAGGTCTATAGAGCCTGTGTCCTGAGCACACCCCTGTACTGCAGTGAGTCCTGGACCCTTTGTGCACGGCAGGAGAGGAAGCTGAACACCTTCCATATGCGTTGCCTCCGAGGGATTTTCGGTATCACCTGGCAGGACAAAGTTTCAAATAGAATAGTCCTAGAACGAGCTGGAATTTTCAGCATGTATACATTACTGAAACAGCGATGTCTACGTTGGCTTGGGCATGTCGTGAGAATGGTTGATGGTCGGATTCCAAAGGATCTCCTGTATGGAGAATTAGTGCAGGGAAACCCCCCCCCCCCAGAGGGAGACCACAGCTGCGATACAAGGATATCTGCAAGCGGGATCTGAAGGCCTTAGGAATAGACCTCAACAGATGGGAAACCCTGACATCTGAGTGTTCAGCCTGGAGGCAGGCGTTGCATCACGGCCTCTCCCAATTTGAAGAGACCCTTGTCCAGCAGGCCGAGGCAAAGAGGAAGTCACAAAAGCAGCAAAACCAGGGAGCTGGACAGGGAACAGATTGGATTTGTCTTCAGTGTGGAAGAGATTGTCACTCTCAAATTGGCCTTCTCAGACACACTAGACGCTGTTCCACGTCCCCCATACAGAACACGTCACTATAGTCTTTCGAGACTGAAGGTTGCCTAACTTTCCTGCTGCCTTCCACCTTTCCCAGCAAATCCCTTTTCCAGAGAATCCTGAGAGAGCTCAGGAGAGCTTCAGTTTCAACATTTTTGCCTCCAAAGATTGTTCATGCTTGATTTGATCAAAGACCAACTTGCTCATTTTTCTGGCAGTCCAGGGTATCTGCAAAGCTCTCTTCCAACACCACATTTCAAATGAATCAATTTTTTCCTGTCATCTTTCTTTACTGTCCAGCTTTCACACTCATACATGGTGATCAAAAATACAAGGTTTTATATGATCTTGGTCTTTGTCTCCAGTGACGCATCCTTACACTTGACGATCTTTTGTAATTCCTTCATTGCTGCCCTTCCTAGTCTCAGTCTTTTTCTGACTGCTTGGCTTCCGTCTCCATTTGGACTGATGAATATTAACTTTTCTTGGGGGTATGGAACGCTCCTTTGAACTACTTACTTAGACATATGTCCTACTGTTAAATGGTAAATGTAACCAAATAAATAGTATAGGAGAGGCATATATTTCTATTAGGAGGCCCATTTTGTACTACAGCATATATGGCCTGTAGCAGCAAAACAAAATAGCAGCTGCTATATGTGGGTGTGTCAAAAGGGGCACATTGAAGAAAACCAGAAGCAAAATATTTGTGTGTGATATTAAGGAGCAATTCCTCCCCCCCCCCCCGGTTCTACCTATGTTTCTTTTGTGAAAATCACATTGTGAACTGCAATGGAGAAGTGATTCTATGATTAGGATTATTCTGCAAGTAGTTTTTTCTGTGTTTTTTGTTTTGTTTTGTTTAATTTAAAAAATGTACACTAGAAGGACATTAACAGAAAATATGTTATCTTCAGCGCAAATGAATCACCCAAGCCATCCAACAAACTCAGGGGGCGTTTGTCCCACTATTTGATCCGCTCCTTTTCCTGATGACCAGACACCATAAGCAAGCAGAGCAAAGCAGCCCATTCTCAGAGTGTTCCTGTCCACACTTTTCTGGCTCCCTGTTAAGAACTATTAGTTTTTAGGTGTGGGTAGGATAGCTATAATTTGGTTCATTTCCAGCATGTGCAGTGCTGGGAACAAACCAAAGTAGAGCTTGTTCCTTTAAATTTCCTTTTAGTTTTCAGTTTCCCAACATCATTAAGTGGCTTAAGAAGATAGCTCAATCACATATTGGAAAATTAAAAACTTCCTCTGCCTCTCCTGGGAAGGAAGCAAAGTTGGTTTTTTTAAAGCCATCTAGAAAAAAAAATTCAAAATTCAAAAGCTTCCTCTCAGAAGAAGGGGACTTCCCCCTCTTTCCTTTCTTCAGGGAGACAGGCCACACAGGGTTGCTTGAGGTGTGTTTGCCATGTGGATTCGAGGACCACACCAAATGGCATACTCAACCTCTATGTGACCTTAAGCAACCTTATTTAGCCAGCTTCATCTCACTCCAACAGAGCCATCTAGCCAAACCCTGATAGCAACAAGCATTCTCTTTCTCTTTTGGCACTACTGTTTAATCACAGTGGTTGTTACTTTTAATAAAGTTCACTGAAGCCCATGTTATTTCCCTGAATGGGAAAAATAGCAGCTTGCATTGTGGCTATATGATGTTCATGGTGTTCTCAGAAAGTGCTATACCAATGTTGGAAGGCGTTTTTCTCTTCTTGTTTTTCTAGGTTATCTGAAACAGAGTACAAAAACTCAGTGATTTCTATATGTAAAGGACTGTGGTTTTGTTCCTCCTGTTATAATTCTTGCATGTGTCCATGTCCTTATGTTGTTTGGCCATATCTTCTTGACCTCCTCTTTGTGTTGATTGGCCAAAGCTTGGCCACAAATGTTGGATGGTATGGAGAAATCAATGCAGTGATGCCTTGACTTATGAACGCCCTGACATACGAACGTTTAGGGTTATGAACAGCTCCGGATGCGAAATATTGCTTTGAGTTACGAACCGTGCCTTAACTTACAAACGAAAAAACCCCTTTCCTGCCCTTTTTTTGACCTAAGTTCATCTTAGCTCAAAAGAAGAAAAAATTTTAAAAAAAATCCTCCCCCTAGTGGTAGGAACGGATTAACCGGCTTTGCATTAGTTCCTATGGGAACTAATGCTTTGACTTACGAACCGTGCCTCAACATAAGGACAAAAAACAGCAGGAACGGATTAATCAGTTTTCAGTGCATTCCTATGGGAAATGCTGCTTTGACTTAAGACATTTTGACTTACAGCCACCGTTCCAATACGGATTAAGTTCTTAAGTCAAGGCACCACTGTACTACAGGCCCAAGAAAACCTTTCTGGGCAAAGAGTTCCACAGTTAAGAGTGCCATAACCAAGAAATTCGGTTTCTCCAGTTTCTGTGTAAAGTACAATGGTACATGTGTGCATCGCCCTCACACAAACATGCCAATAGGTATTTACATCTCTGGCATCTTTTGATCATGATAGACTTCTGACCAAATCATCTTTCCTGGCCACACGGGTTTGGAAATCTAATATAACCAATAAAAGGATGTTCTGTCCCATCACTGTTCTGGAATTCACATATCCATATATGGCACAGGTGTAATTTTCTGGTCTCTGCATCTCTTCATGCCTCTCTGGAGAGATCCGGGCATAAAGATTAAGGATATACACACAAGATGGAATGATCCTTCTTCAACAGTAGAATGACCTAAGATGTATTTTCCATTTATTCATTTTGGAGGCTATCCAAGAAAGAAAGAAATTAACAAAAGGGATATTTTGGAGGAGAAAAGTGACCTTCCACCCTACCAGCATGGCCTAGTCTCTGCCTCCCTTTGTGACTACTTCATTTTTCCCACAGATTAGCCAGCTGAAATGGAATGGGCTAGGTTGAGTCAGAGAAAAGAGAATGATGCTTATTGTGTCAGAGTCCCTGGACCCTGCAGAGAAATGTTAGTGGGAACCTAAAGTCTACAGAATCTGGTAGACTCTAGCACCCATCAACTCCAGCCAATATGGCTGGCAATCAGGAAAAATGGTACAGGGCCACTGGAGGTTGAATGAGTGTGGGGAGCTTGGGAAGGTAGTGTGAACCAATATTGCTGGCCAATAGTGCATTGATAGTGGATTTGGTGGGTTACAGCCAGCGCATCCATCTACCTCATACCCCTGTACATAGACACTGTGTGCTTGAAGGAGAGCGAGAGAGAAGGAGACATTCTGTGGGTTTGCGATTATTATTCTGTTTATTTATAACATTTATACCTTGCTGTACAGTTGGAAAGGCTCTTAGAATGGTATACGTCTCGGTCAAAAAGATAAAACCAACCCAGCTCCCAGGCTTGTAATCAAAACAAAACATGACACAAAAGGAAAGAAGATGTGGACAGGAAAAAACAAAACAAGTTCTTAATGATATGACTGAGACTCCCCAACTTGGTGGATGACAGTTGTGGAAATGCAAAGTCCATTGGTGCTGGTTTCTTAGGAGAGGTGATGGTGGTCCTGCTATCCTTCATTCCCCCTTCCTCACTTTGCTGGATATACCTTGGAGAAGAGAAGAGGTAAAGCCTGGAGAAGATGCATTCTCAGGATCCATGACTCATCTCTTTGTGACACTCAAGCTCATGGACAGTTACCGTACTCGTATCAGTTGCGTACGAGCAGCTACCGTACAAGAAAGAATTAGAGTTACAGGATGGTAGAGTTGCAAGATTTTAGTTTAGGAGGTGGCATTAAAGTCTGGGCACTGACGTTTACTCCTTCCCAGATGGCTCCAACTTTTGCTAGTTCAGTTCAAAGGTGTCCCCTTGTGTGCTGTGCTGGCTGGCAACAGTGTAAGGCCTTGAAGAAAAAACTCCCTTTGTGCCGTGTGTGCTACACAGGAGGTTGTATGAAACGCAAGCCCTAGCAGAGATAGCAACACCCCCTCCAAGTGGTAGGATTTTGTTCCTTGCCTTGGCTCTGCACAGGAAGGCTGCGCTCTGAAGCAGATACCATTAGACATCACTCCACCCATACAGAACAACCTCCATGGGAACCCTCATTTGAGAAGAGGAGCTGATGCTGGAGAGAATTGTCCTCTTGCTTCCCCACCTGCATTTCTTTCTCTTGTAGCAGGTGATACAGCTGGGACAAGTTATCTTTAACATATTCAGCCTATGCCTAATGGAGGACATGATGTGGGGAGGCAGTGGTTCTGCAATGCGTGGGGATGATGCTTTGCTTCCTACCATAGGTGGTGGTCAAACATGGGCTGCCTCTGCCAGCACGTATGATCCTACCACTTCCCATGCATTTTAAATTGCACTGGAAGGTATGAAAGAGCGGATAGAAAGATTCAGATGTGGCTGCAGTCCAGTTTTCTATCAATCAGATCAAATTGACAGCAGCTCAGAGAACAAGTTCTTTGAAAAGCACGGTTAGCAGCCAATACCACATGGAATCCATGGCATTTGCTTTGAGCATGCAATTGCCTTTCTACTCCTTACACTGACGGGCTTATAACGGGACATGATGTCGGGTTCATATTATTTTTGGCATCGCATCAAAACATACACATTAATATTGGAATGGAAATCCTCCAGGGGATGACTTCAGATTTTCTGGAGTTCATCCTAAATCAATGTAGAATTCTGCAAAATGCAAGAAGTGAACACAGCACCCTCAAGCAACGAAAACTTTGCAATAAAATTTCAAAGGCCTGGCAAACCTACTGTCATAGCTCCCCCTACTGCACCAAATAATCCCAGGAAGTGCAATTTCTTGAGGGACCAAGAATTCTTAATTACACCCACAAAGCTTAGAAACATTTCATTTTAGAGCATAAATTGCAGAATCCCCAAGCCATTGCTGATTGGGGGATTCTGGTACTAGGGGTCCCAAGAAGTAATATTTCCATCCTGGGCTGCTAACCAAACAAGGGCTGCTGAGGTTTTAAAGCAGTGGGTCCCAAACTTGGGTCAACAGATATTTTTGGACTACAACTCCCAGAAATCCTGGCCAGCACAGCTAGTGGTAAAAGCTTCTGGGAGTTTCAGTCCAAGAATATCTGGGGACCCAAGATTGGGAACCACTGCTCTAAAAGGCAAGAGTGAGCAGGCTTCATGTGTGCAGGATCTGTGTTGTTTTTTGTAGAAATTCAAGTGCTACCAACCAGGACCTGTTGCAAAAGTCATATGTTTAAAATGACAGAATTCTGAGCTCCAAAGGTTTGTTCTGAACCAGAAATGAATGGAGCTTCAAAGTCCTTCTGCACAATAATTCCTGTGATAGCTACCTGGGTTTCCTTCACTTGTTCAATACAATTTAGGGTGTGTAGGGAATCATGTTCTTGTTCCAGTTTTTAGATGTCTAAGAAACAGGCATCCAGTATAACAGATTAGGATTCAGATAACCTGGCTTCAAATCCCTGTTAAGCCATGGAAACTCATGGAATGGTGGTGTTTTGGCACTGATTAAACCACCCTCCAAGTACTTCACATAGCTTGAAAACCCAATTAAGGTCACTACAAGTCAGATGCAACTTGAGACCACATAACAGAAGAAATGGCAACTGCGGCAAGTCTGCTGAGAGACCTACCAGTAAATCAAAGACTATTTCCTGCCTACTGTTGCCATAACAAATCAGTGTTGAACTTGCTTGTATTTGAAATGTCAATGCCCCACTAAGAAAAAACTATTTAACAAAAATAAGATATACCTAGATATCTCTTGGGACTGGTAGAACAGAGTGCCTGATGGTAGGTATGTCAAAGTCAAGTGGGGAGGGAGTGTAATCAATTTTGTTCATGCTTTCCTTCCTCCTCTCCTGCAGTGATGCTCCAGTACCACCCTTTAACATTCAACAACTAACTGGATTGAAGAACTGTCTCTTTATGTTGATTCAATGTGCTCCACACCTCTTTATGTTGATTCTCTGCTGGGTGTGTGTGAAGGGAATGAGGCTTTTGCCAAGTAGAAGAGGCAGTGCCCCACTTCTGCTGGCCCAGCTTCCATGGCATGCCCTATGGAAGTGTTCTTAGTATAACCCAGTGGTTCTTAACCTTTGTTACTCGGATGTTTTTGAACAGCAACTCCCAGAAACCCCAGTCAGGACAGCTGGTGGTGAAGGCTTCTTGGAGTTGCAGTCCAAAACTCCTGAGTAACCCAAGGTTAAGAACCAGTAGTATAACCAACAGTGCTTTGATTGAGAGCATGGGGAAATTGATAGTGTCTCATACAAGCCCAAAATACAGTTCATGCTCATCGCATGTCTCACTATGGGCACAAAAGGCAAAATTAAAGTCAAATATTTGACACTTTTTGTCCCATGTTGTTTGGAAATTATTCCAGCACATGTCCCACAAAGCAAAGATTTCTTAGAAGACGACCACAAGTTGTTCTTTTCGCTCCCTCAGATCCCTGGAGAAAGCCGTGTTATTTTCCTGGCAAATATATGGCTGCATTTCACTTTCAGAGTAAGTTGTGAAATAATATTGTAAAAGAAAGAAAGAACAAAAATTCAGTGTTTTTGGAGATGAAATGCGAAGAAGAGCATCTGTTGCAGCAGTTGGGATAATATTTTCTATACAAATGGCACGCGAGGGGGAAAAATTAAAACAGGGTCAATGAAAAGGACCAAAAATGTGTCCTTCATGGTTTTCTATAGATACATTGCTCTTTAATATTGTTTTTCAAATGCAGGAGAATCTCTGGACATTAGATGGCTGCTGAAACTTATTCATAGTGATAACATTTCAGATACATGACAGCACAAGGTGTAATATATGTGAGTATATATGTAATGGTGGATCCTTTACAAGCGGTCTTCCTCTGCCCTTCCCCAACAGCTTGGCATGTTCTGGTCCAGCCTCCCCCAACCTAGTGCCTCTTCATTAAATATATGATGTTCTCATTGATTCAGGCTCTCTTGATGGGATGGGACAACTTGACCTAGAATTTTCAAGTCCCAAGAAATTCTTTCCCTCCAGGTGAGAGCAAGACAAATGTTTACTGCTGTTTCCTCTGCTGTAGGACTTCCTGAGCATCATTGTCTCTATCAAGGCCCTGAAGAGAGGGGTTGCTGAAAAAGGTCCCAAACTGTGGCGCCAGCTCTGCTAGACATAGCAAAAATGAAGCAGCCTAAGCAACCAACACAGCAGATTGCTAACAAACCAGCTTACTGAAAAATTAAGATGGTGGTAGCACTCTTCAAGGCTGCCTAATATTCACAAAGCTAACATTCAGCCTAGTGAGTTTAAACCAGCTGTGAAGCTCCGCTGCATTGAAGATCAGGTTACCTAGACCAGTGGTTCTTAACCTTTGTTACTCAGGTGTTTTTGAACTGCAACTCCCAGAAACCCCAGCCAGCAGAGCTGATGGTGAAGGCTTTTGGGAGTTGCAGTCCAAAAACATCTGAGTAACAAAGGTTAAGAACCAATGACCTAGACTAATAATAATAACAAAGGATACCAATCAAAATCTAGCCAATAAAGCCATTGGAAAAACCCCATATATAATTATTGTGAACAACAAAAGAAACAGCTTTTGAAAAGATGAATATTGGTGTCCTAAATTGCATGAGCAACTGGCGGGGACTGTAGACTCAAAAACAGAGAAAACGATAGCATATGGGGCATTGCAGAAGCTTTTACACTAAAAGGACAAGATTTTGTTTACTGTATGAGAAAAGAAGTTAAAAGAGAGACTTCTTAAAATCCTACCCTGGCCTCTGATATAGGCAGGGCTCTAAATCCAGGGCCAGTCCTATTATTAAAGTGAGGGGAATGGTTGCCTCGAGCATTGGGTCACAAGGGGTGGTGAATTGGGGCACTGCCCCCTCCCCAGCCAGCAGCCATGCTGTTGACACTGTGCCCCACCTTCTCCCATGCCTGGACTTGTGGTAGCCATGGCCACCTTTCCTTGCCTTCCGCTGTGCTGTTGTCGCTGTTTGTTCCATCGTCTTGAGGCTTCACCAAGAACACGGGTGTTCCTGTAGTCCGTGCTTTGCATCTCCACACAAAGCCCCTGCTCTGCTTTCCAAGCTTTAAGCTCTTCTTATGTTTTCCGTTTCTTAAGGAGAATCAACAGCAGGATACCTTGTTAGCTTCTTCCCAGGCTAGGCACCTGCGTTATCAGTCGTTCTGACTTGCCAAGATTACCTAGCGAGGCTTATTAATTAAGAATCGGCTTTAGCAGCAATTCTTGTGAGAACCAGCATGTCTTCAAGAGTTCTGAAAAATTCTGGCTTGGAACTCTTCTAGGGTTGCCAGCTCTCAGGGCACTGGTTGAAAACTCAGGTAACTTGTGATTCTCTGGGTCTGTAGGTGAGGATGTAAATCTCAGAGTGAGTGGTGCTGACAGAGGGGAAAGTTTGTTTTTTTTGTGTGTGTGTGTTTAGTTGCATCTCTTTCAAGCTCAGACACTCACCTCCAGTTCCCAGTTGGTGCCAGGGCCCAGTGCAAGAGTATTTGTATGTGCCTTTTGCTTGTTCTTTTACCACCTTTGCCTAACCCACTTCTGTATCATCACAAGGGCCTGTCCCTCTGACATCACAAAGATCCATCTCTGGCTCCCTGGGATTCCTCACACCTCCCATTTCTGACTTCCATTTGGCAGACTGATTTGCTTGTAATTGGCTCGTGGGTTTTACTTGTGTTTTCATGCAATATTGTTGTGAAAGGAGGCCAAAGTGTTGCGCATTCCTGATGCCTCATCAAACATGTGGTGCTGAAACCAGTACTTCCCAGACACTACCCCACCCCCCACGCCAGGTTCACATGCTTTGAAACTGTGCTTAGGGATTTTCATGTGACCCGTGTTGCAATAAAGTACTTCAAAATTGTACTTTTTCGGACTAAAATTCCCAGGATCCCTCTACCCAATATGATGACTGGGGATTGGACATGGACTCGGAACTATCAGCGAAAATGTCACATTTCTAATTTCTGTAAATTTCCATTCCACTGCTTTCTCCAATGTATGTACAATTCCCCCCTCCCCCATTTCTCCACCTTTCAGTTTTCCAACTGTACACTCCCCATAATTAGTTCTTCCTTCTGAGGTCCTTGGCTGTCCCCTTCTGTTTGTTACAGGCTATGGTGTGCTATAGGGCCTGTCCTGTTTCCCTAAACCAGCTTTTTGGCCTCAGGCATGGTGGTGGGTGGTATTTCTTTGCCAGATTCCAAATGGCAGTCCAGCCAGCTTCTGTGTGTAGAATAGGAGAACGGATGCCATCCTGCTTGTTCTCCTCAGGCAGCAGAGCATCTTGAGCCAGCACTGTCATCAAGTGACAGAAAGTAGGGAAGCATGACGAATGAGCAGCAAATGGATCTGGAGTTGTGAAGGTATCATTTTTAAAGGACCTTCCGGAAGCCTTTCCAGGGCTTGAGGCTTTTCCTAGAACATATCACAGCTGTCTGGTTCCATCTGTATGCCCAGAGGTCCATGAGTACAGGAAAATAATAATATAACCCCAGACAGGGGTCAGAAGCATGATATTCTGAGGGGGGGGAGAGAAAGATGACTCTGATAGAGATCTTGATGGAAGAGACTTCAATGGAATCCTTAAAACTTGGCATTTGTCCAACCATACTATTGAGGATGTCCAAAGAAAACTCATCAGAAAGCAACAGTTCAGAACTCTGGGTGGCAACAACAACAACAACAACAACAACAACAACAACAACAACAACAACAACAACAACAACAACAACAACAATCTTAGAACTGCGGAGCTGGAAGGGGCCCTACGGATCCTCGCGTCCAGCCCCTCTCAGGGAGGCAGAGTGGGGATTTGAACTCCCAACCTCTGACTCCGCAGCGAAATCCAGCAGTCCAATGGTTATTAGCAGTTGAGAGCTTAGCATGTTTACTGGCTGGACTCAAAAATAAGTGAAAAATAATTCATGGAAAGAGGCCTATGTTTATGGGCTAGATGTCAAGTCCCAAAGTCAGCCATAATGAAGGTGCACTGAAAACAACGAAAGAGAACGTTTGTTATGACAGTTGTATCTCTAATGGATTTTAACGGGCTATGGTGGGGATGAATGTTTCGTGAATTGTGTTTCCTGTGTGAAGAACTGGAGTCTCTCATTTGGATTGTCTGGCCGCAGGAACCACCACCTAACCCCGGAGAATACTGAAAGAACGTCGAAGATTCACAGGGAGTGGAACAAGAGAGATTCTAGTTTAATCACTCAACTCAGAGAATAGCTTTCTTGGCTCCAGGTGGGAAAATAACTGCAAGGCCCAATGCTTGAATTGACAGTGCAAAGGTGCTATTAATAACGGGATAGAAGGGTTTCAACAAGATTCTCTTCCATGTGTCACGTTGACCCAGTGAATACTTTCTATTCAATATATCAAATAGCTTGAGAGAGAGAGATCTGCCCTGTATTGAATCTGACAACCTTTTACCATAGGATTGGTAGAGAATCTTAATGTTGAGGTGCCAGGTTTAGTTATTTGTATGTTCAGTCGTAAATATCATTGTATACATTTTTCTGATTCCAAGGCAAACTCTGACCCAGTAGATAAAACGGGCTGGGGGGATGCTGTGGGACTAAAGTTCCCATCAGTCCTACCAAACACAGTCAGCAATTGGGAAGAAAAGGAATTAGGGATGGGACTTGCAGATTTTGAGAGCTACAATCCCTAGAATTCATCAAGGCAGAATTTTGGAAGCTGCAAAGGTAAAAGTAAAGGTAAAAGTTCCCCTTGGCAATTTTTTGTCCAGTCGTGTTCGACTCTAGGGGGCAGTGCTCATCCCTGTTTCCAAGCCATAGAGCCAGCGTTTGTCCGAAGACAATCTTCCGTGGTCACATGGCCAGTGCGACTTAGACACGGAACGCTGTTGCCTTCCCACCGAGGTGGTTCCTATTTATCTACTCGCATTTGCATGCTTTCGAACCGCTAGGTTGGCGGGAGCTGGGACAAGCGACGGGCACTCACTCCGTCGCGTGGATTCGATCTTACGACTGCTTGGACTTCTGACCCTGCAGCACAGGCTTCTGCGGTTTAGCCCACAGCTGCAACCAAACACTAAAAGTACATAGCCTTATTATCTGTAAGGTTCGAGATGGGACCCCTCTCAAAGAACCACTCAACCGATGGCTTTTTGTGGCTCTCATGGAGCTACGCCATTCTCATGCCCCACCAGCATGATTCCTTCTTTTTGAAAGGCTAATAATAGTGATGGAGGGCCCATGTGGGTAAGCTGCTCTGTGAACTTTTATTTTTTGGCTGTACCTCTCAGATTTCTGCCTGGGAGAATTCCAGGAGTTGGACTCCAAAGAATCTGTAAGTCTCTCCCCTATAGGAATGTCAGTCCAACAACATCTTCAGGGCTACACATTCTGTTGTTGTTGTTATGTGCCGTCAAGTTGCCTCTGACTTATGACAACCTTATGAAAGACCAATCTCCAGAATGTCCTGTCCTCGATTGCCCTGCTCAGCTCTTGTAAACTCAAGCCTGTAACTTCCTTTAGGGAGACAGTCCATCTCATATTTGGCCTTCCTCTTTTCCAGCTGCCTTCTGCCTTTCCCTGTATTATTGTCTTTTCCAGATAATCCCGCCTTCTTGTGATGAGCCCAGAGTAGGACAGCCTACTGTGTCCCTGATGGAAATGGGTATATTCAGGCTCCAAAACACATTTAGAAATGTCCAAAAGAATCATACTTGCTTCATCTAAACTCTGCCCAATGTATTCATCATCATTTTGGGTGCTAAACAATATTTGAATTCACACACACACAAAAACACATATATGTTCATGATTAACCCAGAGCATAATTGTTCTGTAAAAAGATGTCCTATCATTGCAAGAACAGATTTTCCACCTACCTTAAATATTCACAGTTGCGCACAGTCAGGTAGTGCCATTAACGTTTATAGAGGTTTGTGACAAAATTTCAGCATGCTGTGTAGTGAATATAAGGGCAAATGTTTTCTGCTCCTGTGTGTAAACTTAGTGGGTGCATTCATGCTTGTAATGAAGAAGAGCAAAGCTCAGTGACCCTGATCATAAAGTAGTTCATCCACCTACATTAGTAGCGGGATGGTGGAATCTGCTTCCATTGTGTCCAAAGGCTATCTCAGTTTAGTCATCTGAGAGAATTGGGTCCGGTTTGCCTGATACTTGGGTGTGATCCAGAGAAGTGAATGCACACAAAAGTTCCATATAAAATAAGGAAGCTCTCTTGCAGTTTGAAGAATGACAAGTATATTTCCTTTGCTGTGAAAGACGCCAGGACAAAATGTTTTGCCACCTGAGGCAGAGCAGCAAATGAAACCTCTGTCCCACAAGCCACCCAAAGAGTTGTGTAATATTCAAGGCTGAACAAGTTATCTCAGACGAAATTCCCACAAGACCCCTTCCCTTGCCCTGTCAGTAAAAACACAATAGTAACAATGTTCAGAACGATCTGGTGCCCTTTCCTGGCACCTAAAATTTGCCACCTAAGGCAACTGTATCCCTCTGCTTCATCATAAGATTAGCCCTGGGCATAAGGAGGTTGGTCAATTGCTTTCAATGAACGCCAAGCTCAGCTGAAGATGGAGTTGAGCAACAGTGGCTAGAATGGGTATAGTCCAGTGATGAATATATTCTGGAGCACAGGAGTAACCCTACCAACCAAGGTGGGAAGCAAAGCATATGTCACACCACAGCTGTTTCCCAATAGCTGGTGTGCACAGTGAACAAATAGACTCACCCATCCAGAAAGCTGAACAGCATGCACTTACGCCTGTAGAGAGACACACACCCATGCCATCTCTGCAGCCCTTTTCGTCATAATGTTCTCCTGAAATCTCAAGGTGAAGTGCCCTCTAGTCCCAGTACAGGGAATAGCATATAGATGGTGGAAGAACACTAATAACATTTGTGTTCTTTCTGGAAAATGCTTAGAGTCTGTTTTGGAATGAAAAAGTTGGGAGCTTGGTGGATTAATGTAATTTTGATTGATTGATTGATTGATTGATTGATTGATTGATTGATTGAGTGAGTGAGTGAGTGAGTGAGTGAGTGAGTGAGTGAGTGAGTGAGTGAGTGAGTGAGTGAGTCTCAGGTAATGGCCTTACTCTGGTGGTCCCCAAATTTAGATAACCCAGGCGTTCTTCGACCTGCAGCTCCCAGAAACCCTGGGCCAGCACAGCTAGTGGTGAAGGTTTCTGGGAGCAGCAATCCAAGAACACTTGGGTTATCCAAGGTTGGAAACCACTGCTACTCAAACAACCCACAACTTCCTGCAATTTTTCCTTCTTTAAAATGGCCATTGGGAGCCTGTGGAAAACTTGGTCCGGTTCTGAACCATTTGTATCTTCACCTCCAAAATAGATGAGGAAGTTAAAGTGCCACACGAGTGCTCTCTTGCTGCACCCTTTGTTCTGTATGCCTCTACTGAACTATCTCTCAGAAGCAGGGCATTTCTGATGATCAGCAGGGATGGGCAAAGTTACTTCTATTTATCCACAGCACCCAGAATTCCATGGCCAGACTGGCTCCTGATCACACTAGCTGTGGAAATCTGGAAACAGTAGTTGGGAAAAAAAGTAACGTTTCCCAGCTATGAAGGTAAGTCAGCTACCCTGTTTCCCCGAAAATAAGACCTAACCTGAAAATAAGCCCTAGTACGATTTTTCAGGATGTTCATAATATAAGCCCTACTCCAAAAATAAGCCCCAGTGAATTGAAACCCCGCCCTCCACCTTTGTGCAGCAACCGGAAAAGGATGACAGGACTGTAAAATAAAACATCCCCTGAAAATAAGCCCTAGTGTGTTTTTTAGAGCAAAAATTAAAATAAGACCCTGTCTTATTTTTGGGGAAACACAGTAGCTTAAATTCAGTTTTCTCTGTCATTGCTATTCAAAATAGTCTGCTGTTTTAGTTCAAGGAAGTGATACACTAATGAACCTTTGTTCTCCAAACTTATGGGAACATAAAGTGTGTTGTTGTTTTTTTGTAATGTCTACTAATGACTAAATATACTCATTTTGTTCTAAGCACAGAACATAGTTTGCTGTTACATGCCACCCCTCCACAAAAAGCCTTGTAATTTTTGATTAAACAGGCACACATGTATGAAGAAGGTTGCCCAGGTGTGAATCAAAGACATTTAGCAACACAAACAACAGCTGGCTATTGGGCAGTGACCCAAAACACTGTGAGAAATAATTGTTAACCCAGAACTTAAGAGTAAATCACTGCAAACAATGCCAATAATTAAGGCATGGCTAAGTTACGTTATGACTGCAATGTAAAAAAGGGATAATTCCAGTGAAATTGTAACTTGTTTAGTTACTTAGATGGCTTTAGGAGTGTGCGGCCTTACTAATTAAGTATGTTGTGCTCCATAGGCCAGCAGCATAGAAGCAACTAAAAAGTAATAATGTTCATTAATTTTGAATAGTAGGAAGACAGAGTAAATTTAAAAAAATTGTTTGACTGGTTAGCTTTGGGCAAAAGAGGCACACTCCACTCTCTCTCTGTCCGCTGTCTCATTCAATCTGTTTTAATTTGTTTATCTCTTGTATGCTAGTTTTATGTTAGTGCTATACGATTTCTACTCGATTTCAGTGAGTTCACAGATAGTTTGGGCACTGTAAGAATGATCTGGCTGCACGGTGTTGCCTGGTTTGTTTGTTTGTTTTTTTAACCAGGGTTTGGTTTACTATTTTCACAATCCTTGTAAGATGCTCAATTTAACTCTTTTTTTGGAAGGTCTGAAAAACTGCTTGAGAAAAGTTGACAGGAAGGACAACAGGCCCTTGGTCTATCTGTAGCAGTGCACTTTGAAAAGTCCATTTGGGTCCCCTGAATTGGCGGGGAAAGTGGGCATTGGTGCAGTGTGGGTTGCCAGTACCTGGGGCAAGGCCACTATGGGGAGGTGCTGGTCATGTGGTCCCTCCTGTGGTGCCCAGCCACAGGAGGGCAGGATGCAGGGCAGGAGAAGCCCCCGTGGTGGTGCCCTAAAATGGCGATGCAGCTGATCAAAATCCCCATGGTGACGACAATGGCACCCCTGGTGGCTCTGACTCAGACTGCAGGAGGGGGAAGAGGAATGTGGGGAGCAACTGCAGGAGCACGCCGGGCAGGGTGGTCCACGCGTCCCTAAGAATTTTGCACTCTGGGCAACCTCCCCTGTAGTCCTTCCACACACACACACACACACTATACCACTGGAAGGGAGCAATGGCCTAGCAGGAGATGAAGAATTTACAATTCTGAAAAGAACTCTGGAAAGGGGCAGACAACTAGGGTGTTGCAGATTACCCATCTGTGACCTCACTAACATCAGGGAAAACTAGTAGATAATATAATGTAAAATTTGCATGAAATAAGATAACATTAAAAGAGATTGAGATGAGAGAGAAGACAGTGTGAGACAGGCAACTGCTACTGGCTGCCTCTTTCACCAGAAACTTTTGAAAAGGGACTTTTCAAGAAATAAAACTACAGAAGAAGGAGAATGGTGTTCCTATTGGAAGGAGGGCATGAAGGGGAATGTTTTCACCTTCAATGTGAAGCACTCGGGGGGGGTGTTGTTTCTTTTTTTGTCCCCCCCCCCTTGGAAGACTCCCCCACCCATCGTCTGACAGTAGCCTTGGTCTATGGGATGATTTTTTCAATACTTCGGAAACACGAGGCTCAAATGATGGTGGATCACTTTTGCTGAGTTCATGGTGACCCAAAAGTGAGAGAGGGGTGGCAAGAATGTAGTATACCAAAATAAATAAATAAATAAATAAATAAATAAATAAATAAATAAATAAATAAATAAAAAATATATGATTTTATTATGTTTTCTTCATAATATGAAATATCCTGCATATTTTTGTTTTATTGAGAAAGTTCCTATTTTGTTAGAGATAATTACATACTACTTGCACAGCTTATCACATTGTTTTGCTGCCAGATCAGTTTGGAGGTTTGTGGAGTTTGGCGCTGAGGAGCAGGGGCACTCCAACTACCTCCCAATACCAATTTCCAGTGATTGGGCTGGGGAGCTATCCACAGTCATCCGTCGGGACCTGAAGGAAAGCCTTAGGGAGCTGTGAGGAGTTATTCCTCCCTCCGCCAGAACTGCAAGCTGCCTGGTCCTGGTCACTATCAATGTTGATAGTGAGTGAGCATGAAGGGGAATCCTGAGGGCCCCAGGAACTATCAGATAAATAGAAAGAAAACACAATTAGACAAAGTTGCAGAAAAGATTGCCGCCCTGAAGAGGACTCTGTATAACATCTGTTGTTTACTACTAACTGCTTACTTTCCTTCCCTGTCCTGGAGCCTTGTCAGGCTCCAGGAAGAAATCAATCCAGCTGCTAAAGAGCACTTTCCTGAGGGCACCTGCAGGCTATAACTCAGATGTCCAAAATCCAATCCTTGCCAAACTTGGAGGGGGTGGGGAGGAGAGTCAGTTGAAGTCTCTCTCCGAGTTTGGTATCTCTAACTTGCACAAGGGCTATTCTGCTGCTCCCAGAAGTCCCAAATTGCACGAACCACCAAACAGTTCATTTTGCCAGAAAGTTGGTGGTTTGTGAATATCCATGAACCGTGAACCCTCATGAACTGCCATTTTCCTGGTTCATGCCCATCTGTAATCTTCACCTGAAGAGAGAGAAGTGTAAGCACTGGATGCGTTCCTGAAGGTAGTAATTACTACTGTGTTGCCTACTGTAGTTCACCTTTAGGGAAATGATTACCTTGCCTCTCTCAGTATGTTTCAGAAAAAGGGTTCTAAATCCATTAAAAGAGATAAAACACAAGTGAATTTAGATCCCCAATTTTGTTCGGAAACCTTCCTATCAGGGATTAATTTCAATCTGTCCCCTTCACAGTTCTTAGATGAGATCAGTGAAGGGGATAATACTAAAATAACAGATTTATTAAAGTACTTGCCGAAGCACTGTCTCCTGACTAGACAAATTTTGGAGAACATTTTTCAAGACTTTGGAGAAACGCAAAAGCTAATGGCAGGCTCTATGACAGCTGTGGCTTCACCAATAACTGCAGGTGCCAGACCCTCTCCCAACACTCTGAATCAGCCTGACTCCTCAGTGCTCCAGGCAGTTATCAAGAATTTACCAGGTTGCACACTTTAAGTTGCAGAACAACCCTGTAGAATATGAATACCAAAATATTCACAAAACGTAAAGTGATCCAGTAGATGCATGAGGTGCCAGAGTATAAATCAAGTAGTATGACAGCAGGCAAGCATAGCACTCTCCTCAGAGAAACTAGGTTAAACTAAGCAAATTCCCCATGCCATTTTGATACCTAACATCCACCTTGTCAGACCTTTCAAGAGTATTCCACCAAGCAGGCTGTGAATCACTCTGAAACTTCTGGAAGGGAGTAACTTTTTCTAGAATAACTACATTCTTTCTCCCTCCCTCCTTCTCAGCTGAAACCAGACCTCACAAATTAGCTTGATACCAGGAGAGAGTTCTGCCAGGAGTGTTTTATGACCTCCCATCTCACACAGAGATGACACAGCTGGGCAAACCTTCCAATTAACAGGCAATTTCCCCCTCTGGTCTATCCATCCCAGTACAAGCCAACAGGCCTGAGTTCAGAGGCAACTGAAACCATCATCCCCTCATTTTCCAATTTCTTGACAGCTGCCCCTAGTGATGTTTGCATCAGTGATGCACCAAAAATGGTGTCCAAAATAATACATATTGCTGTACCTTGAGGAGTATTCATAATACCCCCAAGGCTTATACTTCTCATATATATAAAATAGGGAAGGTGGATGTACGCACATGACTTGTGCTTCTTTGTTTGGAGAACTGGGTTGTTACACTCAATCCACAAATGCTTAAATATAATCATAAAACAGCAACCAGCCTCCAGACTTACATCTAAGAGAGACATCCTTGCTAATTTCCACCTTGCCAAGAACCTTTTGGACTTTACATTCAAGAGCAAATTGCCTGGCAAAATCCATCATGCCATGTGTGTTTGGACAACATAAGTTCTTCACACTGGTACAAACCTGATGAAGTGGTGTTTTAATCCACGAAAGCTCATGAATTGTATGATGATTTTTAGTGGTCTATAAAAATATTGCCTATTTTGCCTTTATACAAAACAGGGGTGAACTTTAAATAAATACCAGCAAACACTATTTGTTGTACAGTGTATGCTGACATATTTTTAATTGTGCACCAACATTTATAAAGAGAAACTTTTTGCTCATGCCTTTGTTTAAAATTATAAACTTACATCTGCCAAATCAAATGTAACTCTGCATCCATCCTTTCTCTCCTGGATAAGAAAGGCACATTACAAATAAAGAGCTCCAAATATATTTGGAGGATGCTGACATTCAAAATCCATTCCATTCATGCCACTCATGGGACTATTTTAGCTTTGACTGCAACAGTAAATAACTCATCTGGACTGGGGCCAGCTCTAGCATTAGGCAAAGTGAAGCAGATCTCAAGCAACAGATTTTGGGTAGATGCATGAGGTTCCAGAGTATAAATCAAGTAGCATGACAGCAGGCAAGCATAGCATTCTCCTCAGAGAAACTAGAGTAAACTAAGCAAATTCCCCATGCCATTTTGATACCCAACATCCACCTTGTCAGACCTTTCAAGAGTATTCCACCAAGCAGGCTGTGATTCACTCTGAAAATTCTGGAAGGGAGTAACTTTTTCTAAAATAACTCCATTCTTTCTCCCTCCCTCCTTCAGATTTTGGGTATCATTAAACAATAGAAAATCACTACTGTGTGATTGTTGGTTTTTTTTGAAAACTGCTTGAGCAGAGCCAGGTGCTTGTTGGATTCCTGCCTTAAATGGCAAAGCAATTTGGCTGGTTTAGATAATATGCACATGTCACATTTGGAGTTTGGGGGGGGGGTCCTTTTCCTGAATCACCTCAGGCAGCAAAATGTTTTGGGTAGCACCAATGTGGACATAAACACAGAAGTAATTCTTTGTTGATGCTTCCCAGCTACTAAATATTGTCACATATTTAAATAACAAAATATGAACATATCTAGAAACCTTCTTTCTGATCATGTTTTCACTGCGTTTTTAACTTCATCCGTGGGTTGTGTATATGTGAAGAAACTTGCACTGAATGAAGGCTGGGGTTTTACAGGGTATTTTCCAGCCTCATGGGAATTCTACTGTACTGAACTTTAGCAATAAAAGTTAGACTCCCTACCTTTATGCAATTTGTATTTCCTGAATTCCAGTGTGTCCCTGATTTACTGCCAAAAGCAGTGCATCTACAGGCAACCAGTTTATATCACTTTTGCTTTCAGCCTCATGGCCCACAGAAAACTGACACAGGCCTCTTTTTGGTGTGTGTGGTCATATTACATTACGTTGGCTGATACCAAAAACAAAACAAAACACCAGTGTAAAAAGTAACAGATTTATTATTTTAATCTATAGAATTAGATCCTTTACATGAAAAGCAGCTGCAACTCAAGAGAGATTGTTTACAACTCTTCAGGCGACAATGTCATAAAATGCCTACCTTACAGAAGTACTGTAGTTTTGTATGAATTCTGGGGGGGGGGGGGGAACCAACAATAAACTGGAGAACCAAAGATCTCCCATCTGACTTGATGAGGGTCAAAAATCCACATGCTTTTCAATATGCTTAGAATGAAAACTTTGGGGTCTTAAAACTGCTATCTGAAAATTATTCCATGTGATTCTTCTAGTGATGAATTTTTACCCTTACCTTGACTTACCTGGGGATAAAGCCCAGTAAACTCAATGGAATTTATGTCTATAGTGCTTCATGGATTGAGTATGGTTGTAGGTCCTTACTTCTGATTAGATGTACATAAGATTGCACTATTGGTTACCTAGACGAGACTAGTTGTGGAAGTGGATTCTTTCCACATGCCTTTGTTTGCAGTCTTAGAAATTACCAGCAGAAAAGTTTGTACCACTCTTCAACCTAGACAACCTAGGCCAGGACACTGAAGGCAATGATTTTATGGTGGCTTCACCATAAAAGGCGTCCAGACTATGCTAGGCAATAGGGAGGACTCATTTTTCAATCAGTTGTGTTTTCAGGCTTAACAGGAAAATGTGGTTGTCTGGCTGGCTGTGTTCTTTTCCTAGAGAGCGTGTTTGCAGATGATGGCAATAAGCCATATATTTTGGTCTCCAGATTTTTTGTTTTAAATCTTTTTTTCTTTTTACGACTTTACATTCATAATATTCCTGCAATGTCAAGGGATGGTCTCTCTCCCCCCCCCCCATCAATTCATTAGATCTGCTCCCATGAATTATTTATGTGCAGAGCTAAAAATGGTTCTGAAACATTACAAGAATTCAATATCGGTTTTCACAGTGGGGATTTCATCATTTTAGTGCCGAAGCATAATCGCCTAACGCAGTACTAATATGATATGGTGCTTATAGGGTACAATGCGAGTTTTCACTAATATGCAAACATTTTCGCTGTTGCGTTATTATTTCTTTTAAGTTAATGCGATACGGTGATAATATGATGAAACGAATTAGCTTCCTATCATTGTCTGCATGACTTGTGCATATTAAAAGGATATTCCCTCCCTTTCCATGAATTCATTAGAATGAGCCTGAAAATTTACCCTGTAGTTATGCTTATGTTAATGAGACTGTTTAGTTAGGAAACAGCTTTGCTGTTACTTAGCCGACTGGAGAAAAGAACTGACATGTGTGACTTCCTTCTGGAATTAGATTTTGGTTTTTTTTCCTTCCTGCCTTAAAAAATATTCCCTAAACATGTTTCATTTAATGTTTCTCACTGGTTTCCTTGCACATTTATAGAAGATTCTGTGGTCAGGATATATGAGGATCCACCTGAACTAAACTGTTACTTGTCACTCGCTACTAGAGAAGAAATCACATTGCAGAAAGTGGAGATGATGGAGGTGCTGATATTATACCATGTTGGGCACTCCAGGTTACCAGTGATCTCAATATATAGTTTTCAGTCCGTATTTTAGAAACATTGGAAGCTTATTAATGAGACCAATAAGGCTAGAGAGCAAACCCTGAAACACAAACACAGGCATGGCCTTGACAGTAGGCAGAGTGAGACCGTGGTAGATCCTGGAAAGTGATAGCAACTTTTTGGAGGACAGAGGTATATGCACTGTGGAGGATGCTGCCCCAATATGCATTCTGAAGATAAGATTCATCTGATCATTCAGTTGGCATTTACAGTAATTCATAGAGTAATATCATATCCTTATGCCAAGGGAGCACAATGGCTTGGGCCAGCCCTCACCAACTACACCAAGTGCTTCTGTCAGTCACTGGAAACCTGCAACCACAGAGATGTGTTTGACACATTTAGAAGAACGCGCTTGGTTTATGTAGGGCAGCACTGACACTTGACAGGCTTGGCTGATGCCCCAGTTGTAATATGTGGTTAGTGCACCCTAGAAAGCATCCAAAACTATTCAGAGGGGTTCAGGAGTTGACATGCTGGGCAGGCAAATAGAGATGGCAAGACAGATGAGTTGATGAGGAAAGGGCTCCCTCAAGGCACAAAGTCTGAAATCCAGTGATCTAAATAAATGTAAGGGGAAATGACATGGCGGGTTAATTGCTCTGTGTATAAGGAGGAGAGGTGCTCTCCTGAGAAGCCTGAATCTCAGTCCTCAATTAGAAAGCAGGTATTAAGGTTTGTGAGCACCTGATTTAAATTGTTGTATCTATTAGCTTATAGAATGAGTATTAGAATGTTGGAAAGTTACTACATTGGACTACGAGTCCCAGAGTACTCCAGTTGGATTCTGGGAGTTGTGATAAAAAAGTCACTTCCCCAAATTTTGTTGAGAGATAAATAGATCAATTTTGTATCTACAATCTGTAATCTCAAATAAGTCCCTGAAGAAAAGTGGAAGCATCAGAGACTCCCAGATGGCACTCTTGACCTGGCAGCTACCCTTCCACTGCTGTTCTACCTCTGTTCCTGTTATCACGGCCACAACAGAATGGCTTGAACATGTTTAGAGAACAATTGGTTGATACATGCACTCAAATGTGGTACGGGAGCAAATGCAACCTCATCTGAGGGGCAGATGGAAGTGGAAGCAAACCCCCTTGACTAAGTGCAGATAAGTCTCTCTGTATAGGTTGTGCTCTCAACTCTCTCTCCCTCCCCCACAAAAGACATGCATCTGCAGTTCCTGGACCATTGCACTTTTTATGGAGCTTTGTTAAATCTGAGGAAGATGTCTGATTTATTTTCATTCATCCATGATCTAGATGCAATGGCCCAAGTAGAATTACTTATTCCAAAGGAACATTATTATTTCCTTATCATTATTTAAAACCTTTCCCAGAAATCTATGATTCACAGTATCTAGGGATAGGATTTTCAAATTTCTAGGTTGCAAATACCAAACTTTTCCACCTAAGGGGTTCTGTTTACCTTGCAAATACCTCCATGTGATGCATCTGGGAGAAAGGCCTAAATTGGAAGACATCATGTCTTAGCTAGGCCAAGCTTTCTGTTGCTGTCTCAGTACTAGTGTGGAGTTTTCTTTCTGAGCGGAAAGCTTGGATGGATCTTGGCTTAACAAAGATGCAAGAGCTTCAGATTTAGGCCTCTCTCTCAGTTGTATCACATTGAGGTATTGGTAAGGTGCTTGTAAAAAAAAAAGGTAAAACTCCTAGCATGGAAAACTTTGGTACATTTGTAGTCCAAATAATCCCATCTCTCATAGCAACTATTAACTCAATAGGCTTAATAACAACAAACAGAAGCTTCTCTTAATGTATTCCCCTCCTTCTGTCCCCTTGTTTCCACCCATTGTTCCTTTTCTCAGATACACCTCATATTATCCAAGCTTAAGTTTCTAAAAGCCTGTGGAAGATTTAAAAAAAAAACTTTCTCTTCTGGAAACCCAATAAGATGAATAGTATCAGAGCTTTGGAATGTTTGTTTTTTTGGACTGCAACTCCAAAAATCCTCTAACCAGCATGGGAGTTGTAGTCTAAAATGTAAGCTATGCATTATATTATTATGTGTGCTCTGTTGTGGGAAAAAAACAACAGTGTTGATGGTACCTTAAGCACCAATACGTTATTGAAGTACTAGCAGCTTTTACTCTGCTTTGAATCAGTACTTATTTTTATTGCACCTTCTGCCTTAATTTCCATTGCTTCATTGCTATGTATGTCCTACTTTCATGCAGATCTACAAAACAGATTTCAGCTGCCTGTAAATAAGCTAGGTGCAAACTATCAGAAAAATGAACTATTTATCCATGAACTCTTCAATTATAAATCTGTAACACTCTATCAAACTGTCAGTGGCTTCACTCATTGGCTAACCACTCTGAAAAGCTTTTTTTTAAAGGAATTTTTTTGCCAACCAGTGGCTTCAGAATTTGCCTTATCTTTTGCTTCTACAAAGGCTAGACAACAAAGGTTCTTCCAAGTAGGCAAAAATTCCACCCCTCATTCTTCCAATTGGTTATGAAGGAGCATAGGGTCTACCAAGATTTGCATCAAAATCTCATTTGAAAAGCCACACCTCCCAAAACCTCTTATGTTCAGAAAATCTTAAGAACTCCTTTAATAAAAATGTAGAAATCCACTTCTCTTCTAGAAATTCTCTTCTACAACTTTTCTTTTTTTGAAGGGGTGCGGATGTGGCTATGTAAAAAGTGCTTACTGGCCTAATTGAAATCCTCTGATTGGGAAGCTTTGACTGCAGGGGAAAAAGTCAGTGAAACCATAGCACTAAACTCTGCCAGATAAAAAATGAAACCTGACTTCGAGGATGACAGAACACTCAAGATAATGGATTTTGTCACTTTTCTAACCAAGACAAGGTAGATGCCATTTGGAAGATAAGAAAACTAGCAACAAACAATGTAGAATCAGATACATCATGGAGAGCAAAAATTACATCTGGAAAGGCCTTCATTAAATTTTTAAAAATGGAATGTGGACCAGCTGATGATCTGAATGGGCACCAGGCACCTAGAATATAAGTAAAACGCAAACAACAGGGTAATATGAGAATCCTAGAGTATCATTTTCAGCAGAAGCTCTTTTTGGGGTACTTCAGGCATCGCAGATTTAGTGAGAAGGACCTGTTCTCACTCTCTTAGCTCAGTTTAAGAATCTGAGATGATTTACTTATTTCCACAGTGGTCAGAACCCTCAGTGTCTAAATGAAACAATGCCAAGCAGAAGAAAGGAAGCAATTCATGGAATCATGAAATAATTGAGTTGGAAGGGGTCTATAAGGCCATCAAGTCCAATCTCCAGGGTGTGCCAAATCTGCCAGGGTGTGCCAAGTGAATAATTCAGTTGGGTCCATTATTTCAGATCTCAGGGGTGGGAACAAATGACATGTTACTAAGTTGGAAGTAAGATCCTCAGCAAAATGTAAAGGTCTACCGTTGAATATAATCAAACATAAATTGCAAATAAAGTGAAACAAACCATACATTTTGGAGTATGCTAGAACTTTTTGAATATCCTCAAACTCTGCTAGATTAGACCAAAAATGTATCTAGCCCCACAGTAACCAAACTGATGTCAATGGGATCCTGAACTGAGAAAGTTGAGGTCATTGTTCCATAGAATTATTATTCAGAGGCAATTTTATACCATATGCCATTCCTTATGTAATCTACAACAAGAACTAGAAGTTGTACAGTGGGGTCTTGACTTGAGAACTTAATCCGTATTGGAAGGCGGTTCTCAAGTCAAAAAGTTCTCAAGTCAAATCTGCATTTCCCATAGGAATGCATTGAAAACCATTTGATCCGTATTTGCTCTTTTCTGTCCATAGAAACTAATGGGAAGCTGCTATTCCGCCTTCGACCACTAGAGGGGGATATTTTGTTTCTTTTTTTCTTAGGTCAAGAAAGGTTCAGGGAAGGCAGGGAAAATACAGTCCAGGCAGTACAGCACCAGGCAGTCCGAAGACTGTCTCCCAATCCACTCTCTAAACGCTGGGAGGAGTGAGGAAGCAGACAGGCAACCTTTTCACTGGCCAACAGTTAACTAAAAGTTCAAATTTTGCACTTTCCCTGCCTCCCACGTGGTTTTTTTTTCAGTTCTTAACTCAAATCTAAGTACTTAAGTCAATATTTTCCTATGAGAGTGGTTCTTAAGTCAAAATGTTCTTAACCCGAGCCGTTCTTAAGTCAAGACCCCACTGTAGTAGATTAACAGCAATCCTTCGTTCACAGATTGAAATCCAATCTATTATAACAAAAGGAGGTTCACTTTTAGCAGGGGAGTAGTAGTTTAATTATTTTAAGAATTCCTCTCTGTGTTGAATCCTTGGCTGTAATCCTGTTATTTGACATACTAAGTTGCAACTAGAGTAGGCCTATTGAATCAGTGGAAATTTGGTGGGTCAGCTCCTCTGTAAGGTCCATTGATTCTATGGGTCCATTCTAGTTGCTACTTCCTTTAGTGTAGTGAGTCACAACTAGAGTAGGCCCATTTGAATCAATAGAACCTAGGAAAGAGTTGATTTACCAAATCCCCATTGATTCAATGGGTCTATTCTAGTGTGATGGGGTGTGATAAACAACTGGATTTCAGCCATTGCTTTAGCCAACAGAGTCAGCCCGTGTTGAGGCAGTCATTGCAATGGTGAAGGACCGGCTGTGGCAGATGGTGGCTCCTTCTTGTTATTGGTCTTTCCCAGAAGTGCTTCCTGTGCTCTATAGAGGTGCCACCTAGGGCTACTGTCTAACACTTGTGTACCACCCAGGCCCTGAAAATCAAAGCTGCTAGGATACACTGGGACTGACAGTGGCAATTTTCCAGCATGGAATCATTTCCCATTTTGCAGCTCCCAAAGGATTCCAGAGGATTAAAGGGATCCCTGGAACCTGAGAAAAATGTGAGGCTGTTAATTCCTGTAAAATGACTAAAGCATGATTGGAGGTGAGGAAGTCATCAGAGTTGCATGGCATGATGTGCACAACAGGATTCCTGCTGCTGCCTCATAATCTCCAACTTTGTATAAAAATAATCACCTTGTTTATCCATTCATTCAGAATTCTCTCAGTCCCACCACCCTTACAAATGCATTTCGTGGGGACATGGGAGAGGGCCTTCTCTATTGCTGGTCCCAGACTTTGGATCTCCCTCCCAGAGGAGGCCAGGCTGGCCCCATCTTTGCTATCCTTCCACAGCAGGCAAAGACAGGCTTTTCCTTAGTGACTAGCTGTCTGAGAGTTTTTTTAAAAAAAAACCCCAGAATGGTTTGTATTTTTGTTGCTTTTAAATTGTTTTAGTAATAGTTTTACCGAACATTTAAAATATAATGTTTATTTAATTCTTTTAAAATCTTTGAATAATTACTTTTTTAGCTTTTAATATTGTGTTTTTAATTATGTAAATTGCCATGGGTCCTTTTTTAGGAGAAAGGTGGGGTGAAAATATTTTAAATAAATAAATAAATAAAATAAAAAGATAGGCAAGTGAAGCTTGAAATCTAACTAATGTCATCATTAGTGCTTTCCAGTAACAGATGGACTGAATTTAAATCGGTGTTTAAAAGGACTTCTAGTTCCAGTAAAGATACCTAGTACAGCTCTCAAAGCGAGGTCCTCAAATGCTGAAACCCTTTCCTGAGCATTATTAGGTTTTTAAATGTCAGAACTAAAAGGATTTTTCTTTCCTTTTTAATTATCAGATTTCTAAAGCTACTGTACGTAATTCTCTGCCTAATCAGAGCTTAAATTCATGAGATGCTCATATGGATGACATTTCTTCTCTATTTTCAATAGGAGATTACAGTTAAGAGGATCCAGGCCTTGGAAAATATGTCAGCAAGCCTGGTATTTAGAACACATTTACTGGCATTTATGTTTTAATCTTCTTATTGACTAGCATTTAAGGAAAATTCGAGGGTCTTAAATAGTGATTAAGAGAAATGAAACCCTTTGATATTCTCAAATTATCAAAGGTGAATTTTATTCCAGAACAAGCTAACAGGTGTGGGGTGAGGGAGGCAATTTGTAAGGAAAAGGTTCTGCTTTCTGACTCTAACATTTTTTGCAGAGCACTTCGTTGCTAAATTAATCCTTTCCTAAAATGTATTGGCCTTGGCGTTTCTGGTGTGACAGGCTTCACAAATATCAGACAGCAAAACAAAAACAAACAAAAAGAGACAAAGACATTATGGCACCTTAAAGACTGTTATATTTTTAATGTGAGCTTTTGTGAATCGGGTCTACTTGCTCAGATGTTTTGTTTTGGCTTTTGTCTGAGACGTTTGCACATACTAACATAGCTACTCCTTCGAAGGCTTCACTGATGACAGAAAAGAGCAAGATTAGGCACAGTAACAACAAAAATTAGCAGTAGCTGACAAAAGCAAAATCTCATCCTCAAGGGTTGTTGCTGAGAACAAACATTTGCAATAATTACTAAGATAGTATAATGCAGTCCCTCCCCAAGATAAATTTTGCTGGATATATTCCATCAAATGGCTTTTCTACATAAGGTTTTTTTCCCCCAACATTCTTCTTCCATCTTGCCCCTAAATCTATGTTTCAGAATAAAACTTCCAAGGTGCATATAAGATGAATATTCAAAGTAGCCTGGACCAACCGACTTTGTTGTATTCCCCTAAATCATAAGGATCTCATGCTTCGGGAGCATCTGCTTGGATGCATTCATAATTCACCTGGTGATACAGGGCTGCTTGGTCTGCAGGTCTGCACTCAAGTTCACGGGCCCATTCCTTTTTCCCCCCTAACACTCCTGTGAGCACTCAAGCTGGAAATAAGTATGTAATCATAATATGTGGAATGAGTGCCTCACTGAACCAATGCACAATAAGCTCTTTCCCACCATTTCCATTTTGTGATATTTTCATCCTTGAAATAAATAAGGGTTTTATGTTTTCACGAAGGCTTTCACAGCCGGGATCTAATGGTTGTTGTGGGTTTTTCGAGCTCTTTGGCCGTGTTCTGAAGGTTGTTCTTAATAAGGTTTCATGCTACTCCTGTCCTCTGAAGATGCCGGCCACAGAGATTGGTGAAACGTTAGGAAGAACAACCTTCAGAACATGGCCAAAGAGCCCAGAAAACCTCCCCACAACAACTGTTTTTTGTTTTATTGTGCATTTTGGCTGAAAGCCTGAGCTATATTGTAACTCTGAGTCCTTTCCTCCCGGTAAAGAAAGCATTCACACTGTAACTCTCAGGGTGCTCATGTACCAGGCTCGTGTCCATGTGGACCCACAAGAACTGCAGCAGGGACGGTTTGTTCACCAGGAAGGAATGGTTATGAAAAGTTATGATTTAGTTTATGCAACAGGATTTCAGCCACCGCATTGTTGGTGCTGACGTTACTGGGGAAGAAGGTGTGTCCCAAAGTGTCCAGAACAGTCATTCTCATATGACCCCTCTGGGTCATATGAGCTGGTCCATTTGTAGGGGGTCACAGACTGGAAACAATTCTTCATACACCACTTCATAAGGTTTGTTTTGCAATTTATGCAATCCTGATTTGGCCTGTATTTCATATTGTGCTTTTGGCCATAGCACCCCCCCCCTCAAAAACAAAAAGTTGAGAATGGCTGGTCTAGAATATTTAAAGAATATTGACAATATAACAATCTACCTACCACAAAGAGTGTTTGGGTAAGCAGTGGTCTCGGTGGAACTTGCTTTGAGGTGAAAGGGCACTTAGGCATGATTGGGGGGGAGGTGTGTTTTGTGTGGGTATGTTGAGGGATGGGAAGCAGAAGAGGTATATAGCATGTGCATGCACATATGTGGTCCTCAACCCTCCCCAGCTGATACTGAATGTGGCCCCTCAGGGTTGAAAAGCTCATGCAACTTTGGTTGTTTGTTTTTAGGTATTCAGGAACAAGCGTTTTCAGTTTCAACAGCTAGTATAGCTTTCCCGATCAAACCTCCTACTGTAGTTTTATAGTTTTCCTCAACTATCTATCAGATGGCCATCTGAATCCTTTAAGGGACTATTTATAGTTTTCCTCAACTATCTATCAGATGGCCATGTGAATCCAGTTTAAGGGACTATGAAGGAGAGAGATGCAAACAGAGGCTGATCATATGCCAGTTTTCCAGGAAGCGTAATGTGCATTAATCCACAGGATGATCCAACGGGCACTGGATGGCATATCTAAAATACAGGTAAAATCTGATCAGCCAAGTACTGTGGTAGCCCTAAGAAAATAAATCTTTACTTTAAGAGGCTATCCAGGAAGGGAGGAAGGAAGGAAGGAAGGAAGGGCTCCTGTACTTTTGATCCTTTCCTATGGAAGGTTTTCTGGGAAGCAGGCAGTACCTTTTGACAAGAGCAATGTCCGTGTGTGTATATCTGGTCACATTGCCTTCATTTATTCATATCCAGATATCAAAAGGTTGCAGCTTTACCATTAGTAGTATGTGTCATGACATGTGGAAAACAACCTCAGCTATCAGAAAATAATTATAAATGAAGCCCAGTTAATTATGCAAGACAATCACAGTTGCCCTAATTAAGGTTCAGTTCAATAAAACTCATCTGGCAATTAAAAAAAAGCATAGATCTAGTGGAAGCTTTTCTGGTAAACAAGGAATGAAATGGGTGTTGTCGAATGTGCCTGATTAACAAAATTATTCAAAAGCCATTCCTGTCACCTTGATTCATATTATACTTCTGCCTTCCTGACCTAAAGACTTTCCAATCTAAAGCCTGGAAGAAATCAGATTCAAGTGCCACATGGGTTATTTATATGGCTGCAGCACCATCAGAGAATGGTTCAAGTATAAGGACACAGAGAGAATAAACCCTCCGCCTACCATTATGTCATGCATTTGGACTCTCTGCTCAACATTGTGCTAAGCTCTATTTAATTAAATAGAAATATAAATATACTGAAGTCAGAACAAGCCACAACTTATCTCAGTAATATACAATTACACGGTGGAGTGATTCTGAAACGAGATGGCAAGGAGGACCAAAGTTAGCAGGATCAACATAAAAAGAAATGAATTTAAAAATAAAATAAAATAAAGGGGCTCTTGAAAAAAGAGGCAAGTGGAGTTCTTTAAATGCAGGTTATGATAGGAAGGCGAGGAACTGGCAGTGATTTTAAAAAAAAATTAAAAACCTTGTATTTCCATCCCAATAAGCCTCATTTTAGAGTCAGTGATATATTGCTCCACTTTAAAGGAGAAAACACTAGCTAAATATACATCAAGCTCTAATATGTTTTCTTTGGATTTGACAAGGAAACAAAAAAAATGACTTGCCTCTTTTTTCTTTCTTTTTTCTTTTTCTTTTTTTTAAAAAAACAGATTGGAGAGAGAAGTCAGGCATGATGTTTCAACTATGATGAGAATGGTTAATATTTGTATAAATTATTCATGTTCTGTTCACAAATTAACTGCCACTGAACAGGGATAATTGCTTGGGACTTTTGTTAGAAGGAGGGCGGAGAAGATCTGAAAGTACTAAGTGTGCAGAAGCTACCTGGGATTTGCTGGAAATGAAATGTTTAGTAACGTTGTTGTATAGTCGTTAAGTTGTGTCCGACTCTTTGTGACCCCATGGACCAGAGCACGCCAGGCCCTCCTGTCTTCCACTGCATTGGACAGCCACTTTGCTTTCCTTTTCTTTGGGATGGTTTTTGTTGCTGCCTCCTGGAGAATGTTACGGGACTCCATCCATAGTTATTCAGGCACTCTGTCCACCAAATCTAGTTCCTTAAATCCGTTCCTTACTTCCACTGTGTATTCATAAGGGATTTGGTTTAGATCAGGAGTCTCAAACATCCAGCCCGGGGGCCATTTGTGGCCGGCCGGATGATAGTTTGTGGCCCCCGCCTTGCCTGCCCCACGTGTCCTCTGCTGTCAAGAGTAAAAAAAAAGCCTCATCTTGCTCACTGCCTGTCTCCCAAGACAGCACCTATTGCACCCTCCATCCATAACTGCAGCTTGCCAGCCAGCCCACCTGAGTGTGCCATTTTTTGAGGGGGGTCCTTAGAGGAAGATTGCTGGACCTCCGTGTGTGTGTATGCATGCGTGCAGCTGTAGGGGGCCCGCCCCATTCTGTTTAATTTCATGGGTACTGATGAGAGCTTTTCTCCTTTGGCAAGGTGATTCTGTGAGGCTTTAAAAAAAAATTAAGTTGTGCCCTCCTCCCCCCCCACTAGGCCGTCGCCGGTGCTCCCTCCCTTCTCTGCTTCTTCGTCCTGCTGGTGGTGGTGGTAGTAGTAGTGAAGAAGGAGCCAGAGCAGGTTGTGGCTGGCGACAACGGCTCGCGCGCTCCTCCTCCTCCTCCTCCTCAGAGTCCCAGCCGGGCTAAGGAAACTCCTGGGTAGCTTCCTCGGGCTCTTGCTCCACTTGGCAGAAAATCTTTTTTTTTTTTTTGTATTTTTTATTTTTTATAAGGGATAACAAAAAGGAAAAGGGAATTGGGATTGATGAGGAAGAGGGGAGACAATAACATACTTTCATCCATTCTGTACCTATTGCCATATCAAGATTTTAAATTATTCTATTTACTCTTTTCTGCCTTCTAGATTCAGTTCTCCTTTCAATATGTACTGTTCACAAGCTGCCTGTTGATTCTGTCCACTTGTTAAATAGATCCCATCTTTCTGTTGCCTTTTGCAAGGGATAGTCCTTCATAACTTCTGATAAAATGTCCATTTCGGCTATTTCCCGTATCTTTTCAATAAGATCTTCTTGTTTCGGTACCGTTGATCTTTTCCAATTTTTAGCATATAAAATTCTAGCTGCCGTAACTATGTATATAACTATATAATTCTTTGACTTATCTATATTTTCAGGTATCATACTCAATAAAAACAGTTCTGGGGTTAATGGCACTTTACAGAGCAATATTTGTTCCAACATTACATGTACTCTTTTCCAATATTGTTTCGCTACTCCACATGACCACCACATATGATAATAGCTTCCCACTTGTGATTCACATTTCCAACACTTATTTGATACATCTGTATACATCTTTGACAATTTTTCTGGGGTCATGTGCCATCTATAAAACATCTTATATATATTCTCTTTAAAGTTCACCGATCTTGTAAGCTTTATATTATTTTGCCATATTTTCAGCCATTGATCAATATCAATGTTATGCCCTATATTTTGTGCCCACTTAATCATACATTCCTTAACCATTTCATCTTGCATCTTAATTTCCAACATATAATTATACATTTTCTTAACAGTTTGTTCTTTTGAACCTAATAAAAGTTTGTCAAAAATCGTTTGCTCTAAGTAGAAGCCTTCTATTTTATCTTTTGTATATCTAGATTCTAGCTGTGCTCTAGGCCACCACTCTCTATATATATTCTGTGACTCTAGCTCTTCTTTAGACTTTAGTTCACCATCCTTTTTTAATAGATCTTGATATTTTAAAAAGTTTGTTTTTGTCATAAGACTGGGTTGGATAAAGGCCTCTAACGGTGACACCCATACAGGTATTTTGTAATAAATTTGTTGTACAATTTTTCTCCACATTCCCAGTAAAGCTCTTCTTATCATATGTGAATTAAAAAAATTTTGTTCTTTGTCCTTTTTATACCATAAATAGGCATGCCAGCCTAATTGCAAATCATGTCCCTCCAAGCTAAGTAATCTATCATTTTCTAGAGTTATCCATTCTTTTATCCAATCTAGAATACAAGCTCTATAATACAGAACCCAGTCAGGAAGACCAAAGCCACCCCTCTGCTTAGCATCTTGCATTGCCTTAATTTTAATTCTTGGTTTTTTACCTTGCCATATAAATCTCATGATTATCTTATTAAATTCTTTGAAAAATGACTGTTTTAATATTATAGGGATTGACTGAAATAAGAATAGGATTTTTGGTAAAATAGTCATTTTAATTGCTGCAATTATTCCCAACAACGATAGTTGTAATTTGTCCCATTTCTCCAAATTGTTCTGTATCTCCTTCATTAGTTTCATGTAGTTATCTTTGAATAATGTACTTGTCTTCTTTGTAATTTGTATTCCTAAATATCGAATTTTCTTCTCCTCATGAAAGTTCGTCTTCTCTATTAGCTCTTGTCTTTCATGTTCTCTCATGTTTTTGGTAAGTAATTTAGTCTTCTTTTGGTTTATCCTCATTCCTGCCATGTCACCAAAAATTCTTAACGTTGTCATCAGGTCCTCTATTGAATCCAATGGTTCTTCCAATATGATAACTAAATCATCCGCAAAGGCCTGGAGTTTGTAGACTTGACCTTTCACTTTTAATCCTTTCAATTCTTTTTTGTTTCTAATTTGTTCGTTTAGTATTTCCAGAGTCAAAATAAACAGGAGTGGGGAGAGTGGGCACCCCTGTCTAGTACCTTTCTGTATTTGGATTTCTTTTGATAGTTCGCCATTGATTTTTACTTTTGCCTTTTGCTCCGTATATATTGCTTTAATTAGTTTCATAAATCTTTCTCCAACCTGCAGTGTTTTCAATGTGTGCATCATAAAATTCCAGTCAAGATTATCAAATGCTTTTTCCGCATCCAAGAATATCATAGCCATCTGTTTCTCCGGGTGTACTTCATAGTATTCCAGGGCATTTAAAACTATCCTTATATTATTCTTCATCTGTCTTTTAGGGAGAAACCCAGACTGATCTTGATGTATCAAGTGGGTTAAAATTCTTTTCAATCTAGTTGCCAGGATAGTCGCATATATTTTGTAGTCCACATTCAACAATGAAATTGGCCTATAATTTTGTATTTCTTTACCTTCCGTGTTTTCCTTATGTATAAGAGAGATTGTTGCTTCAGTCCATGTTGCTGGTATTTTCCCTTCTTCTTCAATGCATTCTAGAAGCTTTTTAAATGGCTGGAGAAGCACCTCTTCCAGTTTATTTATTTATTTATTATTTATTTATTGGACTTATATACCGCCCCATAGCGCTACAAGCACTCTCCGGGCGGTTTACAATTTTAATTATACAGGCTACACATTGCCCCCCCAGCAAGCTGGGTACTCATTTTACCGACCTCGGAAGGATGGAAGGCTGAGTCAACCTTGAGCCGGCTACCTGGGATTTGAACCCCAGGTCGTGAGCACAGCTTTAGCTGCAGTACAGCGTTTTAACCACTGCGCCACGAGGCTCTTTGTAGTATTCTTTGTAGTATTCTGCTGGTAGTCCATCTGGGCCTGGTGCTTTCCCATTTTTTTGTTTTTTAAGGGCTTCTGTAATTTCTGCATACGTTATAGGCTCATTTAAGGCCTGAATTTGTTCTTTAGTCAATTTCATTTTATTGTGCTTCAACAAATATTCTTCCTGGGCTTCTCCATCCACTTCTTTTTTCTCATATAACTTCCTATAAAAATCTTCAGCAATTTTCTTTATTTCTTCCAGTTTGAATTTTTCTGTTCCCTTTTCGTCTTTCAAGGTTTGGATTATTGTCTTCTCCTTCTCTTTCCTTAATTTGTATGCTAACCATCTTCCTGGTTTATTTGCATTCTCAAAAAAATTTTGCTTTGCAAATTTGAACTTCTTTGCGGTTTCTTCAGTGAGCAATATATTTATCTGATGTTGTGTAAGTTTTATCTTCTCTATAAGTTCTTTGTTTGTTGGGTTTTGTTTCAACTGCCTCTCCTCTATGGCTAATCTACTTTCCAGAGTCTCATATTTTTTCTGTCTTTCTCTTTTTTGTTTAGCTGCAAATCTTATGGCTATTCCTCTAAAAAAGGCCTTACTTGCCTCCCATATCATAAACATTGAGATATCTGGTCTCATATTCTGTTTAAAGAAAAAGTCCATTTCTTCTTTTACTTGTTTCTTAAATTTTTCATTTTTTAGATGTAATATATTCAGCTTCCAAGTGAATTCTCTTGTTCTACTTCCTATTTGTAACAAAATTGGGTTATGGTCTGCAAATGTATTCGGTAAGATATGTATTTGTTCCAACTCTTTCATTAGGTTTGTTGATATCCAACATGTATCAATCCTTGACCACGATTTATGCCTGTTAGAGTAGAAAGTGTAATCCCTTGTCTTTGGATTACATGTTCTCCATGCATCCACCATATTTAATTCTTCTGCTAATTGTAGGAAATTTCTTGGAATTGTGCTTCTCTTCTTTCTACTAGATTTTTCTGTTTTTGTGTCTAGTTCTCTGTCGAAAACAGCATTATAATCTCCAATTATGCAGTAATGATCATACTCTTTATTTGCCAATTCTCGCTGCAATTGTTTATAAAAGTTTTCTTGCTTTCCATTTGGTGCATAAATATTGACTATTAGGAATTTCTTAGATTCTCTTTGGATTTCCACCATTACTATCCTTCCATCCTCTGAGGCAAAAATCAGGGAGGGCTCCCATTCCTTCTTAATAAAAATAGCTACTCCTTTCTTCTTTTTGCTCACGTCTGAAGCCGCAAATAGTTTTCCTAATCTTGGCCATTCTAATAATTTCAAATCCTTTCTTTTCACATGCGTTTCTTGGATGCATATAACATCAGATTTCTGTTTCTGCAGTTGTAGAAAGATCTTTTTTCGCTTTTGGGGTGAGTTTAGGCCGTTTACGTTTACTGATAAAATCTTCAGTTGTTTTCTAGTCATCTTGATTTAAATTACTATCCTTTTGTTTTTTCTTCATCATGCTTCTAGTACATCTTGGCTCTATTGCTTCTTGTTCTTCTGTCTCTGTTTCTGATTCTGCTTGTGATAGTTGGCTTTGTTCCTCTCGAGATCTTTCTTCTGATTCCTTGTTGTCAGTTTTTTTTAGCTTCTTCTCATTTTTTTCTATGAAGTTTTGTGCCTTCATTGGAGATGTTATGTTGTATCTCTGTGTATCAATCCGAAAAAATAGCCCTTCTGGTGTTAGCCATCTATATGAGATTCCATTTTGTTGGAGTAGCTGTGCCAAAGATGCATATTCCTTTCTTCTCTGTCTCACTTGCCATGGGATTTGCTTTAAGACATTAATTTTCTTGTCTTCTATTATCAATTGTTTTTCTTGTGAAGCCCTTAAAACCTTATCCCTGATTGCCTTCTTCGTGAATCTCAAATGTACTTCTTTAGGTAAATTATTTTTTCTAACATATGCTGTACTCACTCTGAAGGCTGCTTCCAGACCTTGGCGGAATTCCGCTACATCCATCTCTATTGCTGGCACGAGGGCTTCACTCATTACTGTCTCCAAGTCCTCAGATCCCTTTTCTGGTACATTTTGGATTCTTAGCATCTTAAGAGCACGTTCCATTTCCAGCATTATTAGCCTGTCCTGGCATTGCCTTTGGTCTCTCTGTATCTGCTGTACACTTTCTTCAGCTTTATCTAGTCTGGCGTCTGTATTTTTCATTTTCCCTTCTATATCTTGTGTTTTAGTTTTGATTTGTGTTACCTGCTCCTTTGTCTCAGTCAATTCTGCCTGTATATACGTCATTTGGTTTGTCATTTCGGTCAATCGTCGATTAATTTGATCAAATCCTGTGGACAGCAGATTCTGCATAGTGGTCTGCCATTCTTTATCAGACTTTTCTGATTCCTGAGAGGTTAATTTCCCTAGTGCTGATGTTTGGGCTGGAGAGGTTCCTGGTGTTTGGGATTTAGGGTTGGGGTTCGGTCTCTTTGCAGCCATTATGAAATCAACCCAAATTCAAAACCTACTATCAACCACCTTCCCTTAACCTTCCCAAATCTTTGCCCAATATTGTAATATATATATATCACAGGTTTTTTTTTTTTTAAAAATTGACACTTTAAATTTCAACTTCCATATACCACATCTCTTGAATTGTCCACCAAGTCCTTTTGTGAGGATCCAGGCTCCGTAGAACCCCAAAAGCCCAAGAGTTAATATCGTGGAGAGTTCTAGTGTCCCAGGGGTTTTTAACCAAACAGTTGGATGCGCTAACACAGCAGGGAATTCAAACCATATGCAGCCTCACCCAGATAAAAGGCAATCTTCCGGTATTTCCAATTTCTACTGTTTTTTCCAGAACCAGATTAGTAGAAAAGGATAAGAAGAAGAAACAAAGAAAGGAAGAAAAGAGATCTTGCCTTTCCCACCTCAATATTTCCACAGTTCAGTTTCGTTCTTGTTGCAAAATCTCTGAAGAAAAGGGAAAAAAGCTCCAAAGTCAATTAGATATATAAAATCTGCCAATAATATTCTGCTTTCCTCCAGTAGGTGTCTTCCTCTCCTCACGCACAGTCTATCCAGTTCAATACATTGTGCATCCACTTAACAACGGCTTCTCCTTTCAGCAGACAAAGCAAGAGGGGGGGAGTTTTCTCTCCGTAGAAATAAACCTGGCAATGATATTCTGCTTTCCTCCAGTAGGTGTCGTCTGCTCCCCATACACAGTCTATCTAGCAGAGTCGATTGTACATTGTAAATCCACTTAACAAAGTATGTGGCGGGGGGGGGAAATTTTCCCCCCACAAAGATAACATGTCGTCTCAAAGCTTCGGTACTCGATCTGTTATTAAAAGTTCTGTCAAGTACTTTGCCACAGTCAAACAGGATCAGTCCACAATTATTTAGTTCATCAGCAATTCCCAGGCACAGTCTTATTTTTCTGACCTTGGCACGGTCCGGCCAGAGTTAGTTTCGCTTTTAGGCTAGTTCATTAAAATAGGACCGTGCTTCAAAAAATTTGCCGCTTCTAAGCTTTCTTTCGGTCTTATCTCTTTTATCAGTTCATTAGCTTAAAAGGCTCCAAGTTTTATTTATTATTGTCCATTTTTAACTGCAATCATCAGCTCTCCTCTTTCCTCGGACATTCCGGAGTACTCACTGCTTTTTGTCACCAAGATGGCGCTTCCGTTCCAGCTTGTGCCTCGTGGATCTCTTCAGAGGGAAAAAAGACAGGCTGCCGCCCCTCAATTCTTCCTCCGATGCCCACGTTCGGTCCAGAAGAACTTCTCCTAGCTCTTCCTCCATCCTTTTGGTCCCTTAAGGGTGCCAAGCTGGTCGGTTTTCGGCATTCCTCAGGAGCTTCGCCCGAGTGCAGCCAAACAGTGCAGTGACAAGCTCCGCCTCCCCAACTATGATGAGAATGGTTAATATTTGTATAAATTATTCATGTTCTGTTCACAAATTAACTGCCACTGAACAGGGATAATTGCTTGGGACTTTTGTTAGAAGGAGGGCGGAGAAGATCTGAAAGTACTAAGTGTGCAGAAGCTACCTGGGATTTGCTGGAAATGAAATGTTTAGTAACGTTGTTGTATAGTCGTTAAGTTGTGTCCGACTCTTTGTGACCCCATGGACCAGAGCACGCCAGGCCCTCCTGTCTTCCACTGCATTGGACAGCCACTTTGCTTTCCTTTTCTTTGGGATGGTTTTTGTTGCTGCCTCCTGGAGAATGTTACGGGACTCCATCCATAGTTATTCAGGCACTCTGTCCACCAAATCTAGTTCCTTAAATCCGTTCCTTACTTCCACTGTGTATTCATAAGGGATTTGGTTTAGATCAGGAGTCTCAAACATCCAGCCCGGGGGCCATTTGTGGCCAGCCGGATGATAGTTTGTGGCCCCCGCCTTGCCTGCCCCACGTGTCCTCTGCTGTCAAGAGTAAAAAAAAAGCCTCATCTTGCTCACTGCCTGTCTCCCAAGACAGCACCTATTGCACCCTCCATCCATAACTGCAGCTTGCCAGCCAGCCCACCTGAGTGTGCCATTTTTTGAGGGGGGTCCTTAGAGGAAGATTGCTGGACCTCCGTGTGTGTGTATGCATGCGTGCAGCTGTAGGGGGCCCGCCCCATTCTGTTTAATTTCATGGGTACTGATGAGAGCTTTTCTCCTTTGGCAAGGTGATTCTGTGAGGCTTTAAAAAAAAATTAAGTTGTGCCCTCCTCCCCCCCCACTAGGCGGTCGCCGGTGCTCCCTCCCTTCTCTGCTTCTTCGTCCTGCTGGTGGTGGTGGTAGTAGTAGTGAAGAAGGAGCCAGAGCAGGTTGTGGCTGGCGACAACGGCTCGCGCGCTCCTCCTCCTCCTCCTCCTCAGAGCCCCAGCCGGGCTAAGGAAACTCCTGGGTAGCTTCCTCGGGCTCTTGCTCTGCTTGGCAGAAAATCTGATGTGGCCCAGCCTCACCCAGACTCTGCCTCCAGTGGCCCCCAGGTAAATTGAGTTTGAGACCCTGGTTTAGATTATACCTGACTAGACCAGTGGTTTTTCCTACTTTCTTCAGTCTAAGCTTGAGTTTTGCTATAAGAAGCTGATGATCAGAGCCACAATCAGCTCCAGGTCTTGTTTTACTGACTGTATAGAGCTTCTCCATCTCAGGCTGCAGAGAAGATAATCAATCTGATTTTGGTACTGCCCATCTGGTGATGTCCATGTGTAGAGTCGCCTCTTGTGTTGTTGGAAAAGAGAGTTTGTGATGACCAGCTTGTTCTCTATTAGCCTTTGTGCTGCTTTGTTTTGAACTCCAAGGCCAAACTTCCCTGTTGTTCCTTTTATCTCTTGACTTCCTACATTAGCCTTCCAACCCTATAATGAGAAGAACATCTTTCTTTGGTATCAGTTCTAGAAGGTGTTCTAAGTCTTCATAGAATTGGTCAATTTCAGTCTCTTCAGCGTCGGTGGTTGGTGCATAAACCTGGATTACTGTGATGTTGAAAGGTCTGACTTGGATTCGTATTGAAATCATTCTATCATTTTTGAGATTATATCCCAGTACAGCTTTTCCCACTTTTTTGTTGACTATGAGGGCTACTCCATTTCTTCTACAGGATTCTTGCCCACAATAGTAGAAATGATAATTGTCTGAATTGAATTTGCCCATTCCCGTCCATTTTAGTTCACTGACGCCCAGGATGTCAATGTTTATTCTTACCATCTCCTGTTTGACCACACCAACTTACCAAGGTTCATAGATCTTACATTCCAGGTTCCTATGAAGTGTTTTTCTTTGCAGCATCTGACTTTCTTTTCACTTCCAGGCACATCCACAGCGGACCATCCTTTCAGCTTTGGCCCGACCACTTCATTAGCTCTGGAGCTACTTGTACTTGTCCTCTGCTCTTCCTCAGTAGCATGTTGGGGCTCATCTTCCAGCGTCTTATCTTTTAGCCTTTTGTTTCTGTTATGGGGTTTTCTTGGCAAAGATACTGGAGTGGCTTGCCAATTCCTGCTCCAGTTGGATCGCGTTTAGTCGGAACTCTCCACTATGACCTGTCCGTCTTGGGTGTCCCTGCATGGCATAACTCATAGCTTCTCTGAAATACTCAAGCCCCTTCACCACGACAAGGCTGCAATCCATGAAGGAGCATTACTGTGTAGTATCATTATTATGTTTCAAATGTGGGCAGAAGGCAGACCTTGATCGACCCTTCTTGTTTGTATCCGAAGCCATCCATCGGTGCTTCTGGAGTGGAAGTTTCTGTTGAGAAGGTTCTATTGTTGCCCAGAGTACAACCGAATGTGTTCACAGTTCTCCATTCTTTAGGTAGGCTCTTTCCATGTTGCTCCTAAATCAACTGATACACCTCAGTGATTTGCAGCAAATTGGTAAGGATTTCTGACTCTCGATTGTGTGTTGACAATAAAAATGAATGTGTCCTGTTAAGTTGATTCTAACGGTCTAAAGTATGGAGAAGGGGTTTTCCATTCCTTTCTTCTGGGGCCCCCTGGGGCTGTGCAACTTGCCCAAGGCTACACAGACTGGTTCTTCTCCAAGGAGGCATAATGGGGAATTGGACTGGCTCTGCTCATCGATACCAAACTTCAGCTGTGTGCAACAATAGTAACAGCAAAATAGCCCCCTTCCCACATATACCACTGAAATAAAGAGATGCTGGTGATGCTTGGAAGGTATAAATAAGTTTGTTGCTTCTTTGGCACTGGATCCAGGATCTGACATGTAATTTCTGCAATGGGAAATTTTTATCTATGTAGTTTTCCGTACGTGATTTACAACACCTCCCATCCTGTCTCTATGAAGGAGCCCAAAAAACTGTACCCACTCAGTCTTTGGTATGTTCCAACTGCAGACTTGGTACAACAAATGCAAGCAGATAACAAAATTATATACCTTCATGTTTTGCCCTCTTCTGAAGTTTTAATCAGAGTTGAAGGAGGAGTGTGAATGAACAAAGAACATCAGCTCAGGAAACCTGACATGGAAGGGAGTATAAAATTGAGAGCAGATGATGCAACAATCTTACTGTCAGGGTGGGAAAGTGTGCTGATGCACTCTAGGGCAGTGGTCCCCAACCTTGGGCCTCCAGATGTTCTTGGACTACAACTCCCAGAAGCTGCTGCCCAGGAGTTGAAGTCCAAGAACATCTGGAGGCCCAGTGTTGGGGACCACTGCTCTAGGGAATCAGATAAAGTCTTAGTAGCCAAATCAAAATGGTCAAAAAGTTTTCCTTAAGATTTAGGAAAAAGTGAAGGGCGTATTCAAATCTGGTGTCCCCCTCCCCCCCAAAAAAAAATTCCAGAAGGAATAAAATGGTAATAATCAGATTGTTACATATTTATTTTTCATCATTCAAAAAATAACATAATGAACAGCTGCTAGTTAGGAAAACTGATAGCAGAAACACACAATTGGTAACAAAAGCAAGTTCATATGTTCCAAGCATTAGTTTATATTCACATTTATAAAGAACCTGACTTTTATCCTGACACATGCACAAAGAAGATAAAGCAAAATCAGGATACTGCTTTTACTACAATATGTACTCTACCCACATGATGCTGGTTTCTAATAGCTTCCTTATCTACTACCAAACCATAGCAAGAAACAGCTATCCTTGCTACTAGAAAACCAGAGTTTCTTTCTACAACCTTGGCAGAAAAATGCACCATGTAAATCCTGTGGAAAGGGCCTAGATTTTACTTCTTCCATCTGAACTCAATTTGACAGTAGGATTTAGCTGTGCATTTACACAGCAAAACTAGACTCTGAGCTTCCTCAAAGGCACATTGATACAGTAAGATAGAACAAAAGACCATAGCAAATTGAAGCCTGTCTTATCAGGACTGGGGACCCTATACATCTGTTTGCCCAGTGTCTGGATGGAATTAAAGCCAATAAGTAGGGCAATATATATTTGGACTGATTTTCTAATGGCTGAGAATGCCCACAGTTGGTACCTACATTATGCTGCTTGTACCCTTAGAAATGGAGGTAGCTTGTCTGATGTTGACAGAGGGAGGGTTATTCTTAAACTCAGATGCCTCACCCCATTAATTCCCGATTCCATGTACTGGCTAATAATTCACTTCCTTCTCTACATGTGCATGTTTTTATTTCCATAATGAGCTAATGATTAAATACAAGAGAAATACAGGAGAAACTAGGGCTTTATAAATACTCACTGTGACACACTAAGGTATCTACCTTTCTAACCCTCTGGTATTAGTACAAACTGCAAGATACCCATTTTGTGTAGATTCTCCTTTGAAGATCTTAATGATAAAATTAGTATGTTTCTGTCATGAGATCCAACATAGAGGTGGTGCCAACTCCCAAGCCAGTAAGAGAAGCAAATCTACTTCATTTCAGATTGAAGAATTTTTCATAAACTGAATTAATTCCAGTCAGTGTCCTCATATAGCTGTTTGCCTTCTCCTCTCTTGTTTCTGGCCCTAGGCTTCTTGCTTCCTCTCTCCCTACCTTAACGGCACTTATAGTGGAAAATCTATGAGCAACTTTCCAAGTCTTATCTGGTCTCCTGCAGTTGCTCTCAAAAATCCTCAGATGTTACTCCTGAGCAAGAGTCTCTACATTTCTCCTACATAGTTTTTAACATACTAGAAAAGGGAAAACATATAAACTGTTGGAAAGTAATAGTGACTTGGAGAAGACAACATCTGAGATGGTTGCCCACTCCACAATTTTCATCACAAAACAGCTGGACCAATGACCTGCACCAGCTTGAGTTTCTGTCTGTTTACAACTACCCTGTTTCCCCGAAAATAAGACATGACCTGAAAATAAGCCCTAGTATGATTTTTCAGGATGCTCGTTATATAAGCCCTACCCCCCCCAAAATAAGCCCCCGTTAAGTGAAACCCTGCTCTCCACCCTTGTGCAGCAACCAGAAGAAGATGACATGACTTTATTTGAATAAACATAAATTGCTGTACATGAAAAAAAAACATCCCGTGAAAATAAGCTCTAATGTGTTTTTGGAGCAAAAATTAATATAAGGCCCTGTCTTATTTTTGGGGAAACACGGTATAGCCATGCCTGATGTGAGTGGTACACTGAAACACAGACCTTTAGGATACTCATGACCTGTGCGTAAGCAGGCCATAAGACAGCCACTTTATCTTTACTAATCAGGAAAAAAATGCAGCAATTGCATAGGTAGACTGAAGGCAGAGGGTTGCTAAGTTCAAGGATGCATCCATGCTAGAATTCTGAATGATACTTGATTATGTATCTTCCTAACTGTTACTTGCTCTTAACCATGGGCATTGTTCTTGAGTATCGAATTGAAGAAACAGAGGTCACAAAGCACATTATCTTTAGTTGAAACTGAAAGGAAAAAGGTTATGTACATACAGTGCATAAATAAGAGGCATATCACTCTATTTTGAAAGCTTTTGTGTTTTCAAGTGATGAATTAACCTGAAACAACCAGTGAGTTCTTTACATTAGTGAAAAAGACCTTTTGGAAAATGATGGGTTGCAATATTTCCCCAAGAAATTAAAACAGGAAAGTGGAATTTAAGATAACAACACAATAGGAAAATCCCTGTACAATTCATCCCAATCACACCACAGCAAGACAAACCAAATTTCAAGGTTGCCTTTTAATCTACAGTATTTAATAGTCCTGAAAAGGGAGTCTTGGACGAGAGGCAGATCTCAACGTGCTGGAGGTGCAAACATTATTTGTGTCTGAAAAAACCCTTGTCATCTATGCCCAGCTAACTCTAGGACTCACTGCCTCAGTTTAATGGTACTTGTGTGAGCATTGCGCCTCTTCAACCAAAGCCAAGAGTGAAAGAAAGGAATGAGGAGTGAGCTAGTAAGTGTATGCATTTGGAGTAAGGTGGAGAGTGGAGATCCACGGTCATGATTCATGAGCCTTATTGTTCAACATGCAGCAGTGGCACAGGCTTGGGGGGGGGCTTCTGTGGTGGTTGACAAACCATGGTGGTTGACAAACCATGAACCGTGAATACCCCCATAGTTGACTGATGAACCACAAACCACGAACCAGTTCATTGATTCTTTTTTTTTTTAGACAGCCCTAGACACCTAACTCACTGAGCTATCCAGCAAACTATGTTGGTTCATTAGTCACTGCAAAACAGGCTCCTCTGTGGCTTTGAAAACTGCCTTGGAAGAACTGGGTTATTCCCATTCCTGATCTAAGGCAAATTATTTAAGACCCTGCCTCAGAATGACTGTGAAATTGGGGATAACAGAGGAGGGAAAGCACAAAATTATAGATGACAGAATTAGTCATTCTGCCAAAGTGAAGATAAGAAACAGCGTCAATGTAGGAGGTGTGCCATGACCATCTCCTCTATTGGTGACATTCTGGCAAAAGACCTTTATAAATCCCACCTCAGAGTTTTCTCCAACTACATTTAGGCGAATATGCTTTTGGCAGAACATCTCTAATTTGTTGGTGTTATCGTGCACTGATGTACAAACACAGCAATACCTCAATGTTATTTTACAAAAAAAGTGTTATTTTACAAAAAACTACTTGAAAAGTTCCAAACCTTCAGGAGGGAGAATGGAAAAATTTAAACAGAAAAGCGAGGTAGAAAATGGTAGAAAATCAACAATGGCTCGGACTAAATATAGTTTTACAAATTCTTGTCTACAATCCTGAGACCCAGCATGGTGTCACAGTGGGACTCAGGTGAAAGTGCACAAAATGTGGCGATGGCCGTTGTCTTATGTTTAAGGAGATATTAGGTGAATTGAGAGAGGATAAATCTATCTGAGAGCCAGTATAGTAGACAGAATGTTGGATTAGAACTCAGGAAACCTGGGTTTCAATCCTTTCTCAGCGACAAAAACCTGAGGGGTGTTGGCAGTGGGAAGCCTCTCTTTGAATATCTCACACACCTTCAAAATCCTATTATGTTCTCCAAAAGGCAGAAGCAACCCATTAGCAACGAGGACCTTCCCTGACACTGCTTCCAAACTTTGGAACTCCCTTCCACATGAGACTAGGCTGGTCCCCTCTTTGCTATCCTTCTGCAAACAGGCAAAAACCATTTTCTTCAGGCTGTCTGTCTCTTAGTGACTGGTTGCTTAAGAGGAGCAGTTTAAAAGGAGGGGTGTTGTTTTCATGTATTTATAGAATTGTTTTTACTTACCAGTTTTAATATTATATCTGTTTAATTCTTTTTCAATGCTGTATTAGTTTATTTTTTTTAAGCTTTTAATACTGTTTGTTTTAATACCGTAAGCCACCTTGGGTCCTCCTGCGAAAAAAGTCGGGTTATAAGCATTGTAAATAAAAGAAGCAAAATAAAATTTAAAAACTACATTAAAGTAAAACAACCATGTCTAGGGACTAATGCACAACTATACTTAGCACCATGAGAAATACTTATGTAGGAATTCATGCTACTTTGGTACTATATATTGCCAACCTGCAGAACAGGTCCGTGCCACCAGTCCTTCTTCTACCAACCTCACATCCCCTGCTGGTCAAGTGGTATTTGAATGACTGCACATTAAACTTATCATTAATTGCTGAACTCCACATTTCTTTATACCAATCTTCAAGATTAATTTGTTTGTCAGTTTTCCACTTCTTTGCAAATATTAATCTTGCCCCCGTATCCATTATAACAAGTAACTCTTTCTGATCTTTTTTTCAAATGATCTTTTAAAATTATGTTCAGGAGGGCAATAATTGGCGAATTCTGAATATTGCATCCAATAATTTTTCCTATGTCTTTAAAAACCAGTGCCCTTTCTTTCTATTTCACATGTCCACCACATATGCATATAGGTCCCTTTTCCCGTTTTACATCTCCAGCATTGAGAGGGTATATTTTTATTTATTATATACAAACGTTCTGGAGTCAATTACCATCTCCATGCTACCTTATAACAATTTTCTTTTACCCTTCTAGACATTCGTCATTATTCTTTGTAACCATATCTTATTCCAGTCCTCTCTTTTAATCTCTTCCTCAAAGTCCTCCTGCCTCATCATTGCTTGATTGAATCCTGAATGTACTAAAATTTTATGAATTACGCTGACTATTCCCTTTCTTTTACTTCCTGCTTCTTGATCTTGTGTTTGTTTGATAATCTCCTCCAACATTGTCAATCTTCTGGTCTCTCCTTTTCTTGTCCACTCTCTAGGTAAAAACTATTAAAAGGATCAAGTTGTGAGGCTGAAGACTGGGGCTTTATCATCTTTCCAGGATCCATGGTGCTAAGGCTAGTGGAGCTACTGAAGGACAGCAATGTGTTTCAGGGTTTTAGCCAGGCCCAAGAGGTGCCAACGTTATTGTGGGCATGGAAGCCTCAGTTCAGGACCATTAGGTCTGGCCAGCTCCAACATCGTTCTTTTCATTGGCTCCAGGATGTCAGCCGCAACTGGCTTTGTGGTCGTATCTGGCCTAGGTATCTTCTCTCTTGGCTTCTCAGCCTTGGAGTTGACATACACACCATCACTGGACATTAGAGGGCAGTTCTCCAAATGAAAATTTTACATTCAAAATATTTATGTCGGGCAAAAGTGCACACACAAGCGGACTCCCCAAATGTAGAAGGTATCCCGGTTTCAAAGATTGTGTGCATGAACCAAAATGCATAGAAAAATCGATGCAGTTGGAGAAATACATACACAAACACACGTGGCTTTTCCCAGCAGATTTATTAAGAAATCAGAAGGCCGTCACAATAGGAAAGAAAGAACTGAAGGCAGGAAAAAGGAGACATTAAAAAGAAATGGACAGGTTCACCCATTGTTGGGATAGACAGAGCATCTGTTCGGAGCCTCTGTCAAAGTTAATGAGCTTTTCCAAAATTTCTTTGTGATTATCCTCTTCTAGGGAGCAGAAGGAGAACAGCTATGAATTAGGCAGAGGCTGAAGACGAAATTTGCCTGTTCCTTGAAGGAGGCAAGGATGAGAACAGCAAGCGAAGAAGGAATCGAGCACATAGAATTGTTGTGCTGTTGATTCTGTCCTCCTCGGGGAGGGATTTTCCCAGAATACAGAGCCCAGACACAGCTATATATCACTTCTTGATTAATCCCAGGCTCTCTGTGACTTTCTTTCTGTGTTGGAGAGGCTCTTCTGAGCCGCAACACTGATTGCCACTGCCCTAGGTTTTGCTTTTCACACCTTTATGGTGGGGTGTTTTTGTTGGGTTTTTTTTTTTTTTTTTGGCAAATAATCTTGTTCGTTTCTTTCTCTCTCTCTTTTTTTAAAAAAAGATAGCCACCAAGAACATGTTTACAATACATTCACCACAAGACAGAAAGCCACAGTGACATTTCAAAACTACATTTTAAAGCTAGACAAAACCTGAACACCTCAAAAGTAATTTGAGATTAATTCTGAAACCAGTATATGGTATGTAACAATCATGGCAGCAACACAATAGAGGTTAAAACCTCTTTGAAACTCATGGCGCCCAACAAGTGAATCCTCTGAACTGTATCACTGCAGAGAAGTTTGAGTTCAATCTAGATTTATTTGTCTTTAATAGACCTAGAAGTTTCAGTAAAATTTAAATAACTCAGGGAGGGGGGATGTAGCTAGAGTTGTATTGGCAGTGATGGTGGACTTTTAATCAGTTCTGTATAATTTACCAGCTACAACCTTGCCTAGCTGGGGAAGACCTTGCCACTGTTATCTGTGCCCTGATTCCATCCTGATCAGGCATGTCTGGTATATATGCGGCTGGAAAATGCAACACCTCCAATGCCTGAGGCTGGAGGCAAGGAATGTATATCCTGGAATCTCTGGTTCCAGGCTCACATCAGTGTTGGCTGTTGAAACAGCTTGGTACCATGTGATTTAAAGAATGGTCTGCACCTTCATGGGCCACTCCAGATCTTATGAGCAGCTGTAGATGCATTGATCGCCAGCTCACAACTAAGATCCATCTGGCTGTCCTGCGCAAGAGATGGTCCCATTGCTATGGACCATCTTGCCTCAGGAAGGGCATCTAGCTCTATCATAGGCTCATTTTAAGTGAGACCTTAGCCTTAGTCCTGTTCAGCGATTTTGAAATTTGACATTGCCAACATTTCATCAATACATCTTCTGCATCACTGAATTTTTTTTTTCTTATTCTCAAAATGTATATATGGCAGAAGAGGCTGCAGACGAAATTTGTTCCTTGAAAGAGGCAAGGATGGCAGCAGAAATAATGTTACTATAGAACAGTGGTTTAGGCATCTGGCTGCAAAGCCAGAAGTTGGGAGTTTGATTCCCCACTGAGCCTTCTTGACAAGGAATGGAATCAGTGATCAATAGGATCCCTTCCAGCTCTGCAGTTCTAAGATTATGATGAGAGAATGATTGAACTATGTCGCACTCTTGCACAGTGATGCCTCGCTAGATGATTGCCTCATGGGACGAAAAGCCTGCAAGACGATTGGTTTTTGCGATCACTATGGTGCCTCGCAAGACTTTTTTTCTATGACCATGCTTCACAAGACTTTTTTTTTAGACCGATGCTTCGTAAGATAATTTTTTTTTTGAGACTGATGCATAGCAAACCTCGCAAGGTGATTTTTTCACAAGACGGATTTTCACCGAATGAATTAAAATCGTCTTGCGAGGCACCACTGTATAGGATTCTCAGTAAATATTTTTTGCTTGTTTAGTATTTCAGAATGCCTTTATATACCGCCTTTCCAGAAAGCCATCTCAAAATGGTTTATAGAAATGAAAATATCAGTAATTGTGATAATTCTAGTAATATAAAACACACAACCCATCACAAACCAGACCTCAGCACATAGCTGCATCTACTTCCATGTTTCCCCTTGCATGCGTGTGAATTTCTGTTGGACATGGCCAAAACATTTATTACTAGCAATAAAATGGCAATAAAATAAAATAGTTTTCTTCAACTGCAGATCAGTATCAGCAAGTCATTTTAAAGGAATTCCCATCAAATGTAGATTCCAAAAACCAAGTCTTAATAACCAGTCATTCAGCCATTCCGAAAACTGGTGTTGTTAAAATGGATGGGAGGGGCGCAACTAGTCCCACCCCCTCCCTCGTCACTTTGGCCTATGTGAGCAGCAACATGTCTGAAGAGGTGAGGCTTTTACTTCTGTGAGGGCTCTGCCCATGAGCAAGAACCTCAGGCCTTCTTCATTTTGGAAAAGCAGTATATCAAGGCATTCCACAAATAATGAATAAATAGATAAATCATGTTAACCGTGAACAAGATTCGTTTAGAAAGCCAAAGAAGAATTTAACTGAACCTAGTCAGCCTGCAGTGATTTTATTTCTACCCATTTTGTTTTGCATCCAACAGCACCAGCTTCTCTGCCATGTGTTACTTTTTAATAGCAAAGAAAAAGCTGAGGGGCATCAAATATGTAATTGGTAAAATTCCAAATGTGTTTTCCCCCCCCCCCAAAGTATATGGTTTTCTCCAGGGATTATTATTCTTAAATGTGAGGAAAATTATTCCAAAATTTACACATAAACCTATCATTCTTGCCATAGACCGCTTCGCCTGCATGGAATAGCATTTCTCTCTGCTTAAGCATTACATTGTTATTAGTTGCTTAGGATGAAACTACAATTTCTTGAATTTATAAAGTGTACCCTGCATTATATAGATCTTTTCATTATAAGTGCTTCCTTCATTGGCCAATTCTTCTTCCAAACAGAAATATGAACGATCTAGCTAATAGGCTGGTGAAAAGACTGGGGGAGGGAAGGTGATGATGGACTTAATCAAGAAAGACACGTATGACTCATTAAAACTAGAATTCAGCAGATAATCTTGGGAGAGTTAAAAAAAATAAGGACGTATTCCTGTTTAGGACTGTGGATGTATAGTAAACAGTCCTTTCTAAGATGGTAACAGCCTGACGATGTATGCCACTGAGTAACAAGCATGCCACCTGGACATATATTTTGGAGCAGATGCAGTTTCATAGTGCCACCCAAGCCGATATGGGAAATATCTCATAGATATACAGCACACATTGGTGGTGCATCTACATTGACAAAACTTCGAACCTTCACTTGATCCATCACTGCTGAAATAAACTCAACTCACAATAGCAACAGCCATTGCACAAAGTACTATATAGCAGTGATCCCCAACCTTTTTGACACTGTGGACCAGTTGGGGGGGGAATGAGGTCCATGCGCAGAGGGACGGGGCACCCCCACACCTGTGCGCATGCACAAAGAGGTGGTGCTTGCTCACACTGGCTTGCATGCACAAAAGGGTAGGGGCACACATGGGGGCACGTGTGCATTGTGCAAAGGGGCAGGGCATGCACAGGGCACACTCATGCCCATGTGTGAAGGGGCTGTGTGGGTGGATGTGGGGGGGGAGTGCATGCGGGGAGGTGGGAGATCTGTCTTCACAGCCCGCTCCAGCCAAAGTCATGGACTGAGGGCTGTGGACTCCTGCTATAGAGCATGTGAAGGATGCACAGAAATGGAGTCATTGAGAAAAATGGAGACAGCATCTCATATTATTTGGCTAGGGATGATGGGTCAGAATTCCAGTTCACTTCTGATTACACATTATCAACATCTGTCAAGTTCTTAATATTTGGGACATAAATGTTTAGAGGGAAAAAATCAAATTTATGGGAAAACCAAGGCAGAAACAGACATTATAGATAACTCATCATTAGCACTGAAAGCTCATAAGTGTTGGAGACACAAGCCTGAGGCAGTCTTCATCTTTGAGTAATCAGAAATCAAAGGAATCCCATGCTTAAATCACACCACAGTACTAAGCCAGCTAATTTGTAGACTTTGGAAGGTGAGAGACTCTCCAGCTGTGAAATACACAATCAGCCCATATAGATTTCCTCTTCTAATTATGGGCTCTCTGTAACAGATTTTCCCATCTTGGTAAACTCTGAATGCTGAGTTCACTAAAATCTGAGTTTAAAGTTGCCACCTCATGTACTGTACATAGCTGGCAGGTACAACATGGCCTTTTCCTCTGTTTAGTTTTGATGAGAATTTACCAAATGCACACATTTCTTCATATTCAGGACATTAAGTGTTCTTTTTCTCTCACACAGCTGGGAATAGTCTTTGTTTTCTCTAGATGTTTCAGTGTAATGAATTCTTTAATATTCTTTAATCATGATGACCTTTAAAAATAGTAATGTGACACCACTGGCAGAGTATCCCACTGTGTTAGTACTTATAACTCAAGAGGTTCTCACATCTCCCCCAACAAAGATCCTACGTTTGAAAGTGGACTCCAGACAGCGTAACTGTTTGGATCTGAAAATGCTTGCACTGTCAATTTAGAGGCCTTTTTAAAAAGCCACTTTATATAACGGGGAAAAATATATCTCATGCATTATATTATGTGAGGGGACCAGACATCTTTATGACTCAAGACCCCAAAGGAGGTTTGAGCTGTGAGAAGACTGAATCCAAACAGTTTACACTCCAGTCCTGTGGCCAGAATTAGCCCCAAATACACTTCCATTCCTGCAGGATCTAGCCCATTCAGATCAATCCACTGAGTTCTACATGGGGCTTCCCTTGAAGAGTGTTTGGAACCTGCAATTAACAGAAGCAGGACAGAGAATGTTAGGGCTTGTGTGTATACAATAACTGCTATAGTACCAGCTGATTGTGGAAACAGTTGTGAGGCAAATCTGAGTTCAATGGGCCCGGAACTGGGAAAACCTGGCCAAGAAGAAAATATGGCAACCTAAAAGTGGAAGAGGAGATGGAAACATTTCTTGGAAGTCCAGCAGATGACTGAAATGCACACAGTACTAGGGATGGCATTCCATGCTGCCTTATCAACTGCCTTTTCACAAGTGGGGACTTTGGACCCCATGCTGTAACGGGGATGTAGGGAAAGCTCATCAGCACCCCGCAGGAAGGTCCGACAGTGCTACTGCCAGTGCTTGTGTAGCAGGAAGGCTCACGGGTTCTGATGCAGGCATTTTCTGACTTGCTTTCAATGGCATAGTGGGGCCAAGTGCAGGCACCCATGCACCTTCTCCTTAGTCCCTTTCCCTCATTCTTCACTTCTGGTGTGTCAGCATTACACAAACACAATACAGATATAAATGTCTTCACACTGAGGCAGTGAGTGATAGGTCCACACTGGTGGCAGCTTGCTTTTCAAGAGCTGGTGCTTTTTGTGGTTTCTTTCAGAGTCCGAAAACAGCCAAAGACTCTGGTGTCCTGAAATATGATTTCTCCTTATGTACATATGTGACCTTGTGTCTTACAGTTATGAGGTGAGTCTTACTGCAGGTGCCCTGCAGGCCTGGCAGGAGTGCCCTACTCCACAGAATTACCAGTTTTACAGAAGAGGGAGCTTATTCTCTGGTAACTTTCAGAGAGACAGCCAGTTGTAGAAATATATTGGCTGGGCTGAGCAAAGGCAGTTCTCGTTTATTGTCAGGTACCTAGTAATTCAGTAATTTACAATATTAATAGATAGTCACTGTAGTCCTAATTTAAAAAAATCATTGCACGTTATTTTTACACTGCATTGTTTGAATCTGTGGCATGCTGCATGGAGAGGCTACCAGACTGACAGGCAGGATATGAAATGGTATACAAAATAAATAAATCATCACTATTGTTGCACATGTAAGGATCGAATGCACTGAATTCTCTGAAGGCAGCTTTTTTTTCTTGTTCAGTTTCCTACATTTGAGTAGCTGGGTTGTTGTTGTTGTTGTTGTTAACAGAAGATTAAACTACGGATTTGAACTGGGCTCTAAGCTGCCAGTGGCATTATTCATTACTTTAAATAAAAACTGTTGGCATTTTGACACTTTTATGTCTTGTACATGGAGCCACAAGGTTGCCTAGGATTCTGTTTTAGAGGTGTCTAAGTAGAAGCTGGATCCCCACCTCAGTATTAGATTTTCTGCATGAAGCAGGTTAGACAAGATGACCTGTGAGAATTGTTATAATCCATTGAGCCTATGCATTTTACTGTTTCAAGGCTGTTTGCAAACACAATTTAAAGTTAGCACTTGAACATCTCCTGCATTGTCATTATCACCCATGAAATGTGTTAATGCTATTAATGTGACATATATAATATTTATATTAATGCTATAGGCCAAGCTCTGTGCAAATGAATGAGCATCTCACACTCAGAAATGCCTATAAGATTTCAAATATGCAGATTTGCCTTGTGCTTTTCACTCACAAGAACTATAGATGGTTTTATTCAAACAGATTAGAAATATCGCATCTTGGAGGCAAGGCTTAGAGAAGCAGATTGAAGTTTCATAAGAATGATGACACCATAATGCAAAAATGATAGTATACTGCCATTTGTTGCAAATGAGTACCTATACATGTACATATATATGTATATATAGTTATAAGAAGTGTTATTGTACTCTAAAATTCACTAAACTAAAAGGTAAGAGAAATTATTCTCTAAGCAATGTAATTTAGAGACCTTCTGGATTAAGAAAAAGAAAACACGCTCAAACTATATTTATACCTCAAATTGATGTATAATTTCATGAATGAGGAACCACCCAATAAGCTCCCTCAGAACTGTTTTGAAGGCCTTTGGCATCCCAAATGCCAAGTCCCACCAATTGATAGCAACTGATGACCTGCTAAGCATTCTGTTCAAATGGGGAAGCTTTAAATTATTTTCTTTGTCATGTCACCAAAGTCAAACATGTCATCTGAAACACATTTTGCGGCTGTCACAAAGCTGTGCCGCTACAAGACAGTGTCAAAGAGAATAAAGCCAGCTGCAAGGAAGAGCCAGCTATGAAATACTCACATGAAAACTCATAGGGCATATGGATAAAAAGATAAACATGGCAATATGTGTCTCGGGAAGTGACAGGAGAGGTGTATAGTACCGTGACTCGGTGTGCCATTTCAACAAAGGTTACAGAACAGTCAGTGACTTATGAAAGATTAAAGAAGAGATGAGTGTCACACTTCAATCCCACAGTGATTCCACATTGTCTTCTTTTTCCCTCATCGTCATTGAAAGGGTCTTGTATGCTTCACCTTGTCTGAAAAAAGGGAAAAATCAGCCACTTTATAAGTTAACAAGAAATCACCATGATGTGGTAATTTTTTTCTCCAAAGCCTCGAAGTCATGAGAAAGTAGCAGATTTTTGTCAGGGATTCTCACTTTCCCCGTATGGTATTGGTTAGAAGAGATGACCTTGGACCAGCAAGACTCAAGTTCAAATTCGTACTGAGCTAAATAACTCATTGTGTGGCCTTGGACCATTCATTTTGTCTTGGCCTGATATGCCTCACAGAATTATTATTCTTCAAAAACCTTTGGTTTATTAATATAGGATATTGTGCTTCTGTACCCATGATTCAAAATGCCAAGGAATGGCCTGATATTGCTGCACAATATTGTGCCTATGCTTCCGGCAGGAAAAAAGACCCCACACCTTACATAGCAAAGGGCAGCCTGAATGTTGACAACATCAATGACAGCAGTCAGGAAAGTCTATAGGATACCCTTGTGCTCATTATCATTCACCAAGTGAGACCATGCAAGGGAAAAGCCCAAAATCTGACTCCTTTTTCCATCAATTAACCACTTCTCACCCAAATACAAGGCAATTGTCAGAGCTGTTTTTCAACAAGTGTGAATGGTGGTGGTGAGAAGAGGATATTCTATAGACCATCTTGACTGCTGCCATTGGTGTTGTCAACATCCAGACTGCCCTTTGCTATGTAAAGCTTGGCATCCTTTTTCCTGCTGGTAATGTGGACACATTATTGTGCAGTAATAGAAGAGGCAGGATAGAAAGTAACAACAATATTTAGGATATTTTACCAAAGTAATCAAACTATGAAAATAAGGAACTCCCTTAGCATGCCAGAAGTTGGCCTTTTTTTCCCTGCATGTGATATGTTTACATTTCATTCTACCTTTTTGTAACCATCAGGCCATAAGAGTTGTATTTATCTTAGAAAGGGAAAGGAAACCACCTAGTTTGAATATATTTGGTACAGTACAGCTGGTATGGTGGGTGTTACAAGCTGCTGTAAGACTGTAAAAATTGCAAGGTAATTTGCAAAGATTTCAGGCTACTGGCTGTTTACAAAATCTAAATAAATGGTTGCATTTCCTCCAATTGCAATGTATGTACAAAACAGATAATTCAAGAGCATACCTGTCACTTGAAAGTGAGAATGATGGTGGAAAGTAAGAAGGGAGACAAAATCCGTATTCAGCCATTTTCTAGGCAGCTAGATCCATTACTGGCAGAAGCAAGTGGTTGTGTCCTTTCCCTTTCTAGTTTCTTCACCCTGCTCCATTTTGTGAGTGATGAATCTGAAGCAGAGATCCTCCACCATCTGTGTGCACTCTCTACAGGAGTTCAAGCCTTTCTTTTTCAGAGTCGACTTACGTGGAGAGTGTCCCCAAGTAGCAGCGCTCTTTCTCTTGTTGTCCTCCATGTGTTGTGGGCACCCAAACTGGAAACTGAGGGGGAGGGGCTAACATTTCCCCCTCTACCCATCATGTGTATGTCCCACTTAAATAACAATTGGATACAGCTCATGTCTTTCTATACCATGGATCTACCTACTGTATAGTTATGGCTGCTTTGAAGTTTCCATGTTCTCTTCCCCACATAAACTAATGGGGGAGACTTTGTTTTTTATGGCAATCTTTTAACTGTAAGACTTATTCGCCTGATGGGATGCGGTGGTACTGCATGTTAAACCACAGAAGCCTCTGTGCTGCAAGGTCAAAAGATGGAGCTCCCATCACTTGTCCTAGCCAACCTAGCAGTTCGAAAGCATGTAAAAATGCAAGTAGATAAATAGGTACCACCACGGTGGGAAGGTAACGGTGTTCCGTGTCTAGTTGTGCTGGCCACGTGACCACGAAAACTGTCTTTGGACAAAACGCTGGCTCTATGGCTTGGAAACAGGGATGAGCACCGCCCCCTAGAGTTGGACATGACTGGACTAAATGTCAAGGGGAACCTTTATCTTATTTACCTGATGCTGCACTTCTATCTCCTGCTGCATCTTGTAATGTGTAGGCCACGGTTCTTTAAGAGAAAGGCTGAAGTGGCAACTTTTCCCTGTTATGAGTGCTGAGGCTTCCTATGAGATCCAATTATTGGGGAAATGGTGGTGAATCCAATGTGATATGCTTCTCTTGGCTGCTTCATTTATTTATACAATGGCACTGAACAACTCTTTTACTTGTTTGACATTAAGTTACTTATTTTCCTAATATTGATATTTGTGTGTCCCCATGTTTTCAAATGCAGAGCAGTTGCCAGAAGGAGCCAATTCAGTTTAAAGACAAAAGTTAACAGTTGAAAGTACAGGCAAATAATAATAATAAAGAAATTAGGAAACTAGATCAGCACAACCTCAACACTAAGATTATGGGCACATTGATGCATCCATTTGTACCTTAATTTTCTCCTCAAGAAAACACTACAGTCTATTTTATTTTATTTTCCCACCACTTTTCTCCCAGAAGAGGTATCTGAGGCAGCTCACAAATAGTTAAAAATAAGTGAGATTACAGGCCAATTAGCCACACAACTCCCTATTAAGTTATCTCCAGTAGTGTAGAAGTTCTGAAACAAAACAGGCTTTGATAATGGCAACAACTACAAACAGCAGATTTCCAGCTCAGTTGTATTCACAGTTACATAACTTTCACTAATTCAGTCTAATTTCTCTGAATCGGAGTGGGGAAGTGTGAAGCCCCAGGCCAGGGCCAGGAAGCATTTGTAGGAGTGCCGTTGCTCCCATCCTATTCTAAGGAGACTCAGACCTTCCCCCCCCCCCGCCTTCTCCACCTAGGAAAGAAAACAAGAAGGTGGACACTAAGGAGTTGGAGGAACTTAGAAACAGAGAGGGACAGAAGCATCAGGGAGTAGATACCCGAGATCTGGTGTTGGGAATGAAAGGGTTAAATGTGGCGGTGCAAACCGGTGAGGATTTGGCGGGAAAAGGAGAACGGTTGGTGGAGGCAGGGTTAGGATATATAAGAGGGAGGCGGGATGACATCCCGGGTGGTTGGGAGAAAGTCTGGGTCCAGGATCCCTGGACGGGGAAGTGGGAACAGGTAAAGGTGCCTCATGAGAGGCTGAACAATGAAGGCATCAGGGACAACAGCCTTGCCCCTCTTACTGGGAAGAGACAGAGGCTAAGGAGTGGCGCCGCCGTCTGAGAGATGAACGGGAAGCTGTGGCTCGAGAAATTGAGGCCAAGAAGTCATGGCATCTTTCCGAACTCCTGAAGATGGGAGTCTTCCCGGACCGTGGCTGGCCAGTCCGAGAGAGGGATCTCCACTCTGGGGTTGGACCGGAGAAGAGGAAACCCTACCCTTACTAGCGTTGGAGGGAGACGGAGAAGACCCAGAGGTTTTGGAGAAGGTGTTATCGGGACCATGGGAGTTTGAGGAATTGAACCCTTTTGTTAATAATGTTTGGACACCCTTGCAGTCACGTTTTAGACAGCAAGAGACGTTAGAACCTATACGCAAAGAAGTTCCTGTTAATGTGGCTGGTTTAATAAATGAAGACAATGTTGTTGCGTTTAAACAGCTTCATACGTTATTTGGTGTGACTGAAGCCCCCGCAAACGAGGAAATCTTATGGACTTTGTCCTATGACTTTTTTTTCTCCTTAGGCAAATAGTGCAGTTTATCCTCTTGTATCTAGAAGGAGTAGAAGTTAAAATACCAAAGGGCTGGGGGAGTGTTGATCCATTGTATGAATGTTCCTCCTTTTCTAAATAGAATTTCAACTTCTAAATATAATTTAACTTTTCAAGTTTTCTCCTTGAGTAAGACACACTTGCATTTGTGTACATCATTTGTGTCCTGTTTTTTTCTGCAAGGTGTTCAGAGGGGGACATATGATTCTCCCTCCCGCCATTATTGTTCTCACAATAACCTCTGAGATGGGTTAGGTCAGTGGTCCCCAACCTTGGGCCTCCAGATATTCTTGGACTACAACTCCCAGAAACCTTCACCACCACCTCTGCTGGCCAGGATTTCTGGGAGTTGAAGTCCAAGAACATCTGGAGGCCCAAGGTTGAGGACCACTGGGTTAGGTGGAGAGGGCCAGTATCTGATGAGCTTCCTGAGTGAGTGGACTTCGGAACTTAGAGCTCTCTCTTGCTGTAGCCTGATGCTGAGCTCTACAGTGACTCTGGATTTTCCTAACTACCATACTTGAACTCATCTTAAACTTGAATAGCAACTAAGTGTCCAAGCCAGATAGTAGACTGGTTAGTAACTGCTACCCCAATCCTGAGCCACTTTGGGTCCCTTGTTGGGAGAAATGCGGCATATAAATAAATAAATAAATAAATAAATAAATAAATAAATAAATAAATAAATAAATAAATAAATAAATAAATAAACAAACAAACAAACAAACAAACAAAGAAATAAATAAATAAATAAATAAATAAAAGAATGAAGAAAGAAAGAAAGAAAGAAAGAAAGAAAGAAAGAAAGAAAGAAAGAAAGAAAGAAAGAAAGAAAGAAAGAAAGAAAGAAATGAATAAATAAAGGCTGCAGTCCTACAACCTACTTGCTGTAATTAAGCCCTAATTAACTCAGTGAGCTGTATTTTGTGTGAATATGTAAATAACTATAAACAAATATTCACTGATGCTTGCAATTGTGTAGAAGAAAGCTTTTGCAATGTTTTCAGGGGCAACTATCCAAATTTCTAGGTGCCCTTGAGTTGCATAGGCTAAACTCCTCACAACACAGCTGAATTGCTGGGACTGGAGCAAAGCTTTGGTATGGGAGAAGGAGCGGGCTGAGAGTCTTCCCTTCAAAGGAGCCGTGCCTGTGTTGCCATCAACATACAATAACTGGCCATAGTTTATGATTTAATGGGTTCCACCTGTGCCCTGCCACCAGGGATTGAGACATAATAATGATTTAAAATTATATTTTATACAGCCAAACTGAAATATTACCCCCCCAATGCGAAGGAGCAATAAATGTTAAATAGTCATCTGAGTAGCCATAATATCAAGCAGCCACTGACCCAGGACATCAGAGGCCATTTCAGCCTCTGTTATTATGTCTCATCGCAGGAGAGCCAATGGGCATTCCCATTTTCTTCATAACGTCTCAGTCCTGTCCATATAGCACGGCATTGTCTGGAATAGCAGTGGCGGCTGACATCAGACCCCCAGTGGCTATTCTCAGAAAGGAGACCTTGCATTTTATCAATTCTTGCTGCCCTCAATTTCCCAGCCTTCCATTTGTCCATTGATTTAAATTACCTGGTTGTCTTGGAGAGTTCAAGGAGGATTATTTGGAAAGAAAGATGGCCCTGACTGTTAGCTGGATTTGTACAAGCTCTCTCATCGCTGCCTCTTTGGAGATACAAAATGCTCCAAGAAAGCAGCATTCATGCCACCAAATGTTCCACATGTTTAGGAGGAGCTCTCCTAGCCCTCTCTAAAAACCCTGATTCCCAGCCTGCAGGTGATTATTTCTCTTGGAAGGCGGGGTGGCGGCAGAATATGAGCTGCCCATTGACATTTTATGTTTGCGCCTTACTGTGTTAACCTTTCAAGATAATTTTCTCTGTGGGTGTTAAATGTTTCGGGGGAACGTTTTAACAGTGAAGTATCTGCTCGGGTTCCCGACAAAAAACATTTGTGGCAAAAGTTTGGGAGGCAAGGCAGTAAAACTAAGACAAATTAGCCAGAGAATGTTAGATGAGAAGCAAACACATTTGAAATGGTGGCCGTATTGTGTTGCATATTTCCAATACGTCCTAACTGCATCCATAAAGAATTCAAGACGCCCTTTTTTCAATATTTATAAGACCACATTGCCACTGTCTGCCAATAGATGATATTTTTCAAAGCATTTTTCTACCCTGAAGCCTGAGGTGCAACATGGATTAGGAACACAGAGGCCTCTAATATTGTGTATTTAGTGTAAGTAAAGGTAATGTTTGGATGAGATTCAAGAGAGACCAAAAAGGGTACGTTTTCAAGGGCTACAAGTTGGGGTAGTTAGATATTACTATTGGTATTAGAGACAATAGGCCTTTCATTATTGGAGTCCCCAATGAAGGGGGAGGTGCTGGCTCATGTCCTGTTTGTGGTCTGGTTGGCCATTGTGAAAACGGAATGAAATCAAGTTAGAAACACAACAACCCTAATAGGAGTTTCAAGGTACAGTAAGTAAGACATCGAAGGAGTGGTTTTTCTGTTTTCACTGGCTGGATAGCTCCGTGGTTTAGGAGCTATCCATGCTCCATGTATTTGGCTGTGGAGCCAGAGTTTGGGAGTTTGATACCCGTTGTGTCTCTTGGGAGGAGAGCCAGCCTGTGTGGCCTTGGGCAAGCTGCACAATCCCAAGGCACCTGCAGAAGAAGGGAATGGTCAGCCACTTCTGAGTAGTCTCTACCTAGAAGACCCAGAAAAGGATCAACATAAGTCAGAATTGACTTGACAGGACGTGATGATTAAAGATGGGCATGAGCTGCTGAACCAGCAGTTTGTCTTTTTGTGTTTTTTTAGTTTGTTTTTTCGGCTGAACAGGTATCTCCCCATCTCCTCCTGCCCATTTCTCATGATGATGGTGATGATTTACCATTTCACCCAGCCACCCTGAATTTCCATGGCTGAGTGGCTGTTCCGTGACATCAGACATACCTATTGTAATCTTACATATCCTGACTCAGAAGTAAGCCCCATGGATGTCAGCTAAATTTGCACATTGCAGTGCAAATTCAGCATCAGCTAGTTAAACCAGATGGTAGAAATCAGATTACACACAGCTCCACAATCTTAAATGATTTAATGCTTCCAATGTTCTTTTAAAAAATTAACACCTGATGAAATGAAAACATTGATGTGTAATTTAAATTCTGTCCAGCAAAAAAAAAATCTATTTGTTTTTATTTGCAGCTGCTGAATAAATCAGAAAGCTCACCACCACCCTAACTTCCAACTTATTCAGGTAGCAGAATGGCTCTGTTGGCATAGTCAACCAGCTAAATCAGTGGAGCCAGATGTCTGCAGCCATATGGTCTGATACACATGGCCTGTTTATTTTCATGATTCGAATGTGTTGGAGTTTTGTTTGTAACCTCATATACTGTCTGTGGTTCGTGTGACTGGGAGGGACTGTTCTGGGCAAGGGTGACTGTCTGTTTATCCAACACTAACCAATTGTCTCATCCAACCTTTGATTTCAAAGAGAGCCCTGCCTCTTTATTGAATGCGTCCCCCCCTTTTAGTCTGTTGGGTGCAATGGCTGTTGATCTATTTGGTTGGTTGCTAAGTATGTGTGCAGTAAAGAAAGCATCATATATGTCTATAAGTTCTAGCAATTCTAAGAAAATAACTTTTTAAAGTTTTTTCTCTTACAAATGTCTCAGATTGAGTTATTAAGACTTTAAGTGCCAATTATTGAAAAAAAAAGGGATGGACTCTAGGGAAACTGTAGCTATTGTTCTCTGTAGCCTTCTGTATTTCTACTGCATAGCAAAAAGGAATTTTACCAGAAATTTGAAACTCTACAACAAAATCTACTCAATTAATTTAATTATATTCTTATATAGATGCCCTCATTCACACCTTTAAAAGGATGTTTGAATGATGTTCAAGACAGATGGTATAAAACAGGTGTCCCCAACTTTTTTCACCCCGTTGACCAACTGGGGAAGGTGGAGCACCCCCGTGCTTGTACGCATGCGTGAATGAGCGTGCACTCTCTCTCTTGCATATGTATGTGCACTCATGCACATGCACAAATGGCGGCACAGCACTTGTGCAGGTGTGCACTCATGCGCATGCATAAATGGTGGCACAATGCTTGTGTGCATGCGTAAATGCATCGCTGCACTCACATGGGCATGCTGGAGTGCGCATGCAGGCGCAAACAGGCTGTGCAGGGGTGAGTGTGTGCAGGGGGATGGGAGGTCTGTCTTCGTGGCCCAGTCCGGCTCAGGCCACGGACCAGCGCAGGCCACGGACCGGGGATTGGGGAGCTCTGTATAGAATCTTCAGAAACTGTGGTAGCATGGACATGAGCTGAAAGCTGGTAGCTGTCCAATGTTTAGCAATTTATTTTGTGCTCTTGCCCCCTTTTATAATACCTTCTGCTAATTTCTCTAATACGCTATACATAAAACATTTCTCAACTCAATAGATATACTCTCTTTTAGTAGAATCTGATAGAGAATAACAGTCAAATTTATAATAAGCACAATTTTTGTCTCACTTATAGGTTCTGTTCCCTAAGCCAAAACAAAAAGTTCAAGCCCTGGAATGCATGAAATAAAAGCAGATGAAAATTCCTCAACCAGATGCTAAATGAACTTCCATTACTACCAGGGGCCACCAAGACTTGCCACTAGGGCCAGGGCAAAACACATTGATGATCAACTGCTCCTCCGTACTCATATCCCAAGTTCAAAAACAGACCAGATTGACTTCCGAATCTTTCTTCAATATGAGTGATGTGACAACATTCTTCACCAGATTTAAGAGAAGTATGTACCAAAGGAAGAATATTGCATTTCTAGCCTTGATTTTGTGTGTGTTCATTCATGAAAATGTTCCAATTCCTTTAAATATGTACTGTATGCACACATTTGTATTAAGAAGTACATTAATGAAAGTGGCAATATTTGTGGAATCACGACATCTGAAGGATAGCTGTTCTTTTTGGGACCTGACTCAGAGAAATTTAGATCTGGTCATTTCACATCAGAATTCATAGCAGGAAAATTTAAGGAACACTGGGCAGGTCAGCTGGCATGGTACCCATCGTTCTCTCCTCAAACACTTTGCCACAACCCTGATGCCTATGTTGGTTCTCTGCCCTGACTAATTATATCTCAGGAAACTGTTAGGGGCAGGGACAAGATATTGTTGAAGGGGAGACTGTGGGCCACATTTTATTGGAAATACTACAACCTACATATAATGCCTTTAAGAGTTTTAGCCTGGGAGGGAACTTTCTGAACTGGGGTGAATGTCATCCAATCCAGTAGCAGACAATTGTTTCCTCTGTGCCTCAGAATTTTGAAGAGAGTCACACCTCTATACTCAAGAATCTATTCCTACTCCTTTTAATCAGTCTACGGACAGTTAGAGCAATGTATTAAGCTCTGTTCATGTAACCAGTCAATATTTTTCTACAGAATGCTATTTGTTTTGATCTATTAAGAACTGTGAGTAAATGGAACTTCTTAATTTTTTTCTCTTACCCGTGCATCTGACTAAGTATTGAGACAGTAAGTGTCAGTTGAGGAGAACTAAATGATAAGGGGTGGTCAACTGAGGGGAAACTTGAAGTTAATCCTGCTCAAGATCAAATAACATAGTAAATTAATAAAAACACCAAAAGAGGTAGAAGAAAGGTATCATAGACTGCATGATCCCTAATAATATAATAACTTTAAAAAGAAAAATAAAATTGCAAGAGTAGTCAGTGGGGCAAGGCTGTGAAAGGCTTGCAAAAACAGTCAGGTCTTCAAGTTGTCTCCTAAAGCCAAGGACAGATGGGGCCAATTGCACCTTAGATGGAAGGAAATTCCAAAGCATTGCGGCCATCACAGAGAAGGCCTTAATAGCATGAGTGCAACGTACAGGATATAGTAGATGGAGACAAAAGAGAACCAAATATAATTCTCATAAATATGGACATTTACCTAACCAATAATGATGGCCCATGGTGAAGAAACTGGGAAAGTTAGCATCAAAAGAGGAATATTTCAGGGGGATTCTTTGTCACCACTGCTGTTTAACATCTCACTCATCCCCATGTCAATAATTTTAAATAGAACTGGATTAGGCCACCATATTTCAGAACAAGCAGGAAAAATCAATAATCTCTTATACATAGATGACCTAAAACTATATGCAAAAAGTTCCATGGAGAGAGAATCACTGCTAAACACAGTGCACATGTTTAGTTAAGATATACAAATGAAAAGTGGAATTGACAAAAGTGCAGCTCTGTGTCTACACTGTGGCAAGATCCAAAAACTAGATGGAACAGAGTTAAAAAATGGCAGTATTATAAAATCAGTATCAAGTGATGAAAATCCTAAATACCTTAGAATACTAGAAGCAAATAACATCATGCACATAAAAGTTAAAGAATTGGCAGAAAGGGAATATATCAAATGACTGTGGAAAATCTTAAAATGAAAATTAAATGGGGGAAATATAATCAAAGACATAAACACATGGGCTGTTCTAGTAATTAGATACCTAGCTGGAATAATAGATTGGACTAAAAACAAATTAGAAGAATTGGATTGAAAAACACGGAAACTAATGAACATGCACTACATCCCAAAAGTGATGTGAATAGATTATATTTACCATAAAAAATGGAGGCCGTGGATTACTGCAAATATAGCAGGTAGTAAAGGAGTTAAAAAGAAGCCTCCAGGCTAGGAAAACTCAGATGTGAAAGTTTCGCATCTATTGAGGTTGATTCCTAAGGCCTTCAGATGCCGCTTGCAGATATCCTTGTATCACAGGTGTGGTCTCCCTCTGGGGCGACTTCCCTGCACTAATACTGCATACAGGAGATCTTTTGGAATCCAACCATCAGCCATTCTCATGACATGCCCGGGCCAACGCAGACATCGCTGTTTCAGTAATGTATACATGCTAAAAATTCCAGCTCGTTCTAGGACTACTCTATTTGGAACTTTGTCCTGACAGGTGATACCAAAAATGCATCTGAGACAACGCATATGGAACGTGTTCAGCTTCCTCTCCTGCCGTGCACGAAGGGCCCAGGACTCACTGCAGTACAGGAGTATGTTCAGGACACAGGCTCTATAGACCTGGATCTTGGTATATGGTGTCACCTTCTTATGAAACCATACTCTCTTTGTGAGTTTGGAGAACATGGTAGCTGCTTTGTCAATTTGTTTATCCAGCTCAACATCTAGGGAGAGAGTGTCAGAGATAGTTGAGCCAAGGTAAATGAAGTCATGGACAACCTCCAATTCTTGTGTAGAGATGGTAATAGAGGGTGGTGAGTCCACACCCTGGCCCATGGCTTGTGTTTTCTTCAGATTGATTGTTAATCCAAAGTCTTGGCAGGCCTTACTAAAATGATTCATAAATTGTTGGAGCATTTCAGCAGAATGGGTGACAACAGCTGCATCATCGGGGAAGAGGAAGTCCCGCATGCATTTCAGCTCGACTTTGGTCATCACTCTCAATCTAGAGAGATTAAAGAGCTTTCCATCTGATCTAGTCCGGAGATAGACACCTTCTGTTGCAGTTCCAAAGGCGTGCTTTGGCGTGACAGCAAAAATGATCCCAAACAGGGTCAGCGCGAGGACACAGCCCTGTTTCACTCCGCTTTGAATGTCAAAGGGATCTGATGTTGAGCCATCAAAAACTACAGTGTGTTGGAGTAACGAAATGAGAAGGCTGATGGGCTTTGTGGTGATCACCAGATAATTAGGATAGCAAATAGTCTCTCAGAGATAGAGGTTAAAGAAGTCAGCCACACATACAGGGATGTCTGCCAGCAGTGCTCCTGGTGGGCGGCTAGTAGAAGAGGCAGAATAACACCGAATGGGTTCCCAATGAATTCTGCCCTGCCCCCAGGAGGACTGTGCTTTTATTAACCTTACAAGCTCACAGATAGCGGACAGTATACAGATAGGTTATAGAGTTCAGACAGGACAAGGGTTACATCATGCCATTATAACTGGCCTAAGGAAAGGCTCTGTGCAAGCTCTCTAGCACCTATGAGAAAGAAGAAGAAGGGTGGGCAGTCATGCCCCTCAGAAGCAGCTGTGACGTCATCCAGGAGGGTTTGCCCTCTACTGTAGATTAAGCCAACAGCTTAGCAACCTTGGGAATGGCAACCCCACAACAGTGCCCTTCATTTCCTCATGAAAAGACCGGATGATGTTAAGGACCTTGAACATAACACATCAGACATAGTAGTAATAGAATGAAGAAATGGCGGTAGAGAGAAAACTGCTAAAGAGTATATCAGTCTATAATTAAGTTCCTCATCCTCACAGAAATAGACAGTGAGAGTTGATACAAGTAAATCGGAGACTGGCTCAATTTGATTCTTTCAGAAAAATAAGTTGTTTTAGTTATTTGCGTCTGTATCACAAAAAGGTGCTGCATCACTGAGAGTGAAATAAAGTAGTAGATATGTTTGGACCCACTGAAAATTAACAATTAACAGGACATATGAAAGCAGAGATGGGCAGCTTGTTAAATGCTGAGGCCACAGCAAAAAGTATCATGGGTTACCAGCTTATTTGTATAATTATTTGAACATGCAATTATTATAATACAATTGCATATTAATTTCATGAATTTTAAAAACTGCAGTTGTTTGGTGCAATTATCATATCATTTTACCTTAATAACCCAGAAAACTGTAAGTTTGAACAATAGGAAACTTCAGACAAGCAAACTTCAGATGATGGTGTTGATTGCATTGAAGCTGGTGTGGTAAAGGCATCATCTCTCTTTTTGGACACATTGCTTTTTTCTTGATGCACTTTCAAAGCTCTGCAAAATCCTTGTAAATAGACACAATTAGCAAGGCCAATCCACCATAAGTAATAGTGCTTTGGAATAACTGCTGTCTGTCTCTCCGATGATATGTGTGTTTGCCCTCTGAATCTGTGCAGATCTTAACAGGAATATCTGAGGAATATTTTACATTTCTTCTCCACAGTACAATCTAGGTGTTAGTGTGATACAGGCAGAATTTGGAAAGGCTACCTTACTAGCCTGCAGAATACATAGACACTGCATGTAGTAAGAGAGAGAGAAAAAAAACAATTTTACATGGAACTCCATTTCTGTGGCCTCTCCATCATGACAATAATGTTTGTATTGTTTTTAGAGCATATAACTGATTGAGGGAATGGTGAGTCCAGAGCTGGATGGAGGACCTGTGGCTCCCCCCCCCCCCCGCATCCTCCAGTTCTGAATGTCTGCCTCCTTTGTCTTGTTGCTGGGGCAGTCTGTTAACCCAAAGGACTTCTATTATGAGGGGAGAGTGAGGGTGAAGGAGCTGGGGAAGCTGTGGTCTCCTGGAGGATGACTGGACAAGGGGAAATCCTGTGGCTAGTTTCTTCATGCTGATGGCACTCAGGCTGACTGAATGAGCTGAAATCTGTGTTGGAGTGTGGCCCTGCTATTTACGTATAAAACTGAGCAAAGAGAAAATCAGTATGAAAAAGAAAATGTTTGCCTGGTACACCAAAAGCCCAGCAAAACAAGGCCATCAGCTGAGGCCCTTTTCACTGAGTGGTCAGGAGAGGCAAATACTTCCACAAACTAGGGGCAGCTCTTAGAACAAGCATGAGGGTGCTTCACCCCAAAACAAGCCTACAAGAGTGGCCATGTTTCCTACTGATGCAAGGCCACCTTTTTCAGTGACGTGTCAATGGCCAAAGCTACCCCACACTGTGTTTCCTTGGCCAAACAGGCGAAATGGAGGCTTTGATTAGTATCTAGTCAGCCCTCTCTTGGTTTGTTTGTTTTTTAGTAGAATTGTTTGGGGGGGGGGCAAGGTTAATTCTGTAAGAAAAATGGTATAACTACTCATGAATGACAGAAAGGATACGGTGTGCCATGTCAATTCAGTTTGAACTTCAGATGTGAGGTCAGTCCTCCAGAAACTGATATTCTGAAAGCACTGTTCAGACCATTCCTCTGAAATAACAGATTGTTCCTTAGCTAGATGTTTTTATCAAAGCTACAGTGACCTCTGTTCATTTTCTTCCTATATATATATTCATTTTAGTAAGCTACAGAAAAAACAAGGAACAGGACATTTCAGAGAGTTATTAAACTCTATCCCTTATTTAGTTATTTGATTTATATCCCATATTTCTCTCAGCGCTGTGTCCCAAGGTGGTTATCTAGTCACAATCTTGTGCAATATGGTGAGCAGTAGTGTATCTTCACTTAAATTACAATAATAATGTCTAATTGTGTTTGCATATATTAGTTTAAATTAGCACAATGACATGTAATGTAGATACCCTCCATTTTTTCTGAAGAATGCCCTCCATTTTGGTGTCCTTTGTCCTCCATGTCCTCCATTTTGGTGAGGGAGCAACAGCCACTAGAGATGGGGGTATTCGAATAAAAATACCCCCGCACAGGTGGACATAACGAGTGTCCAGCCCCCTCGGGCCGGACTGTCCACCCACCTTCCGCTGTTGCTACAAGCTCCACAATCCTTTCGTATCACTCCAGAGTTCACGATCTGTGAGCCACTCTTCGACTTTGCAGCGAGGCTTGTCCTCCCACCTCCTACTGGGAATGGCTTGCAGACCGGGAGCTACAGAGTGATAGGAAGGGAGCGTGGAGCCTGTGGCAACAGCAGAAGATGAGTGGACAGTTCGGCCCCAGGGGGCTGGAACCATGTTATGTCCACCTGTGCGGGGGTATTCGTATACAAATATGAATACCCCATCTTTAATGGCCACCCTGCAAACCACTTGTGTAACAAATGCTGCTGAGGCCAGCCTTAAAGGCCTCAGTGCTAGCAGGCCATGTGGGAAGAATGGAAGGCAGGCTTCCACTTTCTGACATAAATCAGAGGAAGGGGGACCAAGCTGGACTTAGCTGGATGTACCCATAACAAGGGGACAAGTATTCTCAGTTAAAAGTTATTTATAATTCTTTTAAAGGCCAAATGTGGTTGTTCCATTTGTCATTGGTTTATAACAACTGCTGAGCTTGTACACATGTGTGCACTGCTGTTTCCCACATGCCAAAACCAAAACCAATAAAAATGAGTTAGAAGATAAAAACTCTTGAAAGAACATAAAGGAGACTTCTATCTGAAGCCTTCCTCTGCTCCTTCAGTGTAAACATCTAATCTGAAAGGAAGCAGGCCAAAGCTCAGGCGAGAACACCAGGTCCATAAAAAACCCGAGAGAGCAAAACAGAGATTTAGGCAAATCAATTCTAGGGCCATTATAGTAATACTCTTGCTGCAGAATTGCAAGGTAACAGTTGAAATGGTCATGCCACCTTTCCTTATAAAGGACTAAACCCAGCTGGAAAGCATAAGGGAAAAGAGAAGAAGCTTGTTTTATACTATAAATTTAGAGTTGAGGGAAAGTTTAAACTCTGCATCCACAAAAATAGAATTTAAGGATGATGTTTCAATCCCAGCAGGATACTAGCCATAGCTCTGTATTGAGTTGAGTGGACACTTTTTTTAAAAAAAAAACTAAGCTGATTGTGTTGATGATTCCTACTTAAAGTTTCCCGAGGGGACAAAATAAGAAAACCCTCACAAAGCAATTGCACCTGCTGTCACTGTTAGCTATTGATTTATGCTGCATACATCAGTTTAAGCACCATCAGCACTTCTGAGAAGCCATTGCCCACAAAAAAAGGGAATTATGGATGGGTGTCAAGCACAACAGTGAAGAAGAGCCTACCAGTAAATTCAATAAAGTCAGATGACATTGCCCTCCTGGGACTTAAGACATACTCACCAATATGCTGTAATGCTACTGTGGTCTATATAAAATGGCTGAAATCCACTAGTAAGTCACAACTAAAGTAGACCCGTTAAATCATGGGAAATTTGGTAAGTCAACACCTCCATACATTCCATTGGCTATGCTAAAGAAAGTCAGAGTAAGAGTAGGCCGATTTGAATTAGAAAAAAAACTTAGAAGGCGCCTCACCTAATCTCTATGGATTCAATGGGACTACTCTAGTGCAGTTTACTACACCAAGGAACAGGATTTGGGCCAGTGTAGTCCACCATGACTAGATAGGCGGGATATAAATTAAATAAATAAATAAATAAATAAATTAATCTTTACTGAATGAACATGGAGACAACAACAAAGAAATAGTACAGGGCTTTCACTAGGAATGTTAGTTAGTTAGGCATCCTTCCGTTTCGCAAGACTGTGGTAACGTGCTCTGTATGGAGGACTTGGAACAGCATCTAGTGTGGCTGAGGAGGCCGATTTGAGAGTGACAATCCCTTCCACACTGAAGCCATTCCAATCTTTTCCCTGTCCAGCTCCCTGATTTTGCTGCTTTTGTGACTTCCTCTTTGCCTTGGCCTGCTGGACAAGGGTCTCTTCAAAATGGGAGAGTCCATGATGCAACGCCTGCCTCCAGGTTGAATGCTAAGATGTCTGGGTTTCCCATCTGTTGAGGTCCATTCCTAAGGCCTTCAGATCCTGCTTGCAGATATCCTTGTATCGTAGCTGTGGTCTCCCTCTGGGGCGATTTCCCTGCACTAATTCTTCATACAGGAGATCCTTTGGAATCCAACCATCAGCCATTCTCATGATGTGCCCAAGCCAACATAGACGTCACTGTTTCAGTAATGTATATATGCTAAAAATGCCAGCTCGTTCTACGACTACTCTATTTGGAACTTTGTCCTGACAGGTGATACCAAAAATCCATCAGAGGCAACGCATATGAAAAGTGTTGAGCTTCCTCTCCTGCTGTGCACTCACTGCAGTACAGGAGTGTGCTCAGGACACAGGCTCTGTAGACCTGGATCTTGGCATATGTCATCAGCTTCTTATTGAGCCATACTCTCTTTGCGAGTCTAGAGAACATGGTAGCTGCTTTGCCAATGCCCTTATCCATATCAACACCAAAGGTTGACATGGGAGGCTGGTGGAAAATAAGTCTTGTTATTCTTAGTAACATAAGAAAGAAAAAGGAACTATATGTTGAAAATGTCATATTGGAAATGTGGTTGTTTAAGTATTTTGAACTGGGGTTAATTTTTCCAATAGGGCAACATGCCATATTCTGTTTCTCCATGCATGTAGAGATGGAAATAACTTGAGCTTTAAAAAAAAAAAGAAAAGAGAAGTGGATTCCCAAAATTGACAGTTTTGACCATTGAAGCTTAAGACTTGGGCTTCAGTCCTTGAGTACACAGCTGTGCTGAATTAATACTGACACTTCTTGTTATCTGAGAGGCTCCTCATCCTTAACACTGACCATGGCAGCTAGGTACATCCTTGAGAGGGGTTAGACTTGATGAAATGTGAAGAACTCAAGATTGTTTTTTAAATGTGAATATAGAAAAAGTAGAATTGATCAATTTTATGATTACTACCTGTATTGTAACAAAACCTGCAATCTTCTTCATATTCGAGATGGACAGAAGTTAAGCAACTTTCAGTGTAGCAGAAAGTGAAATTTAGTTTCTTCTAATTTCTGTTCCATATTGGTAAAAAATATGATTTTAACTGGCAGCCTGACACTTCCAACAGTTAGAATCTTCTCTTTGAGGGAGGACCAAGCCACTCTCCCTCATCAGAAGAAAAATGGTAAACTCGTGCTTATCCTTTACTTCTTTCTTTCACAGATTTATCAAGGATGGCCTGATGTGAACGAAGTTGCCACACCTTGGAAAAGTGAAGATAGAGGCAAGAGTGACACTGACATGGGAATAAAGGGAATTGAAATTGCCAGTGACAATAAAATAGGAAGCAGTGATAGACAGTAAAGGCTGTCTCTGAGATCTTTTACAGCTTCTCTAGTGCTAGAGGGAACAGTGATTTTAAAGACAGTTATGGATCTGGAAGGGAGGCGGGGGAGAGAAACAATAATACTGAACACAGTCATTGGCTGTTCAGAAGAGCTGTTATTACTGCTTGGCTTTAACTGCATAGTACCTTTCTGAATCTGGAAAAGGGAAGTGACTGTTTTTGCTACTATAAAAATTTCAGAAATGAAATCCAGGAATCCACTGTCTTAAGGTAAGTAGAGTATGTTTGGAGTAGAGAAGACCAGAGTTACTAACAGATAAGTTATACTGAAGAAGCATGATTGTGATGAGGAAAACCTTCACACATTAATTGAGCAGTGATAACTTCAGCACTGCATTGCACAAGCACTACATTAAATAATTCCCCAACTGCTTGTTTGCTTGGCAATTTATGTAGTAATTATGAAGAGGCACAGCTAGTACCCATCAAAAGAGAAATGATTAGAAGTGAGTTAATAATGGGCACTAGGAAGAATTGACTTTTTACATCCACAAGGCAGGATTTGACAGAAGGCCTCTTCAAGTATTTGTTGAAGAGGAATTTTGCGTAAGTGTGGTAAAAATTGGGAACAGCTTCTTTCCTTGTATCCCTTCACTCCTGCCCTATTTGTTTTGACAGACAAAATCCTCGAGAGGAGTATACCTTTCATGAGTGCACTTTGGATGAGTATCATATTCTTAACATGCTGTTAGCAGAGTTACTCCTTGAAATAATGAAAGACATGTGCCTGTCTGTCATCATATAATATGCTTAGCATTTTTTCAGCTGAAATGCTCCCTGAAATAATGAAAGGTGTCTATTACAGCATATGATTTTCCTCACCTCCTGTATCCTGTATTTAGCTTGCATTCTTTCATGATAGGAATGTAAACATGGACTCAATCAGATTTCTGAGGGACATAGTGCTGGAGGAAATCACACTATGAGAGGGAAAATTGGTTAATTGCAAGAAAAACTCATTCTCTTTATGACCAATTTGACAGACTGCTCTGTAAAACTGGGAACCGTGATAATCCATAATTCCTGATTATGCAGTTAAAACAACCATGTAGACATGAGAAAGGGCCTTTTCAGTGGCTGCCCCAGTACTGTGGAGTCCCATCCAAGTGAAACCAGGCTGCTCCCTCCCTGTTGGACTTCCAACAACAGAAAAGACACTTGTCTGGTTGCTGAGGATGGCCTCTTTAATAGATAAATACTGTAATTTTCTTATGATATACTTTTAAACTAGCTTTTATTCAATTGTCATATAACCCTTTTCTGTTTCTACCTGAGATATGTTTCTTTGGTTTTGTTTTGAATTTACCTGAGTCACATTTTTAGAGAAAGATAAGAGATATTTGAAATAAATGAATCAGATAATCAAGTAAAACCCCTTTAAGTGTGGAAGTTGGGGCAAAGAGGGGTATACAGTGGACCCTCGACTTACAGACGGCTCGACTTACAGACTTTTAGAGTTACAGACTTCTCTGGCTGCAAAATTTAGGTTCGACTTGCAGCCGGAGAATCGACCTACAGACCAGAAAAAAACCAAAATGGAACAAAAACGGCCGGTTATGGGATTAATTGGGTTTCAGTGCATTGTAGGTCAATGGAGACTCGACCTACAGACTTTTCGACCTGCAGCCACCATTCCAATATGGATTAATTCCGTAAGTAGAGGGTCCACTGTAAATGGGGCACAGGCCATTGGCTCTACTGATGTTTATAGAGAAGAGCATATCAAACCCTTGAAGAGGGCCACAGTCACTTGCTTTATACTTAATTTGTCTGAATGATAAGTGTCAGAGAGACAAGGTCGGACAGTGGAGGCAGCGTGAGCCGTTTATGTTGTAAGTACAACTTTGAAAGCAATACAATGGTGCCTCGCTTAATGGGCGCCCCGTTTAATGATGAAATCGCATAGCAATTAACTTTTTGCGATCGCTTTGCGATGTTCCCTATGGGGGGAAAATCGCTTTGCGATGATCGGTACCCTGTTTTGCTTACCGATCATCGCAAAGCGATGATTTTTTAACAGCTGATCAGCAGTTCCAAAATGGCCACCGGGTAAAAAAATGGCTGCCCACTGTTTTCTGGGATGGATTCCTCGCTTACCAGGCAGTGAAAATGGCCACCGTATGGAGGATTTTCACTTAAAGATGAGTCTGAAGCCCATAGGAACACACTGAAGGGGTTTCAATGCATTCCTATGGGCTTTTTAATTTCGCATAGTGACGAAATCGCTTTGCAGTGATTTTTGCTGCACAGATTATTGTCGCTATGCGAGGCACCACTTTATGTGGTTTATGCTTACAACAGTGGTACTAAAGGCCCTCTGAGTGATTGCAGTTTTATTATCCCACAATGTAATGGATGCTGCATCGTTCTATGGCATTCTTAAGAGGAAAATAGTAACCATCACACAAACATTGTGGCTCCTATTTTTATTTTGTTTTACATAGCTTCTGGAATAACACAATACTCAGGGAATTTGGGGAAAACGTTCCTGGCTGCCAGGAGATCAATGGACAACTATTGTTCCTGGAAAGTTACCCACACCCAAGAGTGAGTCATTAATGGGTATAAAAGAGTTAGCAACAGATTCCTTTTTAGTTGTTATTCACAAGGAATGATACAGATTGTGCCCCCCCTTAATTCTGTTTTTCATGTGATATAACATAAATCTTCCTTGCAGACATTCCTGAGATGGCTTGGCTATAGTAGTCTGGGTATCGGTAACCTCAGAGCTGGACTGTTATCGTGTTCTGTATGTGTCATACTCTTAAGGAAGTAACTGCCTCCTCCCTTCTCAATCCATATGTTCTTGAGATCTGCTCCACAGTAGGGCATTTCACATGGTGGCACACACTATGTGGAATAATCACTCCTTTGAAATTCAGCGTGCTCCGAGAATGTCTATTTTAAAATTTGTACTGAAAAAAAAGAGTCATTTATCCTATCAGACCCTCCACATGCAATCTGACCAACCATATGTTTCAGGAACAATGTAAATATTGTATTTTAATTCTGTTCCTTGTTTATGTTGTATGCATTATTTCTGTCATATGCTGCCTTGAAATTTTCAGACCCCAGCCATTTATAAATATTCATAGATAAAGAAAATAGTTTGCATTGCAACAGGGACAGCTTACAAAATATATCATGTCTGGAAAAATCTGTTCCATGTCTCAGCTTCTTTGAGGACTGCAACTAAGATCAGAGGGAACAGAGAAACCAGAGAGGAGTGACAGATTACATCATTGTTCCTGCTAACTAAAGAGTCCCTCTGCTTTGCCACAGCAAACCCTGGCTCAGCTACAACGGTGTTTTTTACCTCCTGTATAAACGTTCTGAAGCTCAACATCAAAAAAACTAAGATCATGGCCACTGGTCCCATCACCTCCTGGCAAATAGAAGGGAAAGATATGGAGGCAGTGACAGATTTTACTTTCTTGGGCTCCATGATCACTGCAGATGTTGAAAGCAGCCACGAAATTAAAAGATGCCTGCTTCTTGGGAGGAAAGTGATGACAAACTTGGCAGCATCTTAAAAAGCAGAGACATCACCTTGCCAACAAAAGTCCGAATAGTCAAAGTTATGGTTTTCCTTGTAGTGATGTATGGAAATGAGAGCTGGACCATAAAGAAAGCAGACCACCGAAGAATTGATGCCTTTGAACTGTGGTGCTGGAGGAGGCTCTTGAGAGTCCCGTGGACTGCAAGGAGAACAAACCTATCCATTCTAAAGGAAATCAACCCTGAGTGCTCACTGGAAGGACAGATCCTGAAGCTGAGGCTCCAATACTTTGGCCATCTCATGAGAAGAGAAGACTCCCTGGAAAAGACCCTGATGTTGGGAAAGTGTGAAGGCAAGAGGAGAAGGGGACGACAGAGGATGAGATGGTTGAACAGTGTCATTGAAGCAACCAAAATGAATTTAACCCAACTCCGGGAGGCAGTGGAAGACAGGGGGGCCTGGTGTGCTCTGGTCCATGGGGTCATGAAGAGTCGGACATGATTAAACGACTAAACAACAACAACATCTTATATTCCACTCATCACTTTGTCAAAGAAACTCAGTCCCACCATGATTCAAAAGACGACTTTTGCCAAGAAAAGTGTTTTATGTTTATAGGCATTCCGCTCTCAGCAGGGGCCATATGGAAGGTGTGGCACAGACTGGAAGCAATTCTTCACACACCACCTTTTAAGGTTCGTTATGCAACTTACACAATCCTGATTCACCCTATATTTCTTTCATATTGTGTTTATGGCTGTGGTCAAAAAAAGGCTGAGAATGGCTGCATTATGGTAGGTTGGCAGAGGAAAGGGTTGATATCCTGTTGGTTAGCATAGCAAACAGCACCACAGTCAGCCCAGTCCAGATTTGGAGAGCCAGCTTCTTAATTTCAAATGATTCAAGCAGGCCTATTCTAGTTGCATCTGGCCCATCTGAATCAGTAGAACTTACAGAGGAGTTGGCTCTGCACTGAGTCAAGTGTGACTTACCATGTTAAGCAACAGTATTTCAGCCAATGGGTGGCTGGGATGAATACTGGATGTATACAATTATGACTAGCACCTGAGGAGATCAAAGGTGGATAAACAATAGCAAGTAGGATCAGGAGGAGATGGGATTTTACACCTGCAGGAGAATACGGACCAAAGGAAGGTGAATATTGGTGTGTTTCTGTTTACCAAAACTGTGTGTCTGATCAACATTATATCTATCATTGGTTGAGAACCACTGGTCTGTAATTCGGATTGCAATATGAGCTGCTGTCTGGGTTAAAACAGCCAAATAAAAATAGAGCCTGTTTGCAGTTAACTTTTACTGTCCTTGTAAATCTTAAATACCAAAAATGATTTACTTTTTTGGAAGTGAGCATGGAAGGCATTTTGGAACGAGGGGGGAAGATTCAAACAAGAGTACTCCATGCCTTTTCACAAGGTGAGAGAAACAGTAATTTAAAAACAGAACATTGTCAGATCAGAAGTGAATGAATCCATAGCAGCATGCCACTTTTTATTCCTGTTTAACTTGGTGCCTTTTAAAAAAATCAAATTTCACAGCTCAGTAGGCACTATTCAGGATGTGTGTGTGTGTTTTAAATCCTCTAATTTTTGTAACGAAGAGGGCACTGAAAAGCATGGATTTTCTTCTAAGGGGCATGGTATGGTGAAGGATCAGAGGGAGAATGATGGGATGCAAGGTACTGCACCTAGAATACTAAAAGTCTCCCCATCTCAATTTTGTTGCATTTCTCTGAACCCTCCTTTCCTTCCCTTCCTCTCCTTGCTTTGTATCAGGCTGAAATCCTATGTGGTTGATTTTTGTGTGGAAGTTCATATGCTTTTATTTTACACATTTCTCTTAATGTGCCACTTCTGATGTTTTATTTATACATTTTACTTACCTCACATTTTTATAAATAACTAAGGTATGCTTGTGCATTTTTAAAAACTATGCACATTGCACTGTGTGTTTTATTTCTCTGAAATACCTCCCAAAACTTTTCAGTTCTGTGAGTTCTTGAGACTAGCTGGCATTTCTTTTCAGATGTCTCGAGAACTGTGAAAGGATTCATTCATCGAGATTCTTTTCCATCCCTTGTTGCTCCTAGAGGGGCTTTTAAAAAGGGATTATAATGGGTTTGCAGCGCTGGACATACCCCTAGGGATTGTGAGATGGGCACCAAAGGGAACTAGTTTTGAATGAACAACAAATACAGTGATGCCTTGCAAGACGATGTTAATTTGTCCCGTGAAAATCGCTGTCTTGTGAAAACATCGTCTTGTGAAATGCGGTTCCCCAATGGAATGCATTGAAATCCATTTAATGCATTCCAATGGGGGGAAAATCGTCATCTTGCAAAAATCGCCCATAGAGAAACCGTTTTGCGAAGCATGGACCCAGCTGTCAAAATCGCTGTCTTGTGAAAAAACGTCCCCCCCAAAAAAAGTTTTGCGAAGCGCGGATTTAGCTGTCAAATCGTCATCTTGCGAAAAACAGTCCCAAAAAAAACCCTGTCTTGCGAAGCACGGACTGAAACATCATCTAGCGAAAATCGCCCATAGGGAAAACCATTTTGCAAACTACTATAGCGATCGCAAAAAACCATCGTCTTGTGAATGAACCGGTTTGCAAGGTAATCGACTAGCCAGGCACCACTAGTTACTTATTGAATTTATTTTTATTGTATTTTTTACTCCTAGGGAAAAGCATTTCTGGGTTTTAATTCCTCTGGTACCAAGAGAACTTGCTCAAACTGGGGCATTATGCACTAATGATATGTGTGTCTCTCTGTGTGTGTTATGTATATGCTAACCATATGACTGAAGGAATCATATGTTTGAAAGAAAATGCTGCCCCGGGCAACAATGTTTCTCATTTCAAAGAGAGAAAAGAGCAACCCTACATGTAGTCAATATTGGTGGAAAGGGGCATTGTTGTACTTGATGATGGTCCAATGATATCTTTATCACAATCCTCCCCCTTCTCAATTTTATGAGTTTGCTGTCAGAAGGCAGTTACATTACTTTAGAAGACCCCACCCTATTTAAATCAGATTTGGTCTCTTTTGAATCACTGCAAAAAATGGATGAATACACAATACTCATGTAGGCACAGATTAATTTGACAAAGAATCATTGTTTCTGGACCAGCAGTGAACTTTTTCACTCTTCTGCAGAGTTGGAATTGATTCATTTAAATTGATTGCCCCTATGTGAATACATCTGTCTGCATTAATTTTTAAGTAGCCCTCCCACTGGCTGACTCTCACAGCCACTTGTCCCTGGTATTGTTGTGTTAAAAGAGGGTAGGTGAGAGAGAAGTCCTGCTGTCGAGCAGCTTTTCGGAGCCCCTGCCACTTGCTCACTCACCCACATCTTCTTCCTGTCTTGGGGTGGGGGTGGGGGATGGATAAGATGAGATCAACCCAAGGAGGTTGCTCTTCAATAAATCCCAGAACTGGTGGTTGGAAGGTGGGTGGGCAGGTGGGCAGGCAGCAAAACGCTGCAGATGCCCCTCCCTCCAGTCAGATATTTTCAGCCTGTGTCACCTCCTTTGCCGCAGCTCTGTGTGCATTTGTTTTGTTTGCACATTTCCAGCATCTGTCAGCTGCCTGTCAGCACTGGGCTCTCCTGCGTGTGTCAGTGCTCACAAGGTGCCATTGTGTGCACAATGGCTTTTCTAGTGCTGGCTTGCTCAGCTGCTTCCTCTTGCATTTCCCTCCAGGGTATATACACATACCCATATGCCCTCATGCCTCTCTGAATTCCAGCCTTGGGTTGGAGGGAGATCGCCTGCATCTGATGAGGGTGTCCCTCCAAAAACACCAGACTAAACTTTGCTCCAAGGGAATGCAAACTGCGATTCAAACACCACATGGCTGCCACATGATTCTGAGTCAAGTTCATTTACACCAACACATATTCAGAACTACAGTGGTGCCTTGCATAGCGATCGCTCTGTATAGCGATGAAATCGCTTTGCGATGGACTTTTTGCCATCGCAAAAGCGATCGCTTTGCGACGGTCCCTATGGGGGAAATTCACTTTGTGATGATTGCAGGGAAGCGATCATCGCAAAGCCCCCATTTTCGGCCAGCTGATCGGCGGTTTCAAAATGGCCGCCGGGTAAACAAAATGGCCGCCTGCTGTTTTCAGGCATGGATTCATCGCTTTAGAGGCACCGAAAATGGCGACACTATGGAGGATCTTCGCTTAAAGGTGAGTTTTTAGCCCATAGGAATGCATTAATCGCGTTTTAATGCGTTTCTATGGGCTTTTTATTTTCGCTTAGCGATATTATCACTTAGCAGCAATTTTTCTGCACAGATTAACATCACTAAGTGAGGCACCACTGTATTGTCTTAATGTAAATGAACCCTCATTCAGGTTCAAATGCAATTCAGCTGTGGTTGAAGAAAAATGAACATTGACGATGCTCTGGTCATGATGAATGCCTGTTGGCTAACACCTATGACATCACCCATGTGTTGTTTGTAACATAATCCTCAGAACTGTTCAATAGTTTTGTTTTAATTTACATATATTTCTTTTTTTTTGGGGGGGGAAGAGTTATATAGAAATAAAGCATACTGACTGGCTGAATAGCTCAGTGAAGATGTGACTACACAGCAGGAAAAATACATTTTGATCTGCTTTGATCTGCAGTTTTTCATTGAGGGCCCCTGCTGGTTTCCACATTTGATATCCCTGTAGCTATCCAAACAACAAATCAGTAGTTGCAACAGTCAAAGGGGGCAGAGGCGGAGAAAGCAGGAAAATGTTTGCAGGGCCATCAAACAATGAAAGATGCTTTAGATATGAGATTGGCAAATTCCACTGGGAGCACACTTTGATTTGCCCCCTCACCCAATGCTATGAGCACAAACTTTAGAGCATATTAAAAAAATGCTGGAAGCAACAGTTGCTGAGCTGAGGGGAACCAACACCATTGTGAGTGCCCCTTTGTATCAAATCAAGCAACCCTACAGGGTGGAAACTGGAGAAAAAAAGTAATGCTAGTAAATCTGAGCAAATTTAAGCTGTACCTGCTGGTTGAACTTTTTTAAAAATATGTTCCTATCAGAAACAGATGATTCCTCACCAGGCTTCCCAACATTGAGCTTTGAATCATGTAGCTGCCAGGTTTTAACGCAATTTCTCTTGTGCCAAATCTTATGCTGCAGAGTAAATGAGCAGTGTAGATGCCCCCTATGTTTGACATCTGGTTGGCAGTTCGCTGTGCCTCTCAAAAGAAGGAGCCAACCTGACTTCCAGCTTGACACTGCGATGAGACAGCAGGAGGAAGACAGAGCTTCATCCCCTGGGCTGAATTCTGACTTGTTTGCCCCCCCCCGGGGGGTTAAAAACACCCTGAGGAGGCGGTGAAATAAGGGAGAAGCCTATTGATAACGGGGGGGGGGGGGGGTTGCGGTTACCCATGTTTGATTCAGGAAAGTCCCCCATAAACCAGTGGGTGGAAACAAGCAGCTGAATTAGCTTGCTTGCAAGTCATCGGCAGCCAGCAAAAGAAGAAGCAATAAATCAGCCAATTTAACATTGTCGTTACCACTGGGTGAGATATGAAATCTCAACTATAGTGCTCTATGACTATCCTTGGATGGAATAATCCCTTTAACAGAAAAAAGTGTCTCTTAGCCCTACCACTAAATTGAGCAGTGGTGGGTCTGGAGAAGGGGAAAGAGATGCAAAGGGATGCAAAGAAAATAAATTGGACATTGATTAAACACTTTATACAGTGGTGCCTCGCAGAACGGTCGCTCCGTAGAGCGTCGAATCCACGCAACGGTGCCATTTTTGCGATCGCAAAAGCGATCGCAAAACGGCACCTAGATAGGGCACAATTCACAGAGCGAAGGGCGGTAAGCAGTTCGCTTACTGACCTTTGCTTTGCAACCCGCCGATCAGCTGGTCGGCGGGTCCAAATTGGCCGCCGCGCGACCCCAAAATGGCTGCGCGCAGCATTTTCGCGCCCTTGGTAAGCGAGGGGAGGGCGCGAAAATGCTGCCGGAACAGCCAAAATGGCTGCACGCAGCGTTTTCGCACCCTCCCCTCGCTTACCAAGGGTGCGAAAATGCTGCGGCCAGCCATTTCGGCTGTTCCGGCGGCCATTTTGGACCCACCGGACAGCTGATCGCAGCCATTTTCGCACCCTCATTCAGTGAGGGGAGGGCGCGAAAATGGCTGCCAGCCGCCCGGAAGCATCGTTGAACAGTGAGTATTCAGCCCAATTGGAACACATTAAACACTGTTTAATGCGTTCCAATTGGTTTTCTTGCCCCGTTCAACGATGCTTTCACACAGCGAGGGTTAATGCGGAACGGATTAACCTCACTGTGCGAGGCACCACTGTATTTCAAGGAAGAAGTTTGGTATTTGGCCTTAAACGTAAGAAATTTTCCTCTTAAAATTATTTTAGCCAAACAACGCTCGGAGTTAAACTGTTATGGCTATCTACAGTGTTGGCAAAAAGCCCAGAACATGACCTTGAATACTCAAACTTGGAACTCTGTTTTGACTTTCCTTTTACCCCGTGAGAACATAGACAATTAACTTTTGTAAGTCTAATATAAACATCGAGTGAACAGGGCTGTCAACTTACATCAGAAATTGGATTCAAATTAACCCTAAAGATGATCAATTTGCTAAAGTGGGTTTATTGAAGCAATTATTGATAGAATTGGACTGACTGCTCTAAGCTACTGGATATCTTTTACTTGAAATACAAGTACTTGGCATTTTGGAACATAATGCTACAAGGGAAATTTTGAGATGAAACAAAATCTGCCCTTCAAGCAATCTTAGAAATAGTGAGATCCCATAATGAAGAGGTGAAATTATTCAAGGAACAACGAAAGAAGGACTATATTCAACAGGAGACAGGGAATAATGATCACGACATGTGAGGGTGGAGGAAATCAGAGGGAAAAAATTAGGAGATTTAATTCTAACCCTAGAGCCGAGGAGGATTTTAGCTGTGTTAAGGGAATATAAGGGGAGAAAATCAGAAGAATTAATTAAAAATAGCCTGGAAGATCTACTGGAGATAGATCAAATGCATAAAGATCTATTAGAGATAGATCAAGTGTATAAAATATTTTTCAGATGACACAGGGGATGGCAGAATGTTTAGAGAGAGAGAAACAAGAATTGGGAAAAGACAAATAAGAGAAGGAGTTACTTAGAAAGATGAAAAGGGGGAAAATATTAAGGTGGCCTCAACGTTGAAAGCATGTATATACCTGACTTCTGGAATTCTAAAGGGGCATATCTTATATATTAAAAAAGGGAATTAAATTGAAATATGGGATCATTAATCAGGGTAAAGGCATAACATGGTGATTCTTAAGGTAAATTGAAGCTAGATATAAGGATGGGTAAAACAAATAGTACTCAATGAATATAAATTAGATATGATGTTGCTATAGACATGATAGAAAATATGGAGATAAACATATGAAGAAAATCTGTATAAAATGCTTTCGATAACATCTATTATGTGTCAGGAACCTACTCAGTTATTATTGGTATAAAATACAACGTTCATTGGTTAAATCACCTCAAGATTTTACCGATTTGGAACCAGAATTCCTTTTATTAGGTATGTTTTTAGAGGATTTTGAGAACATTGTATACTGTGAGAGCAATATTATGATAGTAGCCAATATTGTATACTAAAATACACACATGAACGGTTTAAATGTTTTTAAAAAATGTATAGATTTTGAAGAGATGACTAAGAAGACACCAACATAAAAAAACCAAAATCATTATAAGCAACCCATGTAACACGATCTTTAACAAGCACGAATTGAATGTAGATAGATTGAAAAACTAATATATATTAGTTTTATATTATATTATATTATATTATATTATATTATATTATATTATATTATTTTATATTATATTATATTATATTATATTATAAAAAAATAAAAAGAAAGAGCCCAGCTGTGTAAACTTGAGAAGAGGGGAGTGGTAAACCACTTCTGAATATTCTATACCTAGAGAATATTGGAAAGGGTTACTATAAGTTGGAATCAACTTGATGACACATAAGGATGATGATGATGAACAAATGGGAGGGAAAAAATCTTAATGAATGCTTGTTCATTTGAATGCTTATCCAAACAGGGAAGTTAGGAGGAAGCTGGATTCACACTGCAGGTATGTCTTTAAATAATATGTAGGTTCATGTTGAGCTGAAAGCCCATGCAAGTTTTCTAATAAATGCATTTAATGGGGAGAGGAAGCATTTGGTCATTTTGTGAGATAAGCAGCCCCTGAAATGGCTATTATCTCTGGCTAAATATTTTACACCGAGGTTATGGAAGTTCTTATAAATGGACTGTAACTGCTTCTTAAATTTATTCGAAAATACTTAACTAATTAGACTTTCCCAAGGTTGTTGTTATACAACTGGGTGATACAAATGAACTGTAATCTGATTGGCCCACAATGGGACTTTACCCTTAGGTTTTTAAGGAAGAAACAATTTCAGGCAGCAAACTCCAGTATCTGTGGAAATTATTTTTGCACAGCTAGAAGAAAAGTAAGCATAGCAGAACATAATATTAATAACAGTACATACAATGTACCTTTAAATGCTAGATATTTTTATTAGCATGCATTGTGTTTGTCTATTTCTACGTTTTAGTTATTTGTTTGGTTGTTTAATTATTTATTTATTTTACCTGAGCTTTCTCCTTTTTTAGTATACAAATACTAAAAAGGATGAAATACCATACAAAAAAGCAACATGAAAACATTTCAAAGCAGTGAGGTGAAAAATAGCAAAAAGATGCCCTTACACCACCACCACAACCACAACCACCACCACCACCACCACCACCACCACCACAACAACAACAAAGACAAACTTTAAAATCATTAATAGGAGTGTGCTTTGGATTCAGACAAATCCTAAATTGGATCCCAGTGATTCCAAGAGATTCAAGAGTTCTCTGAAGATCTTCTGAATGGCATTGTGAATCTGTACTTAACCCTCAGAATGCTTCATTAGGGATTCAGAGAAAGAGCTGATATAACTTCAAAAATTGAAATATTTCCTCAAGGTCCACATAGATGTAAAACAACAGTCTAAAGAATGGAAAGGAGACAAGGTGAAAGCAGGAAGAAAATACATCAAGTCAACCCGAGAGACTACAGAGAAATTCCACTTCCAATCTGCACCCAGTCAATAGCAAAAATGAGTAGTTAGGGAATAATGTAGGTAGTACAGTATATATGTTTTTATTTATTTTTGTGATATATCATTTATCTGGGGTCTTAACAGGAAGGGTTCTTAGTTCAGCAGTTTAACTCAGAAAGCTTTGTATGAAAACTTCAGAATGAGATGCCACCACTGCTGACATCACTGGAAGCCGCAGAGAGTTAAGCTCCTCTATCTGTACAAAGTAGTACAAAAAAATAAACCAATGTGTTTGGAAAGAACAAAAAGGTGTAAGAATCCTGCTCTTTTAAAAACAGAATAAAAGAAGATAAGAACAATGATATCTAGATGCCTGGGAAATTTCCATTAAGATCAGTGAACCTGATACTTAAGGGACAATAAATTATCCAAATGAATGAGCCCTTCTTTACAAAAGTCCCCAGAGCTGGCTTCCTGTTTGTTGGCACCATTGTGCAGAAGGCATGTGAGTTGGCCTCTCTCTAACTTGGAGAAAGAACAAATGGAAAATGATTCAAAGAAAGAAGGAAGAAGTGAATTTAAGAGTACCACTGTACATATATAGAACAAAGCAAGGGTAAATGGGGGGGGGGATGATTCAGATTGCTTGCTACACATATTGGTACTCCATTTCAAAACATTTGACTACGGGAAGTGGATCTGAACTCACTGAAAGAGTTTTCTTTTTACCATAATGCAGATTATTTAGCTACTGCCTGCTTTCTGGACAACAAACAGAGAAGGGTATCACATTCATAAGGTCAAAGAAAAGGGGGTCGGGAAGATCCAGCTCAGTTGTGCTATAACTCTGCTGTCCATATGTAACCTTTCAAAGGAATCATCTATTCATCAAAAGCTATTCATGAAAGCAACATTCAAAAAATGTCATTTTGAATTGATGTTTTGAAAAATACTGATTACGATCAACAGTGCCAAAGGGCACCAGAGGCTTAAACAAATAATAACACAAAGATCTCCCATTGTGTGCTCCAAGCTTATGATAAGTCATTTCATATCATCGATGATATTTGATTCTGGGTGGCCAACCGATACCGGCATATTTTATTCTCTCTGTCTCCTTTTCTTCTTAGCCGTGTGTGTGTGTGAGATGTTAATTTTCTACTATTATGAAAATGAACCTGCAGGAAAAGACTGGAAGAAGAGTCCAATTCTAGTTGCCATTTCAAACCTTCTTACAAAAGCCCCGAAGTAAATTGCTTCCCCTTCAGACATAACATTTATTGACACAAACTTTATAAAATGAAATGCTGTGATAAGGGGCTGCAGTTAGGTTACTTAGAAAGAGTTCTGATCCTTACTAGGTGTAAGAAAATTCACCGAACATCCTGCTTTATGATAATAGATGGAAATTTGTGTTCTTGGTTGTTGTGCACCAATTCAAACATCTTTTTAAATTGTATGCTGATGTTAAGACAATTTAAAAACAACTGTGTGCAAACAGAGGGCAGATGAGGGATGTCAGAGGGGTCTGGTTCGTGCTTAAAAGATTCTTACCTTTAGTGCGATCCATTTTATCTCTCACAAGCAATCCTTTTGTTCACACTGATGGATTTTTTCCCCTCCCTTGAGAAGGGTCCAGACCGGTCTTTGGATCATTGCAGTTTGCCCCCCTTTGGATAAATAACTCTCCCCTTCCTGTCCCTTTCCCCGCGTTTTCTCATGGCCATTATTCAGCAGGCCACAGCATCCTTCCTTCGACTCTTTGCTGAAGCTGAACTTTTTTAGTCCAGCTGTATGGCTTCTACTTTTGGGCAATCTGAATCTGAGTCCTATTAATGTGGCCCTTTTTGGTGCAATCATGCAAATGCCTTTCCTGCAGTCTGATCTCATCTTAACATCCCATGTGTTAACAAATGCCTCTTTGTACCTTATTCAAGAATTCCTGTGGTTTCCCAAACCTCTCCCTGCCCTTTCTTCTTACATGTTTCATTTGCAAAACATCAAAGGAAGTGTCATTTCCCGAGCACAGAAGATGTATGTTCCTATTTCTGTATTGTCAGCTATCTTTTGAATCTGTGCGCATTTCTGAAGAAACAAGAATAAACTGTACACTGTATTTGCATACTTTTGGAGGGAAGCCTGTGCCTTATTCTGTCTGAAGAACAAACAGAGAAAAAGAAAAGGTTAGATGAAAGCGTAGAGACCTTAACTCAGTATGGAGCTGGCCTAACAAACAGCCAGTAATTGATGCGACATTAGTTTAAAACCTCAAGTCCTGGGAGACACCTGGGTGGATCTTGTTTGAGAGCAGTTTTGTTTTGTTTTGTTTTCATACTTCTTACAATCTAAACACATGACCCACACTCAAAGAAGTAGAAGGAAATGCCTGAGGTACAGAAACATGAAATTTGCTTTGAATTTAATTTACGGGTTATATCTAAACTACCTCTAATGGGGGATCAAACTGCAAGATCAGTGGCTGTTAGAGAGGACGTGTTTCATCAGTGATCTTGGTCACTATACTTATTTTTCCCAAGAGGCTGCCTTCCAGAAGAATGGGGTCTCTTCTTCAACCTTCCACCGAGAGCTTGCTTGGAACCAGAGATGCTTATACTCCCCACACAATTTACCACTGCTCTGGAGACTGCGCCATCGTATGTTTGTCTACTCAGAAGTACGTTTCACAAAGATTAATGGAAAGTTTACAGGACGCCACGAAAGCTTGAGAAATAAAACCTGTTCTTCTTTCAGGTACTACAAGACTCCTTGTGTGTTGTTTTGTTTTTGTTTTGGGATTTATTTTTTTTGCTTTTGTGCTCCAATAGACTAGCACAGCTATTCCCCATCAATAGTCATAAATGTGTTTCTTTGTATAAGAAAAACATATTTTTCAAAGCATGTGTCAGTCCAACTTGTTTTTCCCCCTCACCACCTCCCTCCCACATTTTTGTCCATTGCTCTTCAATGGAAATTTTTTCTATACTTCCCATCCACAGTATCCGCTGTTGTAATTTGTTGCTGAGGTCTACGTTGCAGCTTGGGAATGCATTTTGCTAGAATAGGGTTCCTAATAAGTATAAATATATGAATTCCTTATGTACATTTTCTTAGGGAAGATCCATTTAACCTAGGAGATACGTCTTGAGTAGATAGTTCCCAAGATCAGTGGTCCCCAACCTTGGGCCTCCAAATGCTCTTGGACTGCAACTCCCAGAAGCCTTCACCACCATCTCTGCTGGCCAGGATTTCTGGGAGTTGAAGTCCAAGAACATCTGGAGGCCCAAGGTTGGGGACCACTGCGCAAGATCATACCATATCCCCAACATAAGCAAATGTGGTGTCTGTCTTTTTATCATTACTTGAAACCCCTTTCAAACAAGGTATTTGTTGGTCTGCATCTTGTCAGCTCTGTATACCATTTTCTCTTGACCTCAGCACAACATCCCAGACATGGCTCCTGCATGCTTGTAACCCACTGTGGGGCCTGTCAGCCTAACTTGGGCTGCCTTATACTGTTCCTCAACACCTGCTTCAAGGAATAAGGACAAATTAAAGATAGCAAATGTGGAGATAAAGAGACCTGATCCATTGGATTCCACTCAGGTGCATCTCCCTAATATTACTCTGAGGCATGTGCGAAAGAACATTTCAAATAACTGCATGTAAAATGAAGTGGAAAAGGCATGCCATTTTGATTTTCTATCATGCTCTGGGGATACTGGCAAGTCTTCTAGTCCCAACTCTGAGTCCAAGTCTTTGGTACCGAGCCGCAAGTCTGAGTCCCTATTAAAAGTAAGCTTTTCCCCGGGGGGGGGAGAAAAAGAGGAATGGATTCCACATTGTGAATTGAGTCTGAGTCATGCGGAGGGAGGGGGGGAATGAGATGAACCTAAATCAAGTCACTGGTGTGACTGACATCTGACTTGACAGTCCTGTGACTTGAGTCCCCACCTCTGCCATACCTTGACTGTGCCACAGTAGGACTTGACTACACATATTTTTCTCCAGGGTTGTGTGTGTACAGAGTTGGCCCTAAGGCCCCCAGCTGCTGACTGCATCAGATATTTCAAAATTTTGAAAGCTGTTGTGGGCAGGTTCCCACCCACCCTCCCAAGAGTATGCATATAGAACCAAGGAACAGAGTTAAAAGAGTGCAGGTGAAAAAGAGGATAGAATATGTAACTGCATGTGTGACACAGGACAATCGCCAAAATATCCTGTTTTATACAATGTTTATAGTTTCAGGAGCTCTGTCCTCTTTGGCCACTCTAAATCAAGGTAAGCCACAAGTTCATCTAGAGGGTCTTGAAAGGAATTTTCCCCATTTAGTCCCATATATTTTCACAAATTTATTCTTCTGGGAAGAACTTAACGGAAGACCAAGACAGAGCTGACCATATGCACAGCTTCCAGTAGTTTGTTCAGAAATGTTCATACCCAAAAACAAACTTCCTTTTCTAAAAGACAAACAGTTGCTTCCAAAATAAAACAAAAAAACCCCCACAAAACTCTTTGAAAGTTGTGCAAAAGAGTGCCACCTGGTGGCATCAAATACAATTCTTCATAACAACCAGGAAAAGCCATAGAAGAGTAATTACTGTGAGGCCCTTTGGAGAGAGAATTCTACATTTAGTTACCCACATTCTTTAATACAGTAAGGCAGCTCCTTGTTGCATTAAACAGGCATGGCTTAGCCGTGAGCTGCTAAGGCCAAAGAACCTTGTAAGGTTGCCTCAAACAATCAGAATTCATCTAGGAAGGCACGAGGTGTCTGAACATCCAAAATAACACCCATCTTCCTTTCCAGCTAAATAATTTTGCTAGGGAAAAGAGGCTCACTTTCTCTTCATATAAGAACGATGTTATCTTTTATTTTTCTCAGCCCGATTCATGAATCATTCATGATCTAAGATACATTTTATCTTAACAAATTGCGATCACTCTCGGTTGAGAGCACTGAACCAGTAGCAAGAGTATTTAAAGAGAACTTAATGGGAATTTTTGTGCATGTGGTGGGGGGAGAAGTTTAGAAATATGAATAGGAGAAAAACCAGTAAGTGAATTCAGCAGACCAGAAACCTTATCACTTAGTTCAATTCCATTTATATTATCAGGAGAACTATCCAAAATATGAATATTGTGCGATTTTTCAAAAATGTTTCAGCTACTTGAGTTTCTTCCACTAAATAGCCCAGTATTATCCAAGACTGTGGCTATCTTTATGACCCAATCCTAAGAGCCGGTAAGGAAACAGAAACATTTAGGGTTGTATACTCGAACCAACTGTCTGTTCACTAATAACAATGTTCCTAGTCAAAAGTCCTCCATCATGAAATTAATAGCAGTATGACTGAAAGACTGGCATAATCAAAAGATTATCATGACTGAAAGGTGCTATCCGGTACCTCTCACCACCCCCCAGTGCCACCAGCTGGTTGGCACTGGGTAGACGTGTCTGGGGTGTGTGTCTGTTCTGCATATTCTTCCTCCATGAACTTGAGATCATATCATGAAGTTCCACATCATCATCCCATCTACAAATGTGTCATCTTAGTGCATGAATAGCCCCATTCTTTTGTACATACTCCATTAGCTGGTGGACACATCTGGAGGGCATGGTTGCTCTTCATGTGTAATGTCCCCACCAGGGATGTGGCATTCATGATCATGTGGGACACTACATCAGATATCTCTATCTCCACATGTGTCCTACTAATAAATGGGAAGGTGATCAGCACTAACATAGCTGGAATAGGGGCAGTGGGATTATCCTTCTGAGATCATTAATTGTTTTAGGGGATCCTTCCTCAGTAGAACAAGAGATTAAAAAAAGATCAGAACACAAAATTGCACTACATATGTATAAGCTGTCCTGGCAAATAAAGATTAGTGAGAAAAGAATGTGTTGGCTAATTGATTAATTGTTGATTTTGCTATTTTGAAAAAAAAACTGAAAAAGGCAATGATGAATACCACCAACAGGTAGCCCCTCTAATCATAGACCACATCACATTTATTGCTTCCTTTGGCCAAAGCTTTTTTTTTAAGGTTGCTACTTTTTACTCTCTGATCACATCTTCTTACTTCCATTATGGAAATTGTGAGGACTTCGTTTTATTCTTACTTTTGTCTGTTGGTTTTGTTTTTTTGCTAGGAAAGTATGAAAAGGAAAAGGAGAGTTTTAACAGAGTCCCATAGAGAAGGAGGCAGAGATCAGTATAAGCACCAACAATGATGTTTGATTGCTCCAATCTAGCAATAAATCATGTGCAGAAAGAGGTTTCTTTTTGTGGTACGATTTGGGAAACTTTTTGGTTCCAAAGAAGAAATTCCAGGTTGAGACGGGACTGGGTATGTGTGTGTTAATTCCTGAAGTGTTCTTGGCTAAGGACCGAGCAGGTGGGGCCAAAGACAGATAAGGAGAGGCAATTTTTCTCAAACTGAGCATCTTCCCATCAAGCATAAAAAGCATAGCTCACTTCCATACATGTGGGAGTAAGCTCCAGCAATAGCTTTCATGCCTGCAAAGCACAGCTCATTTATTTACAGGGTGTTTACAGTTGAAATACTATTCAATTTCTTCTCCCTGATCAGAGATAACAGCAGAATAGGTTTGCAGGCCAAATGGGGAATTCACTTGCTCCTTTAAGCCAGGAGTCAGAAATGCCCAATCTCCGTTCCATGAGTTGATTTTCTGTATCTGGTGATTGCATATAAACCATGCATTCTGCCTTGGGGACCTCTGTGTTTCCCCATTACCAGATCTGGGTCTGTCCATCAATATCTACACGCATAGCAGTGAATGTATACCTCTCACCACTCATTGGTGCCACTGCTTCATGTCAATGGAGAAATCTTGTGACCAACAGTTAAGGACAAATGTTGTTTACTCAGCCTTCCTACATTCCTTATGCAGAACTCTTCTGAGGCTAAGAGTAGCAGCATGGTTTCTAGAAGCACAATTCCGCTGATGGGATAACTCTCATACTAACACATTTCAATACCCATGTTATAAACATGGGCTCTCAGCTGGCGTGGAGTGGTCAGCCTGGGGACACACCTGGCTTTTCAGCTGTTTGAACTGAAGGTATTTATTTTATTTCATTTATTTAAAATGTTTTTACCCTGCCTTTCTAGTTAAAAAGGACCCAAGGCAGCTTACATCTCTGAAAGACAATATTTAAAGCTGAAAACAAAGAGTATACAGCAGCAGTTTACATCATTAAAAGCCAATATTGAAAGCTAAGAACAATGAGTATAAAGAGGAGACTTAAAAGACAATATTAGAGCTAAAACAATAAGTATGCAAATACTAAAAAGGAACAAACAAATGCCACTCTGAGAGATGATAAACACAAGTAGTAGTACTCAATCAGACCAGTAATGCATAGTAAACCTCTAAAAGTGCTGTGTTCCAAACTTGATCAGCTAGAGGTTTTAGCAGGTCTATACTGTTGTTGTTATTTAGTCGTTTAGTCGTGTCCGATTCTTTGTGACTCCATGGACCAGAGCACACCAGGCCCTCCTGTCTTCCACTGCCTCCCAGAGTTGGGTCAAATTCATGTTAGTAGCTTCGGTGACACTGTCCAACCATCTCATCCTCTGTCGTCCCCCTTCTCCTCTTGCCTTCACACTTTCCCAACATCAGGGTCTTTTCCAAGGAGTCTTCTCTTCTCATGAGATGGCCAAAGTATTGGAGACTCAGCTTCAGGATCTGTCCTTCCAGTGAGCACTTGGGCTTGATTTCCTTCAGAATTGATAGGTTTGTTCTCCTTGCAGTCCAGGGGACTCTCAAGAGCCTCCTCCAGCACCACAATTCAAAAGCATCACTTATTCGGCGGTCAGCCTTCTTTATGGTCCAGCTCTCACTTCCATACATCACTACAAGGAAAACCATAGCTTTGACTATGCGGACCTTTGTCAGCAAGGTAATCTCTCTGCTTTTTAAGATGCCATCTAGGTTCATCATCGCTTTCCTCCCAAGAAGCAGGCATCTTCTAATTTCATGGCTGCTGTCACCATCTGCAGTGATCATGGAGCCCAAGAAAGTAAAATCTGTCACTGCCTCCATATCTTTCCCTTCTGGTTGCCAGGAGGTAATGGGACCGGTGGCCATGAGCTTAGTTTTTTTTTTTTATGTTGAGCTTCAGACCGTTTTTTGCAGTCTCCTCTTTCACTCTCATTAAGAGGTTCTTTAATTCGTCCTCACTTTCTGCCATCAGAGTGGTATCATTTGCATATCGGAGGTTGTTGATATTTCTTCCGGCAATCTTAATTCTGGTTTGGGATTCCTCCAGTCTGGCCTTTCATATGATGTATTCTGCATATAAGTTAAATAAGCAGGCAGACAATATACAGCCTTGTCGTACACCTTTCCCAGTTTTGAACCAATCAGTTGTTCCATATCTAGTTCTAATTCTTGCTTCCTGTCCCACGTATAGGTTTCTCAGGAGATAGATAAGGTGGTCAGGCACTCCCATTTCTTTAAGGACTTCCCATAGTTTGCTGTGGTCCACACAGTCAAAGGCTTTTGTGTAGTCAATGAAGTAGAAGTAGATGTTTTTCTGAAACTCTCTGGTTTTCTCCATAATCCAGTGCATGTTAGCAATTTGGTCTCTAGTTCCTCTGTCCCTTCAAAATCTAGCTTGTACTTCTGGGAGTTCTCGGTCCACATACTGCCTATCTTGGAGGATTTTGAGCATAAGCTTGCTAGCATGCGAAATTAGTGCAATTGTACGATAGTTGGAGCATTCTTTGGCACTGCCCTTCTTTGCGATTGGGATGTAGACTGATCTTTTCCAGTCCTCTGGCTACTGTTGAGTTTTCCAAACTTCCTGGCATATTGAATGTAGCACCTTAACAGCGTCATCTTTTAAGATTTTAAATAGTTCAACTGGAATGCCATCACCTCCACTGGCCTTGTTGTTAGTCAAGCTTTCTGAGGCCCACTTGACTTCACTCTCCAGGGTGTCTGGCTCAAGATCAGCAACCACATTATCTGGGTTATCCAGGATATCCAAATCTTTCTGGTATAATTCCTCTGTGTATTCTTGTGACATTTTCTTGATGTCTTCTGCTTTTGATAGGTCCCTCCCATTTTTGTCCTTTATCATGTTCATCTTTGCACAAAATATTCCTTTAATATCTCCAATTTTCCTGAACAGATCTCTGGTTTTCCCTTTCTATTATTTTCCTCTATTTCTTTACATTGTTCGTTTAAGAAGGCCCTCTTGTCTCTCCTTGCTATTCTTTGGAAGTCTGCATTCAATTTTCTGTAACTTTTCCTATCTCCCTTGCATTTTGTTTCCCTTCTCTGCTATTTGTAAGGCCTCGTTGGACAGCCACTTTGCTTTCTTGCATTTCCTTTTCTTTGTGATGGTTTTTGTTGCTGCCTCTTGTACACTGTTACAAGCCTCTGTCCAAAGTTCTTCAGGCATTCTGTCCACCAAACCTAGTTCCTTAAATCTGTTTTTCACTTCCACTGTGTATTCAGAAGGGATTTGGTTTAGATTATACCTGACTAGACCAGTGGTTTTTCCTACTTTCTTCAGTTTAAGCTTGAGTTTTGCTATAAGAAGCTGATGATCAGAGCTACAATCAGCTCCAGGTCTTGTTTTTGCTGACTGTATAGAGCTTCTCCATCTTTGGCTGCAGAGAATATAATCAATCTGATTTCGGTATTGCCCATCTGGTGATTTCCATGTGTAGAGTCGCCTCTTGTGTTGTTGGAAAAGAGTGTTTGTGATGACCAGCTTGTTCTCTTGACAAAACTCTATTAGCCTTTGCTCTGCTTCATTTTGAACTCCAAGGCCAAACTCCGTACTTTAGCATTCCAATCCCCTATAATGAGAAGAACATCTTTCTTTGCTGTCAGTTCTAAAGGTGTTGTAAGTCTAAAGGTGTAAGTTCTAAACGTGTTGCCCATGAAGGAGAGCAGGTCTATACACTACACCGAAAATGATCTTTTGCCAGATTTCTAGATTTTTAGAAGGAATCTCTTGACAAAGTGGTTAAACTGTTGTACTGCAGCTAGAACCCTGCTCATGACCCAGGTACAATCTTTCTCACCACCTCTTAGCTGATGTCTTTTATCTCTTGACTCCCTGCTTTAGAATTCCAGTCCTGTATAATGAAAAGAACATTTTTCTTTGGTGTCAGTTCTAGAAGGTGTTCTAAGTCTTCATAGAATTGGTCAATTTCAGCCTCTTCAGCCTCAGTGGTTGGTGCATAAATCTGTATTACTGTGATGTTGAACAGTCTGCCTTGGATTTGTATTGAAATCATTCTATCATTTCTGAGATTGCATCCTTGTACAGTTTTCCCCACTCTTTTGTTGACTATGGGGGCTACTCCATTTCTTCTATTGGATTCTTGCCCATAGTAATACTGAAGATAATAATCTGAATTGAATTTGCCCATTCCCGTCCTATTTAGTTCACTGACACCCAGGATGTCAATGTTTATTCTTGCCATCTCCTGTTTTACCACATCCAGCTTACCAAGATTCATAGATCTTACATTCCAGGTCTCTATGCAGTATTTTTCTTTGCAGCATCGGACTTTCCTTTTACTTCCAGGCATGTCCGCAGCTGAGTGTCCTTTTGACTTTGGCCCATCCGCTTCATTAGCTCTGGAGCTACTTGTCCTCCGCTCTTCCTCAGTAGCATGTTGGACGCCTTCCAACCGGAGGGGCTCATCTTCCAGCATCATATCTTTTAGCCTTTTTTTTCTATTCATGGAGTTTTCTTGGCAAAGATACTGGAGTGGCTTGCCAGTTCTTGCTCCAGGTGGACCACATTTAGTCAGAACTCTCCACTATGAACTGTCTGTCTTGGATGTCCCTGCATGGCATAGCCCATAGTTTCTCTGAGTTACTCAAGTCCCATTGCCATGACAAGGCAGTGATCTATGAAGGGATACATGTACAGAGCACATAAATATGTACCAGACCGTAACATATTAAGCTCTAATTAGAGGGCTTTGTAATCACATTTGACTGGACTTGGTTATAGAGCTACTGTAATTGGGAGCCTGGCCTTATCAACACTCCTTATTATGAGGACTTTATAAACAAGTTCAGCTACTTATGCTATAACAAATTCTTCATGCCTTTTTTAAAGATTATGTGGGAAGGTCTGACATATTTCCAGGTACATTGGAGACATTAGGGTTGGAATTTATGTAAATAATCAGATCTCTTGCTTTAGTGCCACATGCAATATAGATGAAGTCCTGAACAGGGATTACTCTGAGGAAACACCCCAAGGAAACATAGCTATCTGCCTCTGCTGCAGTTGCACCCTGTAGGCAAATAATGGCTTATGAAAATCTAAGGACACTTTTCTATTTCAAAGTTTGAAGGGCACATTTGAATTTAGGATTGACGTGAACTGGAAGCCTCACTTTCTAGAAATCATTTGTCTTTGTATTTTTTGAAAAAATTAAGAACACGGCAATGAGTTATAATTTTAGAGTAGGTAGGTGTCACCATGGAACCCCTTGCCACAGGATGTAGTAATGGCATATGGCCTAGATGCCTTTAAAAGGGGATTGGACAGATCTCTGGAGGAAAAGTCTATCGCAGGTTACAAGCCATGATAGGCATGTATAATCTCCAGGCTTAGAAGGAAGGTATTTCAAAATGCCAGATGCAGGGGAGGGGTATCAGGAGACAGGTATCTTGTCATCTTGTGTGCTCCCAGAGGCGTCTGGTGGAGCCACTGTGAGATACAGGAAGCTGGACTAGATGGGCCCTTGGCCTGATCCAGCAGGGCTCTTCTTATATTCTTATATTCTTATGTTCTTATTCCAACGTTGATTTTTTTAAAAAAATAGTGCTAATTTGTTGTACAAAACTGTAAGCAAACATCTGAGAATCTTTCTTTCTTTCTTTCTTTCTTTCTTTCTTTCTTTCTTTCTTTCTTTCTTTCTTTCTTTCTTTCTTTCTTTCTTTCTAGTCAATTCTGTTTACTGCCTTGAAAAGGGCACTAAATACATTTATGACTGACTAGGGGAATTATTCTCTCTGCCGCAGTCTCTCAGATTAAGCTGTTGGCCTTTGCTATGATGTTAAGCAATGTCCTTCATGGTATTGCAATTCAGTTAAAAATAGATTATTGCCAAAACTGCTTGTACAGATTGACATTTTCACGACATGCTTCCTGCTGGCTTCACATTTTGTTAGATCCCTGTCACCTGAATATTTTGCGATACATATTTGCAATGTGGCACCGCTTCTTCCAAAAGATTAGAAACCCTCGCCAGTCCTGTGAGACTTGTGTCAGCATCTGATTTCATGCACAAGGTAATCTTTAAATATTAATATGGAGCAAGGTCATGCTCCTTTTAACCCTCAAAATGGAGTTAGTAAATCATGATCTGGCAGTAAAAAAAAAAGTAATATCCAGGCCACATAACTCTTTCTTTAGGGCAAAATCTAAACCCAAACTAAACTAAATTGGCTGCAGCATTTGTTCGTGTTTCTGTGTGTGCATATATATCTTGTATAACAATCTTTTTAAAAAAAGAAACAAACCAATAATAAAATTGCATGTTAGAAAATTTTGTGGCATAGCCTGAAACCTGGAAAGGGAAAGGAGACTCTTGCTGTGATCCAGAGCAAGAGAGAAGGAAGGCTATGCATATATGTAGATATGTGGCCTGAAGTAAACTCACCGTCTCTGGAGGATTAAATTTTGGCCAACTTTATTATGAACACAGAAAAATCTGGTGCTGATAAAACAGCTTTGGGCACTACTGCTCATAGCTCATAGGCTACCTGATATATATTTTTTAAATAGTACATTTGTCAAGAAACTGGAAAATAGGGAACTATGGTTTTGATTGCCTTTTGAAACAAAGGCCTTGTAGTTCATGCTGGGCACAAGCAGGTCACAAAAAGGCAATGTCCATTACAGTAGTGCCTCGTTTAACGATGATAATCCGTTCCAGGAAAATCTCTGTTAAGCAAAAACATCATAAAGTGAAATTAAAAAGCCCATTGAAACGCATTGAAAACCCCTCAATGCATTCCAATGGGCTAAAAACTCACCGTCTAGCGAAGATCCTCCATACGGCGGCCATTTTCTGTGCATGTGTAGTGAGGAATCCGTCCCTAAACACAGCGGGGCACCATTTTAAGCACCCGGTGGCCATTTTGAAAACCCGTCGATCAGCTATTTCTGATCGTCGTAAAGCGAAAATCGGTTCCCAAAGCAGGGAACCGATCATTGCTAAGCGAAATTCCCCCATTTAGACCATCGTTTTGTGATCACAATTGCGATCGCAAAAACATCATCATAAAGCAGATTCGTTGTAATGCGGGGCAATTGTTAAGCAGGGCATAACTGTAATGGGGATGCTATAACATCTGTGCCTTATCTCTGTGAGAGTGGGCGCTCCAAAGCCAGAACTTTCTCCTCGGTAATGAACTTACAGTATGAGCAACTAGTGGTTTAGAGGTCAGTGCCAGTTCGTAGCAATCCCTTCCCCTGCCTCCCTGGCCAATGACTCCCTCACCAGTCAGAGCGCACTCCTCTCCTCCTCCTCGTCTGTTCAACCAGACTCCGGCAGGAGCATGGGTTTGCCTGTCTTGCCTCCTTGTCTGAGTGGACAATCAGCCAAGGAAGTGGAGCTGGGAAGCCAGTGCTCCTGCTGGAGACTGGTCAAACAGCCTGAGCGGAGGACGAGAGGAGCACTTGCTGGCTGGTAAGTGGAGGATCCAGCCAGGGAGGCAGGGGAAGGGAACGTGCTGTGCCTGTGGTGCCGCACGCATGAACTGGCACGAACTTCTGAACTGAGGTTCGCGCCCATCTCTGTTCCATATCATTTCTAATTAAATAAGGTAGATACCCTCACCTGGATGACTGAGAATCTTCACAGATACATCAAGTAGAGTTATTTAGCACTACTGTTGCTTTTATTATTAAACTGCATTCATAGAATGAGCTCTCCAATAATTTAAATACAAGAAAGAACAGCCCAAATAAAAATAGGAAGCAGAATTTCCCCCTCTCCCCACCCCCCCATTGGTGTTAGAAGAATCGACTTCCCAAGGCTGTAGAAATGTATTTGGACTCTTCCAAATGTCCAAAAGAGGCAGGGAGGGAAACATACAAATGTAAACAAAGGTCACTCTGAATAAAACTAGAACAGATGCTAAAAGCCTACAGGATCTTTAGAAAGAAAACCTAGTTTGGTTTTTAAAAAAGACATTGTGCTTGAGTAGAGCAGAACTGATGGAAAATAATTAGCTTGATTTTAAATATCCTCTTAAAAATACACTGTAAATTTCTCTACTCCCCAGGAGAGCAATATAGGCTCTCTGAAAGCAAGGCAACGGCTCTTACAGCTTAGCAAGTGGCAGACAGAATTATTTAACAAGTCCTAGACTTTGTTTGCTGGGCTAAAAGAGGGGAAAATATAGGGAGGGGGGGTCTGTCTAAAGTTTCAGTCAATATTTACCCTCTTGGGTTAATAAATTGTGATCCTGGCCTTCAGCAAAAGTCAATATCTCCTGATTATTATATGTATGTACCCTCTTTCCCTTCCTTATTTGCCCAGGTTCATCATATAATGAGTCAACAGTTTTTGGCCGCAGCTTCACTTTAATTGCAAATGTCTGGACGGAGGAATCATTCATCTCTCAGAGAAGCAACAGAAATGACTGAAAACCAGACATGCAATGGATAATGCCCGTCTCCTCTAGAAGCAAAGCAAAGCAAAGCAAAGTTTACTGCTTATATACTGCCCCATAGTGCTTAAAACTCTCTCTTGGTAATTTACAGTTTAACTATGCAGGCTAAACATTGTCCCCCACCCCCCCCAGCAAGCTAGGCACTCAGCTTACGAACCTCAGGAGGATGGAAGGCTGAGTGAACCTTGAGTCGGCTAACTGAGCCTGTGATTGAACTCAGGCCATGAGCAGAGTCTTCACTGCAGTACTGCAGTCCGTGAGGCTCTCCTTTAGATCCTGCAGGCTTTTAGCTGTTTTGGCTCCAAGGCTCACATTTTGGAGTCCATTCTCTAGGCTACACACTTTGTGGAGAAGCACCCATTCAAAAAGCAACATTCAGAGCTGAAGTTGTGAATACTTACAGAGAAGATAACCAGTTTCAGTGAAATTTACAGTTGTGTGACTTGGAGAATCTTAGGGAGTGTGTGAAACCTCAGGAATGGGATGCTGTCCATGGGGCATCCCTAGATGTGGGGATTCAGTCATGGCTTCAGACAGGGCATTTACACATGTGCAATTGCATGGTTTTTCTTTTTTCATTATTGTGCATGCTCTAGAACTTGTGGAATTCACAAGTGGGCCATCAAACTCAAGATACACAGCATTAGCAGCCTGACACCATTTTGCTATGTTTGGTAAAGGGTCTTCCCCCCTTTACCATCACAAGACCCTGCCCCCTCATTTCAGGCTTTGGTTCTGAGATCTCTGGGAATGGTTGGTGCAAATTCAGGTGAACCGCAAACTGGAGCAGGGCCGTTGTGAGATCCTTTATCTAGACAAAGCAGATCAGTAAATTGTACCCATCTTTACCTCTGATCCAGGACAAGATGCAGCAGCCTGGGGGGGTTATATTTTCCATTGATATGAGTGGAGACTGCTCAAGAAAATGGGTCCTTATACACAACTGCCAGGAGAGAACTTTCCTCATCAGGAGAACTTTGCAGCGATGGTTCCCTTAGTTCCCCTCACCTTCTCCATATCCCTCACTGTGAGTGAGTGAGATATTATTTATTTATTTATTTATTTATTTATTTAATTTATATGCCGCCCACTCTACCCAAAGGTCTCTGGGCGGCTTACAACAATTAAAATTCAATGGAATAAAATAAAATGATTAAAATACAATTAAAATACAATTAAAATACAATTAAAATTGCCATCATTAAGACCCACAGTTAATGTTATTTCAATTAAAAGCCTTCTGGAACAGGAAGGTTTTGACCTGGCGCCGAAATATCATCAGTGTCGGCGCCAGGCGAATTTCAGTTGGGAGGGCGTTCCATAGTCTGGGGGCAGCTGCCGAGAAGGCCCTTTGTCTACAAGCCATCCCTCTTACCTCCTTGAGGGATGGCTCTTTCAAAAGGGCCCCCTGGCTAGATCTTAACAGCCGGGTAGGCTCATATGGAAGGAGGCGGTCCTTCAAGTATCTATTAGTGCTTGATACCGGTACTTGTGTGTTGGCTGGTAACACTGGAAGTGGACATTTAAAACAACAACAATTTTTAAAAATCAACATTTTCTATATACACTCTGCAGCTCAAAAGAGGGATGGAAGTATCGCCTCTGTCATGAAATACATCACCAGAGCCGCGGCAACTGTTTAAGGGTCTGGAGGCCAGGCCAGTTTGAACTTAATGTTAGATCTCATCTGCTAATTCTGCATTTCTCAATAGCAGGACACTGTGTTCTCATTATAACACCACATTTAACAAACCAGCTATGAAGCCCAAAAGAAATATTTTAAAATAAGAATATTTAGGTGTGAGATTGGAATGTAAAAAGAGGACAATTTTGGTTTTCTTTGCAAAAAGTTAGACAGTGAGCATTCAGAGCTCCCCTGTTGTAGAGCCACGTGTAAAGAGGCACCAACAAGCTGAGAAACCAATGTGGCATTATCAGCAATTTAGCCCATCTATCTGTAGAATGGCAAATTCAGCCCAACAGAGTGATTAAAAAACTGGGTCCCCAGATGTTGTTTACCAATGGAGGAAATCCAGAGTTAAAGCATTGTTAAGAGATGACTCTCCAATCTATGTTAAAAAATTTCCAAAGAACTGAACCCATCATCTTCCAAAGTAATCCATTCAATTGTTAAGCAGATCTTACCATAAAGGCAGATTTCCTAATGAGTAGTTGGGATTTCCTTCTTCATAATTTGAATTCACTGATCAGAGTCTTACCCTCTGGAACAGCAGAAATCAAGCCGGCTCTGTTCTCTATTCTAGTCAGTTCTGAAACTTCAGCTGGTGCAAAGCTCTGCAGCCAGACTACTGAGAGGGGTCAGCTACAGGGAGCATATAATGCACCTGTTACAAGAACTGCACTGGCTATCAGTCTGTTTCTGGGCCCAATTCAAAGTGCTGGTCATTACCTATAAAGCCCTATATTGCTTGGGTCCAGGCTACCTGAAGGACCATATCTCCCTATGTGCGCCTTCTCGGCAATTGAGATCAGCAGTGGAGGCCCTCCTCTCGGTCCCATTGCCAGCACAAGCACAGCTGATGGGGACACAGGAGAGGGCCTTCTCTGTGGCAGCTCCCAGGCTATGGAACGCTCTCCCTCGGGAGATCAGGATGGCCCCTTCCCTTTTATCCTTCTGAGAAAAGCTAAAGACCCATCTCTTCAGGCACGCTTTTAACAGTTGTAATTGAATCCCTGAACAGGGATTCAATTATTTAACAGATAATTTTAATATTTTTCATGTTTTAATCTTTTAATTGTATTTTAATCCATATATTGTTTAATTTGTCTTTTAATATTTAACTTATTGTGTTTTTAATTGTGTGAATTTTAACGTTGTGAGCCGCTCTGGGTTCCTTGTTGGGAGAATTGCTGCAGAAGAAGACGAAGACGAAGACGAAGACGAAGGAGAAGGAGAAGGAGAAGGAGAAGAAGAAGAAGAAGAAGAAGAAGAAGAAGAAGAAGAAGAAGAAGAAGAAGAAGAAGAAGAAGAAGAAGAAGAAGAAGTCTGTCTTTTGATACAGAAGATATTGCCTCCCAGTTCTTCCTCTCTCCTCCAGGCTAACCATACTCAGTTCCATCAGCTGCTTCTCAATAGGTTTGATACGGAGGCATTTTACCATCAAAGTCACCTCCTCAACTGATGAACACATATATGTGAGTGACCAACTCAATAAAATGTGTTGTTTGTTATTGATTTGAAAGACTTGGCAACCTTATTAACTTCCAGATATTTTATATACAATAAACTTTTTGAACAAACACCTCAGACAGCAAAAATGCTGTAGTAAAAATATCTTGTGAGGCTTTTATGACCAGAAGAGCCAGGGCCAATTTTAAGGGGGTTCTGGGAAACTTGCCTTCCCATGGTTCTCCCAGTGCCTCTTTGGGTCTTGCCTGCACATTGTGACCATGGAGTCAAGCTACCAAACCTTCCATGTAGCAGCAATGACTGGCATTGTCCAAATAAGCAGTGGTTCCTCTTGCCTGTGCTCCTGTCAGCACTGCTTGCTGTTTGATATGCAGAGGAGGAGAACCAGCCCATACAAAATGTTACTTTATGAATAGTAATAATAGTGCCCTCTATAATAGCCTCTCTGAGCCCTTACATTTACCCAAGTATGCCATGTGTGGCTTGCAGACCGATCAGCAGTGCTGACTCCACCACTTCTGAGAAGTGGGTCAATGTCTCACTTATTCTTTCATTCAGTCATTCCTGATATATATAAGGCAGTCTTTAGTTGCAACTGGGGACAAGGTGGCTCGTTTGGAGTTTGGATTCAGGGAGACCTGCCTCCAGTGCCTGCCTCTATCTCTCTACAGAGTACACAGATTGTCTTTGAGAAAAAGGAGACCTGGAAGTGCGGGGAATATGTGAATGGAGCTGAGCAAAGGAAGAGTTCTCTCATTAGCTGTGTCTGTCATGAACAGTTGCTATGGAATGGTGCCATCAAAAGAAACAACAGTGCCAACAAACGGATCAAAAGGGAAAGCCATGTCATTTTGTGCAGTTCTCTTTCTTATTTAATACAAGAACTTGCCAGTCTCTTTTTCATCAGTTTAAAGAGTACAGTACTGGTACTACTAGGTAGTACTGCCCACTAGGCTTGCCACATATATATTTTACCCATGTCTAAAATGTGGTAATTGGATGAGTCTCCATTAACAGCTTTTCAGCCCCTGGTACAGGCATTCAGACAGAACATTGTTTAATTGATTAGGTATTGGTTAACAACACCATTGCATATTTCTGTGTCCACATAGATCCTGCACCCAAGAGAAGTCTCCTGTCTATCAAGTGGGTAGACTGTCTCTATAAGCCAAGGGGCATGGAATGAGATTTTTTAAAAAAAACAATTCTGTCAGAGATAGCTTGAAGTGAGAAGGAGGGAAGAGATAAATATGTCTACAGTGCAAACAAACACTTTACTGTACAAGGGAATTAATACAGTTGCAAGACCTATTGACACCTGTGAGGTAATTTGCATAGTTTTCTTATGAAGTCCATATGCTTGGCGTTGATTTTCTTTTAGTTCCCATCTTCACATCCAGTCTGGGCCCACTTAGGTAATGCATGTATGTGGGGAGGGGCAGTATTACTGTTAAGCACAATGGGCTCAGGCATAAGATTTTGGAGGTCATGAGAAAAATGTAACCTGTGAGTATTAGCTAGAAAGATTTTCTGCCTTGTGGATCAAATAAAGTTGGCGAGCTTTAGGTCCTACAGAACATAATCAGTGTTGGTTAGCAGTAGGCGCAATTTGCTACTCTGCCTCAGGCAGTAAAACATCTTGCATTGGTCTTATCTCTGGAGAGAGAGGAGGGAAAACTCAACTCTTTGTTTGCTTATACTTCTTAAACATTCACATGTTTATTCACTTATTTTAAACAGCATGCATTACTTGAATATATTTCCTGTGTCCAATTAAGCATGCTTAAACATTTTTTTTTTGCAGGGATTTGTAATGTGCCCATTTTTCTATGTATATTTTTCAAATGTACACATGAGGGGAGATGTTCACAACCACAAGTCAGTGTGAGGATTCCAGAGTCCAATCTGGATCTGTACCACAGGAAGTGCAGATCAAAACATGGCCATCAAAATTTCGTTCGAAATGAGATTCCTGGCATGTCTGTTTTCTACAGCTTTGCTTCAAAACCTTTTGACAGTAAATTATACTTTCTTAAATACTGGCTGAAATCCAGAAATAAATGGCAACTAGGGTGGGCCCATTGCATCAGTGGGGATTGAATGAGTCAAGCGCTCTGTAAGTTCCATGAATACAAAGGGCTTTCTCTAGTTGCAACTTACTACTGGATTTCAGTCACTGTGTGATACCACTTTGGTTATATGTGAAAAAATGTGGTAAATATTGCAGTGAATAGGACATACCTGGGCAAAGTGCAGCCCGAGGGCCACACACAGCCCGCGAGCCACCCCTGTCCAGGCCGCAGACAGTTTTGAACATCAAAACCATTTATAGCTTTTTGTCTAAAGTTGATCAGTTGCTTATCTTTAACATACCACAAAAAACCTCTTTAGTATTTGTGAAGATTAGCAAGTTTAAAATAAAAACAATCATAACATCACTGTTTCATTTTATTTTTAAGTAAGTTGGTTCAGCCCCCGAACACAGTTCAGATTTTTCATATGGCCCCCTTTATAGAAATGAATTGCCCACCCTTGGAATAGGAGGATTGCAAACCTCAAGACAATGTTTTCCCTTGGAGATGGAGCTCAAAGTTCTTCCATGTACAACATTTGTTTTGTCCCCTTTACTGCACTTTGTATAGGTTTTTACTGTGATTTGTATCCACAAAGTTTACCCCTCCCCTATAGTGGAGTCATGGAAACAAGAAAGTTCCTCCAAGGTGGGGAGGGAGCAAGGAAGTCACCTGTACATGTGTGCAAGTGCATGCTGTGTAGACTTTGTCTGTTTCCCATAATTTCCCTTCCATCATTTGGAACAAAGAGGAAGGCAATGAAAGAGAGTCTGCTTTTCTCATACCCCCTTGTTTCCAGATGCACTCCTTTTTGCTACTGTAGTACACTAGCAGGGAAAGCCAGAAGTGTGCATATGTCCCCCTTACATCTTGCAATGATTATAAGCCTGCACAGCATGCCGTGTCCATATACACACAGAGAAAGTTCAGCCTTTCCCTCCCTTGGTACTAAAGCAGCATCGAGGAAATATTTTTAAAAAACCAAAAGAAAAGCAAACTCTTGTTTTGCTGTCATTTCCATTACACTGTTTGCAAGAAGAACAGGGAAGGAAGGAGACAGTAGGAAACACACTGCTCCCAACACACACACACAAACACAAACTAATAGATATGCTTAAGAAGGCATTGGACTTGAGAGGGAAACAATATAGCACTGCACTCTGCTACTGATACAAAGTGGTACAAAATAAACCAACAAGTGTGGAAGGGGACCAAACTTTACAGGAATTCACAGGGAAGAAAAAAAACAAAAACAAAACCCAGTACATACCTAGATAAGAATGCCGTGTGGATGCCAGGAGTGCTCCAGTTATGTATGATGCTGAATGGAAAATTAAAGGGTTACAAAGAGTAACCTTAATGTTAAAAGAAGCAAATCAACATAGTGGCAATTCACAATTTACCAAACAACTAGTATGACAGAAACAAAGGGGGAAAAATCTCATCCTAGTCCCTTGAGTGCAGATGTTATGCTTCTCTAAAATATCATGATGATTGGCTCATCCAAAAAAAAAAAAAAGGGGCTGGAAATTCTAAAGTACAATTTGCTTCTTGGTTTTGTGTGTGTGTGTGTGTGTGTGTGTAAATGCTGTCCATTTGCCATGTAAGAAGACTATAAAGACAACACATGAGCACAGAAACCAAAGGGCAGCTCTTCATGTGATATTTAATCTAAAGAATGCAAATATAAGGAAAATGAAGAAAAGGTTCATCCGTAACAGTCTATATTGACAGATAAAACATGCTACCCCTGACCAGATTATTCTCTTGTGATCTGAAACTAACCCAATTTTAACATGTATTCTCATTGGCTGGAGACAGCTACATTAACAGAGAACATGCATATGTGAAGTCATCACCAACTGAAACCAGGAGATTACATTTTATTTCTGTTCTCTTATTTTAAGATCTATCTCTTGGAAACACATGCATGAGATATACATGTCAACCTGATTCCATACTCTGAGAGTCTCCCCCCCCCTCAGGAATAATGGCTGATTAAGAAATTAGTATGCTACTAAAAGGATGACCTCTCTCTTTATCCTTTGGCTGCATGGCATGTAGCTATGCATCTGATGAAACTGGGAAAGAAGAATTTCACCTTAGCTTAATTAAAAGCTGCTAGTGTACATATACTACATTTTTTTTCAGGTAGACAGTAGAATAGTTCCACCAGGTTTCTAAAAGAGAGTTGGTGTGAAGCAGAAACTGATGTGGCTAAGAAATGGGGGTACATTTTGCTATTTTCTCAATCTTAGCCTCTCTGCTTATACCCTGGGAGGGTGGGGAATTATCCCTTTCAGAGTTGCTAAAAGGATTAAAACTAAACAATGCATGTGAAGGGCTTTGGAAACTAAAAACATTATTGTTATTGTTTAGCATGTGCACTGTCTTTGAATCAATGTGTAAAGATAAACCAAATCAGGAATATTTTAGCATTTTTTGCAGCAACCACAGGGCAAAGCAAAGAGTCTCTGGTCATTCACAGGACAGACCAGCACCCTGTAGGTCCCTTGTGTTAAGTCCAGCATTCCCACATTATGAATCAAAGCAGAGAAAGTAAAGGAGAAGCTAACAATGATGAAAGAAAGAAAGCTTTACCTTAGAAATGAATCTCCCTTGCCTTACATTCTGCAAAGTCATTGATTAGGTCATCAAAGTCTAGTAACCGTACCATCACTAATTTCAGATCTACTAATTGCAATCCTAGCCAGCTGGATAGTTTAGTGGTTTAGGTATCTGGCTGCAGAGCAAAAGGTTGAGAGTTGCTTTCCCCATTCTGCCTCCTGCACAGCCTGGGTAGCCTTGGGCAAGCTGCATATTCCCAGAGTTAAACCACCATCACCACCCCGGAAAAAGTGAGTACCAGGAAGCCCAATTTTTATAACAATTTAGTGGTCCAATAAAGATATTAGTTATCCCTCTTTCCCCCTTTGCTTTAATTCATGTGACTAGCAGAATATTGGGGAAGGAACAAAATATGTGCTCAGGAAGAAAAGGACTAGCAAATGGCAAGTGAAAAATGAACAATTTTAGACCATATACTTACTGCGCTTTTCACATTCAGAGCACTGTGTTGTTAATTTTGTAATTATCTGGTTAAGTGTGGATTTATGTCCATATATTGCAATGTCAAGATGTGATATTTTGTATTAAAATAATTAAAGGAGGTGTAGAAAATCCAATTCTGCAGATTGTACTTTGAAAAATGAGGTTTGAACAGCAGTTTATTAAGAGTAGCTACAAAACAATCGGCCAGCTCTCCAGCCAGGCCTGGGAGCAAGGCCATTATCCAATAACATTACAAAAAACTTTACCTTGGGGCTGACAGTTGGACGTATTCATGTTGCAATGTGATAATATGACCGGAGATGGGATTCGCAGGTCCTAGAATTTGCACTGTCTGTAGCTACAGTACTCTGGTTTTAGAGGACCTTGGTTCATCAGATTCTTTATTTTCCAAGCCTTTATTCTCCAGACTTTGCAAAATTTTAGGATGTGTATCATCATAATGTCAGTTTGCCAGATTCTGAGTTACAAGCCCTTGTAGTTACAGAACAAACAATAGATATTCCTATTATAAAATTCCTGTTGGTGCACCAGGCCTTTGGACCTCTGGGCCCTACAAAAAGGATTGTTGATAGTTGTTCAAGGAGAGATAAGGATATAAATAATATCCATTAAAAAAAGCCAGAGCAAGGAGCAAAGGATGCCAGGAGAACACTGTTAGAGGGGAGCTGGAGGAGTAAGAAATTTTTACCAAATGCAGATATGATTTTATAATTGCTTATGCTCCAGTCTTTTAATTACATAGTCTGTTAAGATACTTACATAAATATGACTTAATTGAGAGTTAATTTTTTATAACTTAGAGCGTATGTCTTTGTAATCCTTTTTATTATTAAGCATTTGTAACACTTTAGTTACAGTCTTACTATTCCACTCTTGAGCACCATATTAATTTTTATCAGAGCATTTTAAACTTTTGTTAGGGTAACGACTTATATTTTCCATTTAGTTCATTAAGTTTTCATAGTTATATTCCTATTAAGTTTTATAGTTAAGTTCTTTTGGCTATCTAACAGATCATTCAAAAGGTAAAACCAATATAGAACATTTAGATCTGCTTGCTTGGGCCTATGACATAAAAAGAAGTAGAGACTTCTGTGGACATTCAGTTCACCTGTCATGTATGGGGCAAAGAAGTTAAAGGATATTCAGGAGGGGGTAAATTGTACAAAGCGCAAAATATTTCACTGGGTCATATTGGTCTTAACCTTTGGGGGATAAATGTCAGTGGTGATAAACACGGGCGCTTGATTTTTCCCTGGAGGTCTATAAAGTTCTGTAGGACTCTCAGGGATCAGATTCCCTGACCTAACAGTAAAAGCGTGAAAGTAAAAATGCATCCATAACATATAGAATGTCATTTCCCCCCAGAATATTCTCTTTTGGCTTAAAATGTTTGTGTGTGTGGAGGGGGGGGGAAATGGAAGGAGAAAAAGATTCATGGACTACATGACATGGCTGGCTACTGGCTAACAAGTCTTACCATATTTTGAAAGTACAGTACTTTCTAAGTATTATGGCAATTCATATGATTGTTTCTTGCTCATATATACATGTAGGTTTACATATGTATATATGTATAATTGTGTGTGTGTGTGTGTTTGTATGTGCGTGCCATGCCTTTCCAGATCTAAATCTTATTCATAGCTCCTTTTGATTTGGCCAAGCTGCTCTCAGGCATGATGGCTAGTTTTCAGAAGGTCAGTTGTCATTGGGACGGTGGGATGGTATAGTCAATAAACCAACAGTTACCACAGGCACATACCAGTCTTGCAACCAAGGGAAAAAATACCCCTACACTCCAAAAGAACACTCTTGGATAATGCTATAGGTCTGAACCAAGCCAAGCCAAATTTTTCTGGAGGAGAAGGAGAAAAAGCTTATCCAGTTATGTGCTTAAAAATTGTGATTGCATATTCTATTGCACACTTGTTGTTTTTCAGGTTTAAGAACATATATACAGCTGGAGTGAATGAGCCATGGGAATGAGGTAATATGATTTGAAAGCTCTTCAAATCCACCACGTTGGTGGAGGGGGTGTGGGACACAGAAATATCCTATCTTTTAGCCAGTGAGATATGATAAAGAATTTGGTGTCAGAGTCAGAGTCAGCTTAAAAAAAAAAAGACTTCCACCATTATCATTTGGATCCAAAGAAATATATTTGATATGAATATAATATACAAACACACACACATATAGTAAACACAGACATGCCTTTTTTTAAAAAAAAATCAATATCCTGTTTTACTGGACAATTGCAACCTCCTTGGGTCAGCAAACCTCACTACCGATTTTGTCAGGAACCAATATCTGCTTATGACTCACCTTCATGTTTAGACACTTGCCACAAATTCTTCAGAGCATTCCCTGACCCCCAGTGGAAGAGCAAATATGAATACCTCCAGACAGATCCTATTCTCCCTAGACTTACACATCTGTACAAAATAAGAGTTATATTTCTTCCACATTTCTACACAGCCAAAAACTAGTGGCTATGAAGCTCACTCTAAAAGAGAAGCAAGTTATTAAAAGACAATTCTGATTATTACAAAGAATTGCTTAGGTGTTGTTATTTTTACAATAGGCTTACAACTGACAAACTAACTCCAGCCTTTGTGTGAGTCAATATTCTTTCCTCCATAACTGTAACTGATCCATTGCTAACTAAAGGAGACAGGTTGTCTCTCAAAGACAGTTAAGCAACAAGCAGTATCAGTTTTCTAGAAAATTGTGTATATACACACACACAATTTATATGTGTGTGTGTGTGTGTGTGTGTGTGTGTGTGTGTGTGTGTGTGTGTATGTATGTATGTATGTATGTATGTATGTATGTATGTATGTATGTATGTATGTATGTATTTTTTGCACCATAAGACACACTTTTTTCCCACAAAACAGGGGGGTGGAAAGTCTGTGCGATTATATTTTCCTGTTTTCTTCTCCTAAAAAATTGGTGCGTCTTATGGAAAGGTGCATCTTATGGAGTAAAAAAAAATTCACTATATATGTAAATATATATATATATATATATGTATATGTATGTGTGTCTGTCTGTGTGTGTGTGTGTGTGTGTGTGTCACTTTGGCTTATTTGAATTTAACATCTAAGGGCATCTGGGGATGTTTGTCATTGTTGTTATGGGATGTCAATTTGCCTTTGACTTATGGTGACCTGTTGAAGGACGAGAGATCTGCAAAATGTCCCGTCCTCAACCCTGCTCAGCTTTTGTAAACAAAAGCCTGTGGTTCTCTTAGGGAGCCAATCCATCTCGTATTTGGCATTCCTCTTTGCCTGATGCCTTCCACCTTTCCCAGAAATACTATCTTTTCCAGCAAGTCTTGCCTTCTGATGATATGCTCAAAGCAGCCCAGCATCAGTTTCATCATTTTTGCTGCTAGAGATAGTTCAGGCTTGTTTTGATCTAGGACCCACTTGTCTTTCTCGCAATCCACAAAGCTCTCCTCCAGCATCATAATTCAAACAAATCATTTTTTTCCTGTCAGCTTTCTTCACTGTTCAGCATTCACACACATACACAGTGATCAGAAAGACATGGATGATCTTAATCTTAGTCTCCAGTGACACATCCCTGTACTTAATGATCTTTTCTAATTTCTTCATTGCTGCCCTTCCAAGTCTGAGTCTTCTTCTGATTTCTTGGCTTCAGTCTCCATTTGGACTGATGACTGAACTAAGGTATACAAAATCTCTTAACTCAATTTATTCATTGTCAATGTTAAAGTTATGTATTTTTTTCTCTTGCTCAATTAATGCTCAAATGCAGTCCTACTTTGGCATTGTCTTTTCCCACTTTCACTAAAAGTCCTTTCAAGTCATAGCTGCTTTCTGCCAGTAAGATGGTGCCATCTCCATATCTTAATTATTAATATTTCTTCAATGTTTTTTTATTTTCCTTCATCTGAATCTAGTCTGACTTTTTGTATGATATTTTGTGCATACGGATTGAATAAAGGAGATAAGACACACTCATGTCGGACACCTTTAACTACAGTAAACCATTTTGTCTCTCCATGTTCCGTACTAACTGCAGCTTCTTGTCCACAATACAGGTTATGCATTCTAACAATCAAGTGCTGAGGCACACCCATGTCTTTCAGAACAATCCATAGTTTCTTGTGATCCACATAGTCAAAGGCTTTGCTGTAGTCTGGACAGCATATACTGAACTTCTGAAACTCTTTGGTGCACTCCGGCAGCCGGAAGACATTTGCAATATGATCTCGAGTGCCTCTTCCTTTTGAAAATGTAGCTTGAGCCTCAAGCATTTCTCATTCTATATAAGGTAAAAGCCTTTGTTGCAATACCTTGAGCATCACTTTGCTTGCATGGGAAATGCAATTCTTCAAAACAAAACAAAAAAACCCTCCAGTTTATGAATGTGGGATATTGTGCTTCCGGACCCACAATTCAAAAAGTTTTCCTTTATGTTATTCTGTTGTATTTATTGTTGTACCCCTTGCTGTAAGCCGCCTAGAGTGGTCTATCGACTAGATAGGTGGGATATAAATAAATAAATAAATAAATAAATAAATAAATAAATAAATAAATAAATAAATAAATAAATAAATAAATAAATAAATAAATAAATAAATAAAAGCCAGGAAATGGCCCAATATTGCTACACAATATTGTGCCCACACTGCCAGTAGGAAAAAAGACCCCACATCTTACATAGCAAAGGGCAGCCTGAATGTTGACAACACCAATGACAGCTGTTAAGATGGCCTACAGGGTACCCTCTTCTACTCACTACCATTCACACTTGTTGAAAAACAGCCCTGACAATTGCTTTGTGTTTGGGTGAGAAGTGGTTAACTGATTTAAAAAAGGACTCAACTTCTGGGATTTTTCCCTTGTTGAGTGTCACTTTGTGAATGGTAGTCGTGCTGGGGCACTCCTGTTCAACAACTTGACCAGCTTGTGGAGTGTCTCAGAGTCCCAGGATTCCCCATATTGTTTCACACACATATGAAAAACTTAAAAAAAACACATACCCCATATCTAGCAGCTACTCTTACACCATTACCCCTCCCATAAACAACCTCCAGGTTTGGAAAGGAAGGGAAAAAAGATATTTATCCTACCAGTCACAAGCCTATTTCACAAATCTACAGGAAAACTGAATACATGATCTACAGCTACTGAATGAAAATCAGTCAAAAAAACTACACCCACACACTGAAGGATGTAACAAAAGCGAAACAAACTTTGTCTTGCATTGTGACTTGCTTTTACTTCCCCGTGTAGATATTCTGCCGAAAGCAAGCACTCAGAAAAGACATGTAGGAAATGGGCAGTTCAGCAAACAATTAAAAACATTAAACAAACAAGCAAAAAATTCCATCCTTAAGACAATAAGATTACTCTACACTGGCTTTCATTGTTGTTGCTCTGGAGGCAGAAGGTGATCCTCATTACCAACCTTGGGAGATGGGACATTTTTCTATATATTTTATAGTGACAGCTATGAAGAGGGGGAACTGCTACAAATGAAAGTTTCTATATTCAGGAACACACTTGTGTGATAGACTGGAAGCTATCTGCAAGTGCAGAAAACTCTCTTTTTTTTCCTTTTAAAATGGCTCCATTTAGGTGACATAATCCATCTGAGGGATGGCCTAATAGATCAACCTGCACTGGCCACGCATACCTTTTCACAGCATCTTTTGGTGTTTTCATATGTAACTGTTGATTGTCAAGTGACAACTGGAAGGTGCACTTGTTTCTGCTGATTAGCTTCTCCTGGACCTGGGGAGTTCCGATTTTTCTTTCCTGCAGCTTTTCAATTGGGGAGCTGATAACTGGAAAGTGTTGTGCGTATTACCTTAGTGGACACAAGAGTTTCAGTGCCTGTTCTGCATTTGTTCATTCTGGACTTGGAAAATATTGTGTCTTGTCATCCTTAGCCAGGCTTAAATTGGTATTTTTATCACAGGAATTCTGGCACGGCACCAAAGATTACTTGCTTACGTCTCATGATCAGATGTCAGCAATGTAAGCAGAGTTTGTTTGATTAAAAACCTGACACCCAAAGCTTATACCAACAGAAAAATAGCCAAGGATGGCTAAAACTGCAAAGAGGAAGAGAAATGAAATCAACAGTAGACCTTTATAGGGGAAATCATGTGTGCCAAAGGTACATGGTGTGTGTGTGTGTGTGTGTGTGTGTGTGTGTGTGTGTGTGTGTGTGTGTGTGTGTGTGTGTGTGTGTGTGTGTGTGTGTGTGTGTGTGTTTAAAAATAACAATAGATTTGAATCACATATCATAATTTAATACTATATCGTCAAAGAAGTACTAATTAAAACTTTGCAGGTTCACTTGGTCAAGTTTCATGGCTGGATGCACTGTGTGAAAGCATGCTCCAGTCGGCATTTATGAGATTAATTTGTAAGCTCTTCAGATTCAGAATCTCCAAGGTTTATGCTGTCTGCGTGCGGTTTTGCATAATGCAGTTTTATAGTGCTAAACCACTACCTATAAAGGGATTATTTTCATATTCAGCACATTAAAGATCTAGTGCAATTCACAGATACCATACTGTGCTTATGCCACAGATAACAGGTAAAATGTCTCCTGTTCTGATTAGCTGCAAAGCTAACATAAGATCCTGGATGTCTTGAGAAAGAATATCGCCTTGCTGAAATTAATTCCCCAATGGTTTTATTAAAGCCTGCAAATTGCATTATTTTCCCATCATATTTGAAAGTCTTCACTCCCTTAAAGGCTGCAGTAACCTGTGGCTTGCCATCTTCCCTGGAGTGTCTAGACATGGCATCGTAGATTTATGTGTGTGATCTCAGTGTGTTACAACATCACTCCTGACTAATGCATTATTACAATACTTACATATACTCCCCAGTGACACCATATTGATTAGAAAAATCTGCATATTCATACCATCTGTGCTTGAGAAAAGCAAAACATTCCTTGATAATGTCGGTCTTCATTGGAAGGAAAATTCAGAGGCTCCTAATAGAACAAACAGGGATTTGGTTTGAAGGCATCTCTCTGTATGTGTGTGTGTATGTTTGAAACTGCAAAATAGACTTACAGTAATACCTAGGAGGATTTAAAATGGCAACATTTCCTTGGAATTAAGAGAAATGAAAGAAGCTCTTGGTAATAAAGTGCAAAGAGAAAAAGTAAACATTCCCAGATTTGGGTCACAAGAGCAAAAGCGAGGGGTTAGAGATACATTTCAAGAACGTTATGTGTGATGCAATGGCAGTTTCTGTTCCATGAAGCCCAGAATCACCTGCAGCTTCATTCCCAGCCAGAGTCTAGAAGGAAGCTTGCAAAAGATGAATGAGGCCAAACTATCTAGGCCAGAATGCTTCTAGAAGATAGGAATCTGCTTATCTTTGATGGATTGCTTAACTTGATACTTTCTTTTATAAAATTTGACCACAAGACCATCAATCAAAGAAAAAACAAATCACTGGTTCAATTTTGGGGACATCGACATCCTGCCATCTTTGCAGCCACTCAAATCTCAAGGGACAGGTGGGGGAGGGGGAAGGAAAGGGGGCAGATGCTGGGGGTTGAGTAAAGATGATAAACATCTCATAGGAAGTCTATTCCCTAGAAGAAAACACTGTGCTACCTGGTCTGTGTAGATTTCCACACATCAGTTGCTCGAGTCTACGTTTTGCTGTGTTGTGTTGTGAACATGGGGTTGCCCAGTCTCATGGAAAGGCATGCCTCCAGGTGAACAGCACTGGAGGAGACATTTTGGTGTGTGATGTGGCTTTAAAGCCCATGAAGTGATTCCTCAACCCATTCCCAGCTACATCACGGTTCCCTTCAATCGGCATTGGTATGTATGTTGCTGTTGTGCAACACTGGTGCACCAAGAAGCCAAGAGGAAGGGGAGGGAGGAAGGGAAGGAGGGGAGAGCTGGTTGGCACATGCACATGGGCTCTTTGTGCCATTTGGATCAAGGCAGAGAGCGGATGCATTTCTATGACGTGTAACCTTTTGTTTCATTCTCCAAGGGATCATTTCCTGTGACATCACAAAGGCCCCAGTCCTTCACAACTGCTCACCTGTGTGATGTTACAAAGAAATCACAAGAACTCATGTCAGAGAGGTTTCAGATTTTGGTTGTCAAATCAAAGGATATGGGAAACTGCCGACTAGAGAACCCTATACTGTATGTCGTCTATCCTGTCGGAGAATCAAAAGCCAGAGAGTGAAATAGGTTTGCCACTGGGGGTTGCCACAAACAAACATAGAGTGAGTCTCTAACAGAACTTTATTGTTCAGTCAACATGCTGGAGAATCCCATTGAGTGGATGGCTGAGAGGAATCTAATTGAACAAAGGCACAAAGGATGCATATATACATTGGGCTATCCTCAGAGAAATTTCTATAAACAACAGATATGCATGTGGAGGCTTGAGCTACAGTATTAACACATTATTATGCAAATTATTCATGTTTCCTTCCCTGATTGGGTCTTTTTGGCATGCTCAGTGCATAAACAGTGAGTGTTAGCCTCTGTTTGCTATGCTGATATGGTAAGGCGCTATTCTTAGGAGTATGTGTTAGGTACTTTCCATCTGCTACTTGCATGAACAGGCTGCAGGTGTCTGACCCTTGAGCAGTTGCATATGTGACATGATGACTTACAAATAATGGCACTTGTTACTCTTCCCCTACAATCATTCTCTGAAACACATTCACAGATCACCTCCTCACTGTATCGTCTTGTAACAATTGACATAATAGCTGCAATCTTGCTACTTAATCCAGTTGTAGAGTTCACCCTGCTTCTGAATATTTATGTTGATATTTCCATGCACCAATAGGAGTTGGCGGGGGTGGAGTTAAGTGGGGGAAAGAAAAGGAGAGAGCGAATGGAGAAAAAGTAGGCGGATGAGAGTGGAAGAAGAAGGGTGATTAGTTGAGAGTTAAGGACATTGACTGGACTTTTATCACTTGTAACAATAAACAATTTCGACTTGGTTCTTAAATGATACGTTGCCTGGACCTCTGTTGTTAATAGTGAACAAAGTTGATGTAATTAACTGGTGGCAGCTGAGCAATACGTAGTGTGAGCCTTTGCTTGGTGAAGCAACCAAGGGACAGGTGGGAATGTGACACCATTAATGTTGTACTAGAGTAGGCCCATTGAATCAGTGAGGTTTAGATGAATCAACTCCTCCATAAATTCCATTGATTCAAATGGACCTAATCTAATTGTAATTTATTACACTAAGATTTTTGCCAGTGTTTCTCTGTAGATAAATTTCACTTTGTTTTGTTATATTTGAGAATATATCCACTCCCACAAAAAGCTGGATGCTAGATTGGTTAGCCCAAAGTACAAATGTGAAAATATAATGCAAAATGAGTTTAATAAACATACAAGACAGGAGAAGAGTAATTTGTGATCTTTAAGTAAACTTCTGAATACTCATTAAAATATAGAGTTATAAAAATGCCTAAGTGTATTCCTTCCTTCTAAAGGTAAAATATTAACAGGTAAGAGTTCTCAAATAAAAAAAAAACCTTCTCCAAAGGTAGCATTATACTGATGAGAGATTCGCACATCTGTTTTCTATCCTGATTCCATTTGGCAGTCAAATGCAATGTATTAATTGGTTCCATTGTAAAGCATTGTGTTAGATCCACAGTTGGCCATTTTCACATGTTACATAATCAGTGCATGTATGACATGCATATGTGATCCAGCACCGGGTGAAGAGACTGTTGGGAAGAGTGGAGGTCCTTGTTCATGGGTTAATTCTTAGATCATGGGTCTTTCACATACATCCAGCAACAGAGACTTTGAACATTAACTTGGGTCTCAGATTTGTGATCATTTTTAGCTAAATGAGTTGGAAGGAGTAAGAGTGAGTATTGCTTCCAAACAGTGCATAAATATTGACTAAATCAATTTATTTATTTATTTATTTATTATTTAACTTATATGTCGCCCGCTCTACCCAAAGGTCTCTGGGCAGCTTACAACAATTAAAATACAATAAAAAGATAAAACAATCAAAATACAATTAAAATAGATACTCAAAAATACTCATGAGGACCCACAGTTGATATTATTTCAATTAAAAGCCTTCTGGAACAGAAAGGTTTTGACCTGGCGCCGAAATGTCATCAACGTCGGCGCCAGACGAATCTCATTCGGGAGGGCATTCCATGGTTCGAGGGACAGCTGCCGAAAAGGCCCTTTGTCTACAAGCCATCCCTCTTACCTCCTTAAGGGACGGCTCTCTCAAAAGGACCCCCTGGCTAGATCTTAACTGCTGGGTAGGCTCTTATGAAGGAGGTGGTCCTTCAGGTATCGCCATTTGTGTGATGTTAAGGTGACCAGAGGATAGAATAAAGAGCTCAGAGGCATTAATAGGCATAGAGTGCCGTGCACAGATCTGGTGTCTTAAAACAAAGCATTTCTAAGGTGGAAAATATTGCAATGAAATAGATGTGATGGATTTAAAGATGGAGAAAAGGAAAGTGAAAGTATCAGTAGTATCTTAAGGAAAAAGCTGCACAAGTGCCAAAGAAGGAAACTGACATCTGTAGATACTACCCCTATCCCCATAAAGCTCATGACCAATCTTGTTTAGTCCAGTCACTGAGTTACTGGACAAGTTTTCTGAATGATGTCACTACTCACCAGGCTATAGCAACCATTGTCTACATTTGTTTGTTCATTTATTAGCTGCAGTGAGAAATGAAGAGTTTCCTATTGTCCAGGCATTGCCCTTGAAAATTTGTTAGTTATGCTATTTAGGACTGATTGTGAGTAGGTGTGTTCCTGCAGATGGATACCTGCATTCTTGTGGCTAGATCAGAACTTCACTTCAGGATGTTAGGGTATGTCTTTCTCCCCATCACCTTCATGTTTGGTTTCTCTGTTTCTATTGATATGGTGGTGTCACAACCACAGTTCAAAATAGCTGCCCCTGTGAAAAAACTGAAAAATAGGGAAAAAATGGAGTGTGGACTTTTCTAGAAAATTCAGGCTTTTCTCAGTGCCTGGGAGAAAGATGTGGGCAGCTTTTGCCCGCAAAGGAATGGAAGTTGTTGTTGTTTAGTCATTTAACCGTGTCCGACTTTTCGTGACCCCGTGGACCAGAGCATGCCAGGCCCTCCTGTCTTCCACCAATGGAAGTACCATCTGTGATTTATTTTTGGGTGAAGACTTCAAGGCTGAGTAAGCTTGTTCCCTGGGACTATGCAAATTGGGAAATGACTTCAGCTGTAGAAAGGAATGGGGAGAAAGTGCTCTTGACTTCATGAAGCCTGCTTGGCAGACCAACTCGAAAAGTCTAGAAAATAAGGCATAAGAGGTTGAGAGTACAATTCTCTACTGTGCCTCCTTGACAGGGGCTGGACTTGATGATCCATAGGGTCCCTTCCAGCTCTGCAGTTCTGAGATAATGAGATTATAAAAAGAATTTCAGAAGTTACTTTAGGTGGCTTAGTTATCACTTAGGAGACACGATGCTCAGTTGCTAAGGAGACTATGCTCACTATGCTTAGGAAACACTATGCTGTTATGCCATGCTGGGAGGGATGAACTCTGTACATTTCTGAGATTATGCTGATGTGTGTTAGGTAGTTTAGTTAGCTTTCTTAGTTTGTGTGTGTTTGCCCTGTATTACTCTTACCTTAGATTTTAATTGATTGTTTGCGCCAGAATATTTTTGATGGCTTTTTGAAACCTTTTCAAACATTTGTCTTTTTCACTATCTTTAATAAAATCTAAGAAGTTCTCCATTTCATTGTCTGGATTTTTGACTAGAGGATTTGTGGCACTTATTTATTTATTTAAAATATTTTTATCCTGCTTTTCTCCTTACAAGGACCCGAGGTGGCTTACCAGACCTTGCTTTGACTACCTACTGGGAGTTGGTAATGTCTGTGAGTGTGGTGGAAATTCTACCTTGCAGGATTGGCATGAGAGTCTAAAGTGCTCAACATTGTGGATTTTTTTTTTTTTGGAACTGCTGAAAGCAGTGCTTATTCAGGTCAGACCAGAGTGTTTGCAGGCACCAGGACCAGACAGGTTCCCTAACTATCACATCATTTAACTCTCCTGGGATCACCCACTCCAAGATCAGCAGGGGTACGGTGGCTAAGTGGTTAGACTGGGACTCCCTGAACTCGATGGTACCGTCACACCTCCCACTTCTTGTTTTCTTGTGTTCTCTGAGCTGGAAGTCGGATAATAATTCTGCCAGAAACAACTCCAGTGGTCCTATGTAACCCTAACCTTAACCCAGCTCTTAACCATTTGCATTTCCTCATTTGTTGAAAAGGATTTTTTTTTCATGGAGATCTGGAATTACACCAGTATTAACATGGAGTGAAACAAGATTAGGTTGGAATATCTACGAAAGGGCACAGGGCAGGTTGGACAGCTGTCTGTGTGACTTTGTTCAAGCACATACCAGCTCAGTGCACATGGTCTACAAAGGGGACTTCCAGAATATTTCCTCCTCCATCTCCTTTAAAGTTTCATGTATCACACTGCCATCAGCAGATACAGGGAAAATCAAGGACAAAGACTCATGCATCCTTAAAGTATTTCATTTTAGTTCTCTTTCTATATCTTTGTCTTTTATTCTCCATGCTATTTTTCTTCTCTTTCTTCGAACCTCCAACTCCCAGATGAAGTGGAAAATCCAGAAACGCAACAAAAGAAATCCTAGCCTCCTCTTCCATGTGGTTTCATGCTGCTGGGTCAGTGATTAACAAAGACAAGGTCCTCCTGTAGGGAAGCTAAATGGAGTTCATTATGGGCAAAAAAGCTAGGGAGGCCAAAAAGGTGAGACGGCATGAAACAGGATGAAATGAGAGACTAATAAGTGTGGGCTTCACTTCCTTAATGTAACCATAAGGACATCTTTTTAACCATCAGCTGATCGTAAGAATTATGGATGACAGCAATCGGAAGAAAATATTTTACTTGATTATAAGCCCCTACCACATGTACAATGGCCAAAAGTGTCAGTGACGACAGAGAAGTGGCTGCTACTTTCTCATGTTAATCACTGGGTAGGAAAATTTCTCTCCTCATAACATGGCTCGGCCGGGCTCAAACTCTAGAATGTCACTCACTGTACAGCAGAAGTGGAGGATATGTGATCCTCTAAAGGTGGTCAGATTCTCATTCGCTCCAGGCAGCTTAGCCAAGGATCAGGAGTCAGCGGTCAAGTCAGCAGCATCCCGTTCCTTGAGATTTCAGGGGCAAAAGGTGAAACCTGGGGCAGGGCATTGAAATTCATAATGGGGTATGTCGTTATGATGTCTGTATGGGGTGGAATATTCAGGAACGACTGCAAAATGGTGTCGGAATCCTGCTCTGGCAAACTGTGGTGAAGGGAGAGATCTCTGAAAGGGTCCGGAGGGAGAGATCTCTGGAATTAAGGAGACTGCAGTCTGAATATCAAGTTCAAAGCATGCTCAGGATCATCGGCTGAGGTACAGGATCACTCTTTACTGTTCACACTGTCTCCCCAGCCATGCCCTGCACTTCCCCTTATTGTCTTGTAAGTTACATAACATAACTGTCAGTTACATAACTAAAATGGCCTGGAACAATAGGGCGTCGAGTCTATTCCGCCCAGCAACAAGCTTCACAAGAACATTAACGTGGTACAATACATGAATAAGTGATAAGAAACATGTAAGTTATGGCTAGGGTTGCCAGACATCCGGCAAAAGGAGGACATGTCCTACTTTTGAGGAGCATGTCCTCCGTCCAGCAGGCAAGACTAAAAAAACTTCAAAATGTCCGGCTTTTGTCTCCATTGGTCCTGGGAGCCCAGTAAGTGTATATGTAGATCTGTTTTGTTTTTATTTTTTAAACATTTTTTAAAACTTGAAAACACAGTGACCAGTGGATTCTGAGTTTTGTAGTCCAAAAATGTAACTTTCCCAGTCTTGACCTTTCAAGACTGAGTAAGTTGAATGGTTATGGTATTGCCCCATGATCAAAGAGCTATTCTCCCCAATACCTAATTCCAAAAGTGACATGCCCCCCACCCCACCCCACCCTGTGCACAGAGTGCCCCCCCCAATATGTCCTCCTTTGTCCTCCTTTGTGGCTTTCTATGTCCTCCTTTTCATACACATGTATCTGGCAACCCTAGTTATGGTGCACATTCCCACAAAATGGTGTCTCCATGGCAGATGATTGATGTGGAGGCACAATGATCAATTTAAAGACCAAGAAAGCGGTGATGTCAAGAGTCAGCTTCTGAAAGCCGGGTGGGAAGGATTTTTTTTGAGATTATACGACACAGTGGGAAGCAAGTCCATTGCTAGAAGGAAAAGGAACTCCGTTTTCTAAACCCCAGGTGGGATGACTATAAATGTGGATCTCCTGGGAGGTCTTTGAGTGCTCTCACATTGTGTTAGGAGAAATGCTAAAGTCAGTTGGAGATTGCCAGGTCATCAGGAAACCATCCTCTTCAATTTCAAAGTTTGAGATCTGGAGAATAAACCTTGAGATCTGAGTTTCAAAGCCAAAGTCTGAATCCTAGCAACCTTATTTGAGAATGATAGAAGTTGTAGTCATTATCTATATGGCTATTATTTTCCCACCATGTTCCACAACACACTGACATGACTATCTTTAGATAAAATAGAGGCTCTTACCTGGTTTGACTAGGAATTTGCTGAAACCAAGTGAAACAAAAAGTTCATAAATTATTTTAATTATGTTCCTCATAAATAAAACAAAGAATCTGGAATTTTGTCAGTGGTTGTCCTTTAATCGATTCCAAATTACTTTGTGGACTCTGAAACACTGTGTCCCATAGCTAAATGAGCTCAAGGTGGCATATTCCTCCTCCTCCTTCGTACTTTATCCCCACAATGCCTGGGAGACAGGTCAGGTTGAAAGATGGTTCATGTTCAGTCAGTGAGTGTCTTGGTTTGGTGAGGACTAAAACTCAGATCCCCTAAGTCCCTGTCCAGTAATTAACCACTACACTTTTTCTGGATCATGCCTCACCCAGAAATTCAGCTGAAAAAGCTATTGTAAAGGATGGCTTATCAGGCTAAGGCAAGTGTAGGACACGAAGATGATCAAGGCATGTTTAGAAACTATATTACTCTACATCTGAATGATCACACCATTCAAACAATAGATCTTATATTAGTCTGACATTTTAATTTAACAGAATGGGTGTACCTGACTTATCTGGTCACCTATTTGTGGGAGGTGCAGCTGCCCGGTAACTCAGGAAGTCTGGTGAATGGTGACGGCCATGCATCTCCATGCTGGTGCGGGAGACAATGGGAGAATGTCAATATTTATGGGTGGTTGGAGCATTGGGGTAGATCCAGGTGGTGATTGGGGCAGCAGACCGGATCTGTCCCCTTTTGGTATTAAATGTTCCCCTTAAGGGGAACTGTGGTCTAGCCTGGCTCGGGGGGGGGGGGCAGGGGGCATCTCTGTTTGCAAGTGGCAGGGAGCCACATAGTGGTATGCCTATGTGGCCTCCAAGTGACTGTAATCCCTGGTGGTAATCCTCAGTGAACCACTGATGGATGTCAGTCATTGGAGTCTCTTGGTGCATTGGATCCATTCCCAATGCTGCACCAGAAAAAAGCTGCTGTTGTAGCCAATAAAGTTGTGTCCTTTCCTTTGAAAAGCTTGTCAGTGTGTCACATTATTGTATATATGGCTTGGGTCTGCTCAGCACTAGGCCAACAAAAGAAAATGAAGATTTTTGAGTAAGATGCATTCCCTGAAAATCAAGTAAAATAATAGGATTATCACATATTTAGAAAAGGTGCTCTTGCAAGTGGTAAGATTTGTTTGTCATGGGATCATTGTGGTGTGATTTCCCCCAAATGCTGTATTTTGCATTTAGCATGCTTCGGGTATTTTGTAAATGATCGTTTGTGGGTGATCACAGAACAAAGGAAGGCTAAGTGCCTTAGAACAAAGGAGTCGACAGCACGGATGTCCCAACCAGTGGAGCCTACAGGCAATGCCCTGAGAGCTCTTTTATTTACTTAGCATGATTACATAGTATGTTGTTAGAATTCAGATAGGATACTAGTTACCTAATCATAACCAGGATTGGCTGAAATAACCCTTTGATCTTATGCTCTATCTCTAAGTGAAAGGGCAGAATAAGGGGTTACCCCGCCTGCTGGCAGCTGCCGCTTCCTGCCAGGAGTGTATGCATGCAGCTACAACCTTTCAGCAGAAGTTTCCCACATTTTCCTTTTTCCTTTCTTTTTTTAAAGCAAAGGCATATATTCTTTCATATATTGGCGAACTACATATAAATCTTTCCGGCAAAGGCCTGAGGGCGAAGCTTTGAGATAGGTAGTTCTTATGGAAAAGAAGGTTGGTATACATTGAATAAAACAACAACTTATAAGGAGTATGAGGAGCATAATTCCAAGAATGAGAACACAACATAACAGTGTCACAGAGTTGGCAATCAGCTGCAAGATAACAGCTGCTAGAAAAGTTTCAGGAGTTTTTGGGATCTGCTGCTGATTTAGAGTTCTTTTTGCATTAGCACTCAGCGTCTTTATCATTCCCCAAGTAACTTTGGGCTGAGTGCCTTCAGGTTAAGCCAGCCGCTTCCGGCGACATGCAGTCATCTGCTCCCACTCCAGCTACAGTACAACCTTTAAGCAGAAGTTTCCCACAATCATTTAGCATGCTTCATTAAAAAAAAAAATCACTGGAAAGAAATTACAGGCTTAATTTGAACATCCGATTGCTGGGCAGGTATATCTCAGGGGAAATCCTGCTGCTGCAGAGAAAACATTAATCACAGAGAATATACAGTAGTTTGTTCCTGGGAATTCATGAAGCCACACATTGGCAGGCCCTGTAGTTAGAATCTTTGCCCTCACTAATGGCGTTTTTTCATTCCTTCACCTGCATTCACATTTTGGTTTCCTTCTATTTCCACTTTCCCCGTCACTGATGAAATCACAGATTCATTCTCTGTAGGAGGGAAATGGTGGAAGAAACCTGTGCTAACAATCCTGTTCCAGAAGGATAAAAAGAGTGATATGTCGTTGTTTTCCAACTATTGTGGTCACTGGCAAATTACCACAAATAGGATGTATATGTTGAAAACAGAAGGCAAAAGTGTGCAGCAAAACTGTATACGGTAATTTATGTGCCTATATGCAAATTCAGAAATAATGATAAAAAATTAAATGTCATAGGAGCCAAAAATGAATAATTCTCCACCCAAATCACTTCAAACTCTGTAGTTAATCTTGTCTATCCCAAGATAGCCTCAAATTTTTACTTTAATGTCTTCTTAAGTGATTCTCTTTGGCTGGTAAGCACCTGAATTATGACTGGAATATGGAGGGGATAAAGAGGTAGATGTCAGATCCTCTCCTTTCATCCGGAAGCATTAGAATCTCAACTTACAATTGCTGTTGCCAGCCCCACTGTCTTCTGTTGGATATACTATAATTTGGTTTAGGGTTGTAGCATGGGGGTAAAAACATATGTTAAAGAAAATGCAACCCACCTACAGTTAACTCATTCTTCCTTCAATTTGATTCGCACAGTGATAGGTCCTTGGCAAGAGGAGATTAAAATAATGCCCATGTTTACCTCCCAGTTAGCAATCACAAAACAAAACTAGTTGGAATGCAAGACATGGAGCTGAGTTACTTTGCTTTGACCCTCAGACGTGCTCTAGCTCTTGAGCTTCTCATGGTTTGCTAATTGGGTCATCTAGTGGGAGCCTTTGTGATAATCATCCCAATGGGGTAAAATAAAGATGGAGAAAAAGAATTCTTGTAGGGAGTTTCTTCTATAAAACACTAAACCGGCTCCACTAATTACTGTGGTCCAAGTTGCAAATACAGTACATATTCCTGACATGTACTGTATTTTTTAAAAAAATGTTTCCTTATACTGAATGAACTAGCCAAAACCTGTGCACTTTGAATGTCAAGGACTCTTTCAGATTTTAGGGTGTGACTATAGTATAAAATGTGGGAAATGCTACAGGATTGGGATGGTTTGATTTGTGTTTTTTTTTATTGGCCACATGACATAGAAGCAAATATGAATCAGCCTGGAGTCCCCCCCCCATCTGTAATTTTTCCCCTCTGCCATTGGTGCTCCTGCTTTTTTTCCACCGTGGATTCCTTCGTGTCAGGTGTGATCATTTGAATTGACTCAGAAATGTGTGATCCTGCATGGACTTTGTTCTCCACCGATCCCCTCAGGACAGAATAATGCCATGTGCACAAGGGTAGCTAGACACCTAAAGAAAAAAGGAAAGAAGTAAAGGAAAAGAGTTGATGAGGAAACTGCCATGTTACCCTTGTTTACAGGTTATTAAGTTAGCTCTCCTGTAGCTTACTGCTGATGGGGCACGCTACAGTATAGCTATGTTAACAAGTTGCAAACAAGGCAGTTTAGTCAATTTTCTCCTCTCTCTGTGTATGGTCAATTAACTTGAAATTATCTGAGGAAATTAGCATTCTCAGTTGTTACTTCACAACTGGAGGAATTCTCATTGTTCTCACTGTGTGCTCACACCCTGTATACCCAGGGTGTGCAGAGTAGACAGAGTGATGGACGAGGACCCTGGAGACCAGGATTCAAATCCCCACTTGGCTATGGAAACTCACTGCAGGAGTGGAACTAGTAAAACCACTCCTTAAATATCTCACTTACCTTTAAAGTCCTTGTTACAGTCACTTTAAGTTGAAGGCACATAACTAACTAACTAACAAGTTGCACCCTTCCAAGGCCTTACTATTTCAGATTTGTAACTAGAGTTGCTAAGGATTAAACATAGGAACTTATAAGAACTGCAAGCACCACACAAAGCTATGGTTTCTTCTCTCATATCACTCCTTTCGGTATCCATAGAGCATTAGACAGTGATTCACATGCAGCCTCTGTTCCCCCATGTTTATTCCCTTTCCCCTCTTAGCAGTATTCTGTAGTTTGCAAAAGATCTTCACCTTTGAAATGCCTTCAGATACTCCCTCCGCTTTGGTGACACACTTGTATTCTTCCCATGTGCCTGGCACCTACTTCACAGAGTTGATATTTTCACAAAAGTATGTACAAATCATTTCACCTCTAGTTCCTGAAGGAGGTTCACATCCCTTTCAGGAACCAGAGGTGGGATGATCTGTACATACGTAGTCTGATTCATACTTCACACAATTCACCAGTTTTGGATGCAGCTGCCAAAAGGTCCTTTATGGCCAGTGCCTCAGCTTCGAAAGTAGTCGGATACTACCAGCCAGCTGGAGGCCTCTTGTAATCAGGAGTGTGAGATCTAGAGTAGACAGATGACTAATTTACAGTGCCTGTAGATGGATTAGGCAGCAGGCTGTTGAACGTTTGTCAAGATAATTTGGTTTCCATGGAAACTGGTTGTCACTGAAGCCCACACAACAATGATGGGAAACTTAAAACAGGTACTTTTCTTCAGGCTGGATGGGCCCACAGACTGTGGAAATTGGAATTGTGTCCAGTCAAACTTCTTCAGCATGCTGGATCTCTGGGCGCCTGTCAAAGAACTACACTGCTTTCCATTTACTACATCTCCAGGCCTGTCAGTGATTCCATCTTGAGTGGGAGACCATCAGCCTTCAAGGTAATTTCCTTTTGTCTTTCAATGGAAAGAAAATTGGTCAGCTTTGATAATTTTAAACCTCAAGTTTTTTTCCTTTCTATGAAGAAATCTGTAGATTTTGGTAAAGTCTTATCCAAAGCAAGCGGAGTTAAAACCTCATCCATCCCTTCACCTTGCCAACTGTGAGTCCCCAAATGATTAAGGCTGCCCCACAATGAACCTTGCTTAGAGTAAGAGAGAAAACCTGAGCACATTTCAGTATCTAAGTTGTTTGGCGCTTTGTCATATAATGACATTGTAAAGTGTTTTACATTAGTCTGGAAAGCTCAGCTCTTAGCCCAGAACCTTATACAATGGGAGCAGGTAGATTACAGCAGAACTCTTTGTAAGACCTTATCTATTTAAATGAATCAATAAATGGCTTGCTGAATCTATGTTGCAGGATAGCTCAGATCTGGACTCTTTCAAATAACCCTTGACTGAAACGCCCAGCTCAGAATTTCCTAGCAGAGTACAGATGGGTTAGAACTATGGGTTAGAACTAGTGATTAGTCTTAAAGAATGGATTTATAAAGAATCTCATGAAGGTCTTTTGTTTAGGAACATGATTTCACATAGGAACCACAGCTCCCATTATTCCTTACTATGCTATCCAGGCTGCTAGGAGATGCAGTCCAACAACAACTGAAGGACCATAAGTGCACAACCCTGATTTAAATGGATTTGTCTATTAAAATGGCAAATCCAGTTTTTAAAATACAGTGGTGCCCCACTTGACGACAATAATGTGTTCCAGCAAAATCGCTGTTAAGTGGAAAACAAATCCCCATTGGAATGCATTGAAAAATGGTCAATGCATTCCAATGGGGGAAATACTTCATCGTCCAGCGAAGATTGCCCACAGAGCAGTGGTCCCCAACCTTGGGCCTCCAGATGTTCCTGGACTTCAACTCCCATAATTCCTGGCCAGCAGAGGTGGTGGTGAAGGCTTCTGGGAAATGCATTCCAAGAACATCTGGAGGCCCAAGGTTGGGGACCACTGCCATAGAGAACCACTGATCAGCTTTTCTAAATCACTGTAATGCAAAGCTTCCATCCGGAAAGCAGCCATTTTGAGAAGGGAGGGAAGCCATTTTACAGAGCTGGAAAAAACATCGTTTTGCGAACAAACGGTTCACGAAGCAGGCTCCTAATCAACGTAAATTGGATTTCCCCCCATTGGAACCATTGTTTTCCGATCGCAATAGCGATCGTAAAAATATCATCATCAAGTGATTTCAACGTCATGTGGGGTAAGTATCTAGCGGGGCACCACTGTACTGCATTTATATGTTGTCTAACACAGTACAGACATGTAGATAAGGATTTCCAGAACAGAACAGAACAGAACAGAACCCTAGACCTGGGAAGCAGGCTCCAGTGTTGCCTCCACTGGACTCAAGAGGAAATCCCTAACTCTGCTACTCAGTTTCTTATATTCACAATGGCCCTATGACTTATGTCTGGTAGAGAAAGCATGACTGGCCCGGGCCACCCAGTTAGTTTCATGGTTCACTGAATGCTTAATTCTAGCTTCCTCGGGTCTCAGTCCAGCACTGAATCCACTGCACCACACTGGCTCTATAAATATCCTATGAACCTGTGTTTCTCCATCTTTGGCCCTTCAGATGTTTAGGACTTCGGCAATGCTGGCAAGGGCTTCTGGGAGTTGATGTCCTTTGTCTGGAAGACCAAAAGTTGAAAACATTTGCTCTAAACAGTCCTCTAAATCAGACCTGGGCAAAGTGTGGCCCGAGGGCCACATCCTGCCCGAGAGCCGCTCCTGTCCGGCCCGCCAGTCATTGCTCCAAGACTGGATTTCTCTCACTGAACAAGTTGAACGTCAAAACCATTTATAGCTTTTTGTCTAAAGTTGATCAGTTGCTTATCCTTAACATACCTCAAAAACTCATTTATTATTTGTGAAGATTAACAAGTTTAAAATAAAAACAATCATAACATCACTGTTTCATTTTATTTTTAAGTAAAGTTGGTTCAGCCCCCGAACATAGTTCAGATTTTTCATGTGGCCCCCTATAGAAATTAATTGCTCACCCCTGCTCTAAATGGATTCTGTCATACATTTCTTTTAGGTTCCTCCTTGCTTTAATGGGATGGTTGTCCTGGTTTATTCTTCCTGGTTTCAAGCACTATGACTCGTACACCTTAATTTATGAACTATTCCTACTTCATCTTCTCACTGAGGGGGTGAACTGTCCCTTTTCAAATTCCAGCTACAGAGAAGAGCTCATATAACTGACAGAGAAACATTCCATCCACATAGAAGATTAGTGTGTCATGGAAAAGGCTGGCCCTGCATTAGGTGAGATACTGGAGCAAGGATTGGCACAGCCAATGTCCTGGGGTTTTCTGAGGAGCAAAGACTTGGGGCATCATCTGCCATTCTCACCCATACTCCTCAGGCTACTCTGCTCCCTTTGAATTCTCCCAGTAGCTGGGATAAAAATGGATTCTTCCTGGAGCAGTAAATTGGTACCAGCTATCTCTGTTGTCATGTCTGAAGGTGGTTTAGTTTACGAAGGGCCTGTTTTTCATTTGTTGATATGAGAAATGTAGTAGTTTTGGACTCTCCTTGGGACAAGCTTGGCTATGGGGATTACTGCAATGTGCACCTGCTCAATGATCATGTACTGCCTTAGGTGTCTGCCTGCCAAACGGCAGGGCTAGATCTGTCCACATCACATCCTAACACCCTGTGGAGGAATATGGTGATTCCCTCCATTCCATGTAGGCAGTCTACATGGTGAGTCTGTGTGGTTCAGCTGTAGGTTTAAAAAAAAAACCCTGCTGTATGAATATATTTCATGCATCCTTCACATGACAGGCATAATCAGTATACTACCCTTTCTTTCCCAAGGACACAGCATCTGTGTAAATATTTTTGCACTAGAAGCTAGCTGAGCAACTTGAAAAATATAAAAATTCTTCAGAGATGCAATGGATAAGGGAACACCGGAGACAGCAGACACCAGAAATAATTTGGTCTGTCAAAAGGGCTAGGTCAGGATAAAAACAAAAACAAGTAGCAGCAGAAGCCACGGAACACTTTGGTTCTTGAGAAATGTTGTTCCCTAATTTGAAGACAACATGCATACTGTCTCCCAGAGGTTCAAGATTTGGTATGGTGGGTAGACATTTCCCTAAAGTGATTTGAGTTAGCTGTTTGCAATACATGGTTCCCTTCTGTTTTAATAGAAATGTTTTCCTCTGATATTGCTTTGCTTGATCAGCCATTGAAATAAATTATTTCAAGGAAAAGAAAACATCAAACTTCTTTTTGTGAGAGCACACTGGGGAGATAATTGATTTGCAGTGCTAAGCTAAGAGGGAAGAGGAAAAGAAGAAAAAAGAAAGAAAAAGTTAATCCTAAATAAAAATCAGCAGCTTCTATCATGGGCTGAAACGGCAAGAAAGTATGCTTGCAGGTTGTGAACAGGGGCACAGGATCACACTGTACTAGCAGAAAGTAGTGTCGGAGCATAAGTGGACCTGGTAAACAAGCACTGCAGTGTACAGTACTCTCCCTCTAGTGTCTAGATACTTCATTCCATATCTTCCAACACCACATCTATGAGTCACCATTCCACAGCTAATAAGCATGCTGAGTTGCTATCCTCACTGTACTGTTTTTAGTACAGTTCTCTGTTCCCTCTCCTAAAAAATTTTTGCTCTTCTGGAAATCTCAGAGTTCCTTCAAGATTACCGATACTTCTCTTTTGTGCATTAATGGCAGCATTCTGACCAGGCCCAAAGCAAGCTTTTTTTTTCTGCCTGAGAATCTCACTCATCCAATCAAGGGTGCAAAGTAACTAAAATGGTATATCTTTTAGTTTATATCTCTTCTTCAGAGAAGTTCCCAAGATGGCGGGTCATTAGCTGGTTGGGGTTTTCTTTCCCCCACCACTTCGGCTTGGTCTTTCCTTTTTTCTTTATTTTTCTTCTTTATTTATTTTGTTTGTTTTGTTTGTTTTTCCACCATTCCCCTCACCGCCCTTACCTGAAGAAAGGTTTGGGTTTTTTTCCCCAAAAGTTGGTTGGTGGTTGTTTTGGGCATGTTTGAGGACAGGAGGAGAGGCAGCCGCGTCCTGGGGCTTGGGGAGTCTGTCTCCATGGGAATCCCTAGCCTGTCACCGGGGGAGTCCCTGGGCTTATTGGACCTGGTGCTGGGGCTTCGAGCAACGTAGCCCAGCATGGAGGCATAGAAGAGCCCACTGGCCCGAGGACTCACCGAGGGAGCCGGGGGGGAGTCGGTGCCAGCCGGGAGGAAGAGCTCACTGGCCGAGCACTTGCAGTGGAATCTGAAAGAGTCAGAGGTGCCTGTGGGAGGAAGAATACACTGGCCGAGGACCCGCAGGGGGAATCCGGAGGAGTCAGAGACCCCCCGGGAGGCTCGGAGGAATTCTCCATGGGAGGCCTGGTGAGCCAGGTGAAGTTGGATTGTGGTGTGCTGGGAGGCCTTGCTGAGGGGTCCGCTGAGGTCTCCATGATGGCTTCGCTCTGGGTCGCTGTTGGGATATCGCTGCTGGGCCTCCTTGTGATCTGGGAGAGTTCATTGATGCCAACTGCCAGGGGAATCCTATTTGCATTCTCCCCTGGCATGTTCAGTGTGGACTCCTCTTTTACCCCCCCTGCTGTGGAACATGACAATGTCAGCACCATCCCTAGCGGTAGCTCTGTTATTTCCACCCTTATTGACAATCTGGAACTTTGCTCTGTCCTTCTCTGCCTCTCTTGTAAACTTGAATTCATCTCCAAAAACCTCCTGGAGGAAGATAAGATCTATAATTAAAGTGCAGGGGGACAGAACCAACTGTGAGCGTCCCCAGAGAGTACAGCTTGGGGAGAATGTCTCAGCTCCATGGAGTCTCAATTGTGGGGTTCCGCAGGGGTTGATTATCTCCCCAATGCGGTTTAATATCTATATGAGGCCCCTGGGTGGGGTCATCAGGGGGTGTGGGGCTTCGTGCCATCAGTAGGCTGATGACACCCAGCTCTACATCTCCTTTTCACCTACTTCAGTGGATGCCGTTCTGTCCCTTCAGTGCTGTTTGGAGGCTGTACTTCAATGGATGCAGCTGAATGGGTTGAGGCTGAACCCGGACAAGATGGAAGTCTTGAGGGTGAGTGGCCCCTCCCTTGGTGGTTTGGGAAACTCCCTCTCTTTGGGAGGGTAACTCTCATCGCACGGAGTGGGGTCCGCAGCTTGGGGATACATCTGGACCCGGCACTTACTATTGAAACCCCGGTGGCATTCATGGCCTGCTCTGCTTATTTCCATCTGTGGAGGATCGCCCAGCTGTGGCCCTACCTTGCTGGGGGGGGGGGTCCCTCACCACTCTCTTCCACATGCTCATAATCTTGAGATTAGACCACTGTAATGTGCTCTATGTGGGGCTACGTTTGAGATTGATGTGGAAACTCCAAATGGTGCAGAATGTGGTGGCCAGACTCCTTAGTGGTGTGAGAAAATACCAGCATATCTCTCCCACTCTGGCTGCCTTGCATTGGCTGCCCATTCATTTCCACATTAACTTCAAAGTGTTAATGATGACATATAAATGGTTTGGGACCTCGATATTTGGCAAATCACTTTCTCACACCTAGATCTACCTGAATTACTCGGCACAGCCAGGAGGGACAGTTGAGGGGGCCTAATGATGAGAGAGGTCCAGAAAGAAAGAACAAGAAACCAGGCTTTCTCGGCATTGGCCCCTCGACTATGGAACAGCCTTCCAACAGAGATCCACCTGGCACCCTTGCTGGGTGTTTTTAAGAGCCATCCCCATCTTGAATATACTATATTATTGATTCAATTGTTTAATGTGTTTTTATGATATGTTATGATATTTGTAAGCCGCCCCGAGTAGACGCAGTCAAAGGGGGTGGGGTAAAAATCTAATAAATAAATAAATAAATAAATTGATACCTGAGCTAAAAAAAAAAACCCACTCCACCATGATTTTTCCATCCTTGGCATTAAATCTACAATAGCCTAAATCCAATTATAGTGGTGCCTCACAAGACGATATTAATCCGTTCCACGGTTAATGCCATCTTGCGAAAATTTCGTTTTGCGAAGCAAGTTTTCCCATAGGAATGCATTGACATTTAATTAATGTGTTCCTATGGGGGGAAAAGTCAGAAAAAAGTCACTTGCCTGGTAGTAAGACTGAGTAGACCGAGCCCCGCTCCTCCTTGGTAGCCCCAGTACAGCCGGACTCTAGAACCGAACAGCTGACCATCGGGAATCAGCAGAGAGGCAGCAGCCATTTTGGAGAGGTACCAGCCATTTTGGAGAGGCGGCAGCCATTTTGAGAGGCAATAGCCATGTGGTCACATCTCAAAATGGCTGCCGCCTCTCCAAAATGGCTGCTGCCTCTCTTCTGGTTCCCGATGGTCAGCTGTTTGGCGCTAGAGTCCGGCTGTTCTGGGGCCACCAAGGAGGAGCAGGGCTCGGTCACCAGGTAAGTGACTTTTTTCTGACTTTTCCCCTCATAGGAACGTATTAATTAAATTTCAATGTGTTCCTATCTTGCTTCACAAGATGAAAAATATTGCAAGACAGCCTGTCTTGCGAGGCACCAAAAAACTCACAAGACCCGTTTGTCTTGTGATTTTTTCATCCCGCGAGGCATTCGTCTTGCAAGGCACCACTGTACTAGTTCACTTCCAGAACAGTAAGTCAATGGTTATACAAATCTCATTGATTTAATGAGCCTGCACCAGTTTGGAGTATCAGCCTGGTTGAGGCCTATAAAGAACTGTATTTCTATACCATTTGGTTAGCATTAATAACGTTCATACTGAAAATAGAGATGATGATGATGATGATATGTAGACACAAGAAAAGTCAGAGGTGGGAGAATTTATTGGGCAGGCAACATTCAAAAGGTAATTTTTCCACTTTCTGAGAAAAACAGCACGTTCATATATATAAAGACAAATCACTTCAGACTACTCTTAAGCCAGGACTTACAAGGGTCTGTTTTGATTCTCTGTTGTTTGAGATGATAGCTCTTCTCAAAATATTGAGATTTGAAGACTCTTAATTCATTCCACTCAGCTTCTATGTTCCTAAATAAATAAAAGGAAGCTTACAATAAATGAAACTTAGGGGAACCACTCTCAGATATTGTGCAGTAGGTTTAATAACATCAAATGAAAAATGTGCAGGCCTGCTCACTCATAAATCTTTGATTGACATGCAAACATTTATTAGTGGTTCAGTTGAAGGTAAGTTCTCTTCCCATTCTGGGATCCATACTGGGAATGCAGAACAGCTGATATCAAACTACCCCGCGAGAGTCCATCTCTTCTTCTGTTTGACCAATTGAGGTATAAAAGGTGGGCAACATTTCTTAGGTTTCCCTTTACTTCCGTGCCTGTTCTTCCCCATGCATAGAAAAGTTCCTTGTTTGGATTACAACTCACAGAATGCCGGGGTTTCATAGCCAGTGAGCCTACGGAATAGGGGGTACTGGGAGGATACTTTTCATGCTCTGCTCCTCTTATAGGAATGATGTCATTGCCTTATTATTGTTCACAGCTCAGTGATTTGTGCCCCAAAGATTTCTGTTCAGTAAAAATCATGTTTGCTGCCTTTCACTAGGAATGTGACCAGTATTCACAAAACTATCATTTTTCATGTGTTCCAATACATTAAGACTCTCCACTGTCAGGTGTGTGCATGTTTGGCCTGGATCTGGTGAAGAACCAGAGAGAGTTAGGACACAAAGATGGAGACCAACAGAACCAGAGGAACTATGGAACTTTGTATTTCTAGCTAGAAGCCCTCATTGTGAGAGATTCAACTTTTGAACTGTTAACATTCTGAACTAAATTGACAAAAACCATCTGCCACTGGGAGTAGAGTCAAGGGGATTAAGAAGACCCTGTTACGAAGACCCTCCTGAGCAAAGCAGATTCCACACCTGTCCACTAAGTGATGGAAGACATGTTAAGCATTCCATACTTCACAATAAGTGATAAGGACCATATATCTAGGGGCAAACAAAGGAATCTCTACTGCGCATGCCCTGTGAACAACCTGAGACAAAGAAATGTCTTTTACGCATGCTCTGTTAAAAAAACTGCCCAAATAGAATATAAGAAGAGGGGTCTGGGAAAACATTGGTCTGTCTGTCTGCTGAGACCAAAAAGCTTTTGGAACCAATTACCTTCTTTGGAACTTGGACAATGCAGATAAAGAATTCTCTCTTTGGTGAGTATGTATGTGGTGTGAATGTGCTGCATGCATGAAACCCCTTTATTTAGAATTGCAATCAATAGGTAATAAAGTATATTCATTTTGCATTTATTAATGTGTCTTGTGAGGTCCTTTGCTTTTTAATATTGCTCTTCCTGGGATACAAAAGAACCAGTAGTCACCCTTTTGTGACACCACCACGACTTTCCCCTGTGTCAGCAAAAAAGTCTAAAAATGTCTGAGCTGTCCCTGGTCCTGAAGAAGTTTGATCTGGCCACAGTGGCACAAGTCTTTGTAACATTTCGACTGGCTTACTGTAAACATGCTCTACATGAGGCTGCCTTTGGAAACTTTCGGAAATTTCAGCTGGTCCAAAACACAGCAGCCATATTGTTAACTGGGGCTGGTTATGGAGATCAGATAACACCGTCCTCCCCCATTGCAGAAGCTCCATTGGCTGCCAATCCATTTCTGGATACAATTCAAAATACAGTGGTGCCTCCATAACAAGCGCACCATTTAATGACGAATTAGCATAACAATCCGTTTTTTGGGATCGCTAATGCAATCGCATACCGATGCTTTCTATGGCCGAAAATCACTTTGCGACGATCAGTAAGCGTTTCGCTTATCGATTTCCGCATAGCGATTTTTAAAATCAGCTGATCGGCGGTTCCAAAATGGCCACCAGACGCCCAAAATGGCCGCGCGTAGCGTTTTCGCGCCCTGCTCTCGTTTACCGAGGGCGCGAAAATGGCGGCCGGATGGGGAAACATCGCAGAACGGTGAGTTTTGGGCCCCATTGGAACGCAATGGGTTTTTCCGTTTCGTATAGTGATGTTTCCCCACAGCGACGGTTAATCCAAAACGGATTAACCTCGCTATGCGGGGCACCACTGTACTGGTTTTAACTTTTAAAGCCCTAAACAGCTTGGGTCTGTTATCTCAAAGACCACGTCTCTCTTTATGAGCTTGCCCGGGCATTAAAAACATCAGAAGAGGTGTTTCTCTCAGTTCCTCCATGCTCACAGATGCGTTTGGTGGGAACACAAGAGAGGGCCTTCTCTGTTGCTGCTCCCAGACTCTGGAACTCTTTCCCACCAGACCAGTCCCATCTTTACTGTTCTCTTGCAAGCAGGCAAAGACTTTTACTGCATGTAAAAGTTCAGGAAAGGCAGGGGAGGATTTCCCTAACTTTCCCCAGCAGATTCATAGCAGCACATACTGGCTACGTCAATTAAAAACAATTGCATTTATTTGGATATTAGTGATATGAAACCTCAGAGTATGCTATTTTGTTTGATTGGGCATTAGTGATATGCTATTTGATTTGGAATAACATGTCGATTCAACCATCACTTAATGCAAGGCTACGGAAGGGATGTGGTGGTGCTGTGGGCTAAAATGCAGGAGCCTGTGCTGCAGGGTCAGAAGACCAAGCAGTTGTAAGATCGAATCCACATGATGGAGTGAGTGCCTGTCACTTGTCCCAGCTCCCGCCAACCTAGCGGTTCGAAAGCATGCAAATGCGAGTAGATTAATAGGGACCACCTTGGTGGGAAGGTAACAGCGTTCCGTGTCTAAGTCGCACTGGCCATGTGACCACGGAAAATTCTCTTTGGACAAAACGCTGACTCTATGGCTTGGAAACGGGGATGAGTTGAACACGACTGGACAAAAAGGAATTTTTGACTCTCCAGATGTTGTTAAGCTCCAGTGACCATCAGCTCTAGCCCATATGGCTACTGGAGAAGTGTGATGGGAATAAAATCTGCAGGGCAAAAATGTCTGGCATCCCTAATTCAAAGCATCCTCATTGCTCCTTGGCATTCCTTCTGTGATGCAGATACCAGTGTCTGCCCCCAGATATTTTTAATACAATACACATAGAAAAAGTTAGAATTCTCTGAATGAAACCAAAAGACAATAGACTCTTGTTAGTTCAGTCTTGGAATGGTGATTTTTATTTGCACTAAATATATGATATTTGAATGAAAGGGCACAGAATGATTGATTGATTGATTGATTGATTGATTTGATTTGATTTGATTTGATTTGATTTGATTTGATTTGATTTGATTTGATTTATATCCCGCCCATCTGGTCTATACGACCACTCTGTTGATTCAAAAGGTCATGTTAATTAACATGAACATGTTTTCAAAGCATCTTTATAAGAAGGAAACAAACATCTAAAGAACAACAGTTTTGCATAGTTTGCCCTTACTTGAAGTTAAACACAATGGAAAAGATCGTGGTTAGTAATGACTTGTTCAGAGGTGAGAAGTTCATAATTTGAAGTGTTTATGAGGGTCAGAGAGAACAGAAACATATGGCAATGGTTTATATAGCACGTCAACCCCACGTCTTGAGATATACTTGTCTCTCATCTTTCCACATGAATGCAATAACATACCAGGCCATTTCTCCACATGCAAAGACTTGCAGGGACTAAGAAATAAGCACCAGCACAGGGGGAAAGGGTTATATCGTTTGTGAAAAAAGACTATGAGATTTATACATTAGGTGTGATGCTTCCCTTTTGAAAAGTAGCATTTCCATTACTGAGGGAGAAGCAGTCATGAATGCAGACCCCTTTCAAAAGCTGATATGATGGCAAATGAAGAAATGAGAGTTGGTGAGGGCAGCTGTGTGTGTGTGTAGGGGGGAAGAGTCTCTGTAATCTATTAGAAGAAAGAAACTGATTTTAAGTGGGGTATTTCCTTCCCACCCCTACCCCCAATAAAAATATTCATACATTGATTTGCCTAACATTAGGTGTCACAATGAAATAAGGCTGCTAAAAATGTTCAAATGAGAAAAAGAGAGAGAGAAATAGGCGCCTTTTTCAGTTTTTTTTTTTAAAAAGAAGGAACCAAAGAAAAAGACACACAGGGGTAGGAGGGAGGGAAAGCTTTTAAAGCTTTAAAGATACAGCAACCTGCAAAGAGCTTTTCAGGTGAAGGTTTCTTTCTTGACTCAATTTTGTCTAAGTAGATGAAAGCTAGGTAGAGGGGAAGGGAAGCCAGATGGAATGTACTCTTCCTGCCTTGCAAAAGGCTCAACAGCTTCTGAACAAAATGATGCCTTAATGGCTGGAAATGGCAAGTGGAGACTTAATATCCATTTCTCCTAATACAATTTCTAGGCATGTTGCTGTTAGATAACAAAACTGAAGGCTGGCCATTTTTATTTATCTCTTCTCTCCCCACCCTGGGGAGGGGGGGGGAATCATTTCTTGTTGCTTCATATAGCCTTATATTAGAATCTTCAAGTGCCTCAGGAAGGCATGTGATTTACTCTCAGCACCAATTGTAGCTCTCCAAGGACACACACAATATACTGTACAGCTAAGCCTGTTTCCTTATAGGTTCTACAGTTCTTTGTGGTGTAGCTTCTAGAACATGATGTCTTTACACCAGCAATCAATAATTTTGAATAATATCAAAACAATGTTCACCAATTCCCATTAAGGACATGTGAGAAATGTGCTCCATGGAGTAATTTCTTTTCTTTTCAGAAATTTGCCTAATCTACAACTCCTGCAGCAAATATAGAAATACAAGCAATTTGTGGTTGGAATAATCTATCTTTGGGGCTTGGGAAGCATTCTCTGGAAGGGAAAAATACATTGACAACACAGACACTTTTTAAAAAACATGAACCAGAATACTGCACACAGTTACAATGTGCGCACAAACATCCTTTAGTCAGTGGGGGCATGTACCCAGTAATACATGCACTTCAGAAAAGTGTACAAGATTCTCTGTTTGCCCCAATGGAACACAGTGTGTAACCAGAAGTGAGGTGAGGTGATTCACATGTGCAATTAATTTGAAACATTTCTTTAAATCACAGCAGATAAAGCGGAGGCCAGGTCTATGCAATGAACACAAATAGATAAGAAAGCAGAGGAAATCAGTGAATTTCAGAGAAAATAAAGCAACTTGGATGAAAGCATCATATGAAGTTGAGTCTTATTACAAAACTTACAACATGCAAATATGAGCCTTATGAGTTAGTCCTTTACAAACGCTGCATTTCTCCCTAATCTTCCATACTCCATCTATGTAATCTCGTAAGGCTCTTCAATGAGTGCTGCCTGCCTATGTGTTGTGGCTATTTGCCCTCAAGTCAAACTGACTTACAGTGACCCTAACAGGGCTTTCAACATAAGTGAAATATTTCAGGAGCAGTTTTACCAGTTCCAACCCCAGAATGAGTTTCCAAGGCTGTGCAGGATGTGAACCCAGGCCTCCCAACTCCTAATCCATCGCTCTATCCACTATACCATACTGGGTATCTTGCCTGTCCATACACATCTAGAACTGCTCTCTGACATCTCACTCCCAACACAGGTTGCCCCCCTTCCAACTATTTTCTCCACTCTCTCCCTGCCTCTTCACACTCTCCCCTTTTACCTCCTTACTCCAGTATAGGACCTGCTCATGAGAGTGTTAATACTGTGCCATGCCATTTCCCTAGTAGGGTCCACACGAGCAGATCCTGCACTGAGGCAAATTGGAGTAAAGCAGAACAAAAATACATAATTTCCCAGGGATGGTATAAAAGGACCCAGAAAGCAAGATTTTTGTGCCCTGCATTGACTTTATTGACACTAGTTTCAGCCCTCTATTGCGTGGACGCAGTACCAGCGTCATGGGTGCCAGATAGGTTGAACAAATGCTCAGTATAGATGGACTAAAGGAAGAACCTTTTTATTATTGTACCCACACCTACGGTACTTCACAGCACATAACTAGACTGCTGGACCGCTCAATGGTTTAGGTCTCTGGCTGCAGAGCCAGAGGTTGGGAGTTCGATTCCCCACTGTGCCTCTTTGACAGGGGCTGGACTCACTGATTCATAGGGTCTTTTCCAGATCTGCAGTTCTAAGGTTAAAGGTTACGGTAAAGCATAATTCCCCTCTTACAACTTTCTACCAGTGAAGAGTTCCTCAGAAAAGACGGCTCCTCTGTTTGTTCATTCATTTTCTTCTCTGTCTTACATACTTCTGAAAAACTTCTATTTTCAAATCTCTGAGGATGCACTCAGAAAACACCCTGAAACCTCATCCATTTTTTTCAAGCTCATCACAAGCAAATTATCTCTTATTGACAGCTAATCCTTGCACATACTGAAACAACATATTGCAAAATCAGTTGGTGCTGAAAGCTTCCAATGTCCAAATTATGTGGTGATAACTGTGGTCGATATGGGGAAAACACAACTGTGAAAACCCTTCTTCATTCTGGAGAATTTAAGTACTCGCCACATTTGTTTTGTTTTGTGAAAATGATGTGTGGAAAGCTGCAGGGCCTATGAGAAACATTCTGAACTTGTGTGTCACTGTTCCACAACACCCAAGATAGCCAGGGTGCAGAGTCAGTTCTAACATTAGGTAGAATGAGGCAGCTGCCTCAAGGCAGAATGAATTGGATGTCATAGAACTGTTGCAAATTGTTATTAAAATTGGTATGATTCTAATTTTTATGTCAAGAAGGGGCAAGAGGTGTTTGTAAAATCTTCTGCCTCATTCAGACTAACTACAGGACGAAGCACCTTAAGTTTCTTTGAGTGTGGGGTCCACTATTCATTCATTCATTCATTCATTCATTCATTCATTCATTCATTCATTCATTCATTCTACCTTTCTCCTTAAAAAGAACCCAAGAGTTCTTTGTTGCTGGGCCTTGGGCAACGAAATGTGGTGGGCCAAGTCATTTCCTAACGCTATTGTGCCTCCATGTATTTGTGTTTGCTATTGACTGCAAACTTTGCTGACCACAATAAAGGACCATAGCTGTGAATTCCAACTTTCTGCATACTGGTATTTCATGGAAAAACAAGTCCAGCAGTAATGCAATCACTCAGTGTAATGGAAAGGAGTTGTGATGCACTGCTCAACTCATGGAGAACCTGCAGAAGACAAGTGAGCCTGTTGCTGTCGTAAATTTAAACATATATAAAAGTAATACAGCTTATGCCACCTTGCATTTCAGCAAAATGTCACGATTATAAATAGACTGATCCTAGTTGTTATTTGCTGGCAAATATTAATTAATGAGGAAAAGTTAATCAAATACATCTCCAAAACAATATGCAAAAGCCAAAGTGTAGCAACTGTGCACCGACAGATACACATAGAAACACACACACGTACCCATGCACATACATACACACACACCTTATTCATGGCTATATGAATACAAAACGCCAATGATCCCTCATCTTTAATACCAAAGGGATTTATAAGCATATTGCTGCTATAAAACCTAGTTCATCTGTACAGTGCGCAGCTCAGATATGCATATTTAATTACTCAGAAAGTAATTTGCTTGTACAGATGGTGGTATTAGGGGTCTTACTTCAATTTAAATTACTCCTGTTGGAAAGAAATGTTATTTTGCTATGCATCTTCACACAAAGAAGATATTTTTATCATGGATATACTATAGTGCAAAGTTATAGTTAATATACATGATTAATGTGATACATTCTCAAGAAAGGAGTTGGTGTGAATAGAATGTAGGACAGAGTAGTTTAGTGAAAAGTGTGTTTAGATGCCCTCTAAATCCAAAGCTCGAAGCATTTTGAAATATTTATTTATTTATTTATTTATTTATTTATTTATTAGATTTCTACCCTGCCCCCTTAGACAGCGTAGAAATACCATACTAAGCTGATATAGTTTAGATGAGAAGGGGACAGTGTGTCTATGTAATCATGTGTGTGAGAGAGATTAATCACGATGATTCTATAAAATCTCATATAGTTCTTTGCCTTCCTTCTGAATGAAAACATGTGGAACATGGATTCTGTTATCAAATGCCAAGAATCAGAAGACGTGCCATATATATATATATATATATATATATATATATATATATATATATATATATATATATATATATATATATATAATTTAGTAGACATTTTGTAGCTCATCACTGGAAGTTATTTTGAGAATCAGTCATAGATGGGTAGACATATTGTAAAGAAAAAAGAGGTAACAGATAATTAAGACAAAGCGGTGGAATGAAACAAATTTGATGCATAAATTAAAAAGAGAGGAATAATTCTGAATTAAAGTGGAGCCAATGTAATCCATAGAATGTTGTAATGGCCCTGATGAATTCAGTGGACCAGATCTAGACAATGTTCAAGCAGCCTTTCAAGCAGTACCAATATTTGGGAAGCACACTGTCCTGTAATCCCACTTATTCACCAACTGTCTTTCCCTGCCTTGTCCTCCTTTTTCCCTGTAAAAAGGATAGGCGGGTAGGTTGGAAGAGAGGCTGATCTCTAGTCAAGGAAGGTCCCAAATGTGTTACTGCTGAGGCACAACAGCAAATCTTCTCCCACATACAGACTAAATCAAAGTACTTACAGGCAAGTATTTATCTTGGCACAGGAGGTAGAAGCACCTATCCCCATCCATGAAAATAAAAAAAAATCTGTGGTAACAAATTCATTAACCTTTTCCCTTTCATGATACCTCAGATTTCTTGTCTGAGGTGGCTATCTCACTCTGCCTAACAGTAGGACCAGTTCTGATTCCAGTTATGACAAACACACCAGGATTATAGGCAGGGAGCCTTGACCCCCTCATCCTCTTCTTTATAGGAAAAGGTACAAGAACAGTTGTCATAATATTTATATTTTTTTGCATACAGTTTATCTGCCGCCCAGAGTAGACTATGTCTAGATGGGCGGCATATAAATGCAATAAATAAATAAAATAAATAAAATATTTGTATATTTTTGTTTATGTACTGTATTGTTTTAGCTCTTCTTTTTTATGGCTATGACAATGAATTCCAGCTGGATAGTGGTATTTGATGCAGACAGACGCACATTGAGGGGGCCCCACTCTGAGTTACCCAGAAATGGATTCTGCCTGAAATAGTCAGCATGGATTAAATCCCCTTCATGGATTGGTGCCTTGTCATGGTGAAGGGGCTTGAGTAATTCAGAGAAGCGATGGGCTATGCCGTGCAGGGCCACCCAAGATGGACAGGTCATAGTGGAGAGTTCTGACTGAACGTGATCCAACTGGAGCAGGAATTGTCAAGCCACTCCAGTATCTTTGCCAAGAAAACTCCATGGACAGAAACAAAAGGTTAAAAGATATGACGCTGGAAGATGGGCCCCTCAGGTCGGAAAGTGTCCAACATGCTACTGAGGAAGAGCAAAGGACAAGTACAAGTAGCTCCAGAGCTAATGAAGTGGTTGGGCCAAAGCCGAAAGGATGCTCAGCTGTGGACGTGCCTGGAAATGAAATGAAAGTCCAATGATGCAATGAAAAATATTGCATAGGAACCTGCAGTGTAAGATCTATGAACCTTGCTAAGCTGGATGTGGTCAAACAGTAAATGGCAAGAATAAACATTGACATCCTGGGCGTCAGTGAACTAAAATGGACGGGAATGGGCAAATTCAATTCAGACAATTATCATATCTACTATTGTGGGCAAGAATCCCATAGAAGAAATGGAGTAGCCCTCATAGTCAACAAAAGAGTGGGAAAAGCTGTACTGGGATACAATCTCAAAAATGATAGAATGATTTTAATACGAATCCAAGGCAGACCTTTTAACATCACAGTAATACAGATTTATGCACCAACCACTGAGGCTGAAGACGCTGAAATTGACCAATTCTATGAAGACTTACAACAACAACTAGAACTGACACCAAAGAAAGATGTTGTTCTCATTCTAGGTGATTGGAATGCTAACGTAGGGAGTCAAGAGATAAAAGGAACAACAGGGAAGTTTGGCCTTGGAGTTCAAAACGAAGCAGGGCAAAGGCTAATAGAGTTTTGTGAAGAGAACAAGCTGGTCATCACAAACACTCTTTTCCAACAACACAAGAGGCAACTCTACACATGGAAATCACCAGATGGGCAACACCGAAATCAGATTGATTATATTCTCTGCAGCCAAAGATGGAGAAGCTCTATACAGTCAGCAAAAACGAGACCTGGAGCTGATTGTGGTTCTGATCATCAGCTTCTTATAGCAAAACTCAAGCTTAAACTGAAGAAAGTAGGAAACACCACTGGGCTAGTCAAGTATAATCTAAACCAAATCCCTTATGAATACACAGTGGAAGTGAAGAACAGATTCAAGGAACTAGATTTGGTGGACATTGTACAGGACGCAGCAACAAAAACCATTCCAAAGAAAAGGAAATGCAAGAAAGCAAACTGGCTGTCCAATGAGGCCTTAGAAATAGCAAAGAAGAGAAGGGAAACAAAATGAAATGGAGATAGGGAAATTACAGAAAATTGAATGCAGACTTCCAAAGAATAGCAAGGAGAGACAAGAGGGCCTTCTTAAATGAACAGTGCAAAGAAATAGAGGAAAATAATAGAAAGGGGAAAACCAGAGATCTGTTCAAGAAAATTGGAGATATTAAGGGAACATTTTGTGCGAAGATGGACATGATAAAGGACAAAATTGGGAGGGACTCACAGAAGCAGAAGACATCAAGAAGAGGTGGCAAGAATACACAGAGGAATAATACCAGAATGATTTGGATGTCCCAGACAACCCAGATAGTGTGGTTGCTGACCTTGAGCCAGATATCCTGGAGAGTGAAGTCAAGTGGGCCCTAGAAAGCATGGCTAACAACAAGGCCAGTGGAAGTGATGGCATTCCAGTTGAACTATTTAAAATCTTAAAAGATGATGCTTTTAAGATGCTACACTTCATATGCCAGCAGGTTTGGAAATCTCAACAGTGGCCGGAGGATTCGAAAAGATCAGACTACATCCCAATCCCAAAGAAGGGCAGTGTCAAAGAATGCTCCAACTACTGTACAATTGCACTCATTTCACATGCTAGCAAGGTTATGCTCAAAATCCTACAAGGTAGGCTTCAGCAGTAGGTGGACCGAGAATCCCCAGAAGTACAAGCTGGATTTCAAAGGGGCAGAGGAACTAGAGACCAAATTGCTAACATGCACTGGATTATGGAGAAAGCCAGAGAGTTCCAGAAAAACATCTATTTCTGCTTCATTGACTACACAAAAGCCTTTGACTATGTGGACCATAACAAACTATGGCAAGTTCTTAAAGAAATGGGAGTGCCTGACCTCCTTATCTATCTCCTGAGAAACCTATATGTGGGACAGGAAGCAACAGTTAGAACTGGATGTGGAACAACGGATTGGTTCAAAATTGGAAAAAGAGTACGACAAAGCTATATATTGTCCCCCTGCTTATTTAACTTGTATGCAGAATACATCATGCAAAAGGCAGAATCAGGATTTCTGGAAGAAATATTAACACCCTCAGATATGCAGATGATACCACTCTGATAGCAAAAAGTGAGGACTTAAAGAACCTTGTAATGGTGAAACAGGAGAATGAAAAATATGGTTTGACGCTCTACATCAAAAAAACTAAGATCATGGCCACTGGCCCCATCACCTCCTGGCAAAACGAAAGGGAAGATATGGAGCCAGTGACAGATTTTACTTTCCTGGGCTCCATGATCACTGCAGATAGTGAGAGCAGCCACAAAATTAAAAGATGCCTGCTTCTTGGGAGGAAAGTGAAGACAAACCAAGACAGCATCTTAAAAAGCAGAGACATCACCTTGCTGACAAAGGTCTGCATAGTCAAAGCTATGGTTTTTCCAGTAGTGATGCATGGAAGGTACGTCAGAGGAGGAGATGGCTGGACAGTGTCATCAAAGCTACCAACATGAATTTAACCAAACTCCGGGAGGCAAAAAAAAAAAAAAAAAGTAAAGCATGCTGCTTATATACCACCACATAGTGCTTCAAGCACTGTCTGAGTGGTTTACAAATTATTTATGCCTCTACACATTGCCCCCCCCAGCAAGCTGGGTACTCATTTTACCGACCTCAGAAGGATAGAAGGCTGAGTCAACCTTGAGCCAGTTACCTGGGATTGAACCCCAGGTCGTGAGCACAGTTTTGGCTGCAGTGGTTTAACCATTGCACCACAAAGCAGTGGAAAACAGGAGGGCCTGGCGTGCTCTGGTCCATGGGGTTACAAAAAGTCAGACATGACTTAACGACTAAACAAGAAGTAAATACCGTGGTGCCTCGCATAACGATGTTAATTGGTTCCATTAAAAACATCGTTATGTGAAAACATCGTTAAGCGAAGCACCATTTCTCATAGGAATGCATTGAAAACCGGTTAATCCATTCCAATAGGAGCCTATTCAATACATTTCAATAGTGAAAAAAATCACCAAAAATTCAAAAAGACTCAGAACGAAGCCAAATTACTTTAACAAAGGTTTTATTAGGTGCACTAATGATTCCAAGCATTTTAAACATTTTTAAACATTTTAGAATATTTTTAAAATAGCGAAAACAGGGCTGTCAAAAAAAACGTTAAGCGAAACAGGGGACCTAAAACTGTCATCGTTAAGTGAAGCAAGGTCCCAAACATCGTTATGCGAAAATCCCCCATAGGAAACATCGTTAGGTGAGGCGGCAAAATTTCCAGCAAAGGCCATCGTTATGCGAATTCATCGTTGAGTGAGGCACTTCTTAAGCGAGGCACCACTGTATATGAATCCCATTCGGGCCCAGGTTTGCCTCTCCTTCCAGTTCTGATGGTCTAGCAGAAGGATAAGTCTACCGCATGTCACCATGACTGCAACATTTCTGTGCAGCGATGTTCAGTCCATTTAACAAACATCTCCATTTAACACACCAAACAAGGTCTCTCAAAATAGAACACAACAAACTGCTTTATTAGTATCGATGGTTATTGTTCTATTTACTGGATAGGAGTAATTGCTTTCTAGAATGAAATTGTCTTTGGGTGTTTGTAAGAGAAAAAAAATCATAATGAAAAGTATTCTTGTGTTGGCCACACTCAAAACGGAGAATTTTTCTTCTGTTAAATGCTGCATCCCATCTCTCACGGGTAGCATAATGCCACATATCTCTATGGTTGCTATGGTAAGCGTTCATGTTTTATTGAACAGTAAATGGACACAATCCTCTAAATGATTCCCATATGGCCCTAACATAAGCAACCAACTTTTTTTTTGCCAGTCGCCCCCAACCCCCCTTATACGGAATATGGATTTTCCGCCAAATGAAAAAAAGCATGGCCTCCCCCCGCCTACTCCCCCAACAACACATTATTCCTTTCCTTTGAGAATGCTTCTAAAATACATTTTCAAAGGATTGTGAGTGGGATACAGTGAGATTTTAGCCAATCTGAAATCTTAATGAAAAGTAATCACAGAGGAAGCTGGGTGGGGCTGTGCTGGCACCTCAGAAACAAAACATGGCAGCTTATTATTTGTTTCTAGGTGGAGAAACCTAATTCTGCAATACACACAGATCAGATCATATCCTACGACTCTCTCATGGCATCTGTAAGAATCACTACCCATCTTTTCATAATGAACAAAGATATATCTTTACCAAGGGACACCTACTCTATGAAAAGGTTAACCATGTTTTCTAGAATCACTTTGGGTGTATCCATACTGCACAGTTATAGCAGCTTGATGCTATTTTAATTGCCATAGCTCCATTCTCCAAAATCCTGGGATTCAGAGTTTGTTAAGGTATCTGCTGCTCTTTGCTATAGTTCTGGGGAGTTTGCTAGAGATCTATAGCAGAGCATTCCAAGTACTTCGCCAGATGACAGAGCAGGGAATTTTATGTGATGGAGCCATAGCTGTTAAAATGCTATCAAACTGCTGTGCCTGCGTAGCATAGAGACACCCATTAGTGTCAACAATGTGCTCATTTCCCTAAATCCTTTACAAGCCAATCACTTATGCATTGGAAGATAAGAGTTTTTTTGTACAGGGACAAAAGTTGATTTTGATTCCATCCCAATGCTTTTTCTCTAGGAGAGTTGGAGGACAGGGAGAACAGGAACAAGCTCAGTGGTTGAGCTCAATGTTTAAGCAGGTTGTTGTGCAAGGAGGCGATTTTTGAGATGTTCTGTCCAAGACAATTTAGGTACATGCACACACACGCGCGTGTGCACGTGCGCGCGCACACACACACACAAAGACATACATGGAGACTGCATTTCATGAGTGTTAAAGGCACTTTAATAATATTACTCTCTAGGCCTAGAAAGAAGAAAGTATCAAGGCAGGACTGTAGTTGAATGTTAAGACGACAAAAATCATGACTACAGAAGAATGGCACAACTTTAGCACTGACAATGAAGAAATTGAAATACAGGTAGTCAGGGATTTTGTATACCTTGGTTCATTCTTCAATCTAAGTGGAGATTGTTGTCAAGAAATCGGGAGACTTGGAAGGGCAACAATGAAGGAATTAGAAACAATCATCAAGTGCAAGAATGTGTCACTGGAGACCAAGACCAAGATCATCCACACTCCTGTATTTCCAATTATTGTGTATGGGTGTGAAACCAGGGCAGGACAGAAACCTGACAGGGAAAAAAAAACTGATTTTTTTGAAGTGTGGTTGTCACAATCCCCACATGGCCCCTGCTTGTTTCACCAAACTAGGAGCTCACACTATCTGCCCCTCTGCTGCCACCAGTTGATTCCATCAACAATACCTATTATTAATGATAGATGTCCAGATCATATGTTATTTTAAAAGAACCAAATAGAAATTGTTTATTGATACAGGTGTTGAAAGAACAGGCAATGTTGTTAACTCTTAAACAAACATCCTTCTTTATCCACCCTCAACCACCATTCTCCCACCCAAACTCCACAACTCTCTCTCCAAACTCTCCATCATCTCAACTCTCTATCTCCCCCTCCTCCTGCTGAGTCTCTTATATCTTGTGACTCCGCCCCTCCAGCACTCCCATTGGTCTATGCAGATAGCATATGAATATTCATGACCTGGGCGGGTGCCACACTGGTGCTGGAGGAGAACTTTGAGGATACTCTGCCAGTTTTTGGCAGAGTTTAATGGAACATCCTTTTGGAGAGGTGAAATTGGGCTGAAAGCAGACTTTCAGGTTCATTTGGATGCAGCAGGTTTGCTAGGGTTCGGAATTTACTTTAGAGGAAGGTGGTGTGCTGGCATGTAGCCCAATGAATGGCATCAGAAGGGCATTATCAGGGATTTAACATTCTTAGAATTTTTCCCAATAGTGGGTGCACTCTGGCTTTGGGCTGAAGAGTGGTCAAATTCAGTGGTATGATTTTGGTGTGACAATCAGGTGCTTGTTTATAATATAAACAACCCTACGTCACATTCAGAATGGGTAATGACATTGGTCAGGGCATGTACATTACGGGCACTGCAGTTTAACATACTAGTGCATGCCCGGCATGTACCAGGTTTAGAAAATAGGATAGCTGATGCATTGTTGTGTCAACAGATCGAGCTGTTCAGGGAGCTAGATTCCGGAGCTAAGGAGTTCCCAGAAGGTCTACCCCCGGATGTCTGGCAAATTGGCATGAAGATGCAACAAGAGTGATAGGCTTGGCTCTGGCACCGAGAACATGGAAGGGGTACTCGGCCGTGAGTATAGAGTTTCAAGAATTTATGAAAATGGTCAACCTAGAGCTAGTTTGGCTGGTACTGGTTGAGCATTTACAACAATTTATTGTGCATTTAAATAGAAAAGGGCTGGCACCTGGAACTATACAGAGCAGGTTGTCAGCATTAGCATTTTATGCTAAGGTTCGTTGTCGTTTAGTCATTTAGTCATGTCCGACTCTTCGTGACCCCATGGACCAGAGCACGCCAGGCCCTCCTATCTTCTACTGCCTCCCGGAGTTGTGTCAAATTCATGTTGGTTGCTTCGCAGACACTGTCCAGCCATCTCATCCTCGGTCGTCCCCTTCTCCTCTTGCCATCACACTTTCCCAACATCAGGGTCTTTTCGAGGGAGTCTTTTCTTCTCATTAGATGGCCAAAGTACTGGAGCCTCAGCTTCAGGATCTGTCCTTCCAGTGAGCACTCTGGGTTGATTTCCTTTAGAATTGATAGGTTTGTTCTCTTCGCAGTCCAGGGGATTCTCAAGAGTCTCCTCCAGCACCACAATTCAAAGGCATCAATTCTTCGGTGGTCAGCTTTCTTTATGGTCCAGCTCTCACATCCATACATCACAACAGGAAAAACCATAGCTTTGACTATTCGGACTTTTGTTGGCAAGGTGATGTCTCTGGTTTTTAAGATGCTGTCAAGATTTGTCATCGCTTTCCTCCCAAGAAGCAGGCGTCTTTTAATTTCGTGGCTGCTGTCTCCATCTGCAGTGATCATGGAGCCCAGGAAAATAAAATCTGTCACTGCCTCCATATCTTCCCCTTCTATTTCCCAGGAGGTGATGGGACCAGTGGCCATGATCTTAGTTTTACCCTAAGGTTAATGACTATCAAAATTACTCAGGGGATTACCGTATAAGAAAGATGATTGAAGGATGTTCTAAAGAGAAGTGTAGAGTCCAGGACACCAGGGCCCCCATATTGCCTATGTTGTTAGAGCACATTTGCAGGCAGTGGGCGCTCTTGTGTAGGGACAAATATGAAATGGTCCTATTTAAAGCAGTGTCATTAATGATGTTCTTTGGGGTCTTTAGGATTAGCGAGGTAATTGCATCTGGAAAGAAAGACAAGTCTAGGCTAGCTCTGCAATGGCAGGATGTTAAGGTTGAAGATGGGAAGGTGCAAATTTTTATTAGGCAATCCAAGGCCGATCAGCTAGGCAAGGGTACCCAACTCACCCTAGGACAGTGCAGCATGAATAGAATCTGCCCTGTGAAAGCCACACAGGGATATTTGAAGGTTAGGGGGCAGGACCTTGGCTATTTCTTTTAGCATACTGATAATTCGCCTTTGTCAAAGTATCAGTTCTGGAAATTGATGGATTTAGCATTAGGCAGGGTAGGTGTCCAAAGTATGAGGTTTGACACTCACTCCTTCAGAATTGGTGCAGCTTCCTCTGCAGCAGCCCTGGGTTATATATAGTTTGGAGGAAATCAAGCTTTTGGGTTGGTGGTCTTCATCCAGTTATCGCAGATATATAAAAACACTCCCTGACATCTAGGCAGGGGCCTGGTCTTGTTATGTCTTCACAGGTCCCGTAGGGTCGGTGAGACGGAGGCACATTGTGATTATCAGCCACAACTATGTATACTGGGCAGAGCGTTATGCTGCTGCATCCCCATGGGGGAGTAACCTGGGTCTCAGAGCCAGAGCACACTTCGCATGGAAAGGGCTGGGTGGCATGCTGTGGAGCCAGCTATGCAGGGTGGCAGCCTTTGGCCAGTCTCCACCAGATGTGTTGGTGGTGCACCTTGGCGGCAATGATTTGGCCAGGCATCCTGGTAAGGTGTTGATCCTGGACATTATACGCAACCTGAAATCGTTGAAGGCCAGATACCCAGCCATGTGTATTGTGTGGTCCATGATCATCCCTCGATTGGCATGGAGAGACACCAGGTTTTTCCTCAATATTAACACGGCATGCAGGGGTGTTAACCGCAAGGTCTGCAGAGCCAGTCTGCAGTGGCCTTGGATTGGTGATTGGTCACCAAAGGATCCAGATGGATAGGCCTGAGTTTTTTTGGAACAATGGTGTCCATCGGTCCAATTTGTGTTTGGATGTCTTCTTGGAAGACATCAACGGGGGGGGGGGGGGCTGCTTGTGGAGCTTGAGTGGCTTGATGGCGGGCATGGGACTTAGCTGAGCTAGTTCCTATGCGGTGGTGGGTAGTGTAAAAACAACAATTTTTGGGGGGGATTTCCACTGCAAAATCAGGTAAGCTAACAGCCCATCGGACCTCCCAGCACTGCAGATCGTGCAATTACAGTGCCTGGGGGGAAAGATGCACTGGGCCACTACTGGACCAACAGTCATCAAGTAAAAATGGCTCGAGGTCCGGGGGTGGTCAAATTGTGGCCAGCCAGGTTCTTGCTGTCTTTAAGAACCTGGGGCTGGGAACTCACCCATTTGTTGATTAAGGGGTACTTGGAGACCTCTGAGATTTACCTGTTTCCACACTATGGCAGCCCCCCCCCTTTGCCAAAGGATGGCACATTTTGAATTACAATCAATAAAGTGTGGACCATGTTTTAACCCATGCCAGCTGTCACGCGTCTTTATTCCAGGGTTGGGAAGGCAATGGATCAAATACCATACTAAAAATCTGTAAAGAAAAGCAATACTTGACAGCACGTAATAACAACAGTACTGTCACTGAATACTGGTTATTTCTGGTTTTATTTTGCTTGTTCACATACTTGCTGTGGAGTCCATTTGCCCTTTCCACTTGTTTCCAACCTACGGATTTGTCATCTACATATTAAAATTAAAGCAGAGCAGGGATCTTTTCATGTAGCCGGACCCTTACAATTTAATTAAACTGGGACAGAGCAGCACAAGAGAGAGGAATCCCAGGACAGGCCCAATGTCCATTTGTGAACCCAAGTCCACTCAGCACTGTCTATGAGAATGTGTATATTTTTGCCATTATCCCTCCATTTGTTAATATTTACATGTATTTGTATGTTGAGCCTATAATTGTGCAGCATCCTGTCTTCCCCACTGGCAATCATTTCCAGTGAAAGGAAGCACTGAAACATCTTATTGCAGATGAAAAAAACATACCTTCCCAGCGTGCCACTTATCTCCTGACATTGAAGTCTCTGGAGCATGTCATAACTGAAAGGGGAAGAAACAAAACAGGAGCATTTCTCTTCTGATGAAAGTATACAAAATGTTGGGCAGTGGTAAGACAGTAAATTTTATTCTACCCTGGATTCTCCTATGCGTCCACTCAAAAGAACATCCTTACCAAACCTTCCCATGACCCTGTTCTTCTCTGTACCACCTTTTATAAAGCAGCTCATTAACCACAATTGTTGCCATAAGGCCTCTGTGTTACACAGCAAATGATCACAATCTACAACTGCATGGGTGTACCAACAAGCACATTTAAAACCTTTCAAGTGCCTGTTTCTCTCTCCTTTACATTCAACCATTATTGCTGGATTATGCATACTTCTCTGAAGATGGTGGTTGTGAATTGTTATTTTGGATAAAATGATAAAAAGAGCTGATTTTTATCATTGTGTCCAGAAAGTCAATCCCAATTGTGAATGAAGATGTTTACTCTCTTGCCAGTCAACAGGAAAGTATATCCAAATTGTGAATGAAAATTCCTTTTACTTTGTGTTCATACACTCCCTCTGGATCTTTTCTCTAGCTGGAAACAGATGTTTAAAGAAAATCATGTTTCCTGCTCATAGAATGTTTTAACTCCAGCAGCCTTGTTCACTTTCTGATGAGTGAGTGTATGACCAGTGCTATTAAGAAAGCCTGCACCCACATTTCAGTTGTCAATCCCATGTATGCTAGTGAAATTCTCCAGTATCCCGTGATTCAACTCTTCCTGTCTTTTTCTATTCCTCTATATTGTTGTCATAGAAATCCTGTGGTCCAAAAGAAGATGCTTTACATTTTAAGAGAGTAATCTGCCCAAAAATATTAGAGAGGAGGGGAATAGAAACTAGATTTACCTGCTTCATTTCTTCCTTTTTCTTTCCAACACTCTCTGCAAAACACACTTGTATTCTCTTTGGGCAAGAGTGGAAGAAGTTTTTTCTAAAAACACAAAAACAAATGCAGTACTGTATATGGTGGTGCCTGTATCGGTATCCATCCATCCATCCATCCATCCATCCTTCCTTCCTTCCTTCCCTTATTTATTTATTTATTTATTTATTTATTTATTTATTTATTTATTTATTTATTTATTTATTTATTTATCTATCTCTGACTTCATGTAAAGTGCTACCCTACGTGGCTCCCAGCAACACAATGTAACAGTAACCCAACCACCTGACAGTAAACATCACAAATAAAGCAAGCAATGTTAATGCTTTCCAGTACTCTGTTGTTTGTTTCTCTAGTGAAGACCTGAGATGTCACAGCTGAAACATAGCCATGGAAATGCAAGACATGCAGACGGAGGAAGCAGCATATGTTTACAATCAGACATTCTGGCAATTAAGGAAGCACTGCTCTCTAGGTCCGGGATTACTGTAATATCTAGTTCTGGTTTATGTCTTCTGACACAACTGGAAGAAACAAGGTTTGAGCCACCAAAGCATTCACATAAACCCTCGGGCCTAAATCCAAAATTCAGCTGCTGGTCCCTACTCAACCCATTGAATAAGCTGTTGAATAGAAGTTAATGCATCCAAAAAGTTAATCCCAATAAAGACATTCATCCTCTTGCTAGTCAAGATGAAGGAATTTGGACTACCCGTTGGATCCAGAATTTATATACCTTAATAGAACTTTGAATTTGCTTGAGTATTGTATCTGTAAATACGTTAAACAACATTGCGGAGTCTGGGCACCGTCTATTAACTACATGAATAAGGGGAGGGTTGTATGAAATTCCCAGTGTTTGTTTAAAGGTCTCTCTGCCTTTCTCATAGTCTTCAGTAATATAGACTAGTGAATATACAGCTAAGATCCTGTACCTATTTATTTAGGAATAAGTCCAATTAAATCCATATGCAATACCAATCGATTGAGAAAATGTGGGATCATGGAATTACTTGCTCTTCTGAAAAATCAGACTTTGTAGTTTGTGCCTAGGGTGAGCTGATTGAGAGAAGGAGGGAATGTTCACTGGCAACTGAAAGGCAGTAACATTTGCAGTTTATCTCTGTGCAAAAGAGAACTTCAAGGCCAGAATGAGCTCACTCCTTGGTAATGAGTTAATTAGGATAATGTTTTCAGCTGAGTGAGGGGACGAGAAGATTTTACTCTCTTCATCAAAGTTCAAGGAAATGTCATGCCTGATTGGCAGATCTTCTGGAAGAGTTTAGAAACTGGAACTTTGGATATAAAAATGAGGACAGAATTTACTTTGCTTAGCCTGGTTATATCTCAGGAAAATACTATGCTCATTTGCTACCTACTACAAAACATGCATTTTGTTTATATTCTGAAACTATGCTGAAGCTATGCCAGGATGTAAGTATTAGCATAGGGTAGCTAGATTTCTTATTTTCTTATTTGCTTTGTTCTGTATTTGCTTTTGCCTCACCTTTTTGATTGCTTATTTTGCTCCACAACCTTTTGGCTGTTTCTGTAATGGTTGAAATTGGTTTTGAAGTTTTGTTCTTTGTGTCTTTTTTCACCACATTTAATAAAATATAAAACTTGTTTGGTTGATCACCTACTGGAAGCCTGTGTGTTTGTGGGTGCATTGGAATTTGTAACTTACAGGGTAGATGTAAATGTGCTTAACTCTGTGGATTTTTAGTAACTCCCTGAAAGCACTGCTTAGTCAAGGTGGACCAAGGTGTTGGGAGGGTACTGGGCAAGAAGATTTTTCCCAGCCATCATTTGGCTTTTCTGGACTTCACTCACATTGGTATAAATGGGACAGTGTGCTTGAGTGGTTACTGTGGGCCTCTCTTACCTGGGGAACCTTCACTTACAACACCAGGCTTCAAATGCTGTGTAAGTAGTGATTTCTAGTTTTCTTTTTATCAGTATTTATTTTCCCAGAATAGTTTCTGTTGTTCTTCTAGTTTCTACAGTTAGATTGATCTTCACTTAATTGTTCATTTAAGGTTATTTTATGCTTTTACTGAATTATCTTCACAAATATTTTTGAAGCTTGGCTTAATAGGCTTCTAGTTTTATACAGAGCACAAAAAGCTATTGTTAAAAATTAATGAATGTGATAACATGTTGACACTGTTGTGCTCCAATTGGGCATTACATTGCGTATTATGTTATTCTTGGTTTTTCACTGTCACTGCTACACTCTTCCTTGTACAAATTTATAGCCAATAATAGGGTCTGACTCCTTGATCCTTTGATTGTTTGTCCCTGACAGATCCCTTCATGCTGATCTAGCTCCCTTCTGCTCTTCTTACTACCTTCTGGAGGGTGGGGTCTCCTCATTCACCTTATGTCTCATCCTGACACTCGTGTTATCACTCCAACCTCCCATTCTCTTCTCTTTATGTGTTTTACTTGCTCTTTCAGTTGTTGAATAAAGCTAGAGAATTAATCTGCCTCAGAGTGACTGGATGTGAATTACGTACATCCCAAGATGTAGTTGTATGCAGTTCGCATTGCTCTGTGTTGTCTTTGAAGAAGATACTCCTGTCTGAAAGAATGTCATGTTGCCTGTTTTGTACATTAATTAATTTAAGTTGCAATGTTAATTTCTAATTTTCATTAGGGACCTCCTGGCTAATAAAGTTCTTTTCAGTTCTTCTGACTTTTTTTTTAAATTCTGACCTCAAAATACAAAGCCCTCATCTGTCATTATCAAATCTATTATTTTCCTTTCCAGCACATAATCTGAAGTTTTAATAGCTCTAAATACTATTCCCAGCTTTCTCAATCTTTTCATCATATGTCAACAAAGCTTCTTGTTCAGTCCTAATAGTTCTACTTGTCTACCTCTCACCTTCATTAAAAAATAATTTGATAAGCCTTACCTACCTGTCCTGTATAATTAATGCTTCCATAGAGTCACACAGTCCTTTGAGCTGTCTTTCTCTGGCTTGTTTTCCTTTCCTACTAATTTTGTTGACAAGGTATTTCTCCTGCACCTGCTTTGTCCCTGAGTTTTCAAATCTTCTCCTTTGTTTTATGAAATTTATTTCTTCTGCTACCCCATGCCCTCCATCAGTTCTTTCTTTCTCAGTTCTTTAGAGTCACCTGCTGCTTTTATCAATATTTTTGAAGTTGTTTAATTCAACTTTATTATAATGTTCCTTACTTATTCCTCTTGTGTTCTGGTTCATTTGGTTTTTATATGCTTAAGCCCTTTTCATGTTGCTCAGAACACTAAAAGTTTATGTTTTTACCTTAATCCTTTCTACAAAGTTTTTTTAAACAACAACTCAGGGTCAAACTACTTGTTACACATAATTTTAAAATTCTTTTTCCTGATTTTTTTAATAATGCAAAATAAACATGGACATTTTTTTAGCTGTGACTGTTTCATCCTTCACCAACAAGCCAGTCAACTTGTGTATCAAGTTTCAATACAACTGGGGGGGGGGGAATATGGCAGTGCTTTATATTAATCCTTCAATTAAAAGGTGGAACAATAATCAAGAGTACAAGCTGAATGGACAAAAAGCTGGCATAAACAGGGGAAAGCATTCCAGTTCTCCTGTTCAATAAGTCCGCTGAGGCTGCTTTGCAATAATAATAACCATGTGCTATCTAGTCAATTTCGACTTATGGTGACCCTTTTCAGAGTTTCTCAGGTACAGAATACTCAGAAGTGGTTTACCATTCCCTTCTTCGGGAGGGGGGAGATGGGACTGCGCAGATTGCCCAAGATTACACAGGCTGTCTCTACCCACTGGGGGCACAGGAACTAATGCAAAACCAGTTAATCCATCCTATACCACTAGAGGGAGAAATTTTTTTTAACCTAAGATGATTTAGGTTTTAAAAAAAAGGCAGGAAAGGAGGGAGGGAGGGAACAATGGGGAAAAGAGGAAAGAAAGAAGGTGATCACTGGGGCACACAGACTCCTCAGACAAAGGTTTGTGCTTTTGAGCACAAAAAGAGAAGACAGAGAGAGAGAGAAGACAAGAGAGTTTGGAGTCTAAAACATATTTTAAACCCACACATGCTAAACCCAAACATTTTAAACCCACACATTTTACACCAAATCAAGCAACATTTTAGAGCCCACCAGCTAGCACAGACCTTTACAAAAACATTTCTGAACATTTCTAAACTCCATTTCAGAGCAAACCAGCCAGCACAAACCCTTGCAGAAAGGGGCTGCAAGACCATCAGAGCACAGAAACATAACCCCCGCACCTAGCCCAAACCCAAGCTGCAAAAAACAAATGGAGCAGATCAGAAATGCACAGAGAACAAAGCAAAAAGCAAGGGAAGCATGCAAGGCACATCAAAAATGGGGGAAAACACTCCAAATAGCAACCAACCCCCTCATCAGAAATGGGGGGAACCAAAAAACAAATAGCAACCCCCCAAGACCCATCACAGCACAGAAACATAACTCCCCCAGCCAAAAACCATGCTGCAAAAATACACAGAACAGTTTTTAAAAAGTACAGTGGTGCCTCGCTTAATGAGCGCACCGTTTAACAACGAATCCGCATAGTGATGCGTTTTTTTGTGATCGCTAATGCGATCGCATTGCGATGTTTTAGGTGGCAAAACATCGCATTGTGACGATCAGTAAGCGTTTCGCTTACTGATCTTCGCACTGCGATGTTTAGAAAACAGCTGATCGGTGGTTCCAAAATGGCCACCGGGTGCAGAAAATGGCCGCCCGCAGTGTTTTCGCGCCCTGCCCTCGCTTACCGAGGTGGCGAAAATGGCAGCTGGATGGGGAATCTTCGCTTACCGGTGAGTTTTACCCCCATAGGAACGCTCTATGGGGTTTTACGTTCCATATAGCGATGTTTCCGGGTAGCGACAATCCTGGAACAGATTAATGTCACTATGCAGGGCACCACTGTATAAAGCAGCACCTTACCTTAGTAGGCAGCCTCCTCGGATCGTACACTCTCTAACTGCCGGGGCGAAAGAGCTACAAAGAAGCAGCCTTCTCGCCACCTACAGTTAGCTATTTGAATTTTCCACCCTTTTCCCCTGCCTTTTTGTGTTCATAAGTGGAAGCTTCGGTCACAAGTCAAAGCAAAATTTTGCGACTGCAGCTCTTCATAAGTCAAAATGTTTGTAGGTAGGGGCATTCGTAAGTTGAGGCACCACTGTATACAGTCCTTCACCAAAATAAAATTCTTTGAAGCATAACAGTCCAGACACTGGGTGTCTCCAGCCAAAATTTGGGAATATTCTCAGTACCATCATATTTATTTTTGCCCTGAGTTTTGTGAATTACTGCACACTTCTTCAGATGTAATTTTTCCAAACTCTAGATTTTGATTTGTTATTTGTGGATGCTCCTTTGCCAATATCCAAGATGCCATCTTCAGTACACTGATTAAACAATAACGGACCCTCACAAATATTTTCAAGACCTACACCAAAAGAAAACATAGTTCCCTCATCCTGGCTCCAGAAGATGTGAGGAAATTCTATCTAATTCTATACCACACATGGTACAATTATCAGCCACAGACCAGGCTTTTTCATTTTAATGAGTGTTTGCATACCTGTGACATTTTTTTCTAAATGAAAAACCTATGAAGATCTTCTTTTTTAAAAAAAAAAGACATTCAGAAATAGGGGTCAAATTTCTAATGTGAGAGTCACCTTGCAAAATAATCCACAATGTAATAATACCATGTTATTGACTTAAGCACAGTTTCATGAGACATGCTGCAGCTGACCTGTAATTTTTATCCCACAAGTTGCTGGCACTATTAAAATGACACTTGTGAATGTAAATTAAGCTCACAAAGGGGACAGATTGTATGATTCTGGTTTTCTTCGGACGCCTGTAGGCTATCACAGGTTCCATATGTGAAGTAATTATGTTCACTGAAGGAAAGAATAAATGCTGTCAAATTGTGTGTGGTGAAGAAAAGGCGGCTATTATATTTCAGTAGTTACTGGAGCATTGCCACAGACACTGGCAAGATGTATCAGAAAAGAAACTAGGAACAGTGCTCTACTGAATATCACATTAAAATGACTATATGTTTTTGAATACATATCTCATGGTTGTTAAAATGGATTTGTATTTGTAATGTTTCCAGTTGTGGATTTTGAGTGGATGGCATCTTGAGTTAATTTGTATCAATGGACAATTCCCACTTGAATCTTTTTAAATGTGGGCTTTGCAAAACTAACAACAAAAAAATGAGATTCATTACTTTCTGTAACCACATATGTATTTCATCACTCCATACGAAGAATTGGGAAATGACTACTGCGATTCTAGACAATGGAGACCAATAAGGGCAATCCAGAAATTTAAATTGATCAAGAATGTGGTTGCCAGTCTCTTTTCTGAAACTGAGAGATTAAATTACAGAACACTTATCATATTCCTTTATGAACTTCACTGGTTGGCCATTCATTTCCAGGCTTAACCTCAAGGTACACTTTTGGGATGAGAGGACCACAAAAACATTCCTACTCTATATAAAAATGATCAAGAACATAGTTTGTCCTTTCACTACACTGCTGTCACCAGTATGTTTGTCATCTGGCCTCTAAAGACAGGGCCCTTTTGCTTCTGGCACCCAGAACCTCAAAAAAGGATACAGTTGGCCATGGAGATGCACAATGACAATGGCTTTGTTTTTAGACATTTTACTTACTTACTTACTTACTTACTTACTTACTTACTTACTTACTTACTTACTTACTTACTTACTTACTTACTTACTTACTTACTTACTTACTTACTTACTTACTTACTTACTTACTTATATGCCGCCCACACTATCCAAAGGTCTCTGGACAGCTTACAACAATTTAAATGTAATAAAAAGATAAAAATATAAAACAATTCAAATACAATTAAAATACCAATATCCATGTTATTTTCAATGTGGTAGCTATGTCAGTCTGTTTCAGTACTGACACAAAACTAAAAACAAATAAGTTTGGCACCTTAAAGATTTACACAGTCATTTCAGTGTTAGTTTTTATGGGTTACACAGTCTACATCCTCAGACTCATGGAACATGACAGTTAGGCCACAGATTTTACGAACAGAGTAACATACATGACCCCATTATTCTGTTCTATGTATCTGAGGAAGTGGATTCTCATCCATGAAAGCTCATGCTGAAATAAATCTGTTAGTCTTTCCAGTGCCAAAACCTCTTTTCCTTTTAGTGTTTATCCATGTTAATGTTCTCTCTAAAGATCGTGCTGCTGCTGCATTTCAGTTCGCTGTGCCAGATGTTATTACTGATCCAGATGACAGTGGTACCTCGACTTGAGAACGTCCCTACATAAGAACGATTCGAGTTAAGAACGGCTCCGCTCATGAAAAGTTGCTTCAACTTGAGAACGGAGCCTCGACTTAAGAACCAAAAAAAGAGAGAAACACCTTTCCTGCCCTTTTTTTTAAACCTAAGTTCACCTTAGGTCAAAAAATAGCCGGAACGGATTAAATGGTTTTCGGTGTATTCATATGGGAAATGGTGCTTCGACCTAAGAACGCAGTCCCAATATGGATTAAATTCTAAAGTCGAGGTACCACTGTAACTTGTTGGCAACCTGGGCAGGAAGACCCTCCAGCAGCTCTACAAACTGCCTCAACTGCCCCCAGTCACAAGGAAGAGAACCAGACAGAGCTAGAAGTCAGTTTCCCAGTTTTGAAAAATGGGTATTTTTTTATGTGAAGCAATGCTGAGAGGCATCTGACTTATTTGGGAGGTGAGGTGCCACTCTGAGAGGATTCCCAGAGCAGTAATTCATTGTCTTTGCCAAAAAAAAGAGAGGAGGGTGAGGAAGAGTTGGGAGCTACAAAAATAGCCTCCAGGGGCCACAGGTGAGCAGGTAGGGAGGTGACAAAGAGGAGCAAGTGAGATCTAACGCAAATTTGGCCAGATGACCAAGCAGAAGTAGACGAAAGATTGGGATTGGTTTTAAGGAATCACCTGGTTCAGTTATTTCCATTTCTGATGCAGTCAGGGGTGGTGTGTACCAAATTTGGCACTGCTCAGTTGCCTGCTTGCTCAAGGGGGAAGGAAAGAAATCCCTGTGGCTTGGGATCAAAACTTCTGAGGTGAATTTTAATAACCATAACTGAATGCTGTGTTTGGCATAATTTGTGCTAATATACTGAGGTAATCTTAAATGAAACAATAACTGTTTCCCCTTAGTACCTGTATGAAGGAGCTCAACCCTACCTTCAACCACTCCTTTGTGAAACTCTTCCCAGCCCCATCTTTGCCCCCCCCATGTTATTTCAACATCTGAGTTAGAAAAGAATTTTTAAAGAAGTTTAGAAAAAATAGCATTCTTGGATATATCTCCCAGAAGCCTCCAACCAAGGTGGCCAGATTTGCCTTCTCAGACATACAGATACATGAATGGAGTGGGGGGGGGGGGTTGCCCAAGTGTGCAGGCTTCATAACACCAACAGAATAGATAAAGGCACTTTGTACTTTCCCTGCAAGTAATATACAGTATGAAACTTTTTTTTTAAAAAAAAGGACCATAGGAAAAGCTCCTGAATATTTTAATATGTCCCTGCAATGGGTAGGCAGGTTGGTATGTTTAGAAAAATATTAGCAGAGAACCAAAGGTTTGAAAAGTCCTGTTCTCCTCCCCCTCCCCAAGCATCCTTATCATCCTTCTTTGTATTGTATGAGGTACATGGTAAGGTTAAGAGACTGCCTGCAACCCTCACATATATTGCATGCAAGATGGTAAATATTTCATACCATGACACTCCTATGCTGGGTTCGCAAGCCCCACATGACTAACTTCAGCTCTGAAAGTAAGTGGTAAAAAAAACGCCTTCAGTCAAAAGGCCTGCTGGTGACCCCCAGTAAGATTTTATTTCTATATGGGAGAAGTACGTAAGTTAAGGATAAGACATTGGCAACACACACTCCTGTAGCTATTGGCTTTCTTTCAGAAGTTTCCTATCGAATAGAAACTATAGCAAAAGAAGAAACAAACAACAAACAAAGATAGCAAACTTTATGGTGATGGCTGTTTAGCAGAAAAGCATTTTTTACTGTCTTCAATATTTGCTTTCAGAGAACAGGTAGGTTTCATTTGTGCCCCGATCATATAAAACCTGGGCACTGCTTGCCTCTGGTATTATTGTGTGTTTGTGGGTTTTTTTTTTGTTTTGTTTTTTAAAAAAAACAACTAGGGCTGAATCTTCTTTACAACTAAGCTGCTCATCCATGCCTCTCAGCTCTACCTACAGCACCCACCTGTCAGCTGCTGTCAGAGAATCTGTTATTAGCACTGCTGTGGGTACCAGGAGCAGATGTTTCGGCCAGCAGGATTTACTACTGTAATGTTTAGCACACACTCAGGAATCTGGCTGATCGGCAAGGATACACAACACAATCACAGTTATTAACTGTTTTGGGATTGAATCTAAGAGGTGGAAAAGAAACCCAAAACATGATATTGCATGCCTGCAATTTCATTCTCAATGCACAGAAGAGAATGGTTTCCGTCAGACCTCATTTGCTCCGAAATTCTGAGAGCTTTAGAGAATCAAGGGGTGATGGAAAACAGGTAAGATACACAGCAAAATATAAGAACCTCACTTAAACTAACAGTTCATTCCATCTGGTATTGGATCTGCAACAGGAGCCGATCAAATGCTTCCAATCAAGCCATAAACACTGAGAGAGCAAGCCCAGGATATGTTGTTCCATAAGGAGGGCAGCAAATAAAGCTTTATTTGTTTGTTTGTTTGTTTGTTTGTTTGTTTGATTGATTTATATCCAGCCCATCTGGTCTGGTCGACCACTCTGGGCGGCTTCCAATAAGGTGTATATGATAAAACATAAGGATTTTACAAACAGTCCATAACATATACAATAATAAAACAAATAATGAATGAAAGAAAAAATAAAAAAGAATTAAATATTGACAGAGGGAAGGCCTGAACATACAACCATGTTTTTAGTTGACTCTTAAAAGTGCCCAGCGTAGGGGCCGCACGAATCACCGGAGGAAGGTTATTCCAGAGGCGAGGAGCCACCGCCGAGAAGGCCTGGGTTTGTATCCTTTCCTTTCGGGCCTCCCTCGGCGTTAGGCTCCTCAGCCTCACCTCCGAGTGATCCGAGTAGATCTAGGTGGGAGCAGGCGTTCCATCAAATATGTCTGTGTGTGTCTGTGTGTGTCTGTGTGTGTGTGTGTCTGTGTCTATATATCATCCCTAACCGCCTCACTCTGTGTAATGGAAGGGCTGGCCTTATGCATTGGTTATCTCCTGGCAACTGATACCGAAAAACATGCCTTCTTGGGAAAAAGGCCTGCTTTAAAAGGCCTGCTTCCTCTTTCTTCAAGAGGAAACAAAAGAAGGGAGATCAAGAAGTCAGAAATATGAGTGAGACCTTCCCAAACACTTTTTCTACAGGACTAGGCAGTTTGCATTGTTACAATTCATTAGATGCTGGTTCAGAGGGCAACATGTGGCCACCAAGATATCCAGTGCAGAGCCCAGACTGCCCTGAACACCTTCATGATGAAAACAAGTGTTGTAAAAGTGGACAGTTGTTCTTCCAGAAACCTACAAGGGGCATCAATAGACATCTAAAAGCCTTGTTGCCCGTGTTTCTAGACCTGTTGTTGGTCCTAAATAGTCTCTCTCTCTTTCCCCCCGCCCCAACACTGGGTATATTCCTCTCCAGGATGCAGCTGGGTAGGTAAAAATAAGATGGACATAGCCCCCACTTCCTTGAATATAGCTTGTTAGTTCCTACTCCTCCATTCATGTAAATTGCAAGGCTAGTGTAACAAATCTAGAGCCTAGTTTTGTGACCCAAGGCTTTCTGAGGGGGCACACAGTTGCTTGAAGTCCACTTCTGGTTGCAACAAATAATGGTTAGAAGTCTACTTCTAGTTTGAAAAATAGATATTTGTGGTGTTATGTATTTAAAAAATAAGTTACAGCTCCTGGAGCATTTATTTATTTATTTATTTATTTATTTATTTTATTTCTATCCCGCCTATCTGGTCATATTAGACCACTCTAGGCGGCTTACAATCAAAACAACAATATAATTTTAAAATCATGCCAGAAGTACCATATTTTTCCATTTATAAAATGACACTTTCCCCTAAAATAGAGGAAAAATAGAGGGTCGTTTTATACATGGTAGTAAAGAGGGGTGAAGGTTCAAAGCACTTTGATCCCTGCTTTACCTCTCTCCTTTTTGCAAAGGAGGGTGGAGGGAGAAAGCGATTCCTTCTTTCTCTCTCCACTTTCTTGAGAGGAAAGTACTTTCCCCCTCCACTTTCTTTGCAAATAGCTGCTTTCCCCCTCCACATTTTTTGAGGGGGAAAACAGCTTTTTGCAAAGAAAGTGGAGGGAAAAGCACTTTCCTCCGAAGAAAGTGGAGGGTGAAAGGAGAAATCAAAGCACTTTAATCTCTGCCTTCCCCCTCCACTTTCTTGCAAAGAAAGAAATTTTGGGTTACAAAAGTGGGGGGCATCTTATATATGGGGGCGTCTTATACAAAGAAAAACACGGCAGTTATTCATGTTTTGCAGGAGAAAGGGGAGCAGGGGAGAGCTAAGACAGCAAAAGCAACCTGGAGTACACATGTAGTTCCAGGGTCACTCTCTGCCCACTGTGGCATTGATAGACAAATCATTATTTTATTGTAATTTATACTGGTTTAGGGTTATAAAGGAAAAGACATGGAATGAACATAAAGGTCTGAGCCACTATTATCCTCAATATTAGTAAAGAATCTTTGTAATATATAGGTTAATTGACAATAGTCTCACCCATGTACTAGTAATAACCTGGGTTTGATAGTTTCTTAAGTAAAATAATGTATTCATGAAGGCTTTCACGGCCGGGATCTACTGGTTGTTGTGGGTTTTTCGGGCTCTTTGGCCGTGTTCTGAAGGTTGTTCTTCTTAGCGTTTTGTCAGTCTCTGTGGCCGGCATCTTCAGAGGGCAGCACTCTGTGCTCTGGTGTAGTATGCTTGGGATTGGAGTATTTATGGCTGTGAGATAGGCTTTTGTCCTTTCAGAAGATGGGTGATTAGTGTGTCTTGTTGTGGGTGTATTGTTGTGATAAGGAAGAGAGATTATCTGTCACTGTGACTGATAGGTGTCATTAGCTGGTCTTTTGTGTGTAGTGATCCCCTTTCTTTGTGGCTGGGTAGTTTTTTTGACCTTTTGCACACTGTATTATTCAGAGCTGGGAGCCAAGTTTTGTTGAGTTTCAAACTTTCCTTTTTTTGTTGAAGTTCTGCTTGTGGATTTCAATGGCTTCCCTGTGCAGTCTGACGTAAGTAAAATAATATTTCAATACTGACGTTGACCAGGTCAGTTGTCTTGAATGAGGGACAAATAAGGAGAAACAGTGAATTCATTTTTCAAGGGCAGGGCTACTTAAAACTTACTTTTCCCATAGTCCTAGTTCATTTACAACTTACCTCATCCATGCTCCTGGTCCCCATACCACTTGGCCTAGCTCAGTCCCAATGTGGCTGCCACTCCTTACCTTTCCTCCAAGAATGAGGGACACCCCCTTTCTTCGTTGTCATTTGTATTTGAATGGCAAAGCAGGCCAAGCAACTATATGAAGTTCTTCTTGTGCAGGCAAGATGGGTTGAAGTCTCAAGAGTTCAAAACGTTTCTTCTGATGGAGGGGTTGAATCCTGCAGCAGTAAAGCTCAGGTGGTTTGATAACTTCAGACCACTCACTCCCAGATAGCAAACTTGCTGCTGCAATGAACTCGTTTGAAGTTTCCAGACTATCTCAAAAAACCATCTCACATACCACACAGAGCAGTTGCTACCAATGTATCTTGCTGAGATACAAAACAAAACAAAACCCAGACATTATGATTTCATTGTAAATATGAGGTATTCACTAAGGTATGAAGCTATTGAAAAGAAGTAACAAGTGTAAGAGTGCTATTGTCAAAGATACGTGGGTATTAGACATGCAGAAGAATTTTAAAAATGAATTGCAATATTTGTAGAAAAGTGCTGATTCATAGAATATGATGAATGGCCCTGGCTGCCAGATGGGCGGTATAGAAATCAAATAAATACATAAATAAATAAAAACCAGACAAGCACCAACGAACCGATTCATGATTCATCGGTAAAATATTAGTAAATTCATGGTTTGTGGCTCATCAACCTTGACAAACTATGACAAACCACCATTTTGCCAGTTTGTCCCCATCTCTGCTAGACACACAAACAGAATGGACATGCAGTAGAGTTCATACATAAAATAATTTAATGTAGTATGTGCAGGAATAATTCAGAGTTACTTTGTTCTGCTTGGAAGAGTATCTGTGCTTCAGAGCAGGAGATTCAATGCACAATTAAACTCATTTGGTCTAGCTATTAATTGCATATGATCTGCAACAATTATTTGGAGTGGCACATCTGCTTTGGGAAATATGTTTTCAAAGTTCTGATATAGTAATGCAGAAATACGTGGGTTTTTTTTTTAATGGGTGAGAATTCATACGATTCTCATAATATGTCTGTAGCTGTGGTGGGATTTACAAACATCTGCCAAGTCCAGGAGAATGCCCTCTTGATGGCCCAGCCAGTATTCTGCATAGCATGTTATCAAGGCATCTGTAAAATTTCTGTGAGGCGTGCACAGATGGTCATCCTATTACCAAGTTCATTCTCCTGCTGAAGCCATATGATGTCTCTTTTTCATGGTTCATCCTGCAGTGTTAATGGAAAGCTAGGGAGTTTTAGGTTCTTTTCTGCTCCAGCGAAGGCTACAGTCAGGGTAACAACATTCACCCCATGTATGTGACATGAAAGCAGCCTACAAAGTTTCAGCCACAGGACTTGTGTGGACTGGTCTTTTAAAAAATATATTTAATCTCTTAAATTGATCGTGTTTGTTTAGTTAGACTAAGAATAAAGTTTGTTCAAAACTAGGTTATGAAGGGGAGGAGAGAGAGCATTTATTCAGTGGGTAGCAAGCACTACAGATTAAAAATGTTCAAAAGAAAAGCACTAACAAAAGACACAAATCTTCTGAATTACACCTTGTCTTGGCTTTAGAAGTTTCAGGCAAGCTTTTTAAATAAATCCTTAATAATGCCTTTTAGTTTGCCATTCTTTTCCAATCAAACGTTTCTTAGCATACGCAAGTAGGTGGTTCACTTGTTTGGAGCCCCCATCTAACCAGGTAGAATTCACAGCACTATTGGATTGTTTGATAAGATTGCTATGTGGCAGGGGAGAGAAATTCCTCCTTGAACAGCAAAAACAAAACGAAAACAAACAAACAAAAACTCACCAGGCACCTTTGGTTCTGTGTTCTGCAAAAGAGAAGTCTGAACCACTCTCTGATTTCAGGTTATTTCGCATGATTAAAAAAAACCAAAAGCTTGTTTCTCCATCATATGACACCTAATGGCAAAATGTATTGGGTGCACTGTCGGTCCCTGTTTGTGTCTCAGCACAGGTAGGGACATCAACAGGTTTTGTTTTCTCCAGCGTTTGAACATTTTAAACCTCAAGTTTAACTATGTCTCAAATATGGGACCTGAAAATTATGAACAATGCTTCAAAAATGATCTGAAACAAACATTTCACATCCGATTCAAAAAGACACGACCATTCCCAGCATGAAGAAGACCATACTTGTACCTGTCTGCCACCTATGTCGGAGATGATTGTCAGGTCAGAAAGTCTGATGCCTAAAAGTCCAAAAGACTTTAGGAAATCTCAGAAGTCTGTGTTTGTCACAGCTGCCATTTTCCCCAGAAAGGTTTAATTTCAATATGAACTAGATAAGCCAGGTTTTGAAGATCATTGGGGGAAGCCTGTCTCTCCTTCCTGCTCCAGCTCACGGGGACACAAGAAAGACAAGGCCTTCTCAGAGGATGTTTCCAGATTCGTCCAAGAGAAGAATATGTTGTCCATCTGGTAGATTTCAGTCTGAATCCAAATTTACACTCCACATTAAACTACTAACTTGCGCTCCATAGCTTCAGTGGATCTACTGCAGCTGAAACTAACAAGTGGATTTAGCCCATTATTTTCTAGACAAGGCTTTGGCATATAATGGATAAGCTAAATCTTTCAATGATTTAGATATCTGGCTGTGGAGCCAGAGGATGGGAGTTCAATTTCTCACTGCGCATCCTAGCAAAGCCAGCCTGTGCAGCCTTGGGAAAGCTGCACAGTCCCAGAACTGCCCCCAAGAAGAAGGGAATAGTAAACCACTTTTAAGTACTCTCTATCTAGAAAACCCTGGAAAGCGTAGCCATAAGTCAGAATTGACTTGACAGGGTACAGTTATGCTGGATTAAGTATCTGACTGTTTAGCCAGAGGTTGGGATTTTGATTCCCCGCTGTGCCTTCTGGGAGAAGAGTTAGCCTCTTTGACCGTCTGCTGTTGTCCCTGATCTAGAATTGCTTTTGTCACATTCTCTGTTAGAGATGGGCACAAACCATCAGTTCAGTGGTTCATGCTGCTTCGTCTATCGGTCAAACAGGTGGTCGGCACCTCGAAGCCTCACCTCCTCCAGCGGTGCTCACTCAGAGGCAGCAGCCTGGCTTCCCTTTCATGCCTCCTCCAGGTGCTGCCTCTGAGTGGGCATAAATGAAATGGCACAAACTGCCATCTCCATTCTGTATCTAAGAGCACTGTCTTTGTGGTGGCTGCTGAAGTTTGGTGCACCTATGGCACAGGGTGGAGGGACATAAATACCATATTTGCCGGCGTACAAGATGACTTTTTGGCCCTGAAAAACATGCCTCCAAGTGGGGGGGTCATCTTGTACGCCGGGTGCATGTCCAGCAAACCCTCCCTCTCTCCCAGCCAAGTTACTTACCTGGTAGTAAGACCGAGTAGAGCCCCGCTCCTAGCCTGGGAACAGCCTGACTCCAGCGCCGAACAGCTGACTGTCAGAACAGCAGAGAGGTGGCAGCCATTTTGAGATGAGACCACATGGCTGCCGCCTCTCCAAAATGGCTGCCGCCTCTCTGCTGTTCCTTCTTCCAGCAAACCCTGGCTCTCTCCAAAAAGGAACCAAAAGGAGCAAAAGGAACTCTCCCCATGATGCAGCCAAAGCAGAATCACGCATGCGGAAGAGGGGGTAGTCTTATACAGCAAGTATATAACAAACTCTACATTCTGAGTGGGAATGTTGGGGGTGGTCTTATATGCCCAGTCGCCTTATACACCGGCAAATTCGGTAACTCTAGTCTGTTCTGTGGGACACAGAAATAAGATTTGCCTCTTTCTGATTGCCCCATCCTGCCTTAGACATAGATTCTATTGCCTCTCCAGCACGTAGAATATTGCTGGTAGTACAGTAAATTGTGCATGGACAGATGGACTGAGAAAGACTGCCTTTCTTTTCAATTAAGTACTATGTTCTACAATGCACTTTTTGCTTGTCAAATATATATATATTTTTGTCATCATTATTTCCCCCACTCCTCAAATGAAACCAACTGTCATTTCCTTGCAATTCAAAACGGTTAAACAATTGCTTGCGAGGCATCTTGTGCGCAATGTGTGGGAGGTGGAACGTAATGTAGAAATGAGAGGTGCTTTCTAGTTCACAGCATTGACAGCAGCTGTAATGTATGACTCTTTTGGATGCACTGTGGCAGAAGCAGAGTGAAGATCACCTCGCGTGATTTGCCAGAGAAATTGTTACATGCTAGGAAAGCAACAAAAGAATGAAAGACTGCAGAATCAAGGAAATGGTAATAGTGATAACAAAGGCATATTTTGCTGTTTCAAGGTTTTTTAAAAATAGGAATTGCTATGGTAATGTTTCAAAAAGGTAATATACTTGAATATATCAATAAACAAACCCAACTCACCATGTCAGTTGACCTTTAACTATGACTGTCCCCTTTCGTTTACCAAAAAGGCATTTAATCCATGAAAGAAAGGTTTCATTCAATACTTTTGTACATCTAGTAGGCTAAAATGTATGCTAAACTGACATTTAGAATAATCCCAGGGACATTTCCGCCCCCCCCCCAAAAATGGGGAGGGGGTAGAGAAATGATAAATTGAACTATTTCCGTGCGATTTAAATTTTAGATTCTGAAAATGCTTTTTGGAAACCATTTAAAATAATAGCCAGATATTCGGTGGACATTCAGGTTATCTGGTAATGATAATAGGACCTTTTTCAATGACTGAGTAATTACTTTCTCACTGTGCTCAGGGTGAGTTTGAACTATCTTTCTCGTTCACAATTTAAACCTGCAGTGTGTGAGCCAAGGGGCATTCAGCCTGACATTTTACATTCCAAGCTAGCTTCACTATAAAGAGAAGGGAGGCTGCTCACAGTTCTACATTTCCAGTCTTTGAAATGTTTTTTTAAAAGGAGCCATACCAGAAATATTCCAAAGCATGTGACAATGATGAGAAAAGTGCAGTGACTGCATGCATTTTAATTCATCGGCTTCCGTCTTTTGAGGCTGGACCAGCTGTAAGTCCACATTTAAGATGCTTTCTGGAGAATTTTCACAACAGTACAGGAAGAAATAACCTGTTTAGTGGAATAAATCAGTATGGGCTATCCAGTTCATGTGCAGTGGATTCATTTGCTGGTCAGTCAGTCATCTCTCTTTAATATATATATACTCTAATCATCACAGATGTCAGCTCCCATGTTGACATGAAACCTGTCTGAATTATGGACAGCTTGGGTGAACATTTCAACCTCTCAGGAGAACTGTAGCATTGAGTGGTGAATTGCTTAACTGAACCAATGAAACTTTAATATCTCCTCCCTTAAATGCCAGGCTTTTCAATGCTTCTAATTTGTACATTTTCGGATCTCTCACATTTGTGTTTCCAATGAGCTGGTAGAACATGCCGTGGCATTTCAGACTGTATTTAGGAAATTACATTTTTGGTTTGCAAGCAGGAAAACAGCAGAACAAGGAACATGATGAGGAAAAACATTTGTCCTCCACACACTCGGTTCTTTTAACTTGTTTCCCCCCTTTGAAAAAACTAAATAAATTGAGGAGCATTCAGTGATAGCTGTCACACCTGCATCCTGAAGTGGTATGATCTAATAATATTCTTATTATTTGGTTTGGGGGCAAGAAAGAAATGTCCCCCATGCTTTTCATAACAATAGAGGGTGACCAGAAGAGTTCCCCCTGTATATTTTATTTCAAGTAAGGCTTTTGTTCATCCTAGCACAGCACAGAACCCCCTCTGCTACCACTCACAGCAGAGAACTGGAAGAGACCAGAGTGATGAGCTGCTGTAACCACTGCAGACAGTACCTTTGGTAATCAGCCAATGATGCCCCTTGCAGTGGCTGGAGTGTCAGATAATTCTAGTCTTTGACTACAATAGATGTATCAAAGGTCACGGCACTGAAGTTCACATTTGCTTCCTGAGTTACAGACGAATATTATCTGTTACAATCTGATTTTAAAGTACAGTGGTGCCCCGTATAGCGAGGTTAATCCGTTCCGGATTAACCTTCGCTATACGAAAACATCGCTGTGCGGGTAAGTAAAACCTATTGGAACGCATTAAACTTAGTTTAATGCGTTCCAATAAGTGTGCAAACTTACCCCTCCAGCGATGTTTTCGCGTCCGGCGGCCATTTTGGAGCCGCTGATCGGCGGCTCCAAAATGGCCGCCGGATGACCCGAAATGGCCCCTATCAGCGTTTTCGCGCCCTCCCCTTGCTTACGGAGGTCGCGAAAACGCTGCAGGGGGCATTTTGGGCCATCCGCGGCCATTTTGGAGCCGCCGATCAGCTGTTCGGCGGCTCCAAAATGGCCGCCGGAGCCCCAATCGTCGCAAAGCGAGTGCGGCAATTGGGGCTGATCCGTATAGCGATCCCCAAAAAGGGATCGCTATACGGATTTTTCGTTACACGATGCACTCGTTAAGCGAGGCACCACTGTACATTTATATTTACATATCATTAAGGTACATTGTGAGATTATGGTCTCATTACATGATATACTTTTCCTTGCATCATGACATGGCATGTATCAAGCACCCATGCCTCATGACAGCATGACTTACTACCCCTTGTGTTTTGTTTCCTGGAGCAAGTCAACATGAAGCCATAACAGCAGGATGCTTTCTTGCTTTGAATGACTGATGGAAGTGTGCTAATCCAACATTGAGCAGTTTCTTTGATAAAGAATAATTAAATAATTAAATAGATTTCACATGCACGAATGACAAGCACGAGTTTTATGGTGCCTCCAGAAATGAAAGGGTTATAACAAGAACCAAATAAGATTTTGCAAAACTGCAGAGGTTGGCTACTTAGTCATCCAAATCTTGCAGACCAAGGAGGCAACAACCTCTCAGTTATGAAATAATGACATTCACCCAACCAAAGAAAGGGGTTATTATTCGTTTGAATGCTATAGACTGTGGGTGTATGGAAGCCCCTCAGTCTGCTCAGTACCAAAGGAAACTGCATGTAAATCAGAATTGACATGTCCTGTAACCTTGAGAAGACATCCTGATTCACTTGATCCTCAGGCCTGTGACATTATCTGTGCTTTTCTGGATGTCCCTTTAAAAACAAAAACACTGGAAATGGGCTAGAATGCAAACAGCTATGGCCTGGAGAGGCAATGCAACAGCCTAATTGTGTGATCTATCCACTCAAAGTCCATACAACAATAATCCTTCTACACACAGAGAGAAACATACACATATACACACACACACACTTAATAGTGTGATAATATTTCTGTAAAGCTGACCAAAGTAGGTTGAGTGAGAGAACAAAGAAAAAGAGGTGCATATAAGAACTCCAAAGAAAGCTACCTAAACAGTGACACAAGTCTTTCTCTTTACCCTACAGCTCTGTGAAACGAAATGGTTGACAATTGGGGGGGGGGGCAGGGTTCAGCTTTAGTGTTTCCCATTTAGTATAAGCAGCTCAGTACACTACATTATTTTCAATTTCCACTTTCCAGAATTCAACATTCTGACTCTTTTTGAACCCTATGAATCTCAAATGGAACATGAAGGACCTATTGCTGTGCTGCTCTTCCCCAAGTGTAAGGAGAACATGTCAGCTGTCCTCAATGTCTGCCTCAGATCCATGCCACCCAGTGGAACTCTCAGATATTGTGATGGCAGAAGGAAAGAGTGAGGTCCAAGGTGGGAGGAAAGAGGCAGATGAGCCACTCCTGGAAGGTGCTGGGACCTGGATTTAAAGGAGGAGGAGAAAGAAGAAAAGGAGGGCTCATCGCTCTATACAGACTCAGAAGGAGAGGAGTGGGTGGAAGCCTCAGAGGAGCCCCCTCCCATCTTCTGCATCCTCAGTAAGGATCAGCCGCTGATGCTGCAGGACTCTTGGGTGGGCAAGTGAGTCTGTATCATGGACAGCCAAGGACCTGGATAAGACCATCAGTGGCTGTCCGACCAGGGCAGATAAATATGAGCCTCCAAAGGTCTTGTATTACAGTTCCCATAATCCATTAGCATTGACTGTACTCATTGGGGCTCCTGGGAGCAGAACTTCAAAACTTCTTGAGGATCAAACGTTCCTCACCCTTGCCCTGAACAAGAATTAAGAATAAGCACAGTGTATTGAGATTTGGATGTAACAAGTGACCACAGTTAGGCTATGGTCGCACCAGCAAAATGTTTTCAAGTTTCTCCTTGTGAATTTTGACCCTTTTTGGAGGGGGTTTAGATGATGCAAGACCATTATCGATTCTTTCATTCCTTCTCTGTGCTATCTCCATATCAGATCGAGCCCACTGAGAGGCTATGACTATATTTGCTCTGCGTTTCATCACGCAGTACAACCAACATTCCATTGAATGTGAACCGATTCATTTCCTATGCATCTGGCGTGCAGTCCCACATCCCTCACCCACTGTTGTTCTACTCCTTTAATATTTTAAATTGATATTTAAATGGGAATGTCAGTGTATTGGTACGCTTCTGTCAAATACAGAGTATCAGTCCCCCTACTATTTTTTTGACTGCCACTGCAGTGCACTGTGGCTTCTCATCCATATAGGGTAATAAAGTACAGAAATAGGAAGAAATGGCCCAGATCAGTATGTGGTCAGCAAGGGCATTTTGCCAACACAACAATTTACTCACACAATTTTTTAAAAAAGGGAAGGGGGGCAGAGAAAGGAACAAGAAAAGGAAGGGGATATGCCCCACTTGAGGGGCGTAGACGAACATACCACATTTAATTCACCACCCCCCCAAAAGCAGAAATAACAATGTATGAACCACTATCACAGGGTATATGCCACATGACCACAGCACACAACTATATAGGAAGCACAAGATGCAAGAAAGTAGAGCCTTTTTCTTGTGTGACTGCAGCCTCAGTTGAACGTGGAAGCTTACAACTCCTCCACGTATAAGTAGAAAGAAGAGCTCAGTGCTTTTGTGGAAGTAGCATAATCTTTGCGGCTCCAAATCTCAAATGCCTAAGTACCTTATTTAGAGTGAGAGATCTACATGTGTCTTGTTTTTAGATTTCTCTAATAATCAGGGGTTTCTAATAATCTTGGACATACCAGAACAGGTCTGTGGTTCAGTTACATTAAATTACCTTAAAATAATCAACATTTCATGTATTAGTTGGCATATGGACCCCCTTTCGACCTCACAGGAGTTAATATGATGTTTGGAATATAATACAGTAGTTTGTCTTATAAGAATAAGCATTTTCTTGGCAGCAAAGTGACACGGGGCAGAATGTTAAGAATATTTAGCCTTGTTTCCAAATGCTTTCCGTTAGCTCTGTGGCGGTTCAGGTAGCAAAGTTTCAGCCATGCAACTATTTTTGGCTACAGTTCACTGCCAGATGCAGCCTGAGCAAATCATTATCACTTTTTCTTACAATGAGACATATTTCCCCTCCCAAAAAAGTCGGAGCTAAAAAGTTCAGATGAATTGGTCCTTTTACAATAGTAATCATAAGCCATTGAAAAAGTGAGATTAAATGTAACAATTCTCTTTTCAATACAGAATATGGTGAGCGGCTGTTACATTTAACAAATGCAGTGCAATCGAGTTCTGGTTGAACAGCCTAACATCTGGAGAACATTATTACACAATCACCATTGTTTGGCCCATGCCCAATGTGTGGTGTTGTCATGTTCTTCCCCTGACAATCACTGTGGCCTTGATTAGGGCTTATATTTATGTCCCACTCATTTTATCTCTTCTTCTTCTTAAGTCATTTCCATGTTACAGATTTTAAGATGGAGCAAAAACCCTTCTTTCCATTTTCAGACTAAGCAAGTCTGGATGAAAACAAAACAAAATGTCATATTTTAAAATATTTAATTTTAAGCAGAGGAAATACTGCTTCTAGAATTCCCTAGAAACTGACAGTTGCTTTCTCAATTTAAAGAATGCAATTTACACATTCCACTTCTAGAATATGGAAGAGTCACTTGCAAGTGAATCAAATCACTACTCCACCTGTAAAAAAAGGTGTACTGATAACCTATCAGCAGTTTTACTGGCAATTAGATATGCTCTGTAATTTGGTCTTTATTCTAGCAGCTTTGCTTGAAAATAACACTTTACTTATGAAGAACCTTTTCTCCTATTAAATAATGAAAAAAAACATAGTTGTCAGCATAATATCTTGACATTTAGGATGCCAGCCTGTCTCCACTGGAGTCAGATGTGAAAATAAATAGATATTAAACTGTCAGTCAGTGAAATTACAAAGTCAAGGAGAGCTCTTGCAGAGATCCTGTGTGTTCTCTTTGATGGACACAGGTGTTTGTTGTGAAATTCAACAAGGCCTTGAAGGAAATTCATGGACTTTCTCCAGCAGTCTTGGATTACTAACAACAGCTGGGATGAACTTCCCTGTACTGTCATGGGGCTTTATCATAATCTTCATGTCCAAAGAAAGAGTAACCCGTCCTCCCACAAAAAAAGGGGGGGGGGGGTGAAGAAGAAGAAGAAGTGGAAATGACGTTCAAAGTTTCTCTCTGTTCTCAAATTTACAGAGTCTGGTAGTTTAAAGCAAGTGCCACGCATCTCTGTGAAGTGGTGCGACACCCTTCTTGAACAGTGAAAGGTACTCCCGCCGGCCTTTCCATCCAAATGCAATTCAGACGCCAGAAATCGACATCATTTATTTATTATTCATTAGGCACTTAAAGTCAATCATCTTTCGCTAATAAACATTAACACAATTAAAAATTAATGACAATCTCCCAGCCCTGCTGAGACAGATCCCGTTTGGCTTGTTTGATGTGAATTGGACTAAAGTATATCACATTCTTTCACATGGTTATAGTTGTTGCTGTCATCATCAGACAGAGGCTGTCCATCCTTGGGTGACAGTCTCCCCCACTCAGAAGATAAATTCCTATAACTTTATCTCTAGAGCTTTTCTTTTGCCGCTGAAATGGCTGTAACATTATTTATTTATTCTCCTTCATGAGTGTGCTCTTTCTCTCTTTCATTGTTATTTCTCCCTCTTTCTACCAAGATTTTGGATACATTTCTTTTTAGAATTAATTTTAGGATTTTCTGAGCCCTGAATTGAGGTTCCCAGCTACCCTCAACCCAGCATGGTCCCCAACTATTTATCCCCCCCCCCAGGTTCTGAGGATATGGTGATGTTCCATGCTAAAATAGGAAAGTCCTACAGAAAAGCAAGGATAAGGTGGCTACTTCAACCCACTAATATTAGAGTACATGAAAATGCAACAAATCACTGGGACATTTAATTTATTATTACAGTAGTGCCTCGCAAGACTATGTTAATTCATTCTGCGAAAATCACCGTTAAGCGAAAACATCGTCTTGCGAAACACATTTTCCCATTGAAATGCATAGAAAACCTGATACAGTGGGGTCTCGACTTACGAACGGCTCGACATACGAACGTTTCGACTTACAAACCGCTCTCATAGGAATATATGGACTCGACTTACGGACTTAGATTCGAGTTACGAACTCTTTTTTCCCCCTTTTTTTAAAGCTAAGTCATCTTAGGTTAGAAGGAAAAAAGAAAAAAATATCCCCCTCTAGTGGCAGAAGGCAGAATAGCAGCTTCCCATTAGTTTCTATGGACGAAAAGAGCAGATACGGATTAAATGGTTTTCAATGCATTCCTATGGGAAATGCAGATTCAACTTAAGAACTTTTTGACCTGAGAACTGCCTTCCAATACGGATTAAGTTCGTAAGTCGAGACCCCACTATAGTCCGTTCCATCATAAAGTGAAAATCGCCATAGGAAACATAGTTAAGTGAAATGCGGTTCCCCAATTGAACTCTTCTGGCTCAGCTGAGGTTCCGGGCTGTTGCTCCACGAGGTCCGCATAGAAGGCCCTGGCCTTCTCACAGATGACAGCCTCAGTCACTTTGTCCCCTGCATTACCTTCCCCCCCAACACAGGAGAAGAAATGCAGACCTACCTTTTGCTGTCCCAGATGTTCTGGAAAAGTCCACCCACCGAAGGCCACACCACAGGACAGAAAGGATGCTTACAGTAAAAAATAAAAATCAAACTTGGCATCAGACTTTTGCATTCAAAACCCCACAACAGAAGCTACTGTAACCCCTAAGTTTCCCCTGCAGGATACCCAAAATTTTAAATCACATTTTTGCACTTTTCTCCCACACAGAACCAATACAATAGCAGATCCAAATTCTCCCAGGAAAAAAAAATTAAAAATGCAGTTTTAAACTTTAAATCCCAATGCAAGACTCTATCCATCCCAAAAACACCCTGCAGTCCCCCCCCCCAATAAGAATGAAACTTCTGCAGAACTTTCTCACACCCAAGGAAAGCAATCCAAAGGAAAAAAAATTAGAAGGCAGTTTTAAACTTTAAATCCCAATGCAAGACTCTAGCCATCCCAAAAACACCCTGCAGTCCCCCCCCCCAAATAAGAATGAGACTTCTGCAGAACTCTCTCACACCCAAGGAAAGCAATCCAAGGGAAAAAAATTTAAAAGGCAGTTTTAAACTTTAAATCCCAATGCAAGACTCTAGCCATCCCAAAAACACCCTGCAGTCCACCCCCCAAATAAGAATGAGACTTCTGCAGAACTCTCTCACACCCAAAGAAAACAATCCAAGGGGAAAAAAAATAAAAACACAGTTTTAAACTTTAAAATCCCAAAGCAAGACCCATCCAGACAAAAAGAACCCCTGCAGTTCCCCCCAAAAATAAAAATGAGACTTCTGCAGGATTCTCTCCCACCCAAGGGAAGCAATAGCAAGGCAGAGCAAGGAAAAATTTTTAAAAACACTTTTAAAATTTAAAATCCCAAAGCAAGACCTAGCCAGACAAAGAAAACCACTGCAGTTCCCCCAAAAGTAAAATAAAAATAAAAATGAGACTTATGCAATAAAACCCACCACCCACACAGAACAAATATAAACTTACTTTTTGCTAGCTGGCCAAGAAGTTCTGCAGATCTCTAGAACAGACCAAAGTTGCTCCTCACAAAGTCAGCCTTGGAACTCCACATGGAAAAGTAAAGCCAGGCTGCATAGGGAAGGGTTTTTAAACCTTCCTGGCACAAGGCAAAATGCATCCTGGGTATTAACAGTTGAGATTTGAACCCAAACAGCAGCAACAACAAAAACCTGCAGACTGACAGCACAAGGCACATTGCATCCTGGGTATTAACAGTTGAGATTTGAACCCAAACAACAAAAACAAAAAAAACCCCTGCAGACTGACACAAGGCACAATGCATCCTGGGTATTGATGGTTGAGATTTGAACGAAAACAACAGAAAAAGAAATACCCTGGCCAAAGTCATCTTGCGAAACAGCGACCTTTAAAACAATCGTATTGTGAAGCGCGGAACCCAGGCTGTCAAAAACATCATAAAGCGAAACAGGGACTCAAAAATTAATCGTCTTGCGAGGCATGGCCCCGAACATCGTTAAGTGAAAATCGCCCATAGGAACCATCATAAAGCGAAGCGTAAAATCGCTCTGAAAAAGTCATCGTAAAGCAAATTCATTGTTAAGTGAAGCAATCGTCTAGCGAGGCACCACTGTACTGTATTTTTAATTTTTTGCTGATGGGAGAAATAGAGATGTATGCAGTATTTTAATTTTTAAAAATCTATATTTTACCTCTCATGCAAAAAAGTTTTGTTTCACTGGCTTAAAATAACACATATTTTGTTTTAGAGAGCACTGTATGCTGCTCTGTCTCAGAGAACAAAATACCTTGCACTGCCCAGATGGGAAACAGCCCCCCCATTCTTTTCAAACCTCATTTAAACTTGAGACAGATGACCAAATTAATGGTCCTTCTTTTACTCTAGATTGATGCTCTGCTAGGAGGCAGCCCCTCCCCAAAGGAAGTATCCATACACTTCACACCAGAAAGTTTAAGGAATTTATTAACTTTATTAGGAGGGAGGCAGGATTTACATTCCTGATTTCATCACCAGCAGCACTCTCTTTTCCAAGCCCTGCATTCGAGGAGCCATGTTTCCTATACTGGCCTCCTTTTCGTGGTCTCCAGTTGACTTCACTGGGGTTGACTGGAATAGGAAGCAAGAAGTCACCAAAAGTCCTGGTCCTAACCTGCGCCTCCTAGCCCCTTGCAAAGAGGGCTCATGCTGCCCTCCAGACCCTTGCCTGGGTGCTGGGTTGTCCTTGCCTGCAGCCACTCTCACTGGCACTGGAGTTGTCACCTCCAGAGTCTTTCCTGTGTGGGCACTGGAGTAACAGCAGGTGGCAGGGATGAAGAAGACTTGCCTGTTAGGAGTTGGAGCACCATGGCTGGGTTCTTATAGCTGTCTACATCATAGAGGACCTCTATAGAGGGATCCTTTTCTCAGACCCACCTGAAGACCTTCCCTATGATGTAGACAGGCATGGGAGCCTCTTCTGTGTTGACACAGTACTCTTCCTCTCTCAGTTTCTCTGTTTCAGGCTCTTCTTAATTTTGTTCTTTCTCCTTCACACCTCCTCCCTCCTGTTTCCTTGGAGACGGGGACCTTTGATATTGTCCATGCTAGAATGTAGCTAATTTCATTTAATCCACCATGTTGGTATTTCTCTGCCCATTCAATGAGATTAACTCTTCTCATGTGGTAACTCCCTGAGGTGTCTTGAGTGATACAGTTTTCAAGAACCAAAATCCCATCTCATCATACACACTTCGGGGAGAAAGCCCTCATCACAGTCTTGGGTTTAGAAGTGGTCCATTCCGATGCCTCCCAACCAGAATCCTGCTTAGGAGCTGTTCCGGAGATTTCTCCTGATCTGAGTAAATATGTTTCCTAGCATTTCTCTTTCTTTAGCAACAACACCTACCTATGCATCTTGACTGGCAGACACAAATTCTCCTCCTGTGATTAATAAAAGGGCAGAAGCCAGGTAGAGCTGGCTCCATCCTGATGTGAAGGTAGGTGGAGAGAGGCCCCAACATTAGTGGAGGAAGACCTGATTCAAATTCTGGGAGATGATCTTAAGATAAGTTATCTGGGCCATCTCTATTCTGGCTTTTATTGCACGACTGTGTTTCACTGATATATTGTACAAAGAGAGATCCCCTTGAAGCCAGATATTCTATTCTGAGATCCTACCTTTGATTTCCTTCTTTGCATTTCAACTAGCTCCAGCTATTAGATGAATTGCTACCAGATGACCTGTGAATCTCTTGAAGCTCATCTGGATGACTGTGCTTCTTTGTCATGCTCAAAGAGAAACCCAGGTTGGAGGACATGGTTGAGCTTCAGATACGGAGAACACTTGCATGTTTTTTCTTTACTCACCTTTCCCAGTGGATGTTACAGAGAAGCACACTGGCAGCCAGGTGTACTAGTCTTATGCTTACTGAGCTGAAAGCACTTCCAGAAGCAGCCAAAACTTCACTGTATAATATGCTGCATGGCATGCCTCTCTGAACAACTGAAATCTCTGCACAGGCACTGCTGTGTAACAAATACGGAGGATTTGATGGTGCGTACACAGCACTTATGAATCTTCTCAAATATTTGGCCGTGATCTCTCATGTCTCAGCTCACTGCAAGAAGAGAGTGCCGTGGACTGTACGAATCTGTGGCAATTATGTTAGCAAAGCGCAGCAGGCTAATAAGGGATGTGAATCAGGAAAAAATCACTCAGGATGTTCATGGAATGGTAGAAGGATAAATTTATATTTATAGTTCCAAGATATCTATTCAGAATCAAAGTGGACAAAATCCTTGAATGCAGAAGACCTCAAGTTTGGTTTCCATGTGTACAAATATGCTGAAAGTCATCACGGAGCTCCCTAACAGTCAATTCAATACAGATGGAAAACAAAGATCACAACTGAGGTAATCAAGTTCTATAGGTCCACACACCACACATGGCCACTCATGGACATTAGAGGGCTGCAAGCATGCTCCTTGCTCAATATGTTTTACCCCCAAAAAATATGGGGGAGGGTTTAACTGGAAAAACTCACTTGAACTTCTCTAATGGCGCCAAATATATACTGTATAGGTTTTGTCCACTTTGATTCTGAATAGATATCTTGGAACTATATCTTGGAACTGCCTCCACCCTCCCCCCACTACCACAGTCTCATAGGGCTAAATTATAGTCACTAAACCTTTGAGCGGCACTTGCCAGCTTGGGAACCTAGTTAACTTTACTGAAGTTCTCCAGAGTCCAGGTTCTGGAAAGGGGAGGACAAATTTTGTCCTTCCAAATGTTTTGGACTGGAATTCCATCATGCCTCAGCATTGACTAGGCTGTCTGTGGCTAATGGAAATTGTAGGCCAGCAATGTGTGGAAGGATCAATGCTGCACCTTTTGAAATTAAACCAAACACAGATAGTGGTTGTTCTGGGTTTTTCAGGCTCTTTGGCCGTGTTCTGAAGTTGTGATGGCCTTCAGAACATGGCCAAAGAGCCCGAAAAACCCAGAACAACCATTAGATCCCGGCCGTGAATGCCTTCGCAAAAATATATCAAACACAGATACTTGATAATGGTTCTATGAAGTCAGTTTATGGGTGAAAGGCCTACCGGGACCTTATGAACCAAATGTGTGAAGGAGTTTGCCGATCACTCTGCTAACCCAAACTTTAAGGGGGTAATTCGCAAGGGCAGTTAGGTAGCTAACTCTTAAATTCAAGAGGCTAAGCAGATGTGGATGCTAACTGATTGCATGCCTTCTTATCCCACTGTATGTACAATTTATTCCACTTTCCAACTTACATTTGTAATTGCTTTGGAAAATCCCCTCCTCACAAATTGAATTTGGAAAACCCAATTAGGTGAATCTCACATGTCTCTGTTCCATTCCATCTATCTGGACTTGCCTCAATGGAATGCTTGTTGCTAATACGAGAGAGATGTCATACAAAAACTTTAGATCCCAAGAGTGCATCCTACTATCTAATGCTTTCAGAGTGCACCTGTATTTACTAGACATATAAAAGGCATATTAAAGGCTCCCAAATCCCTGGCCCCGCTCTGACAAGTGTGTGTGTGTGTGTGTGTGTGTGTGTGTGTGTGTGTGTGTGTGTGTGTGTGTGTGTGTGTGTGTGTGTGTGTGTGTGTGTGTGTGTGTGTGTGTGTGTGTGTGTGTGTGTGCACGCGCGCCTCAATTCACATAAAAGAAAAAAATACAAAAACTCTTGGTCTGAGAGACAATAACTGGCCCAACCTTATCCAGTGAATGTCACACTTAAATGTGGATTTGAATCTTTTTTCCCCCTTATACCAAGCCCAATATTTTAATATTCTAATTACTATCCAGGGTTTCATCACAGATACTGAATTTCATGTGTCCAATTTATTCTGGAAACAGTACTAACAATTTTGATGGTGAAGTGAATAAATGGAGACCAGAATTTTCATATATATGACATGCCACTTTTTATACACTTCTGAAAATAAATGGTCTCTGTGGGAAACTGTAATAGCGCCATAAATATGTTCTAAATAATTGACCAATGATAATTTCATTGTAGTAACACAATAAACCTTATTTGTAATGTCTAGCTAAAAATTCAGCTCAGTGTGTTTCAACAAGCCTGACAATCAGGAGGATTTGAGGTAGAGGAAAGAAAAGCTAACAGATTCTTTATACCAAATTACCTTGGCTTGTCATATGAGTAATTTCAATCCAATATGTAAAACCAAACGAAGATTTAAGGTATGGTTATTGACTATATAACAGGAACACTTGGCAGGCAATGAGATGAATTAATCATCTTCTTGCAGCTTACATAATATATTTCTGTGCCAAATCACTTCCCATGGAAATGCAATGACTGCTGGAACTAGGAGAAATATGGGAAATTAATTAAAGAACTGCAGTTGGCTTTTCTCTTTTCTTTCTTTACTAAAATATCTTACACCAAGTTGCAAGCTTCTCTTCGGAGAGAATAACACAGAAGTGCATCAGAAAGGTGTGATTCTTTTGACTGCTTAGGCTAAGAGATGCCGAGATTAGTCCTTTTACCCAGTCTGCACTTCCTGGAACAAAATACAGACCCAGATGCAATTTACAATTGGAAATATGGGCTTCTGATGCCTTTTGAGGAACAACGACAATAACAAAAAAAAAAAATAATCATTGGCAACTTGCATGCAGATCTACAACATGGAAAGCAAAATGCACACATTTCTAATACATGGACAGAAATAAGTTTGCCAATAGTGTTTGTATGTAGAAGTGCAGATTAAAATGTAGAAAAATGATACTATTTTTTTTCCTTGATGGTAATTGGAGCCCAATGACTTCTGTAGGACCACAATGTCTACATCCATGTTTTAGATTACATGTATTCCAAAACGGTGACCGAGTGTCTGGTCTTCCTAGCCACTAGGTTATCCTTGTCAGCTAAGGAAGGCAACCACCGTTTATTTGAGATCAGCTGTGATGGCTCCTTAAAATCAGCTGTCTATCTGGCTCACAGATTAATGTAATAAACAAAAATAAAGACCTGTATATCAAGATGCAAATAGCTTTACCTGAAAATAAAAAGAGAGATTGTCCAGTGTACAGCTCTCATCCTGCCCACGGAGACTTCTTGATTATCCCCAAGCTCCACCCCAAAGTCAATCCAGCTAATAGAGGTTCCACATGTGGCTCCCCAAATCTTTCCCTTTGGAGGCAGAGTTTCCCCTCCTTGCTGCGCACCCTCCCACTGAACTTCCATTAAGTTCTTTTGAACCACTGCATTTCTGATGGATTGCTAAAGGCAGACTAAAAAGGGATACCTCAACTACTGCATTATTTGTGAGAGTCTTCCTCCAGCAGTTCACACACACCCCTGCACCCTACAATTGTCAACAATTCCTACCAGTACTTACATGCCTCATCCTTTACACCTGCAGGAATACTTCTGCAAGGCGCCCACTAGTTCAGTGGTTTCCAACCTTGGGTCACCCAAGTGTTCTTGGACTGCAACTCCCACAAAACCAGCTGGCCAGCACAGCTGGTGGTCAAAACTTCTGAGAACTGCAGTCCAAGAAAATCTGGGTTACCCAAGGTCGGGAACCACTACCCTAGTTTCCTGAAGGTGTCTTGTCTCCATTTGTCTCCATTTGTATGCACACCACAAAGTCTCAGAAGAAGGAAGACGTTTTATCCAAGATTTGGCTGAGGAATGTGTCTACCAACAAAATGCAGTTTCTGTGGGGGTAAGTTCACTCATCCTTTATTGAAATGCTCATTTAGATTGGATTTTTATGCTGATTCTGAAGAGAAAGGCATCTGCAGAGTAATGTAGAAACAGAAATGGGCTTCTGGGTGAAAAAGGAGGAAGTGACAAAGATCCAAAACAGACTGACCTGTCTATCGCTCCCTAAATAGAACAAAACAGGAACAGGGCTAGATAAACCATTCAGAGTAGCAACAATAAAATCCAATTGAATTCAAAGGTCTAGTAAAATAATCACCTTTGCATCTTCCTCCTCAAGTCCGGTAAAGAAAGAAGCGGTCACAGGAACATCTCAAAGCAAAGAGTTCCATAACTGAGAAAGGCCTGTCTCCGATTCTGGCCAGATGTATCTCAGAAGACAAGGGTGCTTGGAACCGTGAGACCTTAGAGGCAAGTCCATTTGGGAAGAGGAAGCGGTCCTTCAGATTCCATGATCCTAGACACAAGCACAATGGTGGGGGCTATTGATGCTTCTGGTGGTTGGACTACAACTGTCCAGTATGGCATGATAAGGAAATGGAGGAGCTGTAGTCTAAAACACTGGGAGAATGAAGCTTTTTCATCTTAAACATCATTTTGCGTTCGCAATTGCGATCGCAAAAACATCATTGTGAAGCGGATTCATCGTTATATGGGGTAATCGTTAAGTGGGGCACGACAGTACATGTTATAATCAATGCTTTGGACTGAGCCTTGAAACAAATGGGAAGCCATGGATAAACACTTGAAAATCCTCAGTGGAACCCCAGCATTTCTTAGGACAGTTGGAAAAGGAACTTGGTCAATCTGATACCTAGAAAACTTGAAGACATATGCTGACACTATGCCCTCATGTGATAGTCATCATGTAATAGGGAGAATGTGAAAAAAAGAGGATGGACTGAAAGAAACATGGCTCTTATTGGAGGTAGCAGCAAACACTGGATGTCACCACCCATGGGCACGCATATCAAGTAGTTGACAACTTACCTGTTCCAATGGTCTCACCGTGGCTGAACCCACTTCTGGGTTGCCTCTTTGCCCACTCAGCACCATTCTGCTTTAGGGACTGGGAGAATGTATGTTTCCATTTGTTTTTTGGAGAACTTGCTAAAAATCTCTTCATACTGAGGATGCAAAGGGCTTGAAGTTTGAAAAAAGTGAACAAAGGAGGAAGTGGACCTTTATCATTCTCTTGGGCAGGGCTAGGAGACAAAGAAGGGGGAATAGCAAAGAGTGCCTCTCCACTTTTCCTCTTAACTAAAAGGAGAGCATAGCAACTGCAATGGGGACACAGCACAAATGAATATAATGAAAAATTTGCATAGATTAATTGTGAACAGGATTGGAGGCCAATGCATCTTCCGGACACAACATACACCATTCTTCCAAATCAGTGTATTTTACCTTGTTCATCAGTTTGTGCACCTGTCTTGTGAATAACTGTCATTCTCAACTTATTTTTAAAAGGACTCAGGGATTTGTTCTGGTATATAGCAATATATAAGAGTATCATTATTCCAGCCTTAAAATACAACAGTTAATAAAAATGTTAACAAGATTTCCTGACGCAGGGCTGTCTTCTTATTTTAATTTTTTCATGTGCTGGAGCCCCATCTGCTCAAACAAATGCTGCTTTTAAAAATACAGCATTCCCCCCCCCCCTTTACGGATTTACCTGGGAGAAGCTCAAAAATGTTGACATCATCTTGAGCAAACTTTGATTAAAGGATCAAGTGTGCGGGGAAACTGGAAGTTGGATTTTCCAGGTTAATAAGTATCTTCTCACAGTGAAATATTGCAAGGATGTGGCTAATGCCAAAGGATCTAGAAAAGTTTGATTCTACTCCCCTTTCTACATGCAACACCTAATACTAAGTTTGTATTTGTTGTTCTGCATTAAGGTGTGCAGATCTCTTCACTTCTGAAAGCAGATCTGGAAATCACATTTTCTGCTTCAAAGTATGCAGTGAAATGAGCAATTTGCTTTGGGTGGGAGGTCAGACGAATCTTTTCCCACTACCTCCTCTGTTACTGGAGAGAACAGTGGGTTTTCTCTGATATATTTCCTGCCATCCTAGCTGGGAAAATCAGTGGCATTACTCTCCCGGTAATAGTCTCTAGGGACTCCTCTCTAAGACCCTCCATTATCAGGAGTAGGAACTCCATGGACAGGATTGGGAGAAGGTTCCCCTCTCCTGGTATATCACACTGAGGTTAGAGATGGGAATACAATTCTCAGTATTCTACAGCCACGTTGGCCACTTGGGCTGCCTATGGGATTCTGAGAAATGTAATCCATAAACATAACTTCTCCCATATTTGAATCACATGGTACCTAAATGGATGCTATTCCCTTTTCATGTATCTCCAGATATAGTTGCTGTAATCCTGGACACATTCCCTTGGGAGTTAGCCCTCTTGAACACAACAAGGCTCACTTTTGAGTAGATATGCATTGTGAGTCTTGTTAACAGTGTTGATATTGCTGTAGTTATTGTCACACTCACACTATCGAGTATCCCAGTTATTTTATAGTGCTGTACCTAACTTCTCAGCTCATTCTGAATTTCTCCATCCCTGACATGTGAGAGTTACTTGCTTAAGTGTCTTTCCTACCGTTTTTCTCTCCCTGCATTTCCAGGATGTTCCGACACACAGCATTCAGTAGGGGGTCTGTCTCTACGATTCAGCAGCTCAGGTTTCCCATGGAGTTTACAAGATGTCTACTCACCCCATACAGTTCTGTATCCATTACAAGCAGAACGGGCAAAGGAGCTTGTCAGGAAGCCAAGCCTCTTGCTAAGAATAGCTTCCCATCTCCTGCCCCCCCCCCTCACCACAGCCCAGAATGACCAACAGGTCCTGCTTGCATGCAGACTTATTCCACAGTGAAGAGGCATGATCCAGACTCCTCTCCATTAAATAAGGGAAGGCGCATTTGGAGGAAAGCTCTGTTAAACGAGTGGCTTAATAACTAGTTTACCAGGACTGAGGCCCATGGCTAATGAGAATAAAGAATTATTCTTGTCAAGTGGGGGAAAACCAGGGCCCCAGTTTGGTGATAAATAATCGCATTCATTGTGTTCAAACAGCCCTGCTAGTGGTCTTTTGCACTGTAAATTCATTAGCAAAGCTAAGAGGCAAACTACTACAGGGGCAACTTTAAACAATTGCAGTAGAATGGATGGCAAGAACAGGTAAAGTGATCACAAAGCCCTGACAGGAGAAGCCAGTTTGCACTGTAATTGCATTTATTGTCTCATCAACTTTAAGGGCTTCCTCCTTCTGGGCCCGGAACGAGAGGAAGGAAAGCCAAAGGACATTCAGCCAATTAGATTTGTTATTATTTTCCATTGTTTATCAAACTGTCTACCTTGAACTTGTGGCACAGTGATATAAGTTGTCAAAATGGCAAAAGCTGCATTGGGTCAAATTCAGGTGCCTTATGCTAACGGCAAAAACCCCCCTCACAAATATACAAATCTACTTGGTACATTAGTGAGATATTTCGTTATTATTGCTTTGAAGTCAAGTTAATCTAGAACACAGTCTTTACAAAGGTCTTTCAGACAGGTGGAGCCCTATGGGAGTTGAATGCCTTGGGTTGGAAGGCTATCTGGGAGGGAGCAGATGCTGAGAGGCAGAAAATCAGCCTCCCAGGTCATTTTCCCTCCCAGCTATTCCCTCTCCTGGTGGACAGAGTTGCAGTGGAAAGTTCACGAGAACATAAGAATGAAGGATGTGCATTTGGATTTGGAAATACTGTATTTGGAATTCACTGAATAAAGCCATATTCAGATAGTGCCAAAAGTATCTAAATCCAAATATGATAGTTCTGAATATCAGTGATAATAATTCCTATTAGTCAGAGTCCCAGCTACTCCTATAGATTAGAAAACAAAATGACAGAGTTCTGATTGCTAGAGGACGAAAGGAAAGTGAAATCTATTTCTCAGGCATCCTGGAATGATTTCTTGAGGAATGAAACTTAAAGACACTCTGGCACCAAGGGACAGAGAACGATTTCCTGACTGAGTTTGCCAAAGGGAGGGGTCTGGGGTGAATATCCTATACTATCCTAGAGTCCAAGTCCCTCACCCCTGCAACAACAAGGCAAGCTTTCTGGGACACTGTCTTGACAGTCATGGCAGGGCCTGTCCCCCAGAATTCCAACAGACCACTGACTGTGCGGTGTGCAGGTGGCCAGCATCATCTCCTGAGCTGCAATCGCAGCCATACTCTCTTTGTGAGTCTAGGGATTGCTTCCCTGCTTGCCTGGCCACACCGGCAAGAGCAGGAGGATGAGTCTCCTTGCTCAGCCATGGAGTGGTCAGGCGAGCAGGGAGGCTGGGGTGCAACAGCCAGGTTATTGCCGCATTTGCTGCCTCCCACCTCTTCCAATTTGTCCATCTATCTCCCTGCTTCCCAGGGCTGTTGGCTCAACCTCTGTTCACTGAAGACACTTACACTTGTCAATAAGGAAACCACTTACCTCCGAAGTAGGAACTTCATTGCCAGCAGCAATGCCCTGTGCTGAGTCTTCAGATGGTTGAGCATGCTAGTCCCGTCCCCACTGGAGCTCCCTCTTGCAGAGCATGCGGTCAGTCATGCAAGCATCCGTTCCACACTCTTGAAAATGCTCCCAGATTATTGACTCCGTGGAGCTCCAGTTTTTGACGACATTTTCCTAACTGAGATTGTTAACTTGTCATCACTACTCATTCTGGCAATTGGTGGGGCAAATGCAGTTGGAGGAGGCAGGGGTGATTTTTGCCCAGCTGAGTCTCCTCGGGTCTTGCACCTCCATTTTGATTCCCACCCACAGAGGGCAATGGGAACCTCAGTTTCTCTGGGAACTAAAGGGTCTGCCAAATCTGCCACCAGAGCTTTCTAGTTCTGATTCATGTGAATAATTAATTGGTGCAGTGGTTAAACCGCTGTACTGCAGCCAAAACTCTGCTCACGACCCGGGGTTCAATCCCAGGTAGCCGGCTCAAGGTTGACTCAGTCTTCTATCCTTCCGAGGTCAGTAAAATCAGTACCCAGCTCGCTGGGGGGGGGGGGAATGTGTAGCCTGCATAATTAACTTATAAACCGCCCAGAGAGTGCTTGAAGCACTATGGGGCGGTATATAAGCAGCACTCTTTTGCTTTGCTTTTGCTTTGCTTTATTTAAGGCCGGTCTCATTGCCAATCCCACTTCTTACAAGATATGCCATAGGCCAGTGGTTGTCCAGATGTGCTTCCTGCTGAAATGGGGCTCAAACCACTACTGGCCATTTGAAAGCCATTGTAGGCAAATGCTGGGGGGGAAACCACTTTTTTTCCAGGTTGTCACAAAAATCTAGTGGCATAATTCGCTGGCATAGTTCAACTGCACAGTTTGGAGAGGCAATGTACACACACACACACCTCAAATAGCTGTATATTCCCCTCCCCTTCCCCAGTTTAGGATATACATTTGATGTATCTGTTCTGGGATTATTTATTTATTCTAGGTAAGAGTTTATCCATATCCGTCCAATTAGGAAACATTGAAGCCAGTGGGCTAATACTGCAGAATCTGAGATTTAAGAATCCCTGCAGTCTGTACCATCTAATCACTAACAAGAGATCTCATTGTTTCCTTATAACATTAACGGTGGAAACAACAGGATTATGCATGGGTACAACTGGCCTGCAAGTAATGTTCTGCAGGTAAACCCTATAATGTGGGTTTGAATCAGTTCCAGTCCCACAAGGCACAATTTCATATCACTGTTGTGTCCATTCAGAGCTCATTCCCCCCCCCTTTCTTCTTCTTTTCTCCCTGCTCACACTGAATGACAAAAGCAAAGAACAGCCCTTGTAGAAAGGTCGATTCAGCTGTGAATGTCATACAGAGTTATGTCAAAGGCCCTTCACGCACATCACAGGTAAGAAGTTCACTGCTGGGATAAAGTTGGAAGAAAGCTCATAAGCCAGATGCCCTTTGGCTTTATTTCACCACAATCTTCTCTAGGAGAAATTTTAGGGAGTGAAATAATTGGTGATGGAGTCCAACTCAAAGGATGTTTTATTGAATGTAGGATAGCCAGACAGTCTAGGTGAGATGTTGGCTTCTGTTTCTTCCAAACCTACTGAAAGGTTTTGGTCTCAGCAGGGTTTTGTTAATAAAGGAGTGAACAGCATTATTTAAGTGATCTTTTCATAGAATCAAAGGTAATTTGCAGTTGAGGGTGGAGGCCCTAAGAATTTTAGATTTAGAGCATGGTCTGCATCAAACTTGCCAGTCCCCTATTTTGAAATTATCTGCTTTGTTTCATTAGTACAAACCTTGATTTCCTATGTGGTGTTTAAATCTCATGTTCTAGGCTTTTAAGAGAGTAGAGTTGAGTACATCATGGTATGTTTTCTGACCGCAGTGAGAACTCACTGCATTGAGAGTTAGAGCTAAGGCTGAGTTTAGGGACAAGGTTGAGGGAAGTATGTAGCTGTTGTATTTTCTGACTCAGGTGGAAGAAGTTTCTTTTTCCTCCAAGTGGGGCCAACTCATTGATACCCAGAGTATGTCATTTCTGCTGTGCTACATTATGGCTGAACAGAGTACTACTAGAGTAGGCCCACTACTCCCTGTTGCTTAGCATAGTATGTTGCACTAGCGTAGGCCCACTGAATCAGTGGGGGTTTGGTGAGTAAACTCCTCTGCATGTTTTATTGATTCCAATAGGCTACTCTAGTTGAGACTTGCTGTACTAAAGGAAGCCATAACTTGAATTAAATGAGCCTACTCTAGTGCAACATACTATGCTAAACAACAGGGGGAAAATTTATTTTTGTTCCAGTAGAGGTGCTGTACTTTTTTTAAGTATCCCAATGGCTTTTTAAATATTGTGACATTTCTTTTTGCCGCAGCTGTCTTTGGTTTATACGAAAACAAATTGCACATGACAAAGGGCTGAAACTTGGACGAACTGGGATACCTCCACAAAATGGGGTTCTCTAACTTGATTTTTCTTGGGGATGTGACCCCTTCTTCAAGGGGTTCTCCCCTCACTCACACACATCAAAAAAAGCCACATCTTAGAGAAAAGGAGTGAAGTTGTAGTGACAAAGCTTCACATCAGACAAGTGATTGTAGTAGTCTGTGTTTTCCTATAAAGAGTCATGAGGGTGAACTGCAGTCCTCATGGATGGCCCCTGGTGAGTATTGACACTGCAAGTGTTAATTAAAAACACTGAAAAGTTGTTGTGGTCTTGGCAACTTGGGAATCTCAGACAGCCTCTCTTGAACAGCTTGAAATGGAGGCACCAAAGTCTGCTACAGGAGAGGAGAGTCATCAGTTGTCAAGCCTGGATTCCAAACATGAGTTGAGAAAGTTTACAGAATGAAAGTGTTTTCTCCCTTCCACACATATCACCTCTTTGATGCTGGGCTTAGGAAACAAGGGTTGGATCAAGAAGAAGAAGAAGAAGAAGAAGAAGAAGAAGAAGAAGAAGAAGAAGAAGAAGAAGAAGAAGAAGAAGAAGAAGAAGAAGAAGAAGAAGAAGAAGAAGAAGTGTGTGTGTGTGCTGTCAAGTCAATTTTGACTTAGGGTGGCCCTTTTCAGAGTTTTCCATGCAGAAAATACTCAGAAGTAGTCTACCATTCCCCTCCTCTAGGGGCACCTTGAGACTGTGGAGCTTGCCCAAGGCCACACAGGCTGGCTTCTTTCATGGAGGCACAATGGGGAATCGAACTGCCAAACAGATATTTAAACCACTGAGCTACCTCAAAACCTCATGAAACTGACCCAGTGAATCAAGGAGAAACACCTTTGTGAAATGTCCCCTCCTCTCTCATTTTTGTTTCTCTAAATTAGTTTTCTGATTCTTGGCATATTAGTTTGGTGTTTAGTGGGGTCTTCCAGTCAGTTTAATGGCAGTTTTCATAGTGGTAAATCTCAACTCAATCCGTGACCAGCCTCCCTGAAACAGTGGCATAGCATAAATTGAAACCTTTGGGTCTGCTTTTGAACAAAGCATCATGTTTTCCATAAGACATTTGAAAAGACACTGATCCTTTAATTGTGAAATTCACACATATGTTTTCAGATATATAGAGTGAAGTAGAAAATATTAAATATGTAGCAAAATCATGTTGCTTAGCACAGTAAATCATGCTAGATTAGGCCCACTAAATCAATCAGGATTTCATGAGTTAACTCCTCCGTATCTTCCATGTATTCAAACGCACCTACAGTTAAGAGTAGGCCCATTTGAATCAATGGAACATCTGGGGAAGTTGACTCACCAGATTGCTGTTGATTCAATGGGCCTCCTCTAGTTTCTCTTACTACACTTAGCAGTAGGATTTTTGGCTATGGCCTGAAATGCAGTAGTAAGTTGCAACTACAGGAGGCCCACTGAAGCAATGTGACTTACAGTACATAGGGTTGATTCACCAAGTTCGCACTGAGTCAATGGGCCTACTTTAGTTGTGATATAGTACTGGATTTCACCCATTGTCTCTGCTTTTAAATAATGTGAAAGGTTTATCCATTAAATTGTATGTTATTTTTATATTTTCACCCCAGATGACATAAAGATGTTAAACATTGTTTTCATAATATGTACATTTATTTAATTTCAATATGCATTAATAAATTATTGAAAATTCAGGAGCTATCTAATTTTTTCATTAGCCAACAGTACAGAATACACCCTGCTGACTCCGTTAAAATAATTAGCAGTTATAATCATAATTATGTCTTTACACTGATTTGAAATTTGTGAAAGTTTCACTGAAGAGATGGCACACAAATGAGAGACAGCCATCGTGTTCATAAAAACAGGGCCAGATTCACAATTTAGGCGATCCATTAATAATTAGTAATTACATGCCATCAAGTCAATTCCCACTTGTGGCAACCTTCCCAGGGTTTTCTAGCCATTAAGTACTCAGAAGTGGGTTACAGATCCTCCCCTTCTGGTGGTGCTTGGGCAACTAGCCCAAGGCTGCATAAGTGGGAGGCTACATGCTCTAGGTCAGTGATGGCGAACCTATGGCATGCGTGCCACAGCTGGCACACAGAGTCCTCTCTGCGTGCACGTGAGCCATAAACCACCAGATTGCTACCCCTGGCAGCCAAACCTGAGGCCACTTCTGCTTCTGCCACCACTTCCACTGCCACCCGCTGTTTTTTTTTCCCCCCAGTTTGTGCACTCGGGCTCAAAAACATTAGCCATCACTGCTCTAGGTCAGGGATCAGGGAACTTTTTTACCATTTACCCCCCCCAAAAAAAATTTATATACGCCAACATTACCCCCTTGATTTGAAAGGAAGGAAATCATACATTATTTGAATTCAAAATCTTATTGAATCTATTCAAAATTACTTTAAAAGCTTCAACTTACTTGAAAACTTCAGATTTTGGAGAAATGATGTTGCTTCATTTTGGATATGAGAGCATCAATACTGGGGCTCTGCTCATCCTCATTACCCCCAGGATTTTCATTTTTACCCCATTTGGGGCAACTTACCCCTGTTTCCTGACCACTGCTCTAGGTGATCTTAACTGGCCTCTTTCTGCGGCAGCACAGTGAGGAATTTGACGGCCTGCCCTTTGGCTCCCCAGCCACATAACTCAACCTATCAGCTCAGGCTGTATAAGCGCCACCCAAATTAAAAGAGCTTCCATCCCCATTCTTTTTTTTTAAAACTCAAACTTTTGCAAATGTTTTTAAATTGAGTTTTTAATAGTACAACAGATAGCTTTTGGCAGTGTTTTCTCTGGGTGTAATCTGCTTTGTATTCTATTGTTCTGTTTTCTCCTTTTAAGTTCTTGGAGGTTTTTATTTTGGCAGAATACGAGTAGGAGCATTAGTATCATTGTTACTTTATTTACAACTGGAGATTTGGCCTGTTCAACATTCAAATCATCTCCAAACCCATGCCACCCACCCCAAAAATGATCAAATTTACCCAAGTACACATGCCTCTGTTTTCTTTTCCTCTCGAATAGATTTCTAATGGAATGAAGAAATGTGGGCTTAAAGGAATGCTATGGGTTATTGGTGTAAATAACTGCTTTTATGAATATCCTGTGTGAATATCCCCTTTCCCCCCTCCACTCTCTGGTTTTCTAGGATCTTAATGTTAGATTTCCTCAGTTTTCTCTTTTTGTACAATGAGTACCTGAACTGGAGCACGGATTAAGTACTGTATTCGGATCTGTATGCTTGTGGGATCACAAGGGAACTGCCTCTACTCCAGGGATCAGGGAACTTTTTTACCATTTACCCCCCCAAAAAATTTTTTTTATATATACACCAACATTACCCCCTTGATTTGAAAGGAAGGAAATCATACATTATTTGAATTAAAAATCTTATTGAATCTATTCAAAATTACTTTGAAAGCTTCAACTTATTTGAAAACTTCAGATTTTGGAGAAATGATGTTGCTTCATCTTAGATATGAGAGCATCAATACTGGGGTTCTGCTCATCCTCATTACCCCCAGGATTTTCATTTTTACCCCATTTGGGGTAATTTACCCCTTGGGGTAATTTACCCCTGTTCCCTGACCACTGCTCTACTCTGACTCCTCTGTCTCTGCCTATCACTAGGAAACTTTGCCCCCTGCAAGTCTGAATGGGTATCATGTATGACTATGTCTGTGTGACACTTTCCATTTGAAAAAAGCAAGAACACTTTGGCCCCACAGTGAAATGGCACTTAGTCGTGGACGCTACCTTCCTGCTACCTAAAACATACATCTCTAGGCAGTACAGCTTTACCAGCTCTTGAGTGCAGATAAAAGTAGAGCTACCTGTACAGTACTTGTATGCTTCTAGGGTTGCCTGGACATGCTGTGAAACACATTTTTATCTGTGTTTGTCTCTTGGGGGGGGGAAGAGTATTGGAGTTTCCAGGCTGATTACCAGTGGGTTGTTGTTGTTGTTGTTGTTGTTGTTGTTGTTGTTGTTGTTGTTGTCGTCGTCGTCGTCGTCGTCGTCGTCGTCTACCTGCAAAGTGCAACTGAAAAATAAATTACCTCTCTAGCGGACAAACGCTTGGGTTAATTGGGTGATCATTGCACAAAGGATGTATAGTGCCTATTATGAAATGTGATTTTGTTCTGTCAAGGAAAGAACCAGGCCTTTTTCCCAGTTTGTCATGGCTTACTTAAAAATTTTAAAAAAAAGTAGTGTTGCACGCCAAATGTATGATGGCTTAATATAATATGTTCTTAAAAGAGGCCCAATTGTTGTTTACCACATTTATTGACAATCTGTGAAAGGAGACCAGAAATCAGTCTAATTACCAGAACACCAGTTGTGCTTGTTAACACCAGCTTTGTGACCAAATGTTACTCCACAGTTGTCACATCACACAAGGTTTTCATTACCAACATAATAGTGAACAAGATCACTTGCCCGACTGTTGACTGATCTGCCATACAAAAGGGAGAACAAAGCAGTGTCTGTGAGAACGTTTTTGCCACTTTGACAGCACGGTAGGCCCTGCCATGCAGTGTACAAACTGTTCCTCTTGTTAGGGAAAACTAGCTGTGGTGTTTCCCAGCATCTTAGAATTAGCCAATTAAAATCCTGTAATGATTTACACACCTCATCAGTGAAAAAGGAAGGAACTCATCACATGCCAATCTCCTTTTTTTCCTTCTTCAAAGAATAATTATTGATTGCTTCTCAGGAACTGGCGCCAACTGAGGCTTCTTGGGTGTTTAGTTTAGAAAACTATCATTTCTGGGAAAGGGAATGAATGTTTTTATAGATCACAGTGGCAATTAGGTAATCTTGCAAATACAGTCTTAGCCTACATCCATTACAACTGTACTGCTATATATCACCAAAAATATTTCACTAAGAAACATCCTTATTCATCATCATGCCTCCCCATACACACATACACAAGAGAAGGAAGCAAATGACCCTAAAGCTATTGCCGTCAGCTCACAGGCTATGCCATAAACACGAATAACAGCTCTTAGGCTTGCTGCATGTATTTTTAAAAAATGAGTGGGTTTATTTATTTTTCAATGAACTCAATGAATATTAGAGTATCAAAGTTGATTTGTTTATCATTGGGAGCATGAAGAAAAACAAGCACGCCTCATCATCTTATCCGATGATGAATGATTTATCAGGCAGAACATGAATCTGCTTCTAACCGAGTCTATTTTCTTGTTTACGCTTGTAGAACAGATACAATTTAATGAAGAATATAAAGTACTTAAAAATCTGTCTACCATTAATAGTTTAATTAAACTGACATGTACTTCAAAAACCCGGCAGAAACATTAATTTAGGTTATAAAAGGGCATGGCATTATTAAAGCACAATTAAAGACAACATTCACTTACAATTAAGGCTGCAACAATTTAATTATTTCACATGTGATTGGCACTCCGGGCTTCCTCCAATACCCTAAGGTGAGCAAGTTCTTCACACCAGCCATAAAACCGCAATGTATTTCCACAAAGGCCAGATTAATAGGTATGCGGCCCTCTAGACCAAATCATAATTCTGTGGGCTGTCATAAGAGAATAGCCACTGTCTCAGCTCAGGAGAAATATAAAGACATCCTGTACAGTGACTACAAAGACTCTAGCTCTCTCAGACAGGAGAATCTTAAAGCAAGGACCTGGTGGGAGAATGACATGTTCATGAAGGAAACAAGCATCATGCATAGTGGAGCCACACGCAGAGGCACACCCTGCATTCCTATTCTTGCAACCAGATGACATGTGACATGTGAACATGGCTGAACTGCTATGAATAATTTATTTGTGGCATTTGTTATTGCAGATCCCAAAGAGTTCGGAATAGTGTCAGATTGAACGTCCAGAAACAGGAAGTGCAAACGGTTCACATTTCCTGTTGCCTGAAAAGGTCTTGTAGACCTCACTGCATGCTGATTTGCTGCGTAAGGGTTTGTTCTTGCTGATGGTTCTTATTATTTCTTATTCATGGGTTTTCATTGTTGCTTTTATTAGAAGTGGGTTTTTAAAAGATGAGTAAAATTAGATGCAAAACACTCTTAAAGCTGTAGTTGTAAGTTTGTTGATTTATCTTTATTGTACGGTTAGCTGCCCAAATATAATTTAAATTTTTAAAATAGTGTTTGTTTGTTTGTTTGTTTGTTTGTTTGTTTGATTGATTGATTGATTGATTGATTGATTGATTGATTGATTGATTGATTTATACCCCGCCTATCTGGACTACCAGTCCACTCTAGGCGGCTTCCAATAGAAAATCGGACAATAAAACACAGGCAAGTACATGCTAATTCAGTAACAGGTACAATAAAATTTTTTAAAAAATAGGGAAAGTAAGAGAAAGAAAAAGTAAAGAAGAAAAAATAAATAAATTAAGAGTTGGCTGGAGGGAAGGCCTGAATAAACAACCATGTTTTTAACTGGGTTTTAAAGATGCCCAGTGTAGGGGCCACGCGAATCTCCGGAGTGAGATTGTTCCAGAGGTGAGGAGCCACCACCGAGAAGGTCCTGTTTTGTGGCTTCTCCTTCGGGGCCTCTCGCGGCGTCAGGCTTCTCAGCCTCACCTCCTGACTCGCGCGGGTGATCGGGGTAGACCTTGGTAGAAGCAGGCGTTCTGCCCAATATCAAGGTCCTAAACTGTTTAGGGCCTTGTAAGTAAGCATTAAAACTTTGAAGTCGACACGGAAGCGAATCAGCAGCCAATGCAATGCGGCCAGCGTTGGAGAAATATGATGGTATTTTCTCACTCCAGTGAGGAGTCTGGCTGCCGCATTCTGCACCACCTGAAGTTTCTGTATCAGCCTCAAAGGCAGCCCCACATAGACCGTGTTACAGTGGTCTAATCTAGAGATTATGAGCTCATGCACCAAGGTAGTGAGTGCCCCCGTGTCAAGGTAGGGTCGCATCTGGGCAATCCGCCAAAGATGGAAAAAGGCAGTGCGGACTACCGACGCCACTTGCGTTTCCATGGTGAGCGTCGGGTCCAAATATATGCCCAGGCTGCGGACCCCACTCTTCGCGGCCAGGACGAACCCCCCCCCAAACGTGAGAGAGTCACCCAAGCCGCCTACCACAGGGGCACCCACCCTCAGAACTTCCATCTTGTCCGGGTTCAGCCTCAGCCTGTTCTCCTGCATCCATTGCAGTACAGCCCCCAGGCAGCGCTGGAGGGACAGGACGGCATCACCTGCAGTTGGTGAAAAGGAGATGCAGTATATACAGAGTATAAAGAAACAAATCAATAAAAATAGGGTCCCTAATGCATGCGTACACACACACAAACTCCATGATGTTCACAATGCACAGGGAAATATAAAGGTATTTCTCTGGCACCAAAACTGTGTTTGATAAGTCAAGTGCCACAACCAAAAAGGCCCTCTCCTCAGCCATCATGCCACCACATTTTTGACAGTGGAAGCCTTCAGCAGATGGTCTGTGAAGACGATGTCTACGTGAAGGAAAGTGTAAGCCAACACAAAGATTAAGGAGGCAATGCCTCAGATAGTGATCAAGAGTTGTCATGGATCAGACACCATTGTGGTAATCATATTAAGATATATCTGTGGAAAGTTTCCTGCCATCAGTGCAGTCAGCACCATGATCCAATGACAGTGTCCATGCCATTTTGTTTCTGCTTAAGAAATCGTCTCAGGCTCTTTCTTTCAATATGATCTAATCCAAAGGACTGCAATATTCAAATGGGTAGAAGATGTACGACGACTCATGAGATTAGACATAAACTAGAAGAAAATAATTTCTCTAGAGAAATATAATTTTAAAATCCTACAAAGGTATGATGATCTACATGCAGTTCAAAGGAAGAGAGAGCGCAAGAGATGGCAATTCCTGTTTGCCTCAGATATCTATCTTGTTTGTGCGGCACACGTACCACTCGTAAATTGCTAGATGCATTACTAATTTGTTTTCATCCACGGCGCACTGTGATATGAAAATGCAGGTGTTTTATGAAATGCTGTACACAATCAAAGGATGTGTGTTGCATCTCCATGTTTAACAATATTTTGTCTGAGGGAAAAAAATTAGGAAATTGCAGTGTGGTTTCTGATGGTAAAAATATGTGGCAGTTGAAAAAAAACCTGCAGGCCATCACTAACACAATTAACACTGGCATTTATGAGTAGATCTCTTTGTTTTTCAGAAGTGTAATATCACAGTAGAAGACTTTCAGGTGTTAATTAAAGCCTGTTCATTCTACAAAGCTCCAGTGAAATGCAGTTGTGGCCTTCTTTGACACAGAACAAATCTGTAGGAAAGAATATCAGTTGAGACAAATCATCTGCTCTGTTACTGAAATCCAGACCTTTATGAATGTGGATTGCATTGCTGCTTTCTTGCTGGACTTCAAACACTTTACTAATTTCTTTGTAGGGCTGTTGGGTTTCCAAGCCCTTCATTAGAGGTACTTTGTACTAAGGAGACACTATCGTGATTATTTTTTTAAAAAAAAACTTACACAGACATATACACACATTTCTAAAATGTATTTTTGTCCCACATTGTACACTATCAGAGAGATGTCAAATTAAATATATTGGCCACATTTCAGTGATCTGTACAGATGGATTGTGCTATATTTTTCTTCCTTTAGTTGTATATGAACTTTCAGTCAGATAAAACTTGACAGTTGTGAGTTCCATTAAATCAATAGCTAGAATTTCAGTGGAACACATTTGTCCTCCTACCTTCAGTTGCCAGTTTGAAGGCTGCAGAACGAATGGTGGCCCAGGCTTTTGAAGATTTGACAATGGCCACTGAGAATTTAACTCCTTCCTCAGTCTTGTAAAAGCCATTGTATCTTGAAAATCTGACACTGACTCTTAGAAATTCAAAGTATTTTTGAGCTTTAATCTAACCCATCTAGGCACACAGTACAGGCCAAGCTACATGTGGCATTAGTTGTGTTATTTATTTATTTCCATTTTATACTGCCCCATTAGTGTTGCCACTCTCTGGGCAGTTCACAATGTACAATAAAATCATAAAACATTACATAATAAATGCAAAAATACAATAAAGTACAAGGAACTCTGTCACTAGTTAAAAACTTCCTTTAAGTTAAAATACACAAAATAATTGTTAATGGAATTATTGACTTAAATCCGCTTGCAAAATTACCCTTTATAAACCTGATGTTTTCATTATCAGGTGAAGGACATATTTAATTTAATGTACTTCAAGCATCGTATCCCTTCACATTCAGGTTCTGTGGCTCCCTAGACCAATCCTGATGCCAGCAGTGATTGACTGATCGATTGAAAACATTTATATTCCATCTTTCTCCTAAAGGATCCAAGGTGGCTTACAAGTTTCGACTATTAAAGACTCCGCCACATCCAGGGCTCCCAAAGGCAATTCTGGGATAGGCAAATAAGGCTAGTCTCTTGCATTTGACAGGGAATCTTGTGAAAGGGGCTACAATTAGGAATACAAATAAGGATATGTTGGCACAGATCAGCAGACATACAGTATCTTGGATTCCTGGGCGGTGATTGCAATGCAAAGATCTCTACTCACATGGAAGGAAGGTCCACTCACATATGCAGTCAGCTGTCTTATTTTTAAAATTCTTTTTGGAATATATTGAGATTTTTACTCTATCAGCAGGCACTTGGGGGATTGCATGCATGTGCACATCAGACATGCATACCAATCAGATTACACTTGTAGTTTCAAATTCCCCAGTGATCCCAATCCAGTTCCAGCCATGCTTTGCTGCCCATAACTGGTACCCTTAAATAGAGGTGCCCATCCAGGTTCATACTTCTAGTTCAATGGAAACCAACTGGGCAGGTATGTTTCCCACCACCTTTCACCCAGCTGTATACCCACATTGTTACATGCATGAATCTTCTTTGTTGAAGATTGGGCTGATTGTGCACTCCCCAAATACAAACCATACTGCCTAGAGCACTTCTCCAATCATCCCTGGAATAAACAGCTACAGATTTTCAGCAGGCAGATTTCAATGCTTAACAGGGGTGGGTGTTTGATCTATACAACATTCTTCTTATAATTATTGCATGTAGACATTTAAGCCAGCTTTTAAAATCCATATTTTTCCACCATTGACAGAATTATAATGACTGAATATGAAAAAAAATGCTCCATAGTAAGTGCTTTATGAATCAAGCTATGTGTGTTGGAAATGCTTTGATACTCATCTTTTCCAAACATTGTCATACAAAATACTAAATCAATAGCAACCTTTTCTTCTCCCAGCACTTCAAACCAATGTCACAAGACAAAAAAGCCAGGAAGAACAGCCAAGAAACTAAGACAGAGTATGAGAACTAAATGCCAGAGAAATGTTAGAGATAGTCTGTCATTAGACACTGAAATCCACTAGTGTTCCACCCAGAGATGTGATTCAGGCAGGCTTCCATGACTGAGCAATCATATGTGCAAATTAAGCCCATGGTTACGATCCAATGACCAATTACATCTCAAAACAAGCTAAATGAAGTTTCTAAATTTTGGGAGAAGTGGGAAGTTTCTGCTTCAGCAGTCAGATGTTCCCAGCACTTAAGGAGTTCTCTTCTAATTGTAGCCTTTCTGCTATGTGTGGTTTGGACCAAACTAGTGAAGTAGGACATTAAGCTGTATTGCAAATTATTTATGTAGCCGGTAGCTTATCGGAGTCCTAGGCTTCGACCTTCTCCATCATCAGTTACTTGTTTTATTTACTTGTTTGTTTACCAGGCAAACAACTAGTGATGCAGAACTTTAGATCATCCTCATCTAGAGAGTGCTGTCCTCAGCCGTGCTGAGAACTGGCCTCTCTCTAAGTTATGGGAGGAAAGTAGAGCTTGGACAAGTTATTTTTGGAACAACAAAAATCCCTGCATGCTCAGTGGGGAATTCTGGGAGTTGTAATCCAAAAAGTAACTTTTCCAAGCTCTGGTAAGAGAAAGAACACTTCAATCTTCTCCTTTGCTAGTTAGAATTATTGGTAAAGAACCTACCTCTCAGGGTTGAAATCATTTAAATCATTGGTTCCCCATTTGCCTTGGTCCCAGTCATATAGCTGATTACCAGGAACGCTGAAAGTTGTAGTGAGAGTTTAACAAACTATTATTATTGGAATAAAAAATTCCTGATTCTAGGAAGTGCAGTCCCAAATGTAATTTTTCCAGTCTTTTACCTTAGTGTGACACTTGAGGGGTGCCACAGGTTTCCCACTCCAGACTGCGATAAAACAGGTGGCCTTTTCACACGTTGATCAGCGCCGTTGGTTACAAGAATATTTCCTTGCTGACAAACAAGGATATTATGAGAAGTGTCCATATGGAAAGTTAAAGTACAAATCCAGGAAACAAGAAACAATCAAAATGATTGCAACCACCTCATGAAAATTAGGTGTGGATGTGGTAGAGTCCTCTTACACAACCATTGTACAGTATCTTTTATTTCCTTCAGAGAAGGGAGTCAATTATTTAAATGCGCTACCATACCAGAGTAGTTCCTTGCTTTTTGAACAGCTTTAAATAATCACCCACCACCACATCAAGAAGAAAGGTACCGAGCCATTAACTGAGGTTGTAATCCTGCACTGACATACCTGAGAATAAATGCCTTGGAAGTAGGACTCTAAGTAATCATTATGTGACAGCAACCTCTGAATCATATTAGAACGGTCTATGCATATTGAAAGATATAACATTAATTAGCTTTGTTTAAAAATTAAAGAAAACAGAGTTCAGTGTAATAAGATTGCACCTCATGTCATGCAGAAATTAAAGTTTTAAGAGAGAGAGGGGAGGAGAGAGGATAAAGAACCCTCCAGCTTAACCATTTTTACTGCCTGTCATCTCTTACAGGCATGCTCTCAGAAATTAACTAAACAACGACAGGACCCAAGACTAAAATCTCAGAGAAGACGTTTGCTACATAAATTTATAAAATTAAGGGGGAAAATGGACTGGTTAAAATATAACATTATATTCATAGCTGCAAAATGATTGGAGTCATGCCTCATCAAAATTACATTGTAGAAATTGAATGTAGTATGATTAGGCATTATTTTAGCCACTACATTACAATACAATTTAAAATAAAATGGTTCTTCATATCATACTGATATCAGTGTTTTAAATAACAAAGGGGAATCTATTTAAATAAAGGAAGGGATTAGCATTTAGTTTCAATCAGTATGAGCAATGCAATACCAGTTGGTGTCTCAAAGATTGGGGATTTTATTAATATTCCAGAGATGCATTTGTGTTGCCTCTGGGTACACTGAAAAGCCACTTAAACTGCACTTAAAGCAGCACTACAGGATCAAATTGATGCGCATCAACCATTTACAATAAAACTTGATTATTATAAAGGCATACATATTTGCATAATTACATGTTTGATTTTTCAATTTTTTTTTAATTTTTATTTTTTTGATAAGGCAGCACACACCACAAAATGTTGTCTGGTTTAGAAAAGCATCATCAAAAAGCACCATCTGCTGTGGCACTGAATGCACTGCAATGTTGGGCGGGGGGCAGGGGAGGAAAATACTGGAGGTAGCATTTGGAGGATCAAAGGGAAAACATGAGCATTTTGTTTGAAAGGGAGGCCTGGTGCTGGTGGCTGGATGGCAGCAGGGGCTGGTGGGGGAGGGAGTTGTTTTGGGGTGTCTGCTGTGTTGAAACAACATTTGCAAAGGAAAAAGAGGGAGGGCCCAACATCTTTTCCTCCAGTGCAAAATATTTAGGCTCTGGCATTGGAGAGAGCATTTCACAGACAAATATTTAATTGGTGTTATTGACTAGAGAATGGCGTTTGGTAGCATATGCAGAAACCCTGGGAAATGGTTACAGAAAAAACAGCACGAGGAAAGAGATCCTCTCACTGCAGCTGAAATTTTCTCCCTGGTGTATGTGGATTTAGGCCTGACATTGCCTAAATTTCCAGAACCACTCCCCCCCCCCCCCGGCTCTGCCTCCAAATAAAAGCACAATACCATCCTTATCCTGCAGACAGAGGGTAGTTGTATATTTTATAATCTCTAAAAAAATGCTGAGCATTCTCCAACCATTTCATGTTATAAGACTTGTATTTTGAAAATGACACCCCTTCTATTTTTTTTTTCCAAAGGGCACCCCAGGCAGTAAACAAGGTAGAAGTCCTCACCTGTCTCCTAATGGCATACCATGAGAAGGAGCTGCAAAATTCATCCCACAAAATTGCTCCATGAGAGGGCATGGCATTTTGTGGAATTCTCCATGAGGGAAAATGAGGTTATGGGTACAAACTAAGAAAAGTGGTACAAAGACATGAAACAGTACGAATTGCTCTAAACAGTAATGGCTGCTGCTTCCTTCCATGGATTTTTAATGATCAGAAGCATTGGAAGGTTTGCTTGTATTGGCAGAAACAAACTGTGTTCTGATGGGATTAGAGTGTTCCTTGTTGAGGTGCATTAGAATGTCCGGGTAGCTTAAACTGACAAAAACTGGGAATTCCGCAAGTATTCCTCACATCCCTAGCTAACAATATAAAGACAACAACAATCTGTAGTAGTGAAACAACAGATAAACAGATAGATGTACAGACAAAAGATAAGTTGGTAAACAGATTACTTTTATTGGCTTTGATGATGCAATCTCCAATGAGTGTGCTCTGAAGTAAGTCCTACAGTGATCAGTATGACTTACCCAGAAGGAACAAGCTTGCAGCCCTAACCTCTACTGGAAATTCAGGGGCCTTAGGAAACAGGATAAGTGCCATGCCACTGGTAACACTGACAGTGGTGGTTAAGTGGGTTAGGGAGTTGTCATCTCGTCCCTCCAAATAATTGTTCAGAGTGTTGACAAAACATATGCATGTGTATCAATGCAAAGGAACCTTTTGGCAATCTGTTAAGGGAGCTTTGGGCAGCTGTCTTTTAAATCAAAACTTTCCTGAACTCTGGTGCAAGAGCTTTTCAATCAGTGCAATAATGCAGTTTTCATAGAAGTTGCTCATGAATGATAATAAAAGGTCTAAGTTGAAGATAAACCTAGCTTGACAAGGTTATCACTTTCAACAATATGACCTTAGTTTAGTTTAGCTGCTTTTAATCGACAGGAAGCACAAATTCTAACTTACATCCACCATATGTTTTAAAAGCAGCATTAAAATTTAGGGGATACCCAGTATGGTATAGTGGACAGAATGACAGACTAAGATATCAGCCATGGAAGCTCATTGGAGGCATGGAATGGGTAAAACCACTCCTAAAATATCTCACCTTGAAAGTCCTGCTAGAGTCACTATAATTCAGTTTCCAACTTGATGGCACATAACAACATTAAAATTTAGGGTTAGGTAAAGGTAAAGGTTCCCTTTGACAATTTTTGTCCAGTCGTGTTCGACTCTAGGGGGCGGTGCTCATCCCTGTTTCCAAACCACAGAGCCAGCGTTTGTTCGAAGACAATCTTCGGTCACATGGCCAGTGCGACTTAGACATGGAACGCTGTTACCTTCCCACCGAAGTGGTCCCTATTTATCTACTTGTATTTGCATGCTTTCGAACCGCTAGGTTGGCGGGAGCTGGGACAAGCGACGGGAGCTCACTCCGTCGTGTGGATTCGATCTTACGACTGCTTGGTCTTCTGACCCTGCAGCACAGGCTTCTGCGGTTTAGCCCGCAGCGCCACCACGTCCCTTAAAGATTTAGGGTTATGAAGAACAAAATTTATTGTACCTTCTTTATATCCTCTTCCTTTCATTTGAAATGTTGGTGGAGGTATGCATTCACTCCTACTTTGAATTTACTGATTGCTCCGAGGACCTTGGTGGTACTAAAATTTCCATGCTTCTCAATGGTTAACACAGGGGTTCAGTAGTGCATTTGTCTTCTGCATGGCATAATTCCTTCCACCAAACACAGCAGCAAACCAAGTGGCCGTAGGCAAAAAACAGACTTCTGAAAAGTTTTAAAAGAAAATTTATACCATAACTTTCATATTCACTGAAGATAGCGGGACCTTTGCATATATGGCTGGTAACTAAGGGTCAGGTCAGGTACAGAAAGAGGAGCATAGAATATAAACACAAGAGAAAACAGAGAGAAGGAAAAATGAATGATTAGTAAGAAATTGACACATAAGGTGACTTCCGACCCTTTCTAGAGTTTGTTTTGCGTTTTGCATTCTTGAGGAGTTTTTTTTTTCCTCAGCAGACTGTGGGGGGTGCCAATAGTTTATGCAATTTGCCCTGTGGGAATAATAATAAGTACATACAGTATATCACAGAAGTGAGTACACCCCCTCACATTTCATAAATATTTTAGTATATCTTTTCATGTGACAACACTGAAGAAATGTGACTTGGCTACAATGTAAAGCAGTGAGTATACAGCTTGTATAACAGTGTAAATTTGCTGTCCCCTCAAAATAACGCAACACACAGCCATTAATGTCTAAACTGCTGGCAACAAAAATAAGTACACCCCTAGATGACAATGTCCAAATTGGGCCCAAATTGTCAATATTTTGTGTGGCCACCATTATTTTCCAGCACTGCCTTAACCCTCTTGGGCACAGAATTCACCAGAGCTTCACAGGTTGCCACTGGAGTCCTCTTCCACTCCTCCATGACGACATCACAGAGTTGGTGGATGTTAGAGACCTTGCGCACCTCCATGTTCCATTTCAGGATGCCCCACAGATGCTCAATAGGGTTTAGGTCTGGTGACATGCTTGGCCAGTCCATCACCTTTTGCCCTCAGCTTCTTCAGCAAGGCAGTGGTCATTTTGGAGGTATGTTTGGGGTCATTATCATGTTGGAATAGTGCCCTGCAGTCCAGTCTCCAAAGGGAGGGGATCATGCTCTGCTTCAGTATGTCACAGGACATGTTGGCATTCACGGTTCCCTCAATGAACTGTTGCTCCCCAGTGCCAGCAGCACTCATGCATCCCCAGACCATCACACTCCCACCACCATGCTTGACTGTAGGCATGACACACTTGTCTTTGTACTCCTCAACTGGTTGCCACCACACACACTTGACACCACCTGAACCAAATAAGTTTATCTTGGTCTCATCAGATCATAGGACATGGTTCCCCCTTCAGCCTCTGCAGCAATGCTGGCAGCACTCATACATCTATTTCCCAAAGCCAACTTCTGGATATGACGCTGAGCACGGGCACTCAACTTCTTTGGTTGACCATGCCGAGGCCTGTTCTGAGTGGAACCTGTTAAACCGCTGTATGGTCTTGGCCACTGTGCTGCAGCTCATTCTCAGGGCTTTGGCAATCTTCTTATAGCCTAGGCCATCTTTATGTAGAGCAACGATTTGTTTTTTCAGATCCTCAAATAGTTCATTACTATGAGGTGCCATGTGGAACTTTCAGTGACCAGCCTGAGAGAGTGAGAGTGATAACACCTGCTCCCCCTTCACACCTGAGTCTTGTGACACTAAAGGGTCTCATGACACCAGAGAAGGAAAGCGGCTACTTGGGCCCAATTTGGACATTGTCACTTAGGCGTGTGCTCACTTTTGTTGCCAGCAGTTCAGACATTAATGGCTATGTGTTGCGTTATTTTGAGGGGACAGCATATTTACACTGTTATATAAGCTGTATACTTACTGCTTTACATTGTAGCCAAGTGTCATTTCTTCAGTGTTGTCACATGAAATGATATACTAAAATATTTATGAAATGTGAGGGGGTGTACTCACTTCTGTGATATACTGTATATGCCTGCTATCTTTTGCTCAAATTATATGTATACTACAGAATTATAGCAATATGACACCACTTTAACTGGCTTCACCATGTGAAATTCTGGGATTCGTAGTTTGGTTATATGGTTTGAACTTCCATTCGGAGAACTGTAGTGCGTTGCCCTGAACTACAACAGAGGAGTTTAAGTATCTCACCAAACCACAGCTCCCAGGATTCCATAGGATGGAGCCACAACTGCTGAAGCAAGATCAAAATGCTATAACTGTGTAATATAACAGACCCTGAAGCATGAGACCAGGAAATTTGACACAAATACTCAATCTGTCATATGTGATTATAAATAAAGAAGGTTGTGTGAGATGCTGTCATGTTGGCTTAAGTTCAACAAAGCCAAGGAACTGGAATCAAAGGCTGATGCTTTAACAAACATATCCTGTGATCATTCAATATATTGGGTGTGTCATAACATCATAAACTGTGCTTTATCTACAATTTACTCTTTATATAGCCACCCTTCACCTTGGTCTTTCAGCTGGAATTTGAGAGGGAGCAAGGAGGGCCTGGGAACAGCAGACCTTTTCCATGTTGTTCTGGTCCATTACTGAGTTTTATTACAGTCCTAGAAAAATCCATGTATGTGGATGACATGAAATCCAGGTGAAAGATTGCACTCCCTGAGCCAAGTGAGGTAGTGGATGAAATACAAAGTTCAGTAACTGGAGGCAAAATGGAAATATACTGGTCGGGGAGTTCATCTATCTGGTTGGGGATGGAATGATTAACCTGTCCTAGGGAAGGCTGCACTTCCCCAGGGGATCAGATCCATAGTTTGGAGGTGTATTTAAATCCAACAGTGTCACTTGATACTGTGGCCTTGATGTATAAGAACAGTTTTTATAGCTTATATTAGAACATGGTCACCCTAAGGAAACGCTTCCCAGTTCTTCATCATTGATTTCAAATTTTTGGTATGTGGGCAGACGACTCACAGCCATTATCAAATCTTTTGGTCTGCTTCTGTGCTATCTCTGAAATCCTGCCAACCAGGAGGCTTCTACTTTTTGTCGCTGTGGGATTCACCGTGCAGCAATTACAGTGGCGTCTGTGTGCACGACTGTACCTATACATTTTCTGGCAAGCCACCTTGTGTTGCTTCCACCAGTGTTGTTGTTTGCCTGTATGTCTCTTTATTATTATTATTATTATTATTATTATTATTATTATTATTATTATTATTATTATTATTATTATTATTATTATTATTATTATTATTATTATTATTATTATCATCATCATCATCATCATCATCATCATCATCATCATCATCATCATCATCATCATCATCATCATTATCATTATCATTATGATATCAGTGAGCAAAGTATCGGTGTGTTGGAAAACCTATGTCATCAGCCTCTGCACTTCACTTAATTGCTGATCTTTCCACCAGGTGATGCTCCTTCCTGTGAGCCCTTTCATGTTTTCCTCTTGGAAACCGTGGCAAAGCTGTAATGAGAACAAAGCCCGGCCACGAGTTTCTCTGCTACAAGAGGCACAAACACAGCAGAGAAACTTGTCCCCAACAAATAAATGTTGCTGAAATACAGATGTAGCAAAAATTAAAAAAAAATTAAAAAGAAAAGGAAAAGGGGGCTCTAGAGACATAACCCAGAGAGAAATATTCCAGTACCAAAGTGTAGCCAATCATATCACATCAAATTTAATGAAATGCTTTAGTAATTCAAAAACAGTTCAGAATGCACGCTCCAGGATATATGTCAAATGACTACAATGTGCACCTGCTCAGGGAGTAAAAGATGTGAGAAAACAGGGGGACATTTCACTGGTGTTACCATGGCCTTAGAGTGTGCAAAATGGAGCTTCTGAGTAGCAGAGAGCCCCCGCTCCAGGGCATTTTTGTGCCGCTAGGCTCCCCCTCCCCCCAAAAAAAACCCATGTAGAAAAAGGAGATGGAGAAATTTTGGATTTGCTCTTCCTAGAATCTCGCAAGAGCAGCCCTTTTGCTTTACATAGTTTGTAGCTGTCTCCCAAGCACACCAAAACTCCCCAAAGTACTGTAAACATGTTAGTCCAGACACGATGGGTTTAGAATTCTCTGTACTCTTTCAGTTATCACTAGGCCTGAAATGCTCTAGGTCTGGCACTGGGGATGTGAATATGGTCTTCAGGCCACTAAAGTTGCTGTCTTTGGCTGAAATGGATATAAAAACCAGTGACAGTCGCTACTGTTACTACCCATCCTCTGGGAATCTCCTGTCTGGATTACTGCGATGTGGGACTGCCTTCAAAAACTCTCTGGAAATCTCTGCTAGTCTAAAGTAAGGTGGAAAAACTGTTGGCTGGGAGTCTGGATATCGCTTTCATGCTCCTGAGAGAGGTTCGTCTAGTGCTGTATCTTCATCCCACCCCTTTTCATTTTCTCTTTCTTTTTAGTTTTTCGATATAAGATGTCCTTGGTACTGCTGTTATCCAAGGGTTGACCTTGGTTTTATTCTGTGGATGCTATACTGTAATATGTTTTAGATTTGAAGTCATGTTTATTATACTTCTCCATTTGATATAATTCTTTATCTGTGAGCCATCTGAAGACCTTGGCTGTTAGGCAGTATAGCAGTATAATCAGTCAGTCAGTCAATAAAATTAGCAGCTTGTCCAGTTCTTGTCCATTCAGCTGCAGGGTCAGAAGGAGGACCTGGAATGATCAAGGCCAGGTCTGCCTGTTATTCAGTTGTTGGTCTGTGCGGTTTTTTTTTTTTCCAGAAAAGAGCATGTCGTCTTTGCTATCACCCCCCCCCCAAAAGCAGAAAATGCATATGAAAATGGACAGTTGCCAACGATAGATCATCATCTTATTAGTATGTACAACTGCTAGCTATTATGAATTCTAGGTAGAACCCACCACCCTTTTTAAAAAAGCTTGTAATGTTGCAGATTATACACAGATCTATGTCCGATAAAATATTTATTGTAGCACAATGTATTGTTAATGGTGTTGACTATTCTTCACCCAGGTGCCAGAGAAATAAAAAATTAACCAATGTAGAATATAAAATAGGTGTGATTTGTCCTAGGCAGGCCGAGTTCCTAGGCATACAAAATAGATCTGTCCTTCAGGCTGTAACGTAGAAATAGCACACTGAAAGAAGACACTAATGCTGAATCCTTGACAGGAGAGCAAAATAGAGGACCGTTGTAACACCATGTAGCTGAGGAGCTGCATGCAAATGCAGAGAGGTTTAAATTAATAATGCTGAAGATCTAATTAGAATGGGCAGTATGCAAACAGTAGCAAGCATTTTAATGACAGCTAAGAAAAAATGGCTGAAAAATTAATTTTTTACCCATATTTTCCAGTTAGTTTATTTATTTATTTATTTATTTATTTATTTATTTATTTATTTATTTATTTATTTATTTATTTATTTATTTATTTATTCTAAAGTTTGTTTGAGATAATCTTTAATGGTGGAAACAGGAACACACCTTGGGTTTCAAACTCCAAAGTGATTCTGGGAGGGAGAGGTATGATAATGCTACAGGTAGAAAATCTACAATCACCATCACCATCATAGAATAGCAGAGCTGGAAGGACCCAAAGGATCATCATGTCCAGCCCCTGTCAAGTAGTCACAATGGAAAATCAAACCCACAGACTCTGGATTTTGCCTAAACCATGTGTGTTTGTGTGCGCGCATGCATATATGTGTACATTTGCAAGCGTATGTGCAAATATGATTTTTTAAAACCAATTTTAGATAATTATTGAGTCTTCCAAGACTTCCTTAGGCTGACTGTGTGTTCCTATTACTTTTCTTTTTGTTCATAATAATGATATGCTGTCAACGTGGCCACCAAAGATGACACTAGAAGAATGAAATGTTCTACCCAATAAGCACTAAGTAAACAATCAGAATCCAGGAAACAGCTTTTCCAATAAACAAACTATGGCCTGAAGAACCTATGCTTTGTCTGCACAATGGATCGCAAATATCATTACATAGTTTCAGAAACTCGGTATGTATCTGGCCTACACACTGTTCACAATTCAATACCACTTTTAACTGCTACAACCTCATACTCCCAAATTCTGGGATTCCCATCTCTGTATGTCTGCTTCTGGGCAGTAGGGGGAGCACTCTCCTCCCCAGAAACAGAGGTGACACACATTATGTGACACAACTGCATCTCACTTAGGTGACCCGTGCTTGGGAACCACTGACATAGATATCCTCTCATGCACTGGCAAAAGGATAGCTATCCCACATGGTCCAGGACTCTATATTTACCAAGATCAGTCTCTGCTACCTCATACAGATCTCTGGCAAAATAATGTGCATATTTTATTTTTAATTTCCCTATTGGGAAAATGTAAGTGGTGCCCTGCATGAATGGTAGATTACATCCAGAGATACTCATACTCTAACCAGACTTAGTAAAATCTATGTGACCCAACTGATCCGTTTAAGACCCTTTGATTTCAAAGGGTCTGTTCCAAGGCAGTCTGGATCCAACCCTGTGTTTAGTTGCTCACACTAGTACTCATATGCTTCAGATTTCAGGTAAGAGTCTTCAGGTAATATACATCTGAGTTTCATCACCTTGACCCTCTATGACCACATACCGCTTTGGCAGCCACTTCTTCTGCACTTGGGACTCGTACGCCGTGATAATATTCCTCCTCCTTGGAGCCCACTCCAAGATTCCTAAAGGAAATGGTGGAGTTCCTCAAAAGGAAAGTGTTGTGTGTTTTCTGTGCTGCAGCAATGCTTGGCTAGAATCCAAGAGCAACCCTGACCGAAAACACTCGGGTAGCAATTAAGGCACAAAACAGGGAAACTTTATTTTCAAGGCTTCAGCACAACATAAGCAAGGCCAGGCTGGTTGCCTGTCAAACATTCGATTTTCTTTTTCAGTTGTCATCTTTCCCTGAACTCTCTCAGCAACTCCCTTTACTTGTACATCACACCACTCAATTCCTCATTCTCTTCTTCACTTTCTCCATTTCATTCTCTCAACAACCTCTACTTTCTCTCTAATAGCCAATTTGCCCCCTCCCACAGCGGTCACAGGGTGGTGAGAAGCTGAGACCACGACAGTCTCTCTGTCACGTCCTCATGCACATACATGCCTGCACAGACAACCCAAATGCCACCACCATCTTCTCTTACCACCCTTTCCCATCCCTTGCAAAAGAAAAAAGAAAAGTAAAGTAAATTTCAATGCTAGGAATAACTGCGAAAATAGTTGGAAATAAAACACCTGCTAGGTATTTTAGAAAATGCTTCTTCCTTTAGAGCAGTGGGTAATTACCTTGAGTAATCCAGATGTTCTTTTACTGCAGCTCCCAGAAGCCCCATCCAGCACAGCTAGTGGTGAAAGCATTTTGGAATTGCAGTCCAAGAACACCTGGCTTGCCCAAGTTTGGGTACCATTGCTTTAGAGCAGTGGTTCTTAACCTTGGGTTACTCAGGTGTTTCTGGACTGCAACTCCCAGAAGCCTTCACCACCAGCCAAGCTGGCTGGGGTTTCTGGGAGTTGCAGTTCAAAAACACCTGAGTAACCCAAGGTTAAGAACCACTGCTTTAGAGCAAAGTTCTGGTTATTCCACCTCAGAAAAGATAAAGCTTGGTTTGCGCAGGTGTAAGCTCTTGACATACATTCCACATTTATTTATAAAAGAGCATACTCTTGGCATGCTCAGTGGTCCCATTCCTTCCATAGATTTAATGTCCGCAAGTTAGGTGTCCTGTTTCCATAAAAATCTAAGTATGTAGACATGTAAGCCCATCGTAGATGCAGTGAGAGTTACTCCTTTGAAAAGGAACTACCAAAATAAAATGAAAGCCTTTCCTAGAATTTCTCATAATGTATCTTGTCTCTGTCCATGCGAGTTATATTGCCAAACTGGATCAGGCAAATTGTACACTTTGTTGAATCCATCTGCTCTAGCCTGCATGCCTAGCGCTGAGGAATATTGAGGATTGTAATCCAAAAGCAGCTAGATTGTTACATTTGGCCTCCTCCTGTCACAAGGAGCTTGTGCCTGCTGTTTTTGTTTATTAAGCATGAAACCTTATCCCAGACTTCCTCTACCCAGTATTGCCCAGATGCTTTAGTCAGCAACTGAAAGCAGTCCTGCCCAGCATAGACAATGGCCAAAAATTAGGGGGTGGGGGAAGGTGTAGTCCAAAGCTATCTGTAGATCTGTAGATAATAACAACAGGGCCGGAGGAAGTCAGGCAGAGAGGCTTTAATCTGAATAGTTTTAAACACAGACATGTGTGACATTCCTCATGGCAGGGCCACCTAGAAAGTTGCCTCATGACATATCTAGAATACTGCATATATTCTTGAGAAGACTGGAGCTTCTCAGAATAACAGGGAGATTCTGGCCTACTGTTTTCTCTGATTAACAGTAGCATGCCATGATTTAAAATGTGTTTTTCTCCAGCACCAAGGACTACTATAGGCCTGCTGCTGCTCACCGTAAAACTATATTACACACTTTCAGAAGTTGTCTGTTATGAAATAATTTACTTCCCAGTACTACGCCTGGTACTCATTTTAAAGGCCAAAATGGTGTTTGATCATCTTTTTGGTCAAGAATATTACAGGGCCATTTAGAATTTCATTGTCTGATGTGATTAAAATTGTATTTGGGGAGGGGTGAAGAAGAAAACTTACTTGGCATATTGCACCTTCTCACTTGACCCCACCATTCTCCAGGAGGAGATGTATAGCAGAGACAGGAAGGCTGTTCACAGGTCCTTTCTGTTAACTAGGACACTACAGAAAAGATTTAACTTATCCCAAGGGATTTCTCATCAAGTCCTGGAAACAAGTCAGAGGTGTGTCAGGAAACATGGTCTGGTATCCTATTGCTAGTCCCAGCTAAGAGGGGAGCACTCAACATATAAATCACATGGACTCAGTTCATCTACTCAGTTGGGACTGGCAACAGGACACTGTCCATGGACCATAACGTCCTGGGGAACAGCGCTTCATGTAGACAATGACATGTTCAGTCTAGCTTGAAAGCAGCAGCGCTTCCATATGCCAAGGGGAAAGACCAAGTGTACATGCAAGAGACCAGTGGTTCCCAACCATGGGTAACCTAGGTGTTCTTGGACTGCAACTCCCAGAAACCCTGGCCAGCACATCCAGTGATGAAGGCATTTGGGAATTGCAGTCCAAGAACACCTGGGTTACCCAAGCGTGGGAACTGCTGCAATAGACTGTTGAACATACAGTAAAATCAACGAGAATTCTAGGCTCATGTTATTCTTAAAACCCCAATGCATGTAATTTGCGCTCACTTTTCAACAAGAAACAGAGAATCTTCAACCTATGGAGGGCACGTTCCTCTGAGGGCAACCTGTCAGCACCTACTTGTTATTGCTGGAAGGAGCAGAAACTAGAGCTGAGGGAATAGCCGCAGCCAGAGTCAAAAGGATGACAACTACCCCTTTCCTCTTTGTGCCATATCTTTTTATCCCTTTTTTCCTGTCCACCAAGAAGGCTATTCAGAAAGAGCAGTCAGAGAATGGAAAAGAGTCTTGGACACCAACTCTCAGAATTCCTCCACTAGCATAACATTACAGTTGGGGGTAGAAAACACAATATATCTAGGCTTTCAAGGCAGGTGGCCTTTACATAGGCCTGAACTGATCATGTGCAGTAGCCTTTTGATTTTAGGCTGCGATCTACATGAGATGAGCCATAGACCTCTCACCCTAGCTTGAAAGTTTTATAGTACTTCTATGAACAGAGCTACTTACAATAATAACAACAGGTTTATTTGTGGAACAGAACTGTTGTTCCAGAAGAACTCCATATCCTAAAGACCTTTTTAAAGAACAATAAAGCTCAAAGCTATAAATAGGAAAGGAAGTATTAGCAGTAGTTGCACAACCTTAATTATAGCTCTTGTTTACATCCACATGCTATTTCCAGAGGCCTGATTAGGGTGGCACATAAAAACACAACAATAACAACCACATTTTTAGTAACTGTAGCTACTAGGAAAATGCTAACAGAAGTAGGGAGGGGCTCTTGGATTGCTCTGCACTGAAGATTTATGTGCCATAGCCTTTCCTGCCCCTCTCTAATTTAGTGATTATACACCCACACAAAAATTTGCCATTAAGCATGCAAGCACCAGCACATTTATAATAACCAATATGCCATTTAAGACCAATAACTTCAGGGTCTGTGGTGAAGGGGACCGTACTCCTGCTAATCAGTCAGGAAGATTTCATGTGTCTGTGTTAGAAGAGGGAAAGGAAATGAGAAATGATGGGTGATCATTGCCGAAAATATTGTCCTCATATTTTATACACATACCATGCCCCCACAAAAAACAAAGCCATTTTGAGGCACCTGATTTGACAATTCATAATCTTTTTGTTATTTTGGGACTGAGTGAGCATTTTCTCTCCCACCCTCATGCCAAGTGTTACATTTGACAGATATTTCATACTTTTATAACCCAAGGCAATGAAGATAACATTGTTTAAAATGGATGGTTTATAAATAGTTACTCTGAGAAGTGATTGTTTTCTTCCTTTTTTTTCCTCAAGTGGGTTTTCTTTTCATAATTTATTCAACAGAAGACTTACATTATATGGAGAGATTCATTTATGCACTGGGAAAGCTAATAAACATTCCAAAGAAGAGACTATGAAAGCCCAGTATAATGTTTTACCAAGGAAGGGGAAACTTTTCCTTCCTGAGTAATATTGTGAAGTACCTTGCACATATCTGAAAGCTCAGTCACACAACCTCAGCCTGATATAGAAAAATAATCAGTCTGGTAAAACATGAAGGTGGCACATCTATTTGTGAAGTATGCATTGCTAACCCCTCTGCCATTAGGGATGTGTTATGATGCTTTGTATCAAGACAATATCTATGCCAGGCCTAACATGCTGTGATTGCTTCACTGCGGCTGCTAAGCACTGGAAATCTTCGTAGGCAGAGTGTCCAATAATTATACAGATGGAATCATATAACCGGGGCATTGAATTCACGGGTATCTCAATCCAACCAATGCATGGCTTAGATTCTTCTTATACTAACAGAGCTAAGCAGCTGTCAAAAAACCCAGGCAGCTGAGTTGCATGAGGTTTTGCATGATAACAACTAGAAAACAATTGAGGAATCTTATGGCTGTCAGCCACTCAGAGCATCAGTAGAACAGTGATCCAGAGTACATGATGGTTCTGGCTTTCTTGCAGAAAGCCAAGACAAGGAAGGTCTCGTGTTCCTTAATGGCTGGCGGTCTGAGAGGGATTTTTGAATGGATTGTAGTGCTTTGTTGTTTTAAAATGCCTTTTAATATTGATTTTATTTACCATTTTTAATGTAATACTTGTTTAATTATTTTTAAAATATTTGCATATTTACTGGGGGGTGTTAGCTTTTGAATATGGTATTTTTAATGATGTGAGCTGCCTTGAGTCCCTTTTGGTGATAAGGGCAGGATAGAAATATTTTAAATAAATACATAAACTTGCCAGAGAAGAACTGTGACTTCTGACTTGGACCTGCCACTACCTTTGTTCCTGTGGCTGACTGTGTAGGATCTAGAGGCAGAGAGATAGGAGCCTGTTGGGTACCCCAATCTGCAGCCTCCCTGAGTGAGGCACTTTTCTAAGCGGTAATCACAGGTTTGAATATGGTACATGTAACCCTATGGAATATTTGGTTCAGCCCAATGAATGTGGAGTAAGGGACGTGGTGGCGCTGCAGGCTAAACTGCAGAAGCCTGTGCTGCAGGGTCAGAAGACCAAACAGTCGTAAGATCGAATCCACGCGACGGAGTGAGCTCCCGTTGCTTGTCCCAGCTCCCGCCAACCTAGCAGTTCGAAAGCATGCAAATGCAAGTAGATAAATAGGGACCACCTCGGTGGGAAGGTAACAGCGTTCCATGTCTAAGTCGCACTGGCCATGTGACCACAGAAAGATTGTCTTTGGACAAACGCTGGCTCTATGGCTTGGAAACGGGGATGAGCACCGCTCCCTAGAGTCGGACACGACTGGACAAAAATTGTCAAGGGGAACCTTTACCTTTACCTAATGAGTGTGGAAATCCTGAGAAGGTACTATAATTCAGGAAATGAGTTAGAAAGAGCAGGTGAGTTAGGTAGGAGCTGCTGTTTCTTTGAGGAATCATCAGATTCTTACCACCTTGATCCAGGCCTTTAGAGACTGTATACTTGGAGCTGATTCATTTATGTTGTGAATGTCCTATATCTGGGAATTTGTTCTCATTTGGCTTCAAACAGACATTTGAATTATTTTTTCAAGCGACTCCTGCACTGGTGGTGGTAAAAAAACAACAATTCAGGGTGTATAAGCATCGTACTGTTATATCACTGCCTAGCTTTTATAAAGTCATGCCTGTGGCTTCCTTTAGGGAGTCAATCCATCTTCCATTTGTATGTATTCATTTCCTGATGCCTTCAGACTTTCCCAACACTATTATCTTTTCAGAGAACCTTGCCTTCTCATGATATCCACAAAGTAAGATGGACTCAGTTTCATTATTGTTGCCTCCAGAGATAGTTCAGGCTTGATTTGCCCTAGAACCCACTTGTACGTCTTTCTGGCAGTTGAGGGTATCTATAGAATTTTCCTCCAGCACCACATCTCAAACAATTTTTTAAAAATTCTGCCAACTTTCCTTACTGTTCAGCTTTATCACCCGTACCTGGTAATCAGGAATACAAGAGTGAGGGTTATCTTGGTCTTCGTCTCCAGTGACACGCTTTCACGCTTGATGATCTTTTCTGATTCCTTTATTACTGCCCTTCTGGCTCTCCATCTTTTTCTGATTCCTTGGCTGCAGTCTCCATTTGGATTGATGATTGAACCAAGGTATACAAAATCTTTCATTTTTTCAGTTTCTTCATTGTCAACATTAAAGTTGTGTAGTTCATCTGTAGTCATGATTTTGGTCTTCTTAATGTTCAACTTCAGTCCTGCTTTGGCACTTTCATCTTTCACTTTCACTAAAAGTCTTTTCCAGTCATTGCTGTTTTCTGCCAGTAAGATGGTGTTATCTGCATATCTTAAATTATATATGTTTCTTCCATCAATTTTCACTCCTCCTTCATCTGACACTAGTTTGGCTTTCCATATTTTATATTTTGCTTACAGATTGAAGAGAGAATAAAAAGCATCCTTGTCTGACACCTTTGCTTATAGGAAACCATTCTGTCCATGTTCTGTCCTAACAATGTTCACAACAGAGGTATGCATCAGGAGAATCAAGTGAGGAGACACACTCATTTCTTTCAGAACAACCCACAATTTTTCACAATCTATACAGTCAAAAGCTTTGCTATAGTCTATAAAGCATAGACTGATCTTCAGAAATTCAAAGATGTGGTGCAGTAGTCAGCAAATATTTGCAATACGATTTCTAGTGTATCTTCCTTTTTTGGAATCCAGCTTAAGCATCAGACATTTGTCACTCCATATAAAGTAAAAGTACTTTACCAGAACACAGACAGAGTTCTAATTCCTGTCCTCTGAAGATGCCAGCCACAGAGACTGGTGAAACATTAGGAAGAAAAACCTCTAGAATATGGCCAAACAGCCCGGAAAACCCAAAACAACCATCAAATTCCAGCCATGAAAGCCTTCAAGAATACATTAAAAGTACTTTGCTTGCATGGGGAATTAGAGCAATAGTTACTGCTCTCCTTAGCATCTCCTTTTTTGGGAATTGGAATGTATACTGAATCCATGAAATAATAAAATATGGAGCAATTTGTAGTCTAAATTCCTTGTGCTAGTTGCAGGCCTCCTATATTTCCAGCTACTTGGGACTGTAATTCCTATAATCCCTGATCATTGGCTAGGAGAAAGGTATCTGGTGGATGCCAGAAGATCTGTCTCCATTCATTGTTGGTTGGGTTTTTTTTAATTCTTCCCCTTCCTCTGTTGTCCAACCGATGCCTTCAACCTTCAGTAGGTCCTGGAGGTCAACAACCCCAGGTCATTGCTGGACCATGGTGGCTTTCTGGGTTTTGTTTTCTTCTTGTTTTTTTTAAATGTTTGATTTACTGTAGTATATTTCTATGTATCTAGATATTCCCCCTGAGTATAAAGAAACCATTACTTCATTCTGTAGCCATCACTTTATTTCCAAGCATAGGTACTCAATCACCGAACTTTGGTGTTACATGGAGTTACAAAGATAGATAAGAGACTCCTGAGGAAAAATTGTCCCTATCTAGTGAATGAAAAGCTTTAGAAGTATTTTGCCAAAGGAGGACATACTTGAAACATTTTGCTTTAATAGGTTTTACAGATTTAGACCCCTTCAAATCTTTTGGGATGTTATATGCCGTACTACAGAGTACGAAATGCTGCATTTTTAATACCTTTACTATTCTAGTCAGAAAGTCAAACTGCCAGCATTTCAAAGCCCCCCCCCTTTTTTTTTTGCCCGGGCTGCCTTCCAAGATGTGTGTTTTTTCTCCTGAAAGGAAGATAAACCAGTCAAAGGTAACTTCTGCCATTCCGCCCTTACCATCCCTAATTCCTTAGCTATTTTTTATTTTCAAATCTACACTACAATATAGTTTTGTGCAACAGTTTACACAATGCTTCCCTGGAGTATTTGGATCATTTGTAAACAACACACGGTTAAGTCAAGCTTCTAGGCCTTTTTGTTTATATGTTTAGCTCTAGGTCACTGATAAAAGGAATACAGTTTGGGGCATTTTTAGAGTCTTTCATAACTAAAATACAAAAGTCGTTTCCCCCCCCAAACCACCATATTTCAAAGCCCTTTTAAATTTTTATTTTCAGGTTTCTACTGTGTGTGTTACAATGTGCAGCTGAATGTTTTTAGAAAGATAAATACATATGGAGAAAACTTTCTAAAAAAACATTCTTCCTTGGATATGTGCCTGAATTCATTTACAACTGTTGCTGTTTTAAACACTTCAGGCAGAATAAGTGGATGGCACTAAACAGCTTAGCTGCAATTATTATGGAATGTCTGAGGTATAATTTCCCCTGCGGTTTTGTTAGGCGTACAAAATTCATAATTCTGATTTGTGGCAGGTACTCATTACCCATCACAGGTGGGGATATGCAAATATTATTCTAGTAGGGGTGAACAGCCTTTATTTCAGTATTCAGCTATTAACGAGATTTGTGAGTCTGCTACTCTGGGGCCATTTAATTAATTAGATGGTACAGATAAAATATAAATTGTTTTGCATGCTACACAATTTAAGTTTTAGAAGATGTGAAATACTGTTAAATGAACTTCATGTGGACTCCTTTCCTCACTGGGGCTCTCTGCGGATGTAAATCCTGCCTGCTACTTTTGTCCATAATAGCCCCACTCCACAACCTAATGCTGTCACAGAGTCTGTAAATGGGATGCTAATAACGTTCAAACTCTCTATCACTTCATCTCTCTGGGATGTGCTTTGGCTGAAAGTAATGTGCGTATTTGCTTGGGCAGCATTCCATTCCCATGTTCGCTGCCTTAGAAACTTGTCATATAAAGACAGTGGGCTGGGTGCACAGACATGCGTGACAAGTGGATTGAGGATACACAACCTGTGAGAAAAAACTGATATTTGACTGAATCCCAAAGAGGTGAGCAGAGATGAAACTATTTGTGCAACAGTGTGTGAAACACACAGTTCTGGTGTGGAAAAGGAGACCATGGATAGAGACCCAGCTGTGTGTAGGGTTTCAAAAGCCCACACTTGAAATCTCTCTCTCTCTCCCATCTCTCTCTCTCTCTCTCTCCCTCTCTCTCTCTCTCTCTCTCTCTCTCTCTCTCTCTCTCACACACACACACACACACACACACACACACACACACGTGCGCGAATAAGGGTTGCAAAAGAGTTTCAAATAAGTTCTTCAACCTCCAACAGAATGTTTTTTTTATTTTTTTTATTTTCTATTTTTGTAATGGCAATGGAGTCATGGAGCTTCTAATTACAATCAGCTATCTTAATAACACGAGGGTTCATTTTCCCTGTCAGATGAGTCCCTCCTCCAAATATTAACTGTCAGCTCACCACAGTACAATTGTCATAACGTGTATTGCACCGTGCCACCATAACTTATTCTTTCAAGCAGTTCAGCGTGAACAAGTATGAGTCTGCCTGAGGCAGTCTTCACATTGCAGTCATGACTCTAGACAAGGAACAGAGTAGCCCTAGGTTGTTCTAATCTTGGTAATCAGAGACTTAGTGAGAGCAATTCAAACATTAGAGCAGGTTGGCTCAAGAAGACAGTAGTGTCTCATCAGCAGATTGCAAAAAGATCCTTGAGTGTTTCGTAGCAGGATTGTGAAAATGTATGATTTAGGGTTATGCTGCCTCAGCCTTGTGTTTTAGCCAGTATCAAATGTGCTGTCAGTCCTTTAGTTTCAGAGATGGGGGAGAAAGCTTCTGGATGTGCTGAAGAGGAGAGGGCATTATTAAAGCAAATACCTTTCAAAAATCCTCTTCAGGGGCTCTGTTAGGTAGGGATTGGTAAGAAATTTGTTTCAATGTATTATATTTTTATATTTATATATCCATATTGAACATGGTAAGAAGCTTTAAAGAATTTTTAAAAAAAGATTTTTTAAATGTTGGAGAAAATTAGAGACTTGTCGATCCAGGCAGAGAGTCTGAGTACACTGCTGTTAAAATCTGGGCTATGAATCCCTATGTAATTAACCATGCAGGCCCTGACCAAGGGGCCTTTGACACATGCAGGAGGAACCGTTTTGTCTGTAACACCCATATGACAGGCAGGTTTAGTGCTGCCCTTTCCAAATGGGGATATGTTTCCTCAGCACTTATGGGCAAGAATTTAATTTCAGTTCGTTTTTAAGGAATTCATTTTATCAAAATCCGCAGATTTCATATCCAAATGAGAACGAACTTGGTTAAGAGGCATTTGAATGTGGAATTGTGGAACCTGTTCTAGTTTCTGTGCCAAATGTGAAAAAAACAGTGGGGCATAGGAAGGAGGTGGCACTAGCTCATTTCACAGTGAGTTGCTGTACCCCTCCTCGTTGCCCAAGGGTTGGGGGACTGAAAGTAAGGGTGGAAGATTTAAGTGGTGCAGAGACTTGCAGAAGAAGCAGTACCTTAGTGAAATGCTAAGACTTTTCACCATAGGTTAAGTGAGATTTGTGTGTCATGGAAGGGGACCACAGGAGGCCCAACGGACAGCAGCCTCAGGTCATAGGAGCTTGCTGTGTCTCTGGTCAGCCTTTGGGCAGGGTAGGCAGAAATATAGGAGAAGAAGCAGAAGGTGAGAGCATCAGAAAAGGCCTTCAAGAGGAGTGGATGCTGCCATATGACGATTCTGTGCTAGTTTAGTTCTGCTTCACCATAAAGCTGCAGCTCTAGAGAGAAATGCAACCATTTCCGGGTGCCAAGGAAACAGGGTGTGTCTGCCAAGGCTGGAGGTGGCCCCAGAGGATTAAACACTGATGGGACTGTTTGGGTTTACTCTTGGCGGAGTGTGTAATTTTGTGTCTTAAAGAAAACTTCTAGCTATGAAGTGAATAAAAGTTCAGGGACCCATAGGGCAGAATTAGCTTCAAGTCTCCACAGAGTAGACTACCCCTTTCTGCTTAGTTCAAATCAACTGGCACTTACTGCCTCAGTAATTCACTCAGAGACACTGGTAAGAGAAAGAATGAAAGCTTCCATTTACTCATGGTTCTGAATAGATAAAAAATAGAATATTATAGAAAAATTATAACTGGGTACATGAACAGAGCTTAACAGACAAACTACATGACTGACAGAACATTGACTCTGACTTCTGACTCCTGACCCAAAAAAGAGCAGGAAAATAACTCTTGAGTAGAGAAGTGTGGCTCGCTTCAAAATCTGAGGCAGAGGTGGAACAGTTGGTTGCTGCTGAATTGACTGACATTGACCCCAGTCACAACTTCTTAAAGGCAACATACAAAGTTTGCTAAATTCCAACACATACTTATCTAACCATCCTTGAAGCACTCTGTAAGAAAGACCAACAGGTGTCGTGAACCTGCAAACAAGCCCCATTTCCTGTGTCCTGAATCTAGGTAGGTTCAAAATGGCCTTTTCTACTAGTCTCGGGTAGCACCGCACAGAGGAAGCAAAGTTGACAGAATTTCTTGTCCCATCTCTTGGGTGCAACTATTTTATGTGCCTTTGGCCAACAACAGTGTTGCAGAAGATTCTGCTGTAGTGCCTTTGGTGACTGAAGACACCTTTCTGAACACATTGAGGTTTTCTCCCCAGCAAATCCATGAAAAACACGGTCCCTGAATATTCTACAATATCAACCCACGGAATTAGCATAAGGAGTCAAAAGATTTCAAAGATCTCACCATGCTACTGCCCACTCGATTCAAGTAAATAAACACAGGTGGAAAGTTTTGACACCAAGGTTAGCTGCCAGGTCATTATTAGAAATGACTCATTCATTCACAGACACAAAAATACAAAAACTGCTAGGATTTTTGCGACTTTTAGCCAGCTCCATATCAATCTGAGAGTAGGTCCTATTGTTAGGTTGACTCTGCTAACAATTATTCTGTTCATTGTCTCTTGTTTCACTATGAATTATGGATGACTTTCACTTTTGCTTCACACTTTTTCCAAGGAGCTAGCTCATACCAACTGGTATATGGATCTCAGGTGGCTGTGCATCCAGGTAATATTTAGGGCCAGAGACCCTTACCTTAATGAGTAATATTATATGTGGCACTCTTCGACCATTCTCTGGGCTGGCCATTCTCTGTTTTCTTGTTTGTTTTCCCTGTAGATTTGATCATTTGCTTCCTTTCCGCATGCCTCTGTCTGTCACTGGGTTGTGGGAAGAGGGTAGATCTTTTCAGGTTCAATCCAATCTTAACCTTCTCTCCCAGTCTTGACATTTTGTTCTATCTGGAATCATCCTAGTAAGCATCTCCATTCCAGAAGGCACTGACATGTCACTTTCAGGCCTGACACAATTTCTTGGGATGCTGGAATGTCTTGCTACCTACATGAGCCTTTGCACAGTTCTCATGGGAGCTCTAATTGGTCCCCCACCACTACCAAAACAGCAGCTGCCATTTCTGTCTCCACCTGAAGAAACTGGATACCGGTAGTTCATTATCAGAATATCAAACATGTCACCAATGCTTCTCCTGGAAGTGACTTCAGGGCACTATACTTTGTGATGCCAAGTGTCAATCAGGACTCCAGTCATTAGTATCTTCCATCCTCTGAAATAAAGGCAAAATCTACAGTATCTGCCTTGCTTTATGGCACTAGGAAGGCATGGCCTCTTTCTTTTAACCAGAAAATATCTCTGCTATGTTTTTACACCACCAGCCTCTTTATATGGGGGCCGGAGGGGGCAGCAAATACTCTTCCACATTTTTCTAGGCAAGGTTTTCCACCGAAGCTCTCAAGTCTCTTGGACCTTTAATTTCGACTCACAAGGTTCTTCTATTCCCTCTCTTGATTTGCTATGATCTAATCCCTGAGTTCATACCTTACGTACTTGTCTCCTTTTATTCATGTCTGGTGGTGACCCTCGCAAATCCAGACTTCCAGACTTGTAATTCTTTATGCTGTATCTCTGAGACAACTCCCTTGGCCTGCGTAGCACCTGCTATGATTCCTGACTTTCTGTCCAGCTTTCCTGCTACATGGAGAAATAATATGAAAGAAAAATGGATGGTCGGTTGTGAATTTTCATACAGAATTGTCCCATCAGTTTACATGTTTGTGAAATGCTCATGCCACGTATCTTGGGAAAGCAAAGCAAAGCCTGCTGCTTATATACCGCCCCATAGTGCTTCAAGCACTCTCTGGGCGGTTTACAAGTTAATTATGCAGGCTACACATTGCCCTCCCCAGCAAGCTGGGTACTCATTTTACCAACCTCGGAAGAATAGAAGGCTGAGTCAACCTTGAGCCGGTTACCTGGGATTGAACCCCAGGTTGTGAGCACAGTTTTAGCTGCAGTACAGTGGTTTAACCACTGCGCCACGAGGCTCAGTGTTCTGAAACATACTGTGTGTTTGGATGCCCACAGGTGAAATCCCTCCTTTGGCTAGTATGGAAAGATTTCCCTATGGCATGTTAGCTTCCTATGAACAAGTGAGGAGGAATATTCATATATTCATTTATCTTTCCTGCATCCAGGTGCTATGGTCCCAATATTTTACTTGTTCATTTTTATTTTTAAAAACCTCACATTTTCACTACAATAGCTGATAAGGTGGCTCACAAATCAATTTAAGAAGTACAAAATAGGACAGTATAACTGACAGCATATAAAAGGAGCAACAGTAGTGGGGAAAGCAGTGCAGATTGTCGACAAGAAGCAAATTGCAACTGATAAGGCTGAGCTGCAATTTTTTTCTTCTTCTGAATGTTGACTGTGAAGACCATGGCCATATCATTCAGGCATATCACAAAGATAGGTCTCTTCTCTTTTGTCTTCCTAGTAACATACTTTGTGCTTATTGGGAAGTCTAAAGGAATTCCAAATACCTCATAACTTGGGATGTAATAAAGCCTTACTTGTTTCTAGCTTGCTAATAAGAACATCAAGCAGCAAAAAATTCCACATGCCTGGAACGCAGCAAGTTATTTTCTTTCATTTTCAATGTTGTGTCCATTTCACAGACTGTAAAACTATCAGAGTTGCCATTTTGTTGCACTGATATTTCAAAACTACAGTGGGGTCTCTACTTAAGAACGTCCCAACTTAAGAACAATTCCACTTAAGAACAGCTCCATTTGCTAAATTTTGCTTCTACTTGAGAACAAAAATCCAGATAAGAACAGGAAAAAAAACTTTCCTGCTCTTTTTTTAACCTTAGGTCATCTTAGGTTAAAAAAAAGTTCTCCCCCTAGTGGTAGAGTACGTATTAACCAGCTTTGCATTAGTTCCTATGGGAACTAATGCTTCAATGTACGAACGCACCTCTACATAAAAAAAAACAAGCCAGAACGGATTAATTGGTTTTCAGTCCATTGCTTCAAAATTAGCTTCGTCAGAAGTGCTTTTAACACTGTTCCCTGACCTAAGGGGAAAAAAAAGAAAAAAATCCCCCTCTAGTGGTAGAAGGCGGAATAGCAGCTTCCCATTAGTTTCTATGGACGGAAAAGAGCAGATACAGATTAAATGGTTTTCAATGCATTCCTATGGGAAATGCAGATTCTACATAAGAACTTTTCCACTTGAGAACCACCTTCCAATACGGATTAAGTTCTTAAGTAGAGACCCCACTGTATAGCATTAGTTGTGGTGTTTGTTTCTTTGTGAATAGCAAGACATTCTCTCTGTCTGTCTGTCTTGTCTGTCTGTTTCTCTCTCTCTCTCTCTCTCTCTCTCTGTGTGTGTGTGTGTGTTATCACTGATTGTCCTACACAGAGTTACTGGACCACAAATTCAGGTTTAGTTATCTATGTAGAGTGTTTGGTATGGGTAGGCTATATGCTCAACAGTGTACTATTTTAAACACACACATTTCCAGTATGCCAAGACAGTGGAGAAAACATTAATACAAGAAGAAATAAATAGCCATGATATAATAATAATAGCACAACCTGAGGGAAATTGGAAGCCCAACATTTAAAGAGCCAAAAGATATGTCTCCCGAGTCAAATGAAATGAAATAAATAAATGGACAGGTTTACTACTTAGTTACCTGTCAGTCTTTTTATCATCAAGATTTGCTATTAACGCTTCAGTGAAGCACAGGAAACAGTGACAGAACATAAACTTCACTTATGATTTAAGATGTGTCAACAAGATGCAGTTGCTTTTGACTCAAATGAAGTCTATCACAAATCCCTACTCTGTACCTGCTACAAGTTTGTAATTGCTTTTGGGATATAATGGTATGATGTACCAGCCCATTAGGACAACTTTGTCCCCTGAACACTCATCATGTTTCTACTAAAATACTCTGGCTCTCTTGAAGTGTCTGGTTTACTTGAAAAAGCTGCCTTGTTTATGCTTGGTGGAGAAAGGAGAGGAGGGGAAAAGGATAGGGACAAGAAGTGGGCTCCAGTTTCCCATATGTTTCCTTCATAAGAGAAAGCTCTCTTCCATGTTATCTGCTTGAATACAAGGTAAACTTGAAGACCGATAAAGAAAAAAATGTTTCCCCTGCAAAACACACTCTCTCTCTCTCTCTTTCTCTCTTCAGGTTCTCCAGAGAATGGCTTGACATCAAAAGATAAAGTTCAGATAAAATCTGTCCAGATGCTTAAGGGTACAGGTGTACAGGTGCCAGCTTCAGTGTGGTGTCTTATAGGTGATGGGATGTAGCCACAATGGCTAAGTCAGTTACACTGTAACAGGAACCATTTGGGCATAAAGTTACTCATCACCACCAAATTCTTCTGTAAGGATGCACTACACAAGGGCTGCTTTGCAATTAAGAAAACAATTGAAAGTCCATAGCTTAAAGCAGTCCTGGAGGAACCCATGAACTTCCAGAAATTATTGATTCCCAGCTCCCATCCACTCCAGCCAGCCAGTGATACTGTCAATTCTGTTTGGATTTATTGGAATCTATCAACCACATCAGAGTCATCACAAACTGAAACCAATTGCTGATCCCAGTTTGCATAGATCCATTGGCTGAAATTCTGTTGCCCACATGCACACTGGTTCTAATGTCAATAGCAATAGCAAGTCACCACCAATTAAAGGTTTCATTTGGTGATTTTGGGGTACACACAACTTTGCTACACTTAGTATGAGTTGTGTGCATAACCAGAATCACAAAAGGAAGCCTTTAATCAGCAGAGATTTGTTGCTGATAATGACATCATTCTTGTATATAAACATGACCTGCCATTCAGCAGTTCGTTCAGTGAATCTACTGTAGCTGGAACTAGCTCATGTAGCACTGCAGTTTCAAATAAACCACTCTTCCCTTATTTTAATCTTAGGACTCAATCAAAATGTCAGATGGATATACAGTGTTCAGTCGTTTAGTCGTGTCTGACTCTTCGTGACCCCATGGACCAGAGCACGCCAGGCCCTCCCGGAGTTGTGTCAAATTCATGTTGGTTGCTTCGATGACACTGTCCAACCATCTCATCCTCGGTCGTCCCCTTCTCCTCCTGCCTTCACACTTTCCCAACATCAAGGTCTTTTCCAAGGAGTCTTCTCTTCTCATGAGATGGCCAAAGTATTGGAGCCTCAGATTCAGGATCTGTCGTTCCAATGAGCACTCGGGGTTGATTTCCTTTAGAATTGATAGGTTTGTTCTCTTTGCAGTCCAGGGAACTCTCAAGAGTCTCCTCCAGCACCACAATTCAAAGGCATCAAATCTTCGGCGGTCAGCTTTCTTTATGGTCCAGCTCTCACTTCCACACAACACTACAGGAAAAACCATAGCTTTGACTATTCGGACTTTTGTTGGCAAGGTGATGTCTCTGTTTTTTAAGATGCTGTCAAGGTTTGTCATTGCTTTCCTCCCAAGAAGCAGGCGTCTTTTAATTTCGGGGCTGCTGTCTCCATCTGCAGTGATCATGGAGCCCAAGAAAGTAAAATCTGTCACAGCCTCCATATCTTCCCCTTCTATTTCCCAGGAGGTGATGGGACCAGTGGCCATGATCTTAGTTTTTTTGATGTTGAGTTTCAGACCGTTTTTTGCACTCTCGTCTTTCACCCTCATTACAAGGTTCTTTAGTTCCTCCTCACTTTCCGCCATCAAAGTGGTATCATCTGCATATCGGAGGTTGTTGATATTTCTTCCTGCAATCTTAATTCCAGTTTGGGATTCCTCCAGTCCAGCCTTCCGCATGATGTATTCTGCATATAAGTTAAATAAGCAGGGTGACAATATACAGCCTTGTCGTACTCCTTTCCCAATTTTGAACCAATCCGTTGTTCCATATCCAGTTCTAACTGTTGCTTCCTGTCCCACATATAGGTTTCTCAGGAGATGGATAAGGTGGTCAGGCACGCCCATTTCTTTTAGGACTTGCCATAGTTTGCTGTGGTCCACACAGTCAAAGGCTTTCGCATAGTCAATGAAGCAGAAGTAGATGTTTTTCTGGAACTCTCTGGCTTTCTCCATAATCCAGCGCATGTTGGCAATTTGGTCTCGAGTTCCTCTGCCCCTTCGGAATTCCGCTTGTACTTCTGGGAGTTCTCGGTCCACATACTGCTGAAGCCTACCTTGTATGATTTTGAGCATAACCTTGCTGGCGTGTGAGATGAGTGCAATTGTCCGGTAGTTGGAGCATTCTTTGGCACTGCCCTTCTTTGGTATTGGGATGTAGACTGATCTTTTCCAGTCCTCTGGCCACTGTTGAGTTTTCCAAACTTGTTGGCATATTGAATGTAGCACCTTAACAGCATCATCCTTTAAGATTTTAAATAGTTCAACTGAAATGCCATCACCTCCACTGGCCTTGTTGTTAGCCAGGCTTTCTAAGGCCCACTTGACCTCACTCTCCAGGATGTCTGGCTCTAGGTCAGCAACTATATTGTCTGGGTTGTCCGGGATATCCAAAACTTTCTGATATAATTCCTCTGTGTATTCTTGCCACCTCTTCTTGATGTCTTCTGCTTCTGTGAGGTCCCTTCCATTTTTGTCTTTTATCATGTCCATCTTTGCACAAAATTTTCCTCTAATATCTCCAATTTTCCTGAACAGATCTCTGGTTTTTCCTTTTCTGTTATTTTCCTCTATTTCTTTGCATTGTTCATTTAAGAAGGCCCTCTTGTCTCTTCTTGCTATTCTTTGGAAGTCTGCATTCAATTTTCTGTAACTTTCCCTATCTCCCCTGCTTTTTGTTTCCCTTCTCTTTTTTGCTATTTGTAAGGCCTCGTTGGACAGCCACTTTGCTTTCTTGCATTTCCTTTTCTTTGGGATGGTTTTTGTTGCTGCCTTCTGTACAATGTTACGAGCCTCTATCCAAAGTTCTTCAGGCACTCTGTCCACCAAATCTAGTTCCTTAAACCTGTTCTTCACTTCTACTGTGTATTCGTAAGGAATTTGGTTTAGATTATACCTGAGTGGCCCAGTGGTTTTTCCTACTCTCTTCAGTTTAAGCTTTAATTTTGCTATGAGAAGCTGATGATCAGAGCCACAATCAGCTCCAGGTCTTGTTTTTGCTGACTGTATAGAGCTTCTCCATCTTTGGCTGCAGAGAATATAGTCAATCTGATTTCGATGTTGCCCATCTGGTGATTTCCATCTGTAGAGTCGCCTCTTGTGTTGTTGGAAAAGGGTGTTTGTGATGACCAGCTTGTTCTCTTGACAGAACTCTATTAGCCTTTGCCCTGCTTCATTTTGAACTCCAAGGCCAAACTTCCCTGTTGTTCCTTTTATCTCTTGACTCCCTACCTTAGCATTCCAGTCCCCCAGAATGAGAAGAACATCCTTCTTCGGTGTCAGTTCTAGAAGGTGTTGTATATCTTCATAAAATTGTTCAATTTCAGTCTCCTCAGCAATGGAGGTTGGTGCATAAACTTGGATTATTGTGATGTTGAAAGGTCTGCCTTGGATACGTATTGACATCATTCTATCATTTTTGAGATTATATCCCATTACGGCTTTTCCCACTCTTTTGTTGACTATGAGTGCTACTCCATTCCTTCTACGGGATTCTTGCCCACAATAGTAGACATGATAATCATCTGAGTTGAAATCACCCATTCCCATCCATTTTAGTTCACTGATGCCCAGAATGTCGATGTTTATTCTTGCCATCTCCTGTTTGACCACCTCCAGCTTCCCAAGATTCATAGATCTTACATTCCAGGTTCCTATGCAGTATTTTTCTTTCCAGCATCGGACTTTCCTTTCACTTCCAGGCACGTCCACAGCTGAGTGTCCTTTCGGCTTTGGCCCACCCACTTCATCAGCTCTGGAGCTACTTGTACTTGTCCTCCGCTCTTCCTCAGTAGCATGTTGGACGCCTTTTGACCTGAGGGTCCCATCTTCCAGCGTCATATCGTTTAGCCTTTTGTTTCTGATCATGGGGCATTCTTGGCAAAGATACTGGAGTGGAATTGCCGGTTCCTACCCCAGGTGGATTGTGTTTAGTCAGAACTCTCCACTATGACCTGTCCATCTTGGGTGGCCCTGCACAGCATAGCCCATAGCTTCTCTGAGTTACTCAAGCCCCCTCGCCACGACAAGGCAGCAATCCATGAAGGGGGGATATACAGTATTAAGGATTAAAACTCAATGAAGACTCTACCCCTGGGGCTGTCAAACTGAGCAGCTAAAGAGGCAAAAGTGTGTGAAATCCACCTTTTGCTGCCACATTGTTCTACCACCCAGGCTTCCTTGGCTCAATACAGCTAATGAGAGAAACACACACCTTCCTGTTCTTCTCTCCTTAACTGCTTTGTTTCCTTCTGCTTATTGGTGTCCTCTGGAGCTGGCTGAGAGGATATAAAGAGAAATCTCCACAGTGATTCAGCCCAGAGGCAGAAGTGCAAGGAGTTTTGTGGATCAGGTTGCTAACATACAGCAGGATCCACATGAAGGGGTCTGAGCCAAAACTATTCTTCATGAATTTCTGTTGCTTGGATAATTCTCACTGGTTTCTCCTTCGCCTAGTCAGAGGTATGTGCAACCAAAGAAGGCTACTCACTCAAAATGATGGGCACATAAACGTTCCTGCTGAGTTCATTTCATCCTCTCTTTTGGTTAGTGAAGGCTAGCCAGAGTAAGTTACTAAGGGATATCATTGACACTTCCCTCTGTGAGACAGTTATTAGGTCCTCTCTTATTGCAGCCAACCATGAAACTAATCACCAGTTTCTACTGGGAAGGTAATAGAGCATATGGCCCTGATGCCACCTACCATGGATAGTATAAATTTCTTATATAAGAGGATGTATTAAAGGCCAAATCCAGGCTGTGGGCTCCTTCCGCTTTGTCTTTCCACCAGCAAGCGGAAACTTTTTCACTCAGGAAAGCTTTGGTCAACTGCCTTCCTGCAGAAGACTCTTTCAACTCATTTTATTTTATTGGTCTGCTTTCACATTAGGTTTAGTGTAAGCAAGCACAAAATGATTCATGCTAGGACAGAAATATCCCAATGTTTCATGTGTAGTGATTTGCCCAGAAAATAATCTTAAAGATTGTTATATTTCAATGCGAGCTTTCACGGATACACCCACGCATTGGTCTTAGCTGTCTTTAAGATGCCACAATTTTTTTGTATGTTTGTAGCAAGTAACACAGCTATTTCTTTGAAAATGCCCAGTACAGTATCTTATTGCATTTATATAAATCCATATTTGTGGCCATATCAGGAATGTTGTATGTTGTTTCGTCACAGCTAGAGATTGGAATGAACTGTGGTCCAGTGTTTCATCTGTACAGCTGTTCCAGATGTGACCTGGCATCTCTTGGCCCACCTCTTCCAGTGGGCACCCACTCAGAGGCAGCAACATATCTTCCCTGCTCTGCCTCTTCTGGGTGCTGCCTCTGACTGGGCACCCATCCGAGGAAGTAGGGTGAGGGAAACCAGGATGTCCACAGAATAGCTGTGCAGTTGAACTGCTGAACTGTACCCAACCACAGTTTGTGCCTATCTCTAGTCACAACACATAAAAAGAGATAAAGCAGAACTGAGAAAGGTAGAGAAAAGAGCAACTATAAGGGCAAGGGATTGTGTTAATCAGGTCCAACATTTCGCATTAAAGCGACACTGGGCAAAAAGGCATGTATATATGTGGATTGGACTGGCCTACAGCTATGTGGCCCAGGGACTACCAGTAGATTACTGAGCTACAAAATGGGCTGCCTATGGAATGGCATCAAGGAAATCTTTGGTATGTTTCATAAATAGCACAATTGGCTCTTTCTTGTTGGCAAAAATGGTTGAGGATTCATTCCAGCCTGGACTTTTCCCCCTCTTTTTTTTTTTTTCTTTCATTTTTTCCATGATGGACTCACCAAAATAGGCAGATACATCATTGCCATGGTAACAAGACTTTGGCCAAGCTGGAAGACAATGAACCAAGTATGGACAGGCTACAAAGTTGGATGCTTTCTATGATGGAAGACTCAGAATGTAGCCTGATAAGATGCCACGATCCCATCATATACTGCAGGACAAAAGAATTGTGATTCAGTCTTTGGGAATAAAGCAAGATGGTGCAGGGCACTTTTTCACCCAGCTTGCTATCTACCAATACATATTTGACTGGCCTACAGTCCAATTTTAAGGAGGAAGGTAAAGAAGCCAATAGAAGGTAGAAAGGTTAGGGGCATCAGTGGAACAAAAAGCGATAATGGCTTGAAAGAAACAGAATTCGGAATCACAAGCATTCACTCTCCTATGCTTTTTAATTCACTTTTTCTCATGCAATTTTTACTTCTGCAGATTTTGTCTGCTGCGGGACCTTTGGGCCTTAGCTTTCCTTGATTTTGAGAGAAACTTCAGTTTTTACAATGACTATTCCTTCAAGGATATTCTACACCTCCCTTACTGTCATCTTTTATTTATTCCTTACATTCACACACACATACAGACACAAAACAGTGACTTCACCATTTTATTTTACATTTATTGTTCTGATTTCTCCCACCTGAATTATCCTGGATCAATTCTCCTGCACATTTCCCTGAATCTTCAGGAACCTGTTCCTTGGTGTTGAACAGATTCCTTCTCAGTTTTTAGGCCAAACAGATGGAGCACAGTGAGCTTCAGCTAGAGGGCTGGTGGAAAGTTAGGGACAAATGTAGTGTTTTATAAAGCTAACTGTGGCTAATTTTGTATAATTGTAATCTCATCTGATGTTGCAATCCAGATTGTCCTGCTTTACAGTTTTCATTTCATCATTCCATTGTATTGTGTTAGAAATGCATTGATTTTCCTTTGATTTCTCTTATATTGTGTCTTCATTTCATAGAACTTATTCCCTGTTTATTTGCTGTGATTTAAATAAAGCTTCAAATTAATTGCGCATGTGAATAGTCTCAGATCATGTGTGATTGCACCTTTTGCCCCTAGGGCAAATAAAAGACCTCATTTAGACCAGAGTAACACTCCTGTGAAGAAAGGTTACAACAAATTTTGGGGTTGGTTAGCTTAGAAACAAGAGGAAGGAGAGACATGATAGGTACAGAAAATTAGAAATAGCAGTGAGAATGTAGACAAGGCCTGAAATTCTATAGCGCAGTATTACTTTTAGACATGAATCACTGTAAGTTAAGAAGTCTCCATAGGCATTTTCCATTGCATGTCAAATTCTGTGATTCAGTATGTAAGAGATAGTGTCTACAGAGATTTCGTAACTTACAGCAATTTGCTTCCAAAATTTACACTATTTGTATAATGGCACAACAGGATTTCATGAGAAGTACAGCTGTGCACAAATGGCCTTTCAGAATTCTCCACCCCGTTTGCTGAGAAGAGACATTATGGGGACAATTGAAAGGAGAAAGGAAACATTCTCCAGCTGTTCTCAACGGTGGTTTCACTTTTAGTAGCGAATGTAGGTTAGCTAAATTCTTTTTAATCCCATTATATATATTTTTACACTGCCACTAGCCAATAATAAACAAGGCACATCTTCAAAAATCACTTGTTTCTGCAATAAACATTTATAAATCTTTACAGATTAAGTTTCTTGCTGCAGCTTTACCTCGGGACCCCCTTTTAAAAAAAGAAACAATTTGATGTACAGTAAAGATATAATTAAAGGTTTCTGTTCAGAAGCCCTTGATATGGAAATGAACTTGCCAATGAAAGCACCATAGCAGTTGCCTCTGTGCCTCTGAAACAATTAAAAAAATCCTTTCTGCAGGAAATAGAAGACTGGGAGAAGCCACAGATCAGATAACAGCCGTGCCTTATGTCATGTGGAAGTTTAACACAAACCAAGAGTGTAGAACCTGGTAGTATCAGCCGAACATTTCCTCGGTTAGATGTAGTCTATAACACACTTTCTTCCTTATAGTGAGTATAAGGGCTTAAACTTCTGCAGGAAATGGGCAAAGAGGGCAAAAATGTTTCTGTTTTGAAGCCCAAGTAGGCTACATAACCATATTTTCAAAATGCTACATGATATAATGTAATAATATAATATTAAACTGAATCTCACAATGTTGAAGAATCTCACAATGCTGACTCTTACCTGGGTGGGTTTGCCATTGCAAAAGGAGGTTCATCACAGCCTTCATTGTTTGCTGTTCCATTCTTAAAGGCCAAATAATGGCTCATAATAATCAATGCTCTGGTAAACAGACGAACACTCATTGTTTGCTTGTGTAGCAGTAAATGAGATTTATCTAGGTACTGATAAGATTTCTGCAGAGAACGACATCAATTCCTGTGCAGCATCAGAGGAATTATGCACAGAATTTTGTGGGAAGAAACAGGATATTTTACTGGTTGGGAAATCCCCAAGAAGGGAGGGAAAAAGGTAGAAAATCCCATAGACAGCTGTAGGACCACGAAGCACCTAAATTCACAACTCTAGTCATCCATGACCCACAGTATCATCGCTGGAGAAGGCGAGGCAAAGTCACATATGGTGGCAGACTCCCTGTAAGTAACTGATAGGTCAATATGTGAACAAAATATTGGACTAGATAAGCTTTTTGGACTGATCCAGCAATGCTTTTAAAAATATTTTTTGAGTAAGGGTCCTGAACATATGTTCTTGAACAAACTTACTGGGTTTATAAAGTCAATGTTTGGAGGAATGAACACATTCAAACATACATATTTACATGTTCCCTTCATCCCTATACTGATTTTGATTTGCTCCTCGTTTCTCCTAAGCAATATAACATTCTCTGCTACTTTTTAAATTGAAAAACCACAAGCTTGACAGCAGGAAGCATTGCCCTCCCCCTGATACGGCGTCATAATTATGCCCTGTGAAGATTTTTAAAATGTAAATGTAGCTCATGTCTGTATTGTTTCAATAGTTCTTTCTTCCCCCATGCCTTCTGGCAAGTATCCCCTGTTATCAATGGAAATGAAACAGCCATGTTTTCTGAGCAATTGCATATATCTCTCACAGTTATTTACATGGTGTACGCACAACAGGTTTCCCTCCACAATCTGGGAATTGTTGTCATGGAAAGGCTCACGTTCTGCAATGGGATTTTGACATGAGTTGAAGGCCTTTTTTGTAGGCCTTTAATTCAAGCATGCCTCCTTTTATCTTGTCCGGATTTATTATGTTTTTCCATTACTTCTTTTGAGCTCCTGTTTTTAAGTGTATTTTTGTATGTTTTTAATTTCCATTGTTGTGTTTACGGCCACACTGTGAATTCGATGGAAGAGTTCTGTATATAGCCACACAAATCAAATGCTTACATATTTACAACCATTTACTTCTTTTAAGAGAGAGGGAGGGAGGGAGGGAGAGATTCAGTAGGTGAGCTGGCCAGAAGTGTACATGTTCCTACCGAATAACTCTTTGTGATCTAAAACACGAAAGTGCCCCTGACTGTTTCACAAAATGGCACTTCACAGATGACTTCAATGGAAGGGATAAAAATATTGTCTCGACAGAGAATCATACCTTCATCAAACAGGCTGCTGAGATATTTTGTCATTTTTATTACCAACATTTATGCACATTTTATAAAGTCACATCGTTTAGTCTCAGCATATTGTATTCATGCAATGTGCAATAAAATTCTCTCTTGTCTGCATTTAACACCATCCTTTTTTAAAGAAAGAAAAAAGGAAGAAAGTGAAAAACTAACCAATACTGTGAGATGTCACTGCATATTTGCATCTGGTGAAACGATTCAATTGTAGCAGAAATGCTGTGGGATTGGGGGGGGGGTTGTGAGTGGGTGGGTGGGTAGGTGTGTGTGTGTGTCCCATCTGCAATTGCTAACATTCCTTTAAGGTTATACTGAAAGATAATAGTGGTCATCAATGCATTATGCAGACAGGAGCCATAATGTAAATATTCTTTCTCTCTCAACCTTTCTGTGATTCTAAGTTTCATTATTTAAGTGGCAGTTCTTATTAACTCTGGGGCTGTTTGTTTGCTTGCCTGGGAACAGCTCAGGTCTAAGTCATGCTGAGCAGCTTTGGAACTTTCTGCAGAAGCAAAAGAATAGATCCATTACCACCCATGTGTCACAGGGTCAACTACAGTAGACTATCACTACTAAAAAAGCAATAATGAGAATTGTCTGCCAGAGGTAGGGTTTTGTCTAAGGAGGTAAATTCTAGCTTGTCTCACATGTCAGAACCATGTTCTCCTTGCTTTGCAAGGCATTTCCTATTGATTTCAAATAGACCTTCCACATCCATGAGAAGGATTTTCTGCATATTGCAGAAACCATTGATATCAGCTGCCTGAAGGCTTGATGGCATCATTTTAATCCACAATCAGTCTTTCTGTGCTTGCTCTGTTTGAAAGTGTGTGTGCATCCACACTCTCTGGTTCACATGCATTTTGTCTGGTGACTTTTTGCACAAATTGTAGAAACCTCAACAACGGCGGCAGCAGCAACAACAACAACAACAACGAGCAGCACTCTTTTGTTTTGCTTCTCACTAGGTGATTATTGGGAGGGGAACATGATTTCTCAAAAGGCTCCCTCAATGTGCAAAAAAATGAGTAATTCTCATCAAGAATGAACAATTTTGCCAGAATTCTTCACATCCCTACTTGTTCTAGAGCAGTGGTTCCCAACCTTGGGTCCCCAGATGTTCTTGGACTACAACCCCCAGAAATCCTGGCCAACACAGGTAGTGGTAAAAGCTTTGGGGAGTTTTAGTCCATAAACACTTGGAGACCCAAGATTGGGAATGATTAGGGTATTCAGGGGAAGGGAACAGCAGCTACCAGCTACCTGCAAAGTCTGCCTGCTCTTTACAATGCTCTAGAACAGCACTATACCCAACTCATTCTACAAGCAGGAATGGTGGCTATCAGGAAGCTATGCCGTGCAACCATATATTTTAAAAATTATAAAAAGGCTAATTTTCTTGAGAAAAAAAAACTCATGTGATTTGGCTTTAAATACAAAATTCCTCCACTTTTGAGACTTTCCACCAGTCACCAGCTGTCTAAAAGGCCTTAGATAGCTGTTTTCCCCACCCACATCCAAGAAATTCTTCCCATGCAAACTTCAAAATAAAAATTCTCATTTCAAAGTATTCAATGCAGTCTCAGAAAATGTTTTGAGATTGGAGTGGTCTCTTAAGCATGAAACTCTCTGGCCACATGAGAGTACCACAAAATGACCCAACATCTAAAAAGGCAAGATATTGCAAAAAATAAAGTATATTTACTTTAAAACTCCAGAGGCACCACAAGTGAAATGGTATGTATGCTGGCTCTAGTTTGCAAGAAGTGCTCTGTAAGATATTGGCAAGCATCCTCATCAGACTCTTTCACCCTGTGTTCTGAATATCAGCACATGTCATGTTGGCATGATCCATGGAGTCAGATGCGGGCAGATGGTAGCATAACAACAGAGGCACTTTCTCCAACATTATATAGAGGCTGCTGGTAAAAAGCTCTTCCAATACTTTCCAGTGCTAATTAAGGCTACTGCAAAATGTATCCCTGCTTACCTGGAATTTTGGCTCCAGTCAACTCTGGGAGCCATGCACAGGATTGCAAAATCTAGGACAGGTAAGTTAATCACTGAAAGGAATCACAGTAGTGTTCTATTAATGACATGTCAGAAGCTACTAAGGCATCAGAACCTAGTCCCTGGTGACATAACATGACAAAACAGAGAAGAATATAGATTACGATTCAATGTCATATTTGTATCCTGAGATGCTTGCTCATGTTTTATATATGACACTGAGCTAGGGAATTACTACATTTTCACCTTTACAGGTCTTTCTGGTTCCATGGGTTCCCCTCTGCATTACCCATCACAATTCTGATTCACTTTTGATTCTATCCCACCTGAATCCTTCACATTTCAGACTGAATTGAGAAAATTACTGAGTGATGTATGTAGTACATTCTGACAGTTCTCCAGTTTCTTCAGCTTCTTTACCTCTTTTTTCTTCCTTTACCTTACTGACATCCATTTAATAGGAAGAAGAAATAAATGCCACACTTGTGTACTAAAATTATCCAAAGCAGCAATCAGCATAATTGCAAAAAATGTACTAGATAATGCAGTGGTTTAAGTATCTGGCTGTGGAGTCAGAGGTTGGGGGGGTTCATTCCCCACTGTGTGTCCTTGACAGGGGTTGGACTTGAAGATCCACAGGGTCACTTCTGGCTCTGCAGTTCTCGGACAACGATGATGATACTATAATCGATACAAATTTCAAGTAAATTAGCAGCAGTTTTCTAAACATAACGAAGAACACTTAAGAAAAGCATATGAATTCACATGTAAAAAGTAAAAACATAAGTAACAAGATATTTCTGAAACAGTAGCAAAGAACATACAATACTCTCATACTTGATAAGGAAAAAAATAATAAAAGAAATGAAAGAAATCGTGATGCGGTTGTATGTCTCATTTCACGGAGAGTCTCGGTGGGCAGCATATTGGTATATGCAAGCACTCCTGAATAGAGGAGAAAACTTGATGCCACTTGATGCAGTTACATCACCAATTTCCCCCCGCCTCACCAATATTTTGGCAAAAGAAAGATAACAGCTGGAGAGACAGAACGACATTCTGTGACAACAGCCATGTATTCACCGAGCTCTGTACTGATTTGGGGAAATGAACAACCGGACAAGGAAAGATTCCGAAGGGTCCTTTTTAAATTGGGGGTGGGTGGGTGGGTCATGCAAATTGGAGCTGCAAAATCAGGGAGGAATTCAGAGAAGAACAATTCTGGAAGTATCATTAACAACTGAGTGCCTTGTAATTGTATAGTCTGGCAAGAACCATTCCGGCCCCGATAATTAGGTTTAGGTGTCATTCCTGACAAATGAACACGGTCAGTGATTCGTTTTTAAACCATTGTAAGAGTGGGCTGCATGCTGAACGGAGCAAAATGCTGGAGAGGCAGCAGCACTAGTGCTGGCTTTCTGGCTCCCTCTACCTACACGGGCAAAGGGCTCCTTCGACAGAGACCCCCCCCCCCAATCAGGGGAAAGGCTTCAGCCGCAGCTCATTTACATTGCCAGGGACTCAGTTGGTCCACAGGGGTGAAGAGTTAATAACATGGACAGTCTCACAGGCCACAAGGTTGCAGGGAAGGCTGTTTCCCCCATTTTCTCATCTTAAGGTGTCCTCCTTAAGCTGCTATTTCCCTTGGAGAGAAAACAGGTAACGAATGGAATATAGCTTTCATGCGTTGCTTAGAAGTGTCAGCTTTGGAAGACACCCTTCCAGAATAGCCCCTGATCATTTGATGGTGCCAGCTGTGTCATCCTGGAAGCTGCCGTTAAAAAAAAAAGGGGGGGGGAACCTCTTGGAGTCCTGAAACTGGCCAAAGGCACTTACTGGCTGGCTGCAGACCAGCCGACGCCTGCACGATTGTACAGCAAAGCTCTAACCGTGTGCCTCAAGCAGGAACCCAGACATTCACAAAATGGTTGCCTCTTCTATACACTTATTGCTTTTCATGCATAGAATGCAACAATTGAGAGGGGAGGGACTAGCTGCTCCCCTGTAAGTATGGTGAGCTTTTCAAGGTAGGGAACAACGAGTAGGACTGTAGGAACGTGTCCTTCACCTAAGAGAAGGGAGTGCTCAGAATAGCCAACACATATTTTATACAGTATATCCATTTTCCCCTGTCCTCTCCATTGTGCATGCCTCACTCCTGTCATGGCTGCCTTGTGCAACATTGACTCATCTACCCTCTCCTCCCAGTGGTTAGTTCTCCGAGACACAGCCCTTCCAACACTAACTGTTGCCCTGCAAAAGCTGGGAGAATCTCTTCCTAGAACATTCCTCTGGCTACGCATTGCAACCAACATGAATTTGACACAACTCCGGGAGGTGGTGGAAGATAGGAGGGCCTGGCGTGCTCTGGTCCATGGGGTCACGAAGAGTCGGACATGACTAAACGACTGAACACACAACCCATTGCAGAAGCTTGACAAGACAATTTCCATCAGCTGCCACCTGGCAACCCTAAGGGGACCTAAAATAATAAATGTTAAGAACCGATGGTTGTGAAATTTCACATAGTGATTTGAACTCACTTGTCAATTCTGTCGCTGCAAGTTTCTAGCCCCTAATGCCTTATACCTTTACCATAGCTTGGAAATTTACTTTAAATAAATTTCCAAGCTATGGCAAAGGTATAAAGCATTAGGAGCTTTATACCAAATGAAGCAAGTGATCAGCTTCTTAAAGACAAATCTTGGAAATTTACTTTAAATAAATTTCCAAGATCTATCTTTAAGAAGCTGATCACTTGCTTCATTTGGAGAATGATGGAAAGTTTTTGGCCTTCTGGATGTTGATAAGTAACTCTTTCCATTAATGGTTTACCAATAGTCAGGTTTGATGGGGCTCATGGGAAGTGGAGTCCAGCAAAATTAGTGAGGCCACAGGTTCTCCAGCCCTGACCTAGAAAGAGCTCTAACAGCCCTTGTCAAATTACAAAAAAGCTATGCTGCCAACTAAACATTTTTCAAGTAAGCAGAAGACACACTAGATGAGCCTTAGTGACTGAATAGAAGTTCCACATCAGGTTCTTCGAGCCTAAAATCAAGATCATATCAATGAAATTTACAAAACAGCCTTCCATTCCCCATAAATCAATTATGCAGTCTGAGACTGGTCCCAAGATTATCTCCTATGTATATGTATATGTACACGTACACACACACACACACACACACACACACAGAGAGAGAGAGAGAGAGAGAGAGAGAGAGAATTTCTTCCACTTAACTGAGGTCTTTACCATGTCTTCTGTTCAGTGGAATACATGTTCAATATCACTTAATGTGGATCGATTATGTCTTAACACATGTTAACCTTGTATACTTGCACAGCCAGTTTTCAAAGGATGGACCCCCCCACACACATTCTTTCAATACCAGATTATGAGCAGAGGGAAGGTTGCATAGGGTGCTACTGTGAATTCCAGGGAAATTAACTAAGAGCAAAAAAAGACGCTGATGTATGAGGCAGTAAAGATCTCTCTCTAATTTGAGCAACCATGTTGTCATTTTAATCACTTCATTTTTCTCCTTGGGTCAAAAAGAATTTGGAACTATTCTGAATTTCCAAGGTAATCCAAACCTTGCTTTGCTTTTTGGTAATAAAATACTTTTCAGAGTGTCAAACATAAGTTACACATGCTTGCATAGACTCATCAGTAAGGCTATGCATCTTTTGAGATGTTTAGGGAGGGGAGTTGAGAGAGAGAAAGGCAGTATTTTGCATTTTGCTATCTGAAGCCAAACTGAATAAATAACTAGACGAATTATGGGCAATGTCTACTAAATTCTAACCAACAACTTTTCTGAAAATCAATAAATGTTTAAACCTATGAAAAGGAAATTAGTGGTCCAATGTCCACTGCACCACTCAATGCACAGTATTCTGTCTGGAGTGGAAGGGCATTCAGATATGTGTTTCCCTGCTCTGGCAGGCTCCTTATCAGGCCACCGCTCATACAACTGGTTGCATGGCCAACCTTGCAACTCATTCAAGGGCAGATAAACAAAGGGGAGCCTTCTGTTGTGGAAGAAAGGCTTACACAGTTGCCCTTCTGCTTTACATTTCCTGAGTTTGAAATTGGTCTGTTTTTCCAGGGCTTCGTAATCTGTAAATGCAACATTATGCCATTCAGCTAAGAAACTAACAAGGCGTTTTCCCCACAAATCAGACAAAAACCTTTAAAATGGGGGTTAATTCTGTTACTTCAGTTGCATTCAGAAATCTCTTTTGCCAAAAGCAAAAACTTACTCCAGAACTGGTTTTGCTAAGCAACAAGATACAATATGAAGAATGACTGTTTCATGTTGACTAAAATAAAACCCAGTGTCTGAGTAGTTATCGATCCTACAAACTGTTAAGAGAAGACTTAATTCTGGCTTTATTCAGATGTCTACATGGTCCAAAGATAGAAAGATCCTTATGCAAGAACAGCATGTGTACATGATCACATAAGATGTGATATAGACACCTTGAATATGCACAGTTATATCAGTTTAATTTCATTTTAGCTTGGTTCCCTCCTATGGAATACTGGGGTCTGCAGTTTGGTTGCAGAGTTAGAATTATGTGAATTCTAAGAGAAGTTCAGGGGAGTCCTCTAAGCTCCATGGGAGCTACAAGGCACTAGGGGGCTGGTAGTCTCTCTGTTCACTATAGGTGGTGTCTCTGAAAACAAAATCACCAAACTTTAGTGCCTTGCAATTCGCATGGAGCTTAAAAAGCTTCATCCATGTCCTTCTGCAGAGAGAAACATGCCAAATACTGAATATTTATATACTGATATTCTTCTGAGTGTTTGGGGTTTTTTTTAAGCTAAAGCCACTAGAATGCTAGTTGTGAGAATTACTAGTGAATTCTGGTAGTTGCAGTGAAAAAAAATCCAAAAGTCCATGATCAGTTACACCCAAGACTGTATTTTCAGTCAAAGTGTTTTTTAAGTGTTCTACCAAAGATGTATAGGTAGATATGATCAATTAGTTCTTTATAGATCAATAATTTCTAGTTCGGGCATAGGAATTTGGAGAGTGTTAAAAAATTCCAAGTTCTCATTGATGCCGAGACTTCCCCAAGCAACAGTGAGATCTTCCAGTTTTCAGCAAAAATGAGACCCCTGCCTTATATTTTACTCATCCCTTTGTTGCTTTTCTCCTATTATGTGCAAGGAACTATCAGACTCCACAAATTATTTCCAAGGTCTGATTATTTTGGCACATAAAACAGAATTTCTCACAAGTGCCACCCCCACCCACGTGATAAAATGCCATTGTTAAATAACTAATAATTTACTGTCTATCCATTAAACTCTACAGCTGACATCAGAAGTGGTCACCTCACTCTGTCTAATGAAGGGGTGCAGAACATGCAGCTCTCTAGATTTTGTTGGGCTACAACACCCATAGCTAGCATAGCCAACGTTAAGAGATTTGCTCCAAATATTATTCTTCCAGGAATACGTGAAGGCCTGCAGTTGCCAACCTAATGGTAGAACTGTCCCAGTGTCATGATCAGAACTAGCCTCTGTGTAAATTTAATCATCATCATCTTAGAACTGCAGAGTTGGAAGGGGCACAATGGGGCATCAAGTCCAGCCCCTGTCAAAGAAGCACAGTGGGGAATCAAACTTCCAGCCTTTGGCTCCACTGCCAGATAGCTAAGCCACTGAGCTATAATCTGCACAGCCTGACTGAAACTCTCCATTACACACTTGGAAATTTGCCTTCAGGGTCATCTTCTCTAAAAATAGCAGTCTCTTACCCTCAGCTGCCCTATCCCACGGGCAACCTTCCTTGCAATGATCTGCCTCACATCGGACTCCTTACACTCACAGTTATGGGCAAGCTAATACACGTGGAAGCGAAAGCCACTCACCTGAGACAGCAACAAGGCCAGGTGACACAATCCTCTATGGGCTTCCAAAGAAACAGGTGTTGATTACTAAAGTAGGGAACCATGCCTCCCAACTGCATATTCAATTATTCCGCCTTGCCTAGCGTGGTTTAAAATGCAGAGGCATTATAATTCAATCATAGGCCTACTCCCCAGTGCTGCACTTTTTCCAAACAGCAGAAATAACAGCATTATAAAGACCAGGAATCAAATTCATTATCATGAAATAACGTTAAAGTTTTACAAATGTCAAAAGAGAACATGGGCAGCCGGTCTCCTTTTCTGAACCCCTCTGTGCTTTTCTTCCCTTGAGATTATTTCACTTTTCTTTTCTCCTCCTCCTCTTTCTCCCCCACCCCTCCACATATGTATTTCAGTCTTTCGCAGTCCTGCTGCGTGTTTATTCAGATTCACAGCTATTCCTGGATACCTTAAGGTTCACACCCGCAAAACCCTGAAGGGAAGTAGGCAGGTCCCAATTCTGAGCAAAAGAAAAATGCAGCTGTTGTCTCTACAAGGAGGGGAAATGCCTGCATGCACTCTGAGGGCAGTTGTGTGTGCCTTATTTTTTTTTTTTTTTTTTTTGCCTCTCGCTCCCCTCCCCGCCCCATCCAGTAATATCTGACTTTCTCAATATACTCTGAATCCTTTGATTGCTATTTTAAGCATGATGTCTTTGCTTTTAATCCCTCCCACACCTGCATCCTTCCTACCATTCTGCCTCACTACTAAAAACAAGCGGGAAGGGGGAAGAAAACAGCCGGGCGCTTTCATTTGGAGTCATCTCTCTGCTGATATTATCTGTAATGATTGATGGTCAATAGCTGGATTGTTTTTAATACTCCTGTTGTAAGTCAGGCAGCAGGCAAGGCATATGATTGCTACCACCATCCCGTGACACACAACTCACGCTAATAAAAAGCAAGAGGGGATTGTTATGAGCCTAGCTAGATGGTGGGATTATTAAGCAGGCTTCCATATTAAGAGGAAATTAGGAGGGCTCCCATAAATGCAGAGCGGCACTTTGCATATATTTTATTCCTTCATCTTTATCTTTCTCCAAAGCGGCAGAGATTTATTATTATTTTTTTATTGCTCTCCCTTGGCCCATGCTTCAAATGACTGTGATGATGATATTTTAAAGCCACATGTGTGAGGAGGGGGTGGCTGTGAATGGGGGAGAAGCTTATCTGTTTGTTTATCTGTGTGAAGAAGGGAAGAGTGTGTGTTGCTGCCTCCAAGGGCACACACACCCATTTGTGTGACCCCTGATTCCAGTGTGTGCCCTTGTGGAGGGTAAAAGGTTTGTACACTCTGTGTATAAGGTAGTCCGTTGTTATTTTCCCTTATATTGAAAACTAGGGGAAGGGAGGGGGAGGACTTCCTTGCGGGCCACAGAGAGTCCATGAGGGAGGTATGATGCAAACCAGAGTGTCTGGATCATAAAACTGTCCCTTAGCCTCTATGCTACACCAGCTTTGACTGGATAATTGGGTTAAAGGCCTAAACTGGAGAAGTGGAAGTGTGCCTTCTCTCCCGCCAACAGGAACATTTGTAAACATTTTTCCATCACTTTATTAAAAAAAGTATGGCGGGAGGAATACCCTTGCAGAGTGGGAAGCACATCTGGGGAGAGGCCCAAGCACAGGTCCACAGAGGATGTCTACACTACACAGTCTCAGCAGTTTGATGCCCCATGGAATTCTTGAATTTGTAGTTTGATGAGGCGCTTACACTCCATTCAGGCATTCAGCCTGAAGGCTTGTTGGGCTCAAAGGGAAGTGTGAAGAGGGATGCCCATGTAAGCCTATCCACCCCATCTGCACCCCACATGGAAGTCAAGCAAACCTTTGCATGTTCAACATGAAGATCTCCATAGGGGCTATAAGACTCCGTCGCTTGTCCCCAGCTCCCGCCAACCTAGCGGTTCGAAAGCATGCAAAATGCAAAATGCGAGTAGATAAATAGGTACAGTACCACCACGGTGGGAAGGTAACGGCGTTCCGTGTCTAGTCGTGCTGGCTACGTGACCATGGAAGATTGTCTTCGGATAAACACTAGCTCTATGGGTTGGAAACGGAGATGAGCACCACCCCCTAAAGTCGGACATGACTGGACAAATTGTCAAGGGGAACCTTTATCTTTAACTTTACTGTTGTATTTGGGTATATGTGTGGTTTGTTTTGAAGGTGTTACTAATTGCCCAACACTAATTGGCATGATATAGAAGTTAAACAAACAAACAAGAAAGCAAACAATCCCCATGTCTCCACCACCCTTTGAGCCTTATATATACGCAGGCTTAATATTTGAATAGGGTGTTAGCGTTATTTGCTAGAGGGCTCTAGTGCTATAGTTCAGGAAAGCTCTCTAGCAAAGATCCCAAGACCATATCAAATGGACTGAAGCCGTGGCAGTGAAGCAGCATAATATTGTCCTGTGGAAATGCTCACACTCTGTTGTGAAGTGTGAGAAAGTTATTTTGAGCAACCAACACACCCAGAATCCCCTAGCCAGCATTTTGCTCTATTTTAGCTCAGCGCTTCTTTGGACAGTCTTGGTGTGGGTGTTTTTCCAAGATTTATGGCTCCTCTGCTGACATTTGTAACAGGGAGCTAATAGCAGCCAAAGAAGGTTCTGAGAAAGAGGAAAATCTAATGAAAGGAAGATGGTATTGCCTAAAGGACAAACTTGCAAGAAACAAATGTTGCTTCTTTCTTAAAGAAAAGGAAAGAATGAAAATTGACAGCAGCTCCACCATGTACATCATATCCTTTACACTCTGCTCTTTTCACTAGCCAAATCCTGCTAATATGGAGCAGTGTTTGCTCTTACAAATGAGATTCTTTCCATTTATATTTAACAACAAAAAGATGTATAGCAATACATTCTAACTACAACATAATTCTTTCGTGTTAGCATACTGGGCTTTGAATTTCTGTTTGTTTCATTTATGTGCTGCTGACAATTACCTCAGGATCAAAAAAAGAAAAGGAAAGGAAAAGGAAAAGGAAAAATCCAGCAGCTACCTCTTGATGACACAGCGCAGTTTGTTTTTAATCTACCTAAAGTCACCCTATCAACAGTTGCATTAGTGAAGAATTACATCTTAATTCCTTTTCACGCTGTGTCCGCAGCGGTCGTTTGGATTAAGAGAGTATACTACTGATGCTATATGCCTGTGTTCTGCTTCTGTTCTTTCAAAAAGTGGGAATTACTGGCAGAAGTAGTCTATTCTGATGGTGGTCACAAAGTGTACAAAGATTTGAGAGCCAGGCTACTGAATAGCAAGCTGTCCTGTGGTTCCTCAGTCAACCCTTCCCCCTGCCCGTGTTCTAATGCTTTTGTCATGTATATGAAAATCATTATGCCATTTAGAAAACAGGCGATGAAGTGAAAGAGGAAGATCAGGGACCTGAGATGCATTAATATTCTACCAGCATCAAAGATATTTCCCTTGAGGGGCTCCTACAGGCCACACTGTTATTACAGTGCCTATCCATTATCTTCTGCTGTACTTGGTATTAAGACAATAATGGAGAAAATAGGATTATGTGCAGATGATAGGAAATGCGAAAGCAATTCAGACAGATAGGAAATGAATGGAGACATGATTCTTTCATCAAAGGCTGGGGTGGTTTCTTATAGGGCCCGAGAGAAGATAAGTGATCCAAAACAAAGCCCTTACAGGTTTGGAAGGCTGGGGTGGGAATGAATGTTTACATATAATCCTACAAGTTTAACCTTTTTGATAGAGAATATTGCTGCATCTTTCTCTAACAGCAAGGTGGCTGTGCCTTGGGAAAAGATCTGTTTCATTCCTAAACTTCACAGAAGAAGATGACCAATGTGAGCTTGACAGAGATGGCCTTAAGTGATGAATAACCTTTAAACTCACTCTGAGACAAGAATAATCTTGATAGCTATTTAAGACTTCTTCTGCATATGGAGTGCTACTTTTTCAACTCTTTTTTTCCTATGATTAAGAAAATGTTAGGAAACTGGGAAATATTGATAACGTTTTCTGCTTCTGTTGTTGTTTATACAGTATCATCTGATTACATGGTACTTTACAGACAAATATAAATTGTTCCATGCAGTAGACATCCTAGATTATAACATTCAGCCATGGAAGAGGAGCATAACCGAAGAGAGAATTCAAAAGTGAAAGAGGGATGACAAAGAAGCAGGAAAAACTAATTAAGAGGTAAAATAGAAAAGCCATAAGCATTTAGGAGTAGACACTGCTATATGTTTGTATACACTTTCTGCTGGAAATGAGGACAAAGGGTAGGGATTGAAAATAAATATCCACATGATCTGCAAGACAAAAGTGCCTACATATCTTGTGGTTTCCAATAATCAAGAGGAAAACTCATTTTTAAAAAAGCTTTAAAATGTGTGTGGCTAGTAACCAATTGCTATTCCTAATTGGAAGGGACCCATTGACTCGTGTTGATTAACAATCCAGCAATTCTCTAGATGAGATTACCAACAGGATATTGACCTTTACATTTGAAAATGCAGATATACATATTTTAGGTAATGGGGAAATGCACTGACATGTGTACTTCAGAGAAAGTACATAAATTTCTGGGCAAGAAACATGTGGAGAAGTCTCACCATCTACTATTGAACTTGAAAGGGATAAGAATGTTGGCTTGGATTTAGAGAAGCTCAATGAAAAATAAAACAAATTTTCACAGTCCTATCCATTGCCTTTATGGAAATGGTGGGTTTAGCTGAAATATTTGGTAAGGCAGATGGCACCAAGCAGTGGTTAGAATATCCCAAAGCATAGGGGATACCCAAGGAGAAAAGTCAACTGTAAATCATATAGCCCTAGCATATGAGACTGTCAGAATGCACATTATATTCTTATATTTGATACCTACAATAATTTTTGCACCATGGAAATACTCACACTCAGATATCATATGTGAACAGTTGAGCAGAGATGGCTCTGGCAACTTTGCAGCAGATTAAGCTCAGAACTGGATTATACAATCCACAGGATGATGGAAAAGAATTCTTGCTGGACTCTGCTCTTTTAGGAGGTGAGAAATGGCTCCTTTACCTGCTTTCCCACATGGATGGGGAGGGAAATAGGCTAGAAGATTTCTTCCTGACACACTTGTGCATTAAGTTTATATGGGGAAGGGGATTGAAATGTACAGTCCCCTTCCCTGCAGTTTGAAGTGGTACAATCCAATTAAAGCTGAATGATGTGATACAGCCGATCATGTTGCCCAATTCCTAGATGAATGCCATAAAGGTTGCTGAAGGTTATTGCTTTTAGTAATTCATGTACCTAGAACCATTTAATGACAGTACTGAACTTACAAAATACATGGCTGGAACCATTTTGAAGCATTGCTTTATTCCACAAGTAATAAATTACCTCAGGCGTCTGAGGGTTTAGGGTGGTGGTAGCAAAGAGGACAGCATTATCTTATGATATGATAAATACAGACAGGACCAGATTGTGTCATTTATGGACATCTTTCTGGCTGACATCTTCCTTTCTTTTTAATTAGAACAAAAGCATGCACATTTAGTGACAAGCAGTGCTACGCCAACAGCCGAGCTCTCTCACTCAACAGTGTTTTGTTTTAATGGTGCTCATTCCTGACTTTAATTATATTCAAGTGCAACCAAACTGAAAAGAACAGTGTGACAGAATTCTAAAAACAAAATTGGAAAAACACACTGGGTTTCTTTCTTCTGTTTTTAAAGGATACACAATGCACGCATGCATGCATACATGCATTGTGTATCCTTGATAAATCTGCATGCTATGTTGTGTATGGTTGTGGGGGTTGTACTCACTAGATAGAGTATATAAACATTGTATCTACTTTAGTATGTACATATTTAAAATATACATTATAATTAATTAGCATTATGTATGTAAAATAATGATGTGGTCTCTGGCAGGTACAGTATTTTAAAAGAGCTATCAGTACATTGGTTTCAGAATCTAAAACAGTAGATTTTTAAGTTTTTGTGTGTGTGTTTTATTTTAAATTCCCCTTTAGACAAAAGCATGCTCTACTGTCTCACAGGGAAGAACAGATTTGAAAGCATAGTGACGTTGACCCGTATTTCCATAGAGGCAAAGCAAGAATCTGCAGTAAGTCTGGGAACATAACTTGGGCAGAACAGGAAATTGGAAAGCCATCAACCAACAGACTTCATCCTTTTTCTTCTTTGAGATGCTCTATTGTACTTATCAGGTCTCCTGTTTCTAAGATGGCTCCACACTGCTCTCTGCTGTTTTTTTGGCAACGACAATGCAATTGATGCAAAAAAACTGTTTCAGAGTCCTCAAGCTCTCACATGTTTACCCACCCTAGTTAAGTCTCTGGCTTTTTCCAGACAGTTCTAACTAAAAGAAGAGAAGCGTTAGGTCTTCACAGTTTTCATCCAGTGACTCTTTGCTCCCACTTCCAATATTGAGCAGCTCTTGAAAAGTGATGCCAGGTGCCTTGTATTCTAGGAGAACCTCTGAAATTCAGTAAAAACAACCATTCATTTCCTTATGATCCTAGAGCAATGCTTTTAAATGCACTACATATCCATGGGGCTACAGGGGCAGCACAAGGTGGGCATGACTTCCTTTAGAGAACAGAGCACTGGAGGCTTAGGGCATTTTTATGAGACCTGGTTTGTTTGCAAGTGTACAAACAGAACGTCGGGAGTGGCAGACAGTGCTCACACATACACAAAGCAAGAGATGGCCAAGCATTTCCTTCATTTCATATTGAAAGCATACTGACCTGATCCATGTTTCATCAAGTAACATGTGGGTCTGGATCCAATTGTCTTTTCTGCAAACTCTCGTCTTATATTTCTCATCTCAGACAATCTTTTGAAATGGATATAAGCATTCCTATTTTAGGATGAAACACATGTAGACCTGCTTCTGTTTAGAGATGTGTGCTGTTAGAAATCTGTTTTGGTATGAAAATACTCTCAATTATTTACATTATTTTTCTGTTCCCTTTGTTTTCCTATCCACTGTTATGAATGAAAACATGCAAGGCTGGCATGATCTGGAAACAGACTCATTCACCTATGTCTGTGCAGGCCCATCAGGCAGCACATCTGCTACATACACCTGATCTCCAGAGGAGGAGAGAGACTTAACACCATGCTGGGTTTTTAGCATTTAGTTCTCAATTTTCCCTTCCCTTTCCCTCCCCTCCCATCCTTCACCGCTTCATTCCAAACAGGTTCTTTTGTTCTTTCTGTCCCTCAGCACTCATCCCTTTCTGCTCACTCTTTTTCATAATCGAAAAGAGAGTCTTCTTTTCAAAGCTGTGATGGAAACAAGAATGCTTCTGCATCCTGTTTGCAATCAATAGGCTCAATTCAACTGTTAGTCCCCACTACAGAAGACTCAATGCATACTGTAGATGGGACTTTTTATATCAATTCTTCTCTAAGTTCCATTGATACAATGGGTCTACTTTGGTCGTGATTAAATTGAGTTCCTTACACACCCTCTGTTTTTGGTCAAGAGTTTTTATCAGTATATATTCATCCAAGAAAACAAAATTCATTGGCTGTCTCCAAAAGAAAACTTCCCATTAAGTGTTTTGGGAAGCTAACGTTCAGTGGAAAGTAATTTTGCAGTATTTAATAATTGCCAGTGAGTATAATAATAGTAGGCGATGAGTCAAGTCAACAGCATCCCATTCCTTAAGATTTCAGAGCCAAAAATAGAAGGCTCTCTTAGGGTTAGGTGAGCCCATGTGATCTCCCAAACTAGGGCAGGTTGGGGATGGGCAAGAAAATTCAGAAGGGGGCACAAGCCATTCCTGGGTTGCTCCAAATGGCAGGAGAGGCAAAGCACATGCACCCACCAGTGCTCCCCTGAGTCCCCTCTCCCATCTCCTGGATTTTTGGTATGGTGTTGTCGAGCAAGGGTATTATGCATACAAACACCTTTGCACTGACCCTGTGAGCCCTGGCGCCAGCCTGAACACCTGGGAAGCAGAGCAAGTTCCTAAGATTTCAGCTAGTATTCTGAAACCTGGCAGCAGCTGAGAAAGGTGGAGCTGGTGCCCTCCACTTCTCCCTTGAAAAGCATGCCCTTCCGCTCCCACCTTTCAGCAACGATGGAGAGGCCAGGATTTAGAAGTGAGCCTGGTTCATGTATTGTGTAGGGTCTTGAACTAAGACAACAAACTGGACAGTTACAAGAGCAGCATCTTCTATAAAACAGAAAGTAATTATGCTGTGTTCATAGATTTTTTTTTAAAGCACACTAGTTTAGAGCAATTGTGTGCATATCTGTACATGTTTCTATAGAGGTAACTCCTTGTTGTGCCCATTGGAGCATCCTTTCAGGTAGGCCAGCACAGAATTGCAACCTTAGACAATGGTTGAAATCACATTCCGTAATTACACAAATGGTAAAACTTTCATATGTGAAGTACTATAAGTTTAGAAATCGCCACAGACATCATCTGTTGCGTACTGAGTCACATGACTTGGCATGCAATAGATAACACCTGCAGAGGTTTCTTTCTTTACAGCAATTTGCAACTAAAAGTTACATGATGGTGCAACAGAATTTCAGCCCATGATTATAGAGTGACAGATTAGGATTCAGGACACCTGGGTTTGAATGTCTACTCAGCCAGACATTCCACTGGGGGAGTGGAATTGGTAAAACTACTCCTTAAACATTTCACTTACCTTGAAACCTGTATCAGAGTTCCTATAAGTTGGTTTCGGCTTGACGGCACATAACAACAACAGGTTGCCTACCCCTGAAACAGATGTTACAGCCTCCCAACATCTCAGTTTGTAACTGATGTAGGATGCCCAGCTACCACCAAATCTCATTATTAGAATGTTTGTAACCAAGCTGGCTTACTTGGTTTAGATTCTAGGCAAAACTAAGGCAGGATTTTTGCTTAAACTACTAACTGGTTGTTTGAAATGTTCTGCATGTATGTCATATTAATGTCAGGGATTCAGTGGTAGCCATGAGTGTGTTTGCATAGCTAGTGCCCTTGTGCCATATGTTTCAAGAGTTGTTTGATCTTGCAATGGAGGTGCATGCCTTAGGCCAGTGGTTCTTAACCTTTGTTAATCAGATGCTTTTGAACTGCAACTCCCAGAAACCCCAGTCAGGACAGCTGGTGGTGAAGGCTTCTGGGAGTTGCAGTCCAAAACTCCTGAGTAAACCAAGGTTAAGAACCAGTGCCTTAGGCTGTAGTCACACAAGAAAAATGTTATGTAGTTGTCCACCAGTTATGTCAGTAATTTTTTTCCTGGTCACACGATGCAGAGTAAAGACTGAGACATTTTCCTGGCTAGTGGTATAACAGCGGAACATTTCCCCATTGTCAGGAGGGTTGTGTTATTTTGTACCTTTGTTGTACCAATGCATTCCTTACTGGGATTGCCTGTGTGCACAACCTGCTCCGCTTCTTTTCCGAACTGAAGCAAAGAAGGTGACTGCCACTACTGCAGCATGCACATTATTTTTTAAAAAATGTTTGTGTCAAATACATCAATACATTGGTAAAAGTCTCTTTTACCAATTAATACATTGTATTGATTTAAAAGTATCTTTTACATCAATACATTGGTAAAAGAAGGTCTACATCTCCTTTTTACAACAGCAGTGGATGCCATTGTGTCCCTTAAGCACTGCTTGGGGGCTGTTCTGCAATGGATGCAGGAGAATGGACTGAGACTGAACCCGGGCAAGACAGAGATCTTGAGGGTGGGCACCCCTCCTATCAGCGGTTTGGGAAGTTCCCTCTCTTTTGGGGGGTGACTCTCACCACATAGAGTGTGGTCCTCAGCTTGGGGGTCCATCTTGACCCGCCGCTTCCCATGGAGTCCCAGGTAGTGTCTGTAGTATGTACCACCCACTTACATCTTCAGCAGATTGCTCAGCTGCACTCCTATCTTGATGTTGGGGCGCTCATCACTCTGGTCCATGCGCTCGTAATCTCGAGATTAGATTACTCTAATGTGCTCTATGTGAGGCTGCCCTTGAGATTGATGCGGAAACTACAAATGGTCCAGAATTCGGCTGCCAAATTATTAACTGGGGTGAAAAAATGTCATCACATTTCCCCCACTCTGGCAGCCTTACACTGGTTGCTCATTCGTTTCCGCATTGACTTCAAGGTGTTGAGGCTTACATATAAAGCGTTAAACAGTTTAGGACCTCGATACCTGGCAGAGTGCCTGTCCCATCTAGCTCTACTCTTGTCACTTGATCTAGCCAGGCTGGGTGACTGAGGGGCTTGAGAGAGGCCCAAAAGGAGAGAACTAGAAACTAGAAACTGGGTCTTCTCGGCAGTAGCCCCTCGCTTCTGGAACACCTTGCCCCTGGAAATTTACCTGGCACCCACGCTGGGAGTTTTTAAGAACAAGCTGAAGACTTGGTTCATCAGGCAGGCCTTCCCACCCCCTTCCACTTCTTAATTTCCTAAGTCTTACCATCTTGGCCCTTGCTTATCTCTATGTTGTCTAATATTGTTTGTTTTAAATTTTGTTTTATATTTGGAATATAAGCCACCCAGAATAGATTCATCAAATCTAGATGGGTGGGGTAAAAGCTGGAAAAATAAAATAAAATAAAATAAAGACAGACAGACAGACAGACAGACAGACAGACAGACAGACAGACAGACAGACAGACAGACAGATGTCACAGGATGGTGATGCTGCCATTGCATTACTAGTGAGTCCCCACCCCCTTGAGACTATACATTGAAACAGTGGTATGCCAATGTCATTAGGAAGGGTGATCACCAGTACTGCTGCGTTGATGTCCCAAGTACATTGTCTGCAATGCATTTCTGATCCAGGAACCTGATCCAGGCTGTGAGGGCCCTTCAGCATAGCAGTTTGACAACTAGATTGGGAGTGAAGAAACATTAATTCAAATCCCTACTCATCCAGGAAGCTGGCAGGGAGTCTTTGGGCCAATCGCTACTTCTTGAGCTAACCTATCTTGCAAGGCTACTATGAGGACAAAAGGAGAACAACCATATGTTCTATCTTGAGCTGCTTAAGGGAAAAGGAAATAAATGCATGCACAAATGAAGCAATGTACTCCTCTTTCTGGATGTTGGCAGGTACAGAGGGAGCTGCCTAATATTGAGTTTGGCCCTTCGTCCACCTAACCAATATTGCTGTCACTGCTTGGCAGTGGCTTTCCAGGGTTTCAGCCTACCCTTACTGAGATGTAAGGGGTTTAAAGTTTTATTTAAAAAAAAAACATACTCTCAACTCTTGAACCTTTTCCCTCAGTATCCATACAATTCTCCTAACCTCTTCTTAGTAAAGGTGGTACTTCCTAGTTGAATGAGGGTAAGGAAGGAGAAAGCAAAACTGACACATTTCCCCGTCCCTAGGTACCATTCCCTCGAGGTTTCTAAAATCACATATGACCTTCAGTATGTTCCGCCCATTACTCCATGGTAGGACTATCATCCCACCATGATGATAGTCCTACCGTGGAAAACCTTATGAAAAACATCTGGGTAGTAAACTGTTTTTTATAAATGCGATATACAAATAAAGAGTATTCTTAAAATACAGTCAAAGGTAATAAAAGTCCAAAAGAACAGATCAATCAGTCTGAAACAGTTGGAAAAATCTGAGGGGAAAAAAACATGATCTGGCACCAGTATGACTGCAAGTCAACACCAGCCATACCACTATGGAAAGCGAGTCCCCCAAAGTGGGCCTTATAAGAGAGAAGCCTCTTCCCTACTAGATCATTATTTATAATGATCCCAAACCCCAAGCACCTTGGCTGGAAGAAGTGCTATCTTACAAGGATGACCATGCTTGCATTATTTCAGGAGATGATTTTTGAATTACTCTGAACAAATTATCCCGGGCTAACTAGTCATCACAGTCACTTGCACTGGTCATAAAGGCCATTCTATAATGTAGGAGTTATTATCAGAAACACACATAACACTGAATTCCAGTTTCAGGAATGCTTGTATCATAATACCTCTCCTCGTCTTTTAATGTGCTAGAAGTCCTTGTTGCTTAGTTGCAAAAAGCTTAATGCAGTTGCCCCTTGGCTGCTGTAAACAAATTAACCTCTAATAGTCAAAGACTTCACTCAATTTTTTAAGAAAAACACAGCATTTGAATATTTTTTTTAAAATACTAGATCCTCCAATTCCACGTCTTGTACCTTAGACAGATGTCTAATACCTGGAGTGTTTCCATGGTGTTTCCCACCTTTAATTATCTTCAGCCTTTCCGTTCATTTGCCTGTCCTCCTCAGTCTTGCATGATAAAAGGTGTGATTAAAGTTGTTAATAAAAGATGAACAGTTCTTATATTAAATCAGATGAAATAGTTCAAATGATTCAGAATTACGCAAGCTGGTCACATTATGCTGAGAACATTGTAGTCCAGCTGCAGTGTGTTGACCTACCACCCCCATCACTCCCAGGCAACATGGGGATTGTAGACATAGAATAAATCATAGAACTGTTGAGCTGGAAGGGAGCCCAAGGATTACTGAGTCCAGTCCCCTGCTGAAGTAGGACACCCACAGCTAAAGCATCCCTGGCAGATGGCTATGTTAAGTGACTGAGTATTTACGAAAATACGAAGTATGGGAAATATTGCTTTCACCTGTGGTTAACCTTATGGACTAAGGCAAACTGTAAGGACAAATGGAAAGGCCAGCATGTGAAAGAAGAATTCACACCATGCCTTCCTCTCCAGAACCCATCAGAGGGGTGGCTAGCAATCCTATGTTATCTCTTATCAAAAATACTTCAAAGTGGATTGGGCTAACGTTTTCATGTTCCATGTCTTTCAAAGCATTCTATCTTAAGACTGTTGAGTATCAGAAAGGAGTTCCCTTCTGTGCCTCAGGGGATGTAACTGCTGGATCTGGGAAGAAGAGTCATTGAAAGAACTACTGAGAAAACTGTCCATTGTCTCGATGATACATGAAAGGGATTACCAGGGATCAAAGGTAATTAAGTGTTACTAGTGGCGTGCCACCTAAACTAGCCATTGACCTGCATAAAGTCAAGTTTGAAGAGACATTTCTTTGAGTCTTAGAGGGGGGGCACTTGGTCTCCCTGCAACTCATGAGAAGACCTCATTTGCAGAGTATGGAATAAGCTACAAGGGGGTGTTGATAAGTATTGAGCTTTTCCCAGAAAAAAAATGAGCTAGGAAGCTATAAATTGCAGCGTGCATTGGCCAATTTGTCTGTATTCAATGGTGCAAAAAGCAACTACCTATGACTTTTACTTATCTTTCTTGTTCAGGTCCAAAGTGAACATGGCAGCACCTCCAGAAAAGTTCAATGTGGAAGAGGACAGAACCATAATCAAATTCCTGTTTCTCCAAGGAAAAGGTGCAAAGCAGATCCATGATGAAATGTCACAAACTATGGGTGACAGTGGCCTTTCATATGCAACAGTTAAATGTTGGGTTGTTCAATTTTTAAACTGGCCATTTCGGTGTTGAAAGTGAGAAACCAAGTGGAAGGCCTGTTTCTGTGCCTGCAAATGTGAAAGCCATCCATGACATGATTATGGAGGACCGCTGAATATCAGCCAAAACTATTGCTATATATCTGAGAATATCACGTGAGAGAGTTGGTGCCATTATCCACAACGACCTGTAAATGAGAAAGCTAGCAGCAAAGTGGATCCCCAAACTTTTGACAACCGAACAAAAGAGGAAACGTGTGGAGTCATTGATGACTGTTTTGGAACATTTTGTAAGAAATGAGTCAGATCTCCTGGGCAAACTGGTAACTGGTGATGAGACATGGATCTGCTGTTATGATCCTGAGATAAAGGAACAGTCTAAGGAATGGAGGCACAGTGGTTCCCCCGGGCCAAAGAAGTTCTGAGTGCAAAGGTCGGTGCAGAAGCAAATGGCAACTGTTTTTTGGGATAAGAAGGGAGTTCTGCTGGTGGACCAGCTCCAACAGGGTTCAAGCATCAATGCAAAATATTACTGTGGTTTATCGACAAAGTTGAGGTAAAACATCAAGGAAAAACATTGAGGAAAGCTCTCCAAAGGTGTCATCCTGTCACATGACAACGCCTCCTCACGCACTGCAAGTGAAACAATGGCAAAACTGACCTCCTTAGGCTTTCGTGATGCCCCATCCACCCTATTCTCCCGACCTGGCACCTTCTGACTATTATCTGTTCCCCAAACTAAAAAAAACACCTAAAGGGGCAACTATTTGGGAGTGTTCTGGAGGCAACTAATGATGCAAAGGAGTGGTTACACCAGCAGTCGTAAGAATTTTATTTGCAGGGACTTAAAAAGCTGCAGGACAGATGTCGCATGTGCATTGACGTCCTGGGGGAATATGTAGAATAGTGTGGCAGTTACAGCTTCTTAGCTCAATTTTTTTCTGGGAAAGGCTCAATACGTATCAGCACCCCCTCGTAGATAGATCTTTCTTATTTTCGAAGGTGTGCTTACCTTGGGAATTGTCCTGAATCTTCACTGTATTCGGCTCTGTTCTACTGAGAAACCCATTCTGAGTAACTGAGGGGGATTTCTACCTTTTAATTTTAGTAATTGTTTTGTCCTTTAAAAAAAATACATAAAATCCTTTCCAGCTGGTGATTGGAATTTGAGTGCAGAGGAAGTCTGGGTACTGAGTACAGAGCCTTGGGACTCACCATGCTACTGAATGCCTGGTAAATGGGTGTGTGTGTGGCTGTGCTGTATTTTTGGTAAACTCCCTAGAAAAGAGTAGTTTCCAGTTAAGCTCAACAGAACTTCTCCCTTGCCATTATATTGAGTCCCCCCAATATCAAGACTAAAAGGAGAAGAGCGGATGAGCGGTTATTAGAGCGGGCTGAACCTGGTACCATGACACAATCCAACCTTTCTTTAATCATGATGATTATGTGCAATTCCAACTTATGGTGATGTTTTCTAGAATTCTCTAGGTACAAAGCACTTAGATGTAATTTACAGTTTCCCTCTTCTGGGTGCATACTGGAACTGTGCAACCTGCCCCAAGGCTACACAGACTGGGTCTACGCCTGACTCTTCTCCAAACCTTTGCTCTGGTAACCTAAGGTATGTCGTTTGGGAAGGGTAACAATTTTCGTTGAGAAAATGGAACCAGGTCTTTGCAAGCGGTGTCCATATAGATTGTAAGTCAACAATATGAACATATCATGCAGCACTTAGAAGGGCTGTTCCAAAAGTCCAAAAACTCAAAATGTTCACAGTTGCTTTAGAGCAGTGATTCCCAACCTTAGGTCCCCAGATATTTTTGGACTTAAACTCCCAGAAGCCTTTGCCACTAGCTGTGCTGGCCAGGATTTCTGGGAGTTGTTATCCAAGAACATCTGGGGACCCAAGGTTGGTAATCTCTGCTTTAGAAGCTATGGTGTTTGTTTAAAAAAATTATATTGTTTTTATTTTCTTTGTTATTTTCTTTGTTTTAGAGAGAAGCAGTCTAGGAAGGAATGCTTCAAAACTGAACTATTAATTTTGCACACTTATTTTGGGCTAGCTATATAGGCTAATTTTCCAATATGAATATAAATATCTATCTAAACATAAAGGCAGCTGTGTTATCAGAGTGGTCAATTGCTCCAGATTTTTCTGCTGTGGTTACTACATCCCACTACCCCCTGTCTTCCTGCAGTCCACACTGTTTCGTTTGTCCAACTAATGAGGGCAGAGCTGCCCTTAATGGGTGAACTCCCTATACAGCATCACGTATTTGAAAATGTTTGAACAAAGAATCCTTCAAGCATGCAATGCATTCATAGAGGATTACAGGCATTCCCACTGTTTACAAGGATATAATACATTCTGGAGGATGCATGGAATCAAAGCAGAATCCACAGTAATTGGCATTACTGAAAATTAACTGGGTTTGCTCAGCTCAGTGGTGAACAGGTTTGCAAGAATTAACTCTCTGTTTTACCGTCTGCTTTGGAATGTAGAAAAGTAACTATGAGACATGGAAATTGACTGCTTCAGATTTCATTTAGCATTATGATTTGAAAGCTTTTTATATTTTACCTAATGTCACCTAATGCATTAGAAATATTTTCATAATTTTGCTACATTTGCTGAGCATCAGTTATTTCCCTCTAGCTAAAGCTAATTAAGCTGTACTGTAATGACATAGTTCATGTCATTAATGACCCTTATAATAATAATAAAAAAAACTTACACCCTAACCTCAAAACCCATTATTTAGACATCATATAAGTCACACTAATTTCAGGATTTATGTCTAAGTGACATGTTCCAAAGCAGAGTTTTAAAGTCAGCCTCCTTTCCGATGTTTTGTGCCTCACTGGTGATATTTTATTTTTAAAGTCCTGTTTCAATATCAAGGGGAAAACATTCCCACTTTTAACAATAAAACGAAACAGAAAAAGTCATATAAATGACTAATAAAAGAATATTTAAAGGGTTCAAATGTAATCTCTATATTTCCATATTCAGCCAAATTAGTTTACTAGACTGAAATTATAATATCTGGCATATGTTTTAATTGACTGGCTATATAATATAACCTTTTAAATTAGGAAGTTCCAGCCCATTGAAGATGTATACTATCTCTTCAATACTGCTGCCGTATTCTCTGAACATATTTGATCCATTATTCCCTTAAATTGTTCCCCAAAGTCTAATACCTTAATTATAATTGTTAATGTTGGCCATTCCATGCAATCAAACACCTTTAAAATGTCCAATGAAATTATACCTGCCTTTACCTTTTGTTTTATTTCATTTATTACATTTAACACCCTTCTAATCAAGTTTACTATTTGTCTTCCTGCCACAAAACCATTTTGATCTTTCTTCGTATATTTAGTAGTAAATTTATTCGTTCTCTTTGCTAGCAATGCTGTAAATATCTTAGTGTCCTGATTTATAAAAGAAATAGGGCTATATACTCCAGGCTCAGTAAGGACCTTACTATGTTTTGGCATTAGTATATTCATTTATCAGAAAGGAAATTTATTTCAGTACCAATATTATTCTATAAATATTATAATATTCTGATCCCAACCCATCCATTCCTGAGATCTTCCCTACTGTTAATCTATTAATTATTTTCTCTATCTCTTCTTCTCTTATTGGCTGTTCCATTGAATCATTATCCATTTCTTGGGGTTTGTTCCCCACATTTTTCTCAATATGTTCCTCAATTCTCCCCAGAGGAAGTTTCTTCAAGTGTATACTTTTTGATAAAAATCTTGGAAGGCCTCTAATTTATCTTTCATCAGATTACACATTTTGTCCCTATCATATTTAACTGCTCCAACAAAGCTCTTGGCTTTTTAATTTGTATGGCTCTGGTCAGCAAGCCTGAATTTCTATTACTATAATAAAAATATTCTTTTTTCAGATACCTTAAATTTCTTTGAACTTCTTCCATTTCTATATTCTCTAATTCTTTCTCTTCTTTGCCAGTATCTCTGAAATAGGCTTTTGTCCTTATGCATCATATTTTTATTAGTGATCATATTTCATCTTCAACTCTTTTCATATGATTTTCTTGTTCTTTTGACTTCGGATGATTCTCTAATATCAATTTCTCTCATCATCTTCATAGTATCTCATATATTACTCTGGATGCAAATTTCCTCATCATTAATTTTCAATATTTCCATCATTTCTTCTTCCATTTTATCTACTATTTACTTTTGTTGAAAAATACTAGTGTTTAATCTCCATCTTTTGCTTCTCTATAATCACATTTAATTTTAAACTCCATATTTGACAAAGCATGATCTGTTACTTTTATGAGATCAACTTCCATTTTACTTTTGAAATCAAACCACAATATACAAATATGTAATCTATTCTGGAGTAACTCCTATGAAAGGAGAATGTAAATTTATTTTCATCTCCTTTCATCACCAAATATCTTTCAGATCAGTTCTCCATATCATTCTTTCAAAACTGTAATAGTATTATTCAACTTTGGTAGGGTTTGATTTATCCTTCTTCTTAACTATAACAATATTAAAATCATTTGCCATTATTACAAACCCTTTCCTTATTTCCTCTAATTCTTTAAACATTCCTTTAAAAACATAGTTTGATTTATATTTGGAGATTAAACATTGATAAGAGTATACTACTTTTCTTCCATTACTCCTTGTAACATAATGTATCTTCCTTTACTATCTCCTTTGATTTTGTTGAGTTTAAAATCACATTTCTTAGAAATAATGGTTGCAAGCCCTCTTGAACTTGAATGCTCATAGGTTTTTCATAAATAAAGGACTAATTTAATTTAACTTCATTCACAATTTATTTTACCTGAATTGTGAAATTCAACTAAACATTCATATCAAAGTAATAAACAACACCCATACCTAAACAACAACAAAAAACAATCAGCCCCCAAACCACCCCCATCCACAATATCTGCTCCCTCCTTTTATCTGCCAGACTTCTAATGTCTTGACTAGAGATGGGCATGAACCGCAGTTTGGCAGTTCACCCAGTTCAGCTCTGTGCCCACATAGGCATTGTGTGGCCATGGTGCACTCCCCTTTCCCATCTCTTCTGCCTGCTCGACCATTCCCTGGGTGATACATGCTCCTCCACCTCCTATGGTGGCTGCCCACTTAGACTAGGAGGCAAGGCAGAGACGTCTGCAGTGCTGCTATGCTACCCAATTTTCTATTCCTTCTATCCCATACCTATGTAAGAGAAGTCCCCATCTTACCTGCATTTTTACCCAACCTATTGTTCACATTTCCCTTCTAATTTTAAATTCTGTCTACTAATACCTGCATAATACTTCTCATAGAGTAACTTGCTATAAAAATCCTAACTTAATTTATCTGTCATATATCTGCTAAGAAGAGCAGTGCCAAAGAATGCTCCAACTACCGTACAATTGCACTCATTTCACACGCTAGCAAGGTTATGCTCAAAATCCTCCAAGGCAGGCTTCAGCAGTATGTGGACCGAGAACTTCCAGAAGTACAAGCTGGATTTCAAAGGGGCAGAGGAACTAGAGACCAAATTGCTAACATGTGCTGGATTATGGAGAAAGCCAGAGAGTTCCAGAAAAAAATCTACTTCTGCTTCATTGACTACGCAAAAGCCTTTGACTGTGTGGACCACAGCAAACTATGGCAAGTTCTTAAAGAAATGGGAGTGCCTGACCACCTTATCTGTCTCCTGAGAAATCTATATGTGGGACAGGAAGCAACAGTACAACAGGGAAAGGAGTACGACAAGGCTGTATATTGTCTCCCTGCTTATTTAACTTATATGCAGAATACATCATGCGAAAGGCCGGACTGGATGAATCCCAAAGCGGAATTAAAATTGATGGAAGAAATATCAACAACCTCAGATATGCAGATGATACCACTCTGATGGCAGAAAGTGAGGAGGAATTAAGGAAGCTTGTAATGAGGGTGAAAGAGGAGAGTGCAAAAAATGGTCTGAAGTGCAATTTCAAAAAAACTAAGATCATGGCCACTGGACCCATCACCTCCTGGCAAATAGAAGGGGAAGATATGGAGGCAGTGACAGATTTTACTTTCTTGGGCTCCATGATCACTGCAGATGGTGAGAGCAGCCACGAAATGAAAAGATGCCTGCTTCTTGGGAGGAAAGCGATGACAAACCTAGACGGCATCTTAAAAAGCAGAGAGATTACCTTGCTGACAAAGGTCCACATGGTCAAAGCTATGGTTTTTCCTGTAGTGATGTATGGAAGCGAGAGCTGGACCATAAAGAAGGCAGATCGTTGAAGAATTTTACTTTTGAATTGTGGTGCTGGAGGGGACTCTTGAGAGTCCCCTGGACTGCAAAGAGAACAAACCTATCCATTTTGAAGAAAATCAACCCTGAGTGTCTACTGGAAGGACAGATCCTGAAGCTGAGGCTCCAATACTTTGGCCATCTCAGGAGAAGAGAAGACTCCCTGGAAAAGACCCTGATGTTGGGAAAGTGTGAAGGCAAGAGGAGAAGGGGACGACAGAGGATGAGATGGTTGAACAGTGTCATCGAAGCTACCAACATGAATTTGACTCCGTGAGGCAGTGAAAGACAGGAGGGCCTGGCGTGCTGTGGTCCATGGGGTCACGAAGAGTCAGACACGACTTAACGACTAAACAACAACAATATATGCTAAACCTTTAAATTAATTAGCTACGGAAGAAGTTAGGTTATAATAGAAGGATGAATGGAATTTCAAACCTAACTTCTTCCGTAGCTAACTTTATCTGGAGTTGCTTTCAGACTTAAATTGTAACAATCCCATTATCTGACTCCTTCCACTCCCCTTCCTTTCTTAAAATAAACTCATTTTGTGGGTAGAATCTATAACTTTGGAGAAACTTAACATTTCACACTTTTTCTTCCATCTTTTATTTCCCTTTTAATATCATCTCCCCTTGGGAATTGCTACTGTTGATTACATATTACCAACAACTTAATTTTTAATTTAATTAATTTTTAATTTTTAATTCATAAGTAAATATTCTTTTCTTCCTGAATTCCAAGGCACTTTTAAAGCTCAGTTACTTCTCCCTTAGATTTCTCCTTCTGAGGTGGTAGCTGCTAATCTAGTTTGACTCTTTCTTGTTCCCATTGTTGCTCATCTAGTAGACCCCACTTATGAAGAAGATTTAGATCTTGATTCAATGATGTTATCTTGTAATATTTCCCAGCATATAAAACTCTCAGGAATACTGGGAATCCCTGGTAATATTTTGTATTGTTATTCAAAAGAATTGTGATTAATTTGATATAATGTCTCCATTACACTATATGACAACAAAGATCAGAATACACTTGTATTGATACATCCTTTAATAACAACTGTCCAGTCTTTTCTTTCTTATAGAAACATTTCTTTCTTATAAGTTTGAAAAACAGACCACAATGTCTCTGAAAGGCCATCCACCCTCCACATCTTGGTCCTACTCTATGCAACCTCTCCAGGTTTTCTTGCAAAGAACCAGTCTTGGTGCTATTGTATTAATTCATCCTAATACTGTATCTCTTAAGAATTACTCTTTCTTCAGCTCCACCTTCTGGAAATCTATGTAATTTCAAATTTTCCCTCCATCTTCGATTCCCCAAGTCAATCAGGTTTTTAAATCAATTTTTATGAGTTTATCTTCATGTCAATATACAGTGGTGCCTCGACTTACGAACGTCTTGAAATATGACCATTTCCAGTTACAACCAGCTCCAGCCACAAAATTTTGCTTCTACTTGTGACCAGAGCTTCAAGTTACGAAGATAAAAAGACTACAATTCTCACCTGTGTGGCCAGTGTAGCCAGTGGTCAGGAGTGATGAGAAAAGTGATCTAAATCATGTGGAGATCATCAGGCTGAGGAAAGCTGCCTTCAATTATTTGGGAAAAGATTAATTTTTGATGTCCAGATGGCACTGGCTAAATTGGTCTTTATTGTATTTATATATGCATTAAAATTGAACCTAACCCACTGCTACTTTGCAGTTTCAGAATTTCCACTCTTTGACTCTGAGCGGGGCAGAGGCTACAGTGACTGTGTGCAATACTTTAGATAAATATGAGAAGTGAATCTTGAAACTGCAACAGTACTAATTAAGTGGGCAAATTAAGCTCCTATACACAATCTTCTCACATTTTTATGCCTGTGAACATTTTCACTCTTCACTGCCCAGACAGACCAAATATTCTTCTTGTCAGTCAGCTATTGTCATGTAACACTTCCAGCAAACAGAAATAAATATCCTAAATGCCAAACAGAACTCTTGTTTCACTATGGCCACAATACTGCCAGTATTATATCACAAAGTGGTAATGCCTCTTATAATAGCAAGAGTGAATGCATAAAGACATTGAGGCATCCATCAGCATTGCACTTCTGTCATGCATCCTATCATATGTAGGGTCCTTTTAGTTTTCAAACCTCATTACTATCTTCACTAGTCTTTCTCCACAGCCCTGGCAGAATGGTTCAGACCATGTGCTTGATTTTCTGGTCATCACTTACCCACAACACTCAGTTGCCCATTGTACAGTCAAGTCAGAATCAGGGCATTTTACCAGTTCCACACCCACAGTGAGTTTCCATGGATGAACTGAGACTTGAACCCAGGCCTCCTGAGTCCTAGTCCATTACTCTATCCACTACACAACACAGGGCAATCCAGTTTACCATTAGCAAATGGTATTTGTACCCATTTCAGGATTTATTTATTTATTATGTACTTAATTTTTAAGCCACTTTTCTCCTTAAAAAGAACCCAAGGCAGCTTACAACAATTAAAAGAAGCATTTAAGCTAACAACAGTGAGTATAAATATAAAAGCATCAATGGATACAATACCAAAAACATAAGCAACACCAAAACACATTTTATGCAGTAGAGTAAAAAAAAATCCATTAAAAAACCCCACTCACGTCACTGAGGGAAAGCTTGCCTGAAGAGAAAGGTCTTTGCTTGCTTGTGGAAGGACAGTAAAGATGGAGCCCACCTCACTTCCTGTGGGAGGGAGTTCCAAAGTCTGGGAGTAGCAACATCTGTACTATAACACAAAAATCTTTGTTTACTCTTTTCCTCTCCTGCTACTCCTGTCACTGAATTCATTATTCCTATTGCTAGAAATTTGGCAAATGTGTAGGTTAGTCATGGGGGAAATTTCAAAATAATGCTCTCGTTTAGAAATCACATAGTGGTGATCTATTCACAGCGCTTCTGTCCAAGCTATTATTCTGCACCATCTTCCCCCACCCCCACTCCTCCTTTATAATAATCCATTAAATGCTTTCAAATATGGAGAAGAAGTAGCAACCTGTAGATCTGAACAGTGCCCAGATGACCTATACCAGATGACCTATACCAGATGACCGTACTGCCTTGCTGCCTGAGTTGTTACTGCTTTCATCTCTAATGGATGGCATGGTTATTTTTCCATCTATACAACTACATACATCAATTATACATTTCTCTGTATTGTGAGTCTTACGTCCCATATTTATTTTTACAAGGATTTAGAAGGATTTCATTTTATTATCATGAATTCCCTTTTTGTATGAACTTGGGACAGCATAAACCCTTGAGGAATAACACCTTAGTCTGTGATTTGAGTGCCTGGGGGTGGGAAAATTGGCTATGGCTATATATATTTTTGAAGCTATGTAAATGCCTGCTGCTTTTGAAACAGTGTGGGGCACCCCAATGTTCTGAGGGGGTGGCATGGAAATAGTCTCTACCAAAGCTGCATAACTGAAGTCTGTGTTCAAGACCACTTTTTGCGCTTGTAAAGGGGTAAACACAGAGTACCTGCTACCTTTTAATGCTTTCCAGATGATGGTCGGCACTGTGTTGTCCAACCTCATCAAGGGCAAAACCCACAGCAGGGGGTGAGGAATTTGGCCCTTGAGAACTTAATCTTGGGCTAAAATATGTTCCCCATGTTTGACCCACAGTATGAAGCCCTACGCCTATTCCATGAGTATGTAAGTGTCAATGTGGTGTGCAGGACCAGAGAACTAGACACAATCATATTGTAGTTGAGCAGAGACTGGAGGCTAAGGTAAATAACAATAGGTAGCGATGTAGCGATAGCAGATAGGAAAACTGAGGTTGAAATGCAAACTTTGAATGATATTGTTCCCCCTTCTAAAATATGGAAGAAAACAGAGTCGCAGAAACAAAACAAGCACATGGAGAAAAGGGGAGGAGTGAGCAGAATTTATATTATTTTGGGCCTGTTGAGTGTACTCTTAAGAAAAAAGGAGGGTGAAAGGGGGGATATATTTCACAATTGGCCTTGGTGTTGTGATGCTGTGGGAATAACATAGATTTAAGCTGTACTACATGTATAAGTTGAAAGCTAAAGGGGTAATACATAGACAAAATAGTTAGAAGAAGAACAAGAAAAAAAAGAAGAAAGATGAACTTTTATTGGAATATGAATAGATTAGATGTTTACATACTTGATATGAAAGATTGAATGAGTATGCATTTGATGTTTTCTTATACTCAAAACCCTCTTTCCACCCCTTCACCTTTTTATTCCTTCCCCATTACCCAATAGTTTTGAAAATAAAATAAAATATGGAAAAAAAATAGGTAGCTCTTTATATAGTACTTAATTGGAATTTCGTTGAGTTTGTACATCAAGGAGAAAAGAATCCATTCTACAGTTTCCAAATCTCAGTACCAAACAAAGCACACACAATCTCCATCATTGTGAGGTTTGTACGTGAATGGGAAAAAATAAACTACGCACTTAGCAGTGCCTACATTTTGATCACCCAAAAGTTAAACATGCATACATTTTAAAGAGAAACAGCAATGCCCATTTGTCAAGAAGGAAATGGTGTACAAAAAAGTACACTCTTAAGAATGCATACAAACAATGCCTTTAAAAAAAAACTCTCATAAGTTATCCTGTAAGAAGGGGGACAAATAGACAATACAATCCTACTGCAGAGATACAGCATTTGTAGTGGAGAGTTTGGAAGGAGGAGATTCTGTCCTAAATCTCCCAGCCTAGTAATAAATCAAGGATGGGACTAAGATGCAGGTGGGATTTGGAGAAATACAATGGAATTGAGGTTGTGATATTTTCACATTCCCACCCCATGACATGTTGTTTAGGGCATGTCCAAATATTATGTTTTTTAACATGTGGCAAGGTGGAAATCCCATTGGTCTCTTTGTGTCAGCTAACACATGGTGAACCTGATTATCCATTGGCAAATGTGCTGGAGGAATGTAAACACGAATGCTGCTGGGTCAGGAAGTTCAGTGAATGACTGTTTCCAAGTCACTATTGTTTAAACCTAAAGTCTATGAATGTTAGTTTTTGAACTAGAACTTCTAGGATGTCCTAGCCAGCATGGTGCCTGAGAGATTCTGGGAGTTGTAGTTTGAAAGCTAATCTCTCTAAACTCTATTTTAAGCCCATTAGGTCATTGCAAGTTTATAAAGTGAGTCCGTGCCTACACAGCTTACAAGCTAAGTTTTTTAAGGGTAGCCATCACCTCACTTAAACGTTGAGGTGAGATCCTGCCCCTGCTTGCTTCATGGGTTTCCCCACCTTCCATGAAAACTGTGCAGAAGTCTCTGTAGGACAGGTGGGACAGAGAGAAAGTGATAAATGCAAGGCAACAATCACAGGCCTGCTGGTTTCAAGCCTGAAAATTCAGCTCACCTGTTTCAGAAGCCAAGTCCTAATGAACCATTTTAAAGATTAAAAATAAAGCAACCCAGAGTCTGGTGGGATGTAGCCGAATGAGCTGCACATATAATAATACAGGGAAATGTTTGTTTTGGATTTTTTTAAAAAAAAATTAACTTATAAGCAAGTCTATATAAATGCAAATGCTGTTCCTGTAGATATAATTTCATAAAGCAAAACTACTCACTATCTTTAGCAGCAAAATTCAAGTGGCAAGTGTGACAAGCAAAGAAAAATGAATGCAGTTAACTTCAGCCATCCCAGCTCATCTGAAAGCGTATGTCAGTTTCTAAATAAGCTTTTCATTTTTTTATTCAGTCTGCTGATCTTTGTTGATTTACAGCATGAATGAACATGGCATATTGCAACTTGTATAGTATATTTTTAAGCCTCCCCCCTTTCTGCTAAATAATAAAACATTTATTGCAGGCACATCAAGCTTGCTAGTGGCTTTGACTTATGATAGCAATGAAGTGCCATGTTAAACAACTCATTTACATTGTGGCAGAAGAAGCACTCTAAGTAATTTAGTTCCATCTAGGAAAGAAGGCTTCCAAAATATATTCAACACTGATAATAAACCATAATTGGATGCAATTTGCTCTAACCAACTGCTTCTCCCAGGTGGGAGCATTTTCCATTCAAACTTCACCAACACAGAAGAGGAAGAAGGAGAAGGTACAAGACTTCCCCAGTATACTTCTAGTCTTCTTTCCCAAGTGGTATGCAGTTCGAAGCAGATCTGAGATTCCATTACAAGAGAGAAATAATGGAGACGTATGGTCTCTTTGCAGGCTTCCTCCATTCATTTACAAATGTACAGATGGAGGAAACAGAGTAAGGTATGAGAAGCATGATGAACACAGGCAATAGTAATGTGAATGGGAGGGGTCAGGATGCCATGGGGAAGCTGCACATCCAGAAGAAAGAAAGTGGTCAGGCACTCCTGTGTATTATCTGCCTAGAAAACCCTGAAAAGGGTTACTATAGGTCAGAACTGACCCGGCAGTACATAGTTATGGTTATAATGAACTATTATGCAGGATTTTTTAAAAAAAATATGAAAGCTCATACTATAGCTGTTGTAATGTATGTGGCAAGTTTAAATCCTTGGCTCCATCAGATCAAAACCCATCTTCCAGCATTCACTAAATTGGTGGCTTCCAAATGTTTTGGACTCCAGCTCCCATCAACCCTAGTAAACCTGTGGGTGATGAGTTATGGGAATAGAATTTCACCACACCTAGAGAACACTGGATTGGGAGAAATTGGCTGCCCGAATCCAGTACCCTGTCTGCCATGGTGGACAACCAAACTTCTATGTGAAACACAAAGGATTTAAAGGTAACAGCTCCAACCTTGAAAGGCAGTGATTGCAGAAGTGGTTTCCCAAACCCTTGGAAACCTCCATTTGTTAACCGTCATTTAGAAGTGCTGTATCTCTAATCTAGAAGCTAGCTACTGTTAGTCTTGACTACTTTGAATTTATCTGATCCCTTTGTAAAGTCATCTGGGTTAGTGGCCTGCACTACATCTACCCACGCCTTTTTTTCTTCTTTTCGCTGCCACCAGGTATTTCTCCTAATACCACTACAATTCCCACACACACAGAGGAGTTGCTCATATAACTTAGAAATCAGGTTTTCAATTAAACATTCTTTTATTAATGAACAAATAAAAAGGAAATCAATATATAACTGGTTCAGGTATTCATGTATAATGAATCATGTGTTCAATCACTGGTATTCAGAACTCTTGTGTACTTTAAATCAATATCTCTCATGTTTTACTTATAAGTTCATTTCTCCCTGTTACATGTGTGTTTTAATTTTTCAGTTTCTTTTCTGAACCCCTTTTTATCTATTCCTAAACCCTAACACTTTCTCAACATCTTGTGGTCCCTAACTCTCTCTATCTCTCCCCGATTCCAACTCTAACCCTATCTCATTCCAACTGTCCTTAACTGGCCCTTCCAACTCTCTAACTGTCATTCTGACTCTGCCCCTCCTGCTCTATCTTCTGATTGACATGCAGAAATGATGTCACCTTTTTGCAGTCCGCTACTGCGCTACACCCATGCTTGTTGATAAATGAAGCAGCCATGAGCTCTCTAACACTTTCACAGAATTGTTTATACAAAAAAATTGTTACTGTCTGGATCCAGGATGGATCCAGGAATGTGAATAAGAGTCCAACATAAGGGATCCATGGTCTGCTTCTGGAGGCTTCAAGATGCCCTCTCTTACTCTAAAGATGAACACTTTCTGATGAACTGGGCTGAATTCCAGAAAAGTCAACACCGCAGTTGATCCTCCTGTCTCTAAAATGTCACAGGACTTTTTGTTGCTTAAGTTCATGCATAACTTGCAACCATGGAAACCCACATTTCTAAGGTTAACCATATGAGTTTTAAGCTAGTGTACCAGACACAGCTTTCCCTGTGAATCCTAAAGCCTGTAAAATGGTGACGGAGGTCAGAAGTGTTCATTAGAACACCTCATCACCAACAACTTCCTGCAACAATGTGTGAATTATAAGAGCAGAGGAAGAGCCCAGTTAACTCGGCAATCAAGCCTTGTTTCTTCAGCAAAGGCTAGTGACATTAAAAGCTCTCAGTCTTTCTCTTTGCACTTTTCTGAAGCTCACCTGCATTCTTGTCTGGTCTTCTCTTTTCTCTTCTTTTTCTTCCACATGAGGTGGGGAGGCACTGGTTTTTTTTTTTCCTTTCCGTAAAGATATGTCAATGTATCTTTTCAAATGTACCCATTTTTTCCTAAGACATGCATTTGGTATGCATTCTCTCCAAATGAATAAAGCATGTGTCTGCTTATTTTTTGATTGTATGAATTTGATGTCATTTGCATTTGTAAAAGCATACTTTTTGTCTCCAAAATGCAGTGCAACCCACAGAATGATGCAAATCATCTAAACTTTCTCAGGAGGCATAAAATTGATGCTTCCATTGAAAAACCTCCCAGTATGAGTATCAGTAAAATCCTTTGCAGTCTGCAGTTTGCCAGAGGACTCAAGGCTTGATGGCAACAGTCTTTCAGAAATGTGCTGACCATAGAGGAAGCTCTCAGGAAGAAAGGGGCCAACCTCTGGTATTGTGCAGGAAGAGTCTACTGCAATTCACACAACCCTGCCACCCAGCTGAACTGAGGGCCAACAGGAGCCTGGCAGGCCTTATGAAAAACTGCTGATCCACATTTGGAGCTTCATTCAAAACAACTTGTCAAATGAAGCAGGTTTGCTCTGGACTGAAAAGTGGTCTATGAACTACCAACAACCGGTTGATAATGTTTGACCAATGTCAGCATCAAGTTGCAGGGATGAGCTCTGTTGCTCAAACCTAAAATAAAGGATTACATCTAATTTTAGTCCCAACTAGGGCACATTAGTCTAATTATTAATAATGAAACTGGTAATAGGGCCAATTCATTTCAGTTGGTTGACTAAATCTGGCATTAACATTGGATTAGCCCCAAAGAACGGAAAGGGTTCAGCCCCTGTCCTACTTATTTGAGAAATCAATGTGGTGTTATGACAAATTTATGTGTAGAGTTTTATTTGTATACCAAGATTTAGTCTAACATTTTGTGTAAGAGAGAGAGAGAGAGAGAGAGAGAGAGAGAGTGAGAGAGAGAGAGTGAGAGAGAGAGAATATGCAATGTAGTTACATGACACAAACCATCAAGAATACATCAAATTGCTTCCAAAGGTGGGGTGGGAAAACATTTCAGCAATCTGGTGGGCCGTGGAATGGCATTAACCAGGACCCAGATGCAGGTGGATGGCACAGATGGGTACCTCATTGGAGTCGATGACGCCGCAGCATAGCTTGGGTGATGGCACCATCTCCAGCCTGACCACACAGGAGGAACCAGGTTCTGCCAGGGTACTCTTGGTGATGCTGAGAGGGCCACAACCAGGTGAGGGTACTGTTGCACCAGGCACTACACAGCCTGTGAGTGCCTGGCCATGGGGTACTGGGAGCCAAACGGTGCTGGTCCCTTCAGTCTTGTCTCAAAAGGGATGGGAACAGACACACATATGGGGGTTAGCACGAGAATAGCCCCAAACCTTTGAATGTACAACAAGCCAATGTGGCTACTGGAATAGGGGAAGTAGCACCCAGCCATACCTGATACAGGATATAATTCAGTTGCACGGTGCAATCTCCGAAAGGGAGACCAGTCATTACCATTGAGAGATCATCTCCTACCAGCTACAGTAGAAAAGATTTGGAAACGCTAATACATAGACATGTTCAAGTTGTTGAACAAGGAAATTGAGGAAAAGAATAACGAGGGAGAGGGAGAAATTGCGACAGCATCAACCAGGCTGCTGTTGGGCAAATTGGTTGCCAAGGTTTTTCATTTATGCAGTAACAGTGATTTGCGCTCATTCAGAAAAGGCCCTACCTTTGATTAAGTATATGGACCTAATTTATAGGACATATGTGGATTTACCAGGGCATGCATGGATCCTTTACGATCACAATTTCCATATCTGCATGGTGCTACACCCCAACATGTACTGGGACGTCCCATGTGACTCACTGTGGCTCCTGCTGATGTCCCGCCCTATTTTGGGAGATAGGTTTGATAGTGGACTACCCAGATAGGGCAGCAGCCAAGTTTTTGCATTAAGGGTTTAAATTTGGTTTTTGTATCCCAACCATTGGGAATGAGATAGCCACATGGTCAGGTAATTTGAAGTCGATTAAAGGGTAGGAACACATTGTGAAGACAAAAATACATAAGGAGGTTGCAGAAGGAAGGTGTTAGGTCCTTTCCTATCCCCTCCAGTGGCGGATCTCAGGGTGTCACCACCGGGGGTTGTCCCAAAGAAGACACTTGGTGAATTTAGATTGATTCACCACTTGTCTTTTCCTGCTGGGGACTCAGTTAATGATAGAATCCCACAGCAGCCGTGCAGCGTACAACACATGTTGTTTGATGCAGCAGTGTGTATGGTGTGGAGTTGCGGGATTGGGGCAGAGTTGGGGAAGTGCAACATCAAGTCTGCCTTTAGGCTCCTCCCAGTCTAGCCAGAGGATTTTGACCTTCTAGGATTTGCTTTTGAGGGGAGTTTTTATATGGATAGGTTATCTATGGGATGTTCAATATCTTGTTCAGCTTTTGAGCAATGTAGCTCTTTTTTGGAATGGGTGCTTCAGCACAGGGTAAGTTTTGCATGAATAGTCCATTATTTGGATGATGTTTTATTTTGTGGGATTTTGGGGACTTCACAATGTCAGCCCCTCATGGATGCATTCCAGGGGTTAGTGTGAAACCTAGGGGTACTGCTGGCTGAGGGGAAAAAAGAGGGACCCTGTTGGGAAATGGTTCTGCAGCAGCAGAAAAGAGAGTTTATTACTGTATGTAGCTATATCTATAAGTCTATGTACTCTCCATATATCTATAGGCAACAGGAAGAAGCATATTTCCTCATTTCCTACTGCATTGTAATAGGATAGGTTTTGCTGTATAAGCTGTTTGATAGGCTGAAACTGCTGAAAGTAGGCGTTCTTATAGGCAATAAATCACTCTGACAGTGGCTGGAGAGAGCTGAGCTGATAAAGCTGAGGGAGAAACCGAAAGAGAAAATAGAAGAACACTGCAGAGAGAAGCTGTGAGGCAGTTCAGTTTTCTCCCCAGCTAACAGAAAGAACAGTCTCTCCCCAGCAAACTGAAAGAGCAAAACAAAGCGAAGTCTTCTGTCTTTGGGAGTCATTTATTTTTCAGCACACACTTCTTCGAGCCGGCCTCGCAATAAGTGGTGCTCCCGTGTGATCGAACGTAAGAAAAGGGCCATCAATCTTCAGTAACGACCACAGAACGACGGTACTTGTGTTCTGCCCTACCACCTCGCTCTGCACGGGCTCAGCGCGCTAATCATCCTTTTAAAGGATCCCAAAGGGTGAGTAGGTTGGTCAAATTCAGATACATGCAATGGGCTCAGGATTATCCCAAGACCAAAAGGCTTTCGTAGATGAACTGTTCTTTCTAATTACAAGCCATGGCCACCCAGCCACAAAGAAAGAGCTGGAAGACTTAGTTTTGGCCATATATTCATGTTGTCCATGGGTCCCTGAGAGTGGCACCCTTGACTTAGAACAATGGATGAAGATTGGGAGCACATTTCAAAATGACCCGAAAATTACTTCACGCATTCTTTTTAGTTGGTGCAAAGTGAGGGCTTCTCTTAAGAACCTTTCCCCAAGGAACATCCTTTTCAATCAACAAATGGAATGTGGGGCCATGTCCATGTACCCTCCTTTGCCACAGATACTACCTCCAGCACCTAGTGCATCCCTATTGCCTTCTGCACCTCCATTGCCTTCTCAGTATGATTCCTACCACAGTAGGAAGAAGCCTCCTGATAGACTGGACAATGATGACTTTAGCACTCCTGACCTATTTCTACAAAATGACCACAATGCACCTTTAAGAACAACCCCTGTGGTAACCCCGATTGCAGCTTCTCTGTCCGCTGCGCTAATTGACTCTGGGGATACAGCACACCCAATGATTTCTGCATTTCCCATCATCCGGGGGACCCCTGCTGTTGCTGCAATTCCTGCTGCGGGCAGGAATGCTGCGATCCCTGGTGCAGCCGCGGTCCCGGACCGATATGAACCCATCCCAATGAAACTGATCAAGGACTTGTTGCAGGCTGTTAAAGAATATGGCCCTCATGCACCCTACACCAAAGCCTTACTGGAAAATTTGTCAGAACAGAAGCTGACACCTAATGATTGGAAACTGGTTGTTCATTCATTATTGCCTCCAGCTCAGTCGCTGTTAATTTTGGATGAAATGCGACACTTGGCAACGGAGCAAGCTGAACAAAATGCCCAGTCAAACCAAGCAGTCATAAACAGGGTTACCAGGGATCAACTTATTGGTGATGGGCAGTTTCAAACAACAGCCCAACAACTTGGCCTTTCAGACCTTGCCATTGAACAGCTTGCCAAAATTATGAAAAAAGCATGGGCCAAGTTGCCAGTGTCTACTGAGGGGCCATCACCTGGGTTTACAACCATTCAACAAGGCCCTACAGAATCATTCTCTGACTTTGTTAGTCACCTGATTACAGCAATAGAAAGGCAAATTGATAACCATAAGGCACGTTCTATGTTTCAAAAACAGCTGGCCTTTGAAAATGCTAATGATGACTGCAGAAAGGCACTGATTCCCATTTATAGCAATCCAGAAACTACTATTCAGGATATGTTAAGAGTCTGTCAAAATGTGGGCTCTATTTCTTATAAGGCAGCTATGTATGCTACAGCACAACAAGCATCTATACCAAAACTTCCTCAACTGAAGATTCCATCTACTCTGACCTTAGTACAATTACAAAGCCTACTAGGAAATATTAACTGGGCTAGACCTTTCCTGGCTCTCACCACTAAAGAACTTTCTCCATTATTTGACGTTCTCTCTGGTCACACATCACCGGCGGATGTCATTCCTATCACGGAGCCAATGAAGCAAGCGTTTCAACTTGTTTCTCACTGCCTTAAACTTCAAGCCGTTGATCGACTACCTCCAGACTCTTCTCGTCTTTCATGTGCTATTTTATCTACTCCTTCACTCCCTACAGCCATCCTGTATGCTCCTGTCACATCTGAAAGGATTGCCATCATTGAATGGTTGCATCTTCCTCACACACCTTCTCGCAAACTCTATCCATTTGTCACAGCTGTGGCAGACCTGTTTTCTAAGGCCCGTTCTCGTTGTGTTCAGTTGATTGGTTCTGATATTGACTGTGTTTATTTTCCTTTCAGGCAAGGGGATGCTGAACATCTTCTACAAAATTCAGTTGATTTTCAAATTGCATGCACCGACTTTCTCGGAAAAATCATTCCTAATCCTCCAAAGGACAAACGTATAACTTTGCTGTCTCTTGTTCCCTATACTTTAACTACTTGCTTTGCAGATCATCCATTGCCTACAGCGACTACCGTGTTCACGGATGGCTCACCAAGCAAGGGCGTTGTCACCTGGCAGGACGAAAGTGGTAACTGGGTTCCTCAATTTACATCTTCTCATACTTCTGCTCAACGGTCGGAACTTGCTGCTGTTATTCTTGCCTTTCAAATATTTGCTCACCAGGACTTTAACCTAATTGTGGACACTCAGTACGTATTTCGACTACTGTTGCATTTGCCTTTCTCCTATCTTGCTCCCTTGATGGACAAGGAATTGTATGACTTGTTTTCCACTTTGCAGTCTCTGCTTCAGTCACGCATCAATCCGTGTTTTGTTTTTCACATTCGCTCCCATTCTAATTTGCCTGGGTTCCTTGTCCAGGGAAATGCGGTGGCGGATTCATTTTTACATGACATCCCTGAGACCTTTCACCTTTTTGATGATCCTATTTCTTCGCATGGGGTGTTTCATCAATCTGCTAAGACTCTTCATAAACAGTTTAATATTCCCATGGCTCAAGCTCGGGACATTGTCTCAGCCTGTTCATCCTGTACTACCTCTCCTTTGAATCTGCCTTTTGATGCTGTTAACCCCCGTGGAGAACATTCTAATGAGATTTGGCAAATGGACGTAACTCATACTCCATTGTTGTCCCCGTTCTCTAAGCTTCATCTCACTGTTGACACTTATTCAGGTTTTATTTGGGCGACACCGATGAAAGGAGAAACTACTAGACACGTCATCCAGCATTGTGTTTGCACGTTTGCTGTCATGGGCCAACCAAACTTGATCAAAACTGACAATGGGCTGGCTTATGTTTCAGATGCCTTTTCTCAAATTTGTAAACGATGGGGAATTAGGCTTAAACATGGGATTCCTTTCAACTCTACAGGTCAAGTAATTGTACAGCGTGCTCATTTAACCTTTAAATCCCTTCTTCAGAAACAGACCTCTGGGAAGAATGTTCTTGTAGTTGACATCCCTATAGCTGTTGCTCATATATTGTACACATTAAACTTTTTGCTGTTTCCTCACAATAGGAACCACACTCCTGTTGAGCTTCATTTTAGGTCCCAGGAGCAGCTGCCGCGACCCTTGGTGTCATATCGTCAGCCACCGGACCCTACCTGGAAGGGCCCGGCCGAGCTGATCACCTGGGGACGTGGATATGCAGCGATTGCTTTGGACAAAGGAGCTGTGTGGATTCCTGCACGATGTGTTCGACCATGGCGCACTGCGCTTCCAAAGGACATTGTGGACTCATAATGTGCTTAGTGTTATTATTGATCTTTTCCTGTGGTCAGAGTATTTCTTTAGGACCATGGCAGGACAATTATTATTTTAAAGAGATAAGTAAGGTGTCTGAAATTCTGAAGTGGCGCTACCTGGAATTATCGCAGTTTACTAAAGTTATCTAATTTCACTGAAGCCATGTTTAATGATACCATCCGTGCTTCAAAGCTTGTAAATTCAGAGCTCAGCGAACTACGTTCAGTTGCTTTGCAGAATCGCCAAGCTTTAGATGTCATGTTAGCGGACCTGGTTGCGTACCCTTGTTATGTATATCATTATTATAATTGTAATTTTAGTTATTTAATGTTGCATTATTCAATGTTTGCCTGCTCTTGTATCTACACTGCTATCCTACTGTCGTTGAACCATCCCATCAGATTCTCTTAGCCCTAAGCGATTGTATCAGGCTAGATGACTATAATCCTTTGCTTAAATAAACAACGGAGGGAATGTTGGGAAATGGTTCTGCAGCAGCAGAAAAGAGAGTTTATTACTGTATGTAGCTATATCTATAAGTCTATGTACTCTCCATATATCTATAGGCAACAGGAAGAAGCATATTTCCTCATTTCCTACTGCATTGTAATAGGATAGGTTTTGCTGTATAAGCTGTTTGATAGGCTGAAACTGCTGAAAGTAGGCGTTCTTATAGGCAATAAATCACTCTGACAGTGGCTGGAGAGAGCTGAGCTGATAAAGCTGAGGGAGAAACCGAAAGAGAAAATAGAAGAACACTGCAGAGAGAAGCTGTGAGGCAGTTCAGTTTTCTCCCCAGCTAACAGAAAGAACAGTCTCTCCCCAGCAAACTGAAAGAGCAAAACAAAGCGAAGTCTTCTGTCTTTGGGAGTCATTTATTTTTCAGCACACACTTCTTCGAGCCGGCCTCGCAATAGGACCCTGCCAAATTTCAACCTTTTGGGGGATCAAACTGGGTATTGCTCAGCAATCCTGCCAATTACCAGAAGTAAAGCTGGAGAAGCTGAAACTATGGCTTCAAAAGATGCTTGTGCAGAGCAAGGTCACTTTGAAGGAGCATCACGAGATAGTTGGTCACCTAAATTTTGCCTGTAAAGTGGTGGCCCCAGGTAGAGCATTCCTAAGATGGTTATGTGATGCTATGAAAGGCCTTACAAAACTGCATCCATGGAAGTTATCCTGTGGGATGAAAGAGCATTTGAGGATGGGGCTGCAATTTCTCAAGGGTTTCAATGGGATTTCCTTTTGGAGGGAAGAAATATGATTAGGAGCAGATTTTCAGGTACATACCAATGCAGAGGGTAATGGGGCTCATCAGGGCCTTTGTACTGAGCTGTCTGCAATTTAATATAGTCTTCCAGGCCCGTCACATTCTGGGAATTGACAATTCCTTGGCTGACGCCCTGTACCATCAACAGATGGGCCGGTTCAGTGCATTGACACAGGGAGCACAGGCTCAGCCAGACATTCTACCAATCAAGGTATGGAATCTTGGTGGGCTGAGGCTAATAGGGCCATGAGTTTAGCTGTTGCTCCTAGTACTCACCTGAGTTATACAGTGGAATGTAATGATTTTTTCACCTTTCATGAGAAGGAAGGTCTGGGGCAGGATTGGCCTCCCCTGGATTACCATATGATGCAATTTGCAGTATATTTGCATAGGAAGGTTTTGGCACCTCCTAGGTCAATTCAAGCGCAAATGTCTGCTCTGGCCTTTTATGCCAAAGTGCAGTGGTATAGAGATTATGCTGTGGACTTCTGCATATGGAAGATGATTGACAGTTGTAGTCAGGAGCGAGGTAGCTCAAAGGATATTCATGCACCTTTCTCCCCAGCTATCCTAGCAAGCTTGGGAAGCACATGAGAAGTAGTATGTAGGGATCACTTTGAAGCCTGCCTTTTCACAGCAGCAAGATTTATAGCATTTTTGAGGACCTCCATGTGAATTGGTGGCAGCAGCAAAAACAGATACATCTCTGTCCTCTTTACAGAGGAAGGACATGGTGGTGTCAGAGGATCGGGTAGCTATCCAGTTACGTAGATCAAAAACAGATCAGCAGGGAAGAGGGCAGATTCTTTGTTGGGCCAGTGTTCTGTAGCAGAAATCTGTTCTGTGAAAGCCATGCAGGAATATTTGCAGCTTAGAGGAGATGAGGAAGGTGGATTCTTGCGGCATAAGGATGCATAACTCCTTACACGATACCAATTTTGGAAAGTTACTTCCCAAGCCTTATGCAAGGCCGGGATACTAGGGTGGTGATTTGGAGCACATTCCTTTCGGATTGGCGGTGCATCTATAGGTCACAGCAGCCCTTGGGTATGGAACTGAGGACATTAAGAAAGTGGATAGATAGTCATTACATAAATACTGTGCTTATGTACGCCCTCTGCCGCAGTGTTAGGTGCTGCTGTTTGGGTTTTGTCATTACAGGTCCGAGGAGGCCTTTGGCCTGGATTTGAGTTCTGTTGTGTGGACATAGTTACCTGTTTTGGGCAGCCAAGTACACTGGTCAGATCAGCTGAGGACGGAACTTAGGAACTTGGTGCTTTGGCTGCGCTGGAGTGGAGGCGATGGAAATGCATGCTCTGGGAAGGGTTCCTTGAACTGGGATCCCAGCGTACTCCAGATGTGACCCCTAACATTTTGGTGATCCACTTGGGATGCAATGACTTGGCTCAAAGGTTGGGCAAGTCCTTGATACTGCAGATCGTAGTGGACCTTAAGGCCTTTGTGGCATGCTGTCTGACAATATGCATTATCTGGTCAGCTATTATTCCAAGGCTGATGTGGAAGGTTGGATGTATTTGGGCCAGGAAAGGAGTCAACAAAGAGGTTGGTAGGGCCATCAGGCAGGGCCTAGGAGGATCAGTTATAGCACACCTGGATATTAAAGTTTCCAAGCCTGAGTTATACAGGGATGGTAGAATTCATTTATCAGACATGGGGTTAGACATTTTCTTAAGTGATTTGTAAGGGAGCCTTAGGACCAAAATATTCAGCTTAGTGGTGGGGGGTATGGGGCATACTTTGTAGCCCCTATGCTGTGGCGGGTAGTGCAAAAGGAACAGGTTAAAGTGAGTTCCAAGGGGGACACCGAGGGAGTGCCAAGCACCCCTCCTCTCAGGATGCAGAGGTTAGCTGAGGGAGGGGAAGCAGGGTACTCCAACTACAGGAGGCCTGAGGGCGTGCTGTAGGACAACATGCTTTCAGAATAGGAATTCACTAAGGTGAAGTCTGGACTGGAAGGTCAAAGTAGGCTCCGGTTACAGACCAGATTTGTACTACGGTAGGCCCCCTTGTGAAAGGGGAAATTCAAGTTAAAAAGTTAATAAAGTTGTGGCCCAGTTTACCCCATGTTACTGTGTCTCGTCTCTTTATTTTGGACTGGGGGGGGCAAATGCATTAACAGGCTGGTGCACACTTCAGTCTTTCTGATTCCATTTGGACTTGCTATGACTTCATCTGGAATGATGCCCGAAAAAGCAGGAACATCAGTGTGGAGGGCTGCAGGAATTTGGCTGACTGGATAAGGAATATGACATAGACTGTTTCCCAAGATACAAAATCCCCAATGAGACATGGCTTTAATGGCAACCCATGGCGCCAAAACACCCTAGAGCATCTCCAGCAGAGGTTCAAAGAAAATAAGGTATGTGTGGGGGAAGCCATTTTCTTTATCAACTGGATTTCATTCTGTCACTTACTGTGAAGTACTTGTTTGTATTCAGTGCTGATCGAAAATGCTCTTCCCGGGACACCCTGACCCAAATAACTCTGATTCTTTATCAACAGAACGACTTGTTTCTTTCTCAGCTGCCAACTTGCAGAGTTTCATAGTCATCCTCCCAGCAGACAAAAACAAAATAAAACTGGAATATATGCGAGGTTTAAAGAAGCTGTACTACAAAAGAAAGCCTCTGAGGACCCCATGGCTGACCATATGTGAAATCAAATGGGCAAGACATCAGCATCAGCTGTGAACATATTGTACCAACTGGGAATGAAAATAAAACATTCAACGACCAACTGTTATAATCGGTAAATAGGCAAGCTAATTCCTATGGGTTTCAAAGGCAGACATGAATGGGGCTGCACACCAGGACCCTACTGTACTCTTCACAGGTAAGATGGCTGGTTTATTCCTTCTTTTTCTTTTTCATCCTCGCTGAAGATAGCAGCCTATTCAAAGACAACTGGGAATCTTACAACCGCATCCAGTCAGGAGTAAAGGCACATTATGAAATGCCAGGCTCTTTTCGATGCAACTTTTCTCTCCCAAAAAATGTGTACAAAGAAAGAAAGAAAGAAAGAAAGAAAGAAAGAAAGAAAGAAAGAAAGAAAGAAAGAAAGAAAGAAAGAAAGAAAAGACCTGTCACATTGGCACATAGCTATGGATAATTTGTTCTACAAATGCATAAGTATGGTTCCATACCAACAAGATGTTTCACATTTAATAATGCATGCTATGAACAGATGGCCGGAATATCAATAGCCTCAGCCTGTATTAACATTGGCAATGAAACACTGGACTATGAATGTTTAACACCAGAGGAAAGAGAATCCTCGTGTGAGATTTTTATGAGCATTACACACACAAGGAACTACGGTTGTTTTGTCCTGTTTTGCTTTTGGGCGTATGCTTTTCTCGAAGGATCTGTTGCAGGGGCTATCAGTCAAAATGGAGTTCTTGTACAGCAGGTGTGAGGAATTTCTGGCTATCCAGATGTTCCTGGACTGCAACTCCTGTTATACTTCAGGGTGGGCTATGCTGGCTGGGGATTATCAGAGTTGCTATCCTGCAATACTTAAGGGCTCACATTCCCCACTCTTAGCATACGGGGGTTGCCTTAAACGCTAGAGCAGATCATGGGAACATTCAGACCAGCACTTAGTCCCACCATGAATAAGACAGGTGTTTCTCTGCAGTCTGCAAACAGAACATGGAGATGATATCCACCACATGCAGGTGATCACCAACACAAGTCATTTGTTCCTAGCACACCTTTGCAGTGAAGTACCCTTTAGCTAAGGATGGCTAATAGAGAACGGTGCTTCATGAGACTTGCAGCTTCATACAAAGCTGTCAGTACAGCACCACAGCTGCCACACAGACTTTCTCTCCACCCCCAGGCCGGCTGGGCCAATTAACTTTTGTCATGTGTCGTCCTTCTCCTCCAGCAGCACACCAATCCAGGCAGGAGCTTGGCCTGCCCATCTCCACCTCCTCAGGCAGCCGACCACTCATCAGCTGCATGGGGAGAATCCCCGTCCAGCCTCCTCAATGGAATGGTCAGCTGCCTGAGGAGGTGGGGATGGGCAGCCGACCTTCCCTAATTGGTGTGCTGCCAAAGCAGAAGGATTTCGGTGATGGATGATGATAAGTAAGTGGCCCAGGCGAGCTGGAAGGTGGGGATAAAGTCCGTGCAGCAGCTATGGTACCATGCTGACAACTTCATCTCAAGTTCTTTACCAAGCTATTCACTGCAACCACAGCAGATCCATGACATCTTGTTGCCCAAAACAAAGGAAGAGATGGCATCCTGCAACCCCAGTTTATGCTGAAATGCTTACCAGACTGGCAGTTGCACCTTATGCTAGTACTCTTGATAGGACAGCAACCACCACCAAACCCAAAGTCTATCTTAGGCAACAGGCTAGGTTGTACTGTGCAGGCTGTGCAAAACACAGAGATCTGTTCTGCAATGAATTGTCATCGCTCTCTGTCAACCACACAGCATTTGCCATCTACGGCAGCCATCTTACCCTGCCTAATGGTAGGGCCAGCCCTTACTCAAGTCAGTTAGTGGCAATATGCCAATCATTGGCAGAGCATGAGATAATGACTATACTGATATCGGAACATGAGGCAATTTGCACACAAAAGTTATGTTATCTGTGTTATGCAGGCATAAAATCCCAGGAGGACTTGGGTTGTTATAATTTCAATAGCAGTACAGTGCATCTCATTGTAATGAGGAAGACTGTGACTCGCTGACCTTCTGGATAATATCACGGCTCTTACTCTCTTTTCTTATGGTTCTTTGTTTTTAAGCTGGACTGGGAAGCGCTTCAAATAAAGGACACCTTCAAATAAAAAGCTGTTTTCTGACAGCCGGTTGCTTAAGGGAGAAAACATGGCATGTCTAATTTCCATTTGAACCAAAAACTAACAGAAGGAGAGGACTACCCTCACATTCTGCAGTTCTCTTGACTAGTCAAGAGATGTTGCTGCTGTTGTTTTAGCTTATAGAGCACCCCATAGTTTACACCAAAATTATGCAAATAACATGCTTGTCCCCCTAGCGAGCTGGGTATTCATTTTACCAATCTTGGAAGGATGGAAGGCTGAATCGACCTTGAGCTGGCTAGCTAAACCCAACAGGATCAAATTCAGGTTGGGAGCAGAGGCTTGAGTACAGTACTGCAAACTGTCCTGAGTAGTGCCTGTCACCCCCCCCCCCCCCAGCCAGGGTGCTTATCTCTTAAAAGGTCAGTTTTCCATTCTGATGTACTCAGTTGTGTTTGTGGTGCTGCTGAATTAGAGTTGTTGCTAGGTTGTTGTTTTTTTGCCCCAGCAGGATCTTCATCATCAACAGCAAGATGTCCTTTTCATTATGAGAATGCCTATATCAACTGAATTTGGCTTGTGCAAATATATGTGTGTGTGGGTACATGTGAGCATGTGAATATTATTTCACTTCATTTTTGAAGAATCAACCAAATTAGCATTTTGTCATGTCCTGGATGCATTTATCCGGTTCTGTTAGAGACCTTTATATCCAGAACTTAAGGCACTTTACAAGGGTCTCTTCTCCAGTTATCCTCATCACAATATTATGAGATAGGTCAGAGTAAGAAAGGAGGACGGCCCCAGCTTCACAGCTCAGTAAGGACTTGTGCATGGAACTCAGAAGTCCCAGTCTACCATGCTAACCACTCCATCACTCTTTGTCTAATTAGATAGACAATATTAATTGCTACATCAGCCTAGTAAATGGGATGGAAAGGAGAGGGGCATGCACTTTGGGAATGAGTTGGGAATGGACTCTCTCATGCCCCAGTCCAGCATGATTAACTGATATGTGGGTGAAAGCCAAACTGACATATTTTCCCATCCCTGTCTTTAATGCACGTACCATACATGGTTTATGAATGGGGCAGGCACATCCCCAAAAATATTGGGGTGAGGCACCCCCATCCCACTCTGCAAGCCTCCTCTGCCTGTGTCACCTATGTTAATAAGAGGCAGTTTTGAAAAGGGGGCTTAATGCAGAATGTAGGTGAATTCTTGTGAATTCACAAGAACATTCAAAGCCCTCTCTCCAATATATTCAATATTAAATTTCTTCCATCACTCGCACGACACCATAGGATAATATGTTATTACTTTTTAAACCTATATGATACCCATTCCATGGTAATCTCCACAGCATAGTCCACCCTTCCCTTTTACTATAGTATGGCCTTTACAAATAAAATAAAATAAAACAATAACAAGAAAGGGTTTTGTGACTTTGAGCATGTCTCCATACTACAGACACTCTCTTAATTTATTCGCGAAGGCTTTCATGGCCGGGATCTAATGGTTGTTGTGGGTTTTTCGGGCTCTTGGGCCATGTTCTGAAGGTCGTTCTTCCTAACGTTTCGCCAGTCTCTGTGGCCGGCATCTTCAGAGGACAGATTGCTGTCCTCTGAAGATGCCGGCCAAAGAGACTGGCGAAACATTAGGAAGAACAACCTTCAGAAAACGGCTAAAGAGCCCCAAAAACCCACAACAACCAACTCTCTTAATTACTTGCAACAATTGTCAGCATGTGAGATAGTGGCGAATACAGACACACCTGATGAATAATCATCAGACTGGCTGATTCCCTGCTCCCCAGCCTGCAGTTGGCAACCATAACTTACTTTCAAAGATGGGGGCAACTGCTGTGCTCAGCAGGTTCTCCCTCCCACCCTCCCAACACACCTTGCTTTGACCAGGTTCCAGGTGTTCATCCTGGCCCAAATGCATCCAATACAATTGTGTTCACAAACGGGACTCGGCTTTTTGGTTTCTCATCTCATTACTATTTTTTTTCAGAGTGCCTTTTCTTTCTCCCTCTTCCACAGAAGTGTTTTCCTTTATAAAAAAAAAAACACCATCCCTGTCTCTCTCCGTCTCTCTCTTTCTCCATCTGCCTTAGATTGTCTGAGCTTCACAAGGGCCGCATTGTCTCCTGCTGCATTAAATCCCCACTTCTGAAGGCAGCAGCCTTAGAATGACTGACTAGGGCCTCAGCTTTCAGGATGTCAGTTCAGGGCAATGCAGGATGCTGCAGCAGCTGCAGAACATGGCAAGGAAGAAGAGGCTTTATTTTATACTTAGCAAAAAAAAAAAAAAGGTAAAATGTTTGTGGGAGACATTTAAAATCAAGGAGGGGGGAGAGAGAGAGCTAAAGAAGACACCAGGAATGTGAAAGAGGGGCAAAGAAAGGAAAGATGAGGGAAAAGGGGAAAGCAAGGACTAAAAGCCAGCAGTGCAATGAGTTGGCATAACTAAGTTAGGATCAAGGCTTTGCTAAAATCTTGGTATATGCAGCAGCGCGGCAGCATTCTCTCGCCATGTCTGTCTAATTGCCTATTTATATTGGCGTTATGGAGCTACAGGCACCAAACCGGAATACAAACCCCCAGTCTGATAAATGCTGCTTCAGCAACATGGCTGTCTCCTAAACAAATATGTGTTGCAGGAAGAACAGGGGTCAGATGTTATTCTGTACTGAAGTAATCCTGCTATTTGCCTGGGTAGCACTATGGCTGTAAGGGAAGCCCTGGCCACTGTCGGACTGGGACCTGGGAAATCTAGGATCAAGTCGCTCCCTGCTAAGTCATCCACCTCACTAGTCGATCTCTCTCTCTCTCTCTCTCTCCCTCAGTTGGATCTACCTCACAGGCTTGATATGAGAAGAAAGTGAGAATCAGGAGAGCTACATAGCCAGCCTTGAGCTCACTGGAGGCAAGATGGGCATGTAAATATGTAAATGCAAGAATAATGTGCAATTAGTGAAACTGATGCTTTTTGACCCTTAGTTGTCATAAACAGAAGTTGAAGTATGCCTCTTTTGTTGGTACCGTAGATCGATCCAGTCTTGCTGGGAATGGAAAATTATCTGTACTCACAAAAGTAGACAGGACAGGAAAATATATTCCTTCATTTTTTTTCTTTTTTCTTTTTTCTTTCTTTATTTTTGACTGTCCCCCTTGCATGGCCTGGGGATTTGTAGTCCAGTCAACACAGGTGATAACACCCTTCCCCCCCCCTTGTGCTATCAATTACACCATTTTATCCAGGTAACTTAACCAACGACAAATAGTGTAAATAGGAAATTCAGAATATGGTTGAACATACTGAACTGGGAAGGTTAAAAAAGTCCCATGCAAACAAGCAGGAAGGCACCTAGGTGGTAAGGGTGTAGCCTTAAATAGTCATCATCACCTTAGAACAGCAGAGCTGGAAGGCATCTTATGGATCATCAAGTCCAGCTCTGCTTCTTTCATTCCCATGTGGAATGAAATAAACAAACAACAAAGATTTTCAGAAGTTCTCTCCCTGGCTAGATAAGATGACAGAAGGTTTTGGTACAGTACATTTTTCAAGACTGTTTTGAGAAAACTTCACAGAAGAGGATCTTGCCTGCAAAATTGTACTTTGCACAGATTTTAAATTACATTTCTGCACCAAAAAGCCCTTGTATTTGTTATAAACACTATGCATCTGGAGCAAAATACAAGTTATTACCCACAAAATACAAGGGTTGTTTTATAGGCTGCAAGGGATTTCTTTCCAATTTTTTTAAAAAGGGATCTTTTGTCTAATGATGATGATGATGATAAAAAAATTGCTGATCTTTCCACTCTCATGCAGGAGCGAACAGTATTACAGCTCTTGACAATTTTGTAAAAGGGTTTCTTGATTTGTTGAGACTATTTTCCCCAGAGAGGACAAGAAAATTTGTGAGTATTCATCACTTCCTTAAGTCCTCCAGGTACACCCCTATCTCCAGCAGAGCTCGGATGAGTTAACTTCAGAACCAACAAGCTGCAGAGTCCCTATTTTTTTCTAAATATCAGAGAAGCATTATTACAACACTTCTCACAGAGTATGCAGGATGTGTCCACTGCTAAGGATAGCAAAACCTACCCTTATCAACAACAATATTAAAACTGGGCCAACCCTAAGAATAGATGAGAGGCTCATTTCAGCACATTTACCGGGATTTATATATTTCGCACTTCAGAATGTCAAATGCAGCTCAGAAGCTTGCTATTTGCACACCAAAAGCATGCACTGGCTAAATCTATAGTGGCCAGAGTATTTCTCTAAATGTGCAGAATTTTGTGTGCATTTTGGAATATGCACTTTCCTCAAAGTATATTAAAACACGTTTTTCAAATATTTATTTAGCATATTAACAAACCAATATAAAGTGCAGTTTCAGGAAACAATGATTACAATGAGCATTGCAAAGGAGGAAAGAGAGGGGAAAGAGAAGGAAGTATCACTCCGTTTTCAAAAATAGCATATGTGGTGAATTCCTGCAATCTGTGCATTTTTGGAAGGTGACAGAATTCTATTGGGGATGTATGGCAGTGTAAATATGTACATCCCAGTGGCAAATTGCTGCTAATAAAAATTTTGCTGCTTGCATCCCTGGCCACATGCCAATTGCCCAGCTCAGTGCACAGCCAGAAGTGCAGGGAGCAACCTACTCATTAGTTGTCACTTGCCACTGATATTTGCTCACTTACACTGAAGCCCAGTGCAAATGCCCAAGAGGATTCTGCCCACCTTTCAAAAATGGACATGAAAGGCACTTAACATTTGACAAATGGGTATACCCATGCTTTAAAAAAACCTACACATTTCAAAATTCCTCATATTTACAGAAACATGCACAGAGATATGCGCAATTTCTCCTGTTAAGATGGAGAAAGGGAGGCAACTATAAACTGTGTACCCACTATGTAGGAACAAAAGTCAAGGAGGAAATCAGAAAACCTCTGTGAGCTTAGGTTTTGTGCTTCTCACATCCCTGACAAAACCAGATATTGAAGATTGTCAGCATCCCCGTTTTCCAGCAATTTTTTTCCAGTATCTGGAAGTGGAGTCATGGCAACTGGACTAATTTCTTATTAGGTTGAAACCTTTCACTACTTATCCAAGTAGATTCTTCAGTCTGAGGAGAGTTGGTAGGAGATCCCTGATATATCTTCCAGTTGGTTTCACTTCCCCCTGGTATGAATAGGCTCCTTATGGATAAAAGACTGGGGGGGGGGGGGTGTGAGTGAAAATCCCACTTCTACAGATCTAATAAGAAAGAAGTCCATTTGCCATGACTCAGCTTCCAGATAGCCTCACCTGGATGACTGAGAATCTTCACATATATCCTTGCAGACTGGTCACCTGTTCATTCACACAGACCTTTTGTTACTCACAGTAACACCATCATGTAGTCAAATCAGAATGTCTGCATAACCCTATGGTATGATACAGTTCAATGCAAAGCTTCTGTTTGACTGAGACAGTACTGGTCTAGACAGAACAAAGATCATATTCAACATAAAGATGCTTCCTATCTTTCCTGTACAAGCCATGCAGCTAGGAAGAAGGTGGATGATAAAGCAGCAAGGATGGAAGAAGGTACTAACATCACAGCATCATCACCCATGGAAACAATTATGCCCATTAGAGTTTAAGTTAACTATTCACTGAATCATTTTTGAAGCTTCTTTCTCATACATATGGCTAGCTTTTACATAGAGAATGAAATGTTAGAGTTTTATTTTCAACCTCACGTGCTGTTTGTAGCTAATGTGACTGGGAGAGACTTTTTGGGGGCTGAGGTGATTGTCTGCCTATCCAGAACTAACCAATCATTCCTCCCATTCTTTGATTTTTAAAGAGAGCTCTGCATTTCTGCTGCTTTTCCCCTCTCTTTAGCCTGTCAGTGTCTGTTGTTTGTTTGCTTTTGATCTGTTCAGCTGAAGAAAGCAGCATACACCACAGCTCTGCAATTTCAAGCAACTATAAGAGTTCTTTAAAATTCTTTCTCGAACAAATATTTCAGTGTGGGTTATTGAGACTGTAAGTGCCAGTTAATGAAAAAGGAGAGGACTTTGGGTAACTTGTAACTATTCTTATTTGTGGGTCTCTCTTCTTCTACTGCATAGCAAAAAGGAATTTTACCAGAAATTCAGAACTCTTTAACATGAAAATGGAGGCTATTTCAGTGCCACTTTAAACAATGTTAAATATTTAAATAGGTGCTCAGAACCCCTACCTATGAAGAAGTTATCTGTATATGCGGTATCCAGTGTTTAGACATACAGCATTTTGCATCTGAGGTGGTCCATTGAAAGTTATTACCTCGCTTGCTCTGATAGATAAGTAAGTAAATAATGCTAATTAATGCGTACCTTTATACTTGTGCTAAAAAGAGTGTAATTTTCAGCTTCAGGGATATTTATTTTAAAGACTTTGACATTTGCATTTGATTACAGCATATTCAAATCAGTCCTACTTCCTGTAATTATATGTAGGACCAGAGTGTAAGAAAGCTTTGACCTTTTCATTCTTAACCCCAATTCGTATTAATTGTCTGACCCTCTCTAACTTTCTGCAAGTAAAAAAGTGAAAATTAAAAAAAAAAGTAAAGGGTACTTAAAACACATATAATCTCCTCACCACAATGCAAAATTATGATGTCTAGCTTTGCAGCCTTTCTTTCAATAGACATAATAGAGGGCAGTTCATAGGGTAGTGAGTAAGGTGGGTATTTAAGCTTGAGTGCTTGGTCAAGTTAAGGTGTGTTAAATTCACTGTATGTCTAGGTTTAGAATAATAGTTATAATAACACCACAACCTCAATACATGCGTTGAGAAGAGGGAAGCACTCACTCACGCAGAGAGAAAGAAAAGAAAAGAAAACCAGACTTCAGAAGGGTGGATTGGAAAATATGCAATAAAAATTAGAAATAAATGATATATAAAAACTGTGAAAATGAAGAGGACGGAGAGTATCTGGCCTAAAAAAAGAATATTCTGCCCATTTTCCTGTTCCTGAATTTCTTATTACAGCTGTATTTTCTAATTCAGCAGAGGATTATGGAGTAGTGAAATTTACTGGGATGGTTTAGCCCAGTTCATCCCTAAGGGGATTTGATCAATTTGGTTTGGTCAATTTCACTCCTAATAAAAACCAGAGGTGGTGTGGAAAGAGAAAAAAAAGTGTATAAATGTGCTACACTGGAAAAGCTTTTCATTGAGAAATGGATTTGTCAGTGAGGTGGGTGCCAAGATGAACAAAAGCGGATGGAGTCCAAACGATATATTTTTATTAATTTAATTTGACAGTATAGCTCAGTGGATCGGTGCCATTGGCTGTGGAGCCAGGAAAGGGGCCTGCCAAGATCACTTAGACTACGTGTGACTGATGGGATGTGTCACCTTGGGTAAGCTGTACAGGCTCAGAGCACCACCTGAAGGAAGAACAGCAAAACCACTCTTAAGTGCTCTACAGCTAGAATAATCTGGGTCACTGTAAGAAGGAATTGACTTTATGACCCATAATTATTGTAAATGCTTATGCAGATAAGGAGATGGTTGTACATCCTCCACTGTACTTTAAAAGGCAAGAAAAACAAGTGCTCCAGGCATGGTGAGGGGTAAGAAGTGGTTTATCGCATGATGCATATGGCCTACTAGTAATGGTATTGTGGTAAAATGTGAAGTATATGAGCACATGAGCACAAATTGAACTACAAAACAAAAAAAAATTCACAAACTGGGCTAGTTGATGGTTTGGTTCATGACCCAATTCAGGGATCTTGGTTTGCCAAAACAAAATGAAGCACCCAACTTCCCCCTCCCCCTTTGGCACTGCATTTTTCTTTGGCAAAATGGGATGCCCTCCCACCCCCTTCCCTTGGCCTCCATCACCTCCCTGCCTGTTCCTGATGCTGTCTGTGCCATCACCACCACCATCCTGAGGGTCAGCAGGCCCGGCTCCTTTCACGGAAGCTGGGCCCACTGCTTCTGAGCATGCACTCACCACTCAGCTGATAGGCAGGTGCATGCACAAAGTCTGGCTTTGATGAGCAGGCCTGCTAGCTCTGCACATGTGCTTGGCTACTGTTGATGTTTTACAGTCCAGTAGGATGGGGCCCCTTGTATAATCTGGGATCCTGATCAAGAGTACAGGCAGGTTATAGCATTTGTCCATGCTGTGGTCCTGGTCTGGAAGAACAAGGTATGTCCATGCAGTCTGCATTGGCAAAAACCTATGTCTTGAAATGAAGGGATCCCTTCTGTCAATGCACAGTGATCCTGTTGAGTTCTCTCTACTCACTACATTAGTGTCACAGGTCAGGTGAGGCCCCTGTTCCAAAACTGATGGGCCTAGAGAGGTGAAATGCAAGGATCCCTGTCCATCTAAGACCAGCAAAGACTGGCAACAACTGACTGTGGCAGATGAGCAAACAAGTGGCCCAACTTAGACATTGTCCAACAAGAAGGAAGCAAGAAGGAGGTGAGGACAGATGGGGCAAACAAACAAAAAACAAACCCAAGTATGTCTCTGAAATTTGACATGAACAGCAGGGTTGGGAGAGAATGAGAAAGAAAGGAGAGGAAAGACCAGAAGCTGAGATTTCTAGAAGAAGGTGGAACAAGGGCACTTGAAATGAAGGTTTCAAATGAGGAAGAGATGGGAATGCTGTGTGAGGGTAGGTTAGGGAATGGTGAAGGAGGACAGAAGACAAAGAGGAAAACAGCAACCACAGGTATGAAAGAGAGGACAGTGTAGAAGGTAGAAGAAAGAAAGAAGAGAGAGGAAATCTCCCAAACTCCAGAGAGAAGAATAGAGACAATTCAGTTTTAAAAGATTTCATCTCCTACAGGAGCCAGGCTTTTGTAAAGCTAATGGATTTTAACTGCCCATGAAAGATCAAGCCACCTTTATATTTTGCAAGGATCTCTCACAAAATATATGGCCACCCTCATTATTGTGATGATTACGGCTAAGCTCAAAGGAAATTGGGACTTTTTAAAAAAGCAATAGATAATGCCACTGTTCTTGCTCATTAAGAAGTCCCACTGCTTTGATCTGGGAGACCCCTGGCTTTACTTCCACTCTGGCAATGATGAATCTGATAGGATGACAGCATGGGCATTTGTTAACGTCAGAAAGGTGCTTCTTGGGGACAGGGATTGCTATTGCACAGCAAAAACAGCCACCCTGTTTCCCTGATGTGGTGTATTCCTTACTGTCCTTGGCTTTCACTGTTCTCAGTCTGATTTGCCAGCATTGCCATTAGTGACCCCACATGATAGGGCTGATACTTATAAGCAAGATAATGTGACTTAGCATCAACCATTGAGTTAGAACAGCTGGTAGGCATGTGAAGCCAAGGTCAGTGAAGGCAAAGGGGAAGAAGAGAAGCCATGTTAGGAAGAAGCCGCACTCACGAAAATGAAAGAACAGCTTCAATACTAAGATGAAAGTTTCTTGCGGGTATTTTTTTTTCCACGTTATTTTTTGTGAGGCATTTTCCAGTAATTGGTTCAGTGGCATCACTGGTGCAGCTTTCAAAAGTTCAACGCAGCTGTAATAAAAAGACATTTTGAAGTGAGGGTCGGCACGCTAGTCGGAGAAATATATTTGAAAATTAAGTTTTAATCTAACCATGTTGACCTAATGGTTACTTCTAGGATTTTCTTTTAATAAGCCACTTTAAAGCCAATGGGTAACTTCTCAAGATTTGTAACTGGAGTTGAACAAACAGCCAGCCTGTCAGGTCATTTCACTGTTGAAATGAGGTCTACTCTCTCTCTGCTTCAGATCACAAAAGGGGAAACTGGCAATCCAGATGCTTGATGAAGGAAAATCAATAGGCATGTAAAGGGAACCAACCAAGATGCTAGGTATGGATTTTATGTAGGAAACCATCATACTTCATAGTAGTATCATGCATAACATTTTCTTTATATGAGGCTCCAATCCAGCTTTCCAAGCAAAGTTTCTTGTTTCCAGTTTCTTCGGCATTATGGCAGTCTGAAATCCAACAGGCTTTGGAAAGCTTTTTCTTGAGCTGCATTTTGTCCTGATTCCTGCCAGGCTGATTAAATGTCTCAGTGCATTCTTTAAAAAAGAAATAGACAAGTTACAGTCATCTCAAAGTATTCATTTAAAAAAAATAATTAAATGGCACTTGTCCCTTGAGTGGTTTGAGCAGCACGGCTTTGGTTATATACTGATTTTTTTTTTCAATAAATTAAAAAAATCCCAATAAACCAGCAGTCCCCAAACTTTTTCGGTCCACAGACCAGCTGGGGAAGGTGGGGCACCACCCACGCTCACATGCATGCGCAAATGGCAGCATGGCACTTGCACGGGTGTGGGTGCACTTGTGCACATGTGCAAATGGCAGTGCGGTGCTTGCGTGGGTGTGCTGGAACACGCGCACAGTCGCAAACATGCTTGGGGGTTGCGTGCAGGGGGAGCAAGAGGTCTGTCTTGGTGGCCTGGTCCACCTCAGGCTATGGGTGCACCTCAGGCCACGGACCAGGGGTTGGGGACCTCTGCAGTAAACAAATACATAAATATTTCTATAAATATAAACAAATGTTCAGTAAATACTGTGCTGGTATTCATCTCCAGGGAGTAGGCTGAGAAAGGCAGGTATCAGATGTACTGAGGCCCTTGTTATTGGTGCTGAGGTGGCCCCAGTCTGATGGTGGTGACCCAGCTAGCCCCCTTTTCTGGTGGGCGGCTCCACATGGCAGCTGGGGAGGATGCTGAGGCACGCTGTGCAGTTAATACAGTAAATTCTCTCTCTCTCTCTCTCTCTCTCTCTCTCTCTCTCTCTCTCTCTCTGTGTGTGTGTGTGTGTGTGTGTGTGTGTGTGTGTGTGTGTGTGTGTGTGTGTGTGTGTGTGTGTGTGTGTGTGTGTGTGTGTGTGTGTGTGTGTGTGTGAACTGCTTATGCTTTGTAGCTATGTTTTTGAGGACATAAGAGATAAATACAGATTTTGAACTATGTGGCGGTCCGGTACCTTCCAGTATTGTTGAAGGGAGAAATCTGCATTTACATCCTGTCTTTGTTCATGGAACCTAAGGCTATGTATTTGGCTTGCTTAACCTCACTTTCTATCCCAACAACCTTGAGATGTAGGTTAAGCTTAGAGAGGGCAACTGACCCAAGCTGCATGGAGTGAGCTGCATGGTTTAGCATGGACAAGACCCTGTATCTCCCAAGTCCCATCCCAGCACTGTCTATATCATTTTCAGCCTAACATATTGATAGGACTAATTATGACCGCTTAGTAAAGGAAGACCTTCTTGAGTTTGCAAGAACAGGGTTGGTAATGATAAGACCTTTTAGAAGTTACCAATTCGTAGGGTTGCCATAAGCAAAAAGTGACTTGATAGAATATAAAATGACAACAACAACCGCTTTCATCATCATCATCTTAGAATTGCAGAGCCGAAAGAGACCATATGAATGATTGAGTCCAGCTCCTATCAAGGAGGCACAGTGGGAAATTGAACTCCCAACCTCTGGATACAGTCAGATATCTAAACCACTGAGTCATCTAGGGTCCTAGTAAATGGGATGGATAGAACAAGGGATACACTTAGAGATCTGGCTTGAGAGGGGGCTGTTTGTTATAAGAAGAAGCCATGTGTCAACCAGCTAACACTGATTCTAATCCACTCCATCAGCAAATCTCATGCTCTTTATTTTGGTAGTATTGTACATAGGTTTGCATGTTACATAAGCTGAATAATTTATAAAGATCCTTTGCATAGCTGATATCCAGAACTGTAGTAACACAGGCTGTCACCATACTACCTTCTTTTAAGTTTAAAAAGATAAGAACTTGCTTAAAATAATTCTGGGAATTGGAGGTTTTGAGAATAACCCAGAAAGTTTTGAAAATTCCAGAATGATTTTGACGATTGTAGTGTGATGACTCGAATCTGTATTAGCCAGAAACGTTATCAAAGCTGCAGGTGAAACAGAAAACAAATTCCATGTTGGTACTTAACAAATAGATGGCATTTGATTTATGCCGCTTGATTTTAATGGTATAGTCAGAGGCACGTGCAATACGTGAAGCAGCAGCCAAATCAATTTTAAAGAGGAAAGGAGGACTAATTGGATTAAATTATCACTGTCACTGAGGGTTAATTTGTCAAGATTATGCATTTTTCAACTGATTTAATAAACAAGGGAAGAAACATTACACAAACACACACACATGGTTTGAGCTCTCCATCAGCTGACTACTGCCTCAGACGTCATGGACCTTAGAGGCTAGCTTGCTCACTCATCTCTGTGCTTCATGGATCTTGCTCTGGAAGTGACTAGACTGCTGTACGTGTGCAATCTCTAGAAGCCTTGAAGGTCAAGCAACTGATGTGCCAATACTAATTGCCACCTGTGGGGAATGGTTGGCCCCTGCAGGGGAAAATCCTCCCCTTTGCATAGCAAATATTTCCCTTCCCACCTTCCTTGTTCCAAATAGAAAAACTTAAGAACTTTTCCAAACAGAGTATTTGAGCTGCATAACATACCCCATTCCTTTCTTATCTCTGTTGGCCACTTACTTTTGTCTAGACTGCCCTACTTTTCAAACATTAGTGGCTTGCAATCAAGTGGGAGAGTTGACCACCACCCCGCACTTGGGGGCAATCACCCGTATTGGTCCACCAGTTACCCATGATTTCCTGCCACTTGTCCAGAAAGGGATGACAGACATAAACATTTTTAGAAGAACCATATTTCTCTCCCCTTTTATTTTCTGGTTGGAGCGTCCTGCTTCTCCTCCCAGCCAAGTCTAAGGTGAGAGAAGGAGGGGGGAAAACAGGAAAAGCAGATACTTAGGAGCCAACGTGTTTGCTTGCACATTCCACATGCTTTCCTGCTTCCTTGATTAGTTTAGTAAGAGACTAAAGAAATCATACTTCTTTACCAACAAATCCCTTCACCATGTTGATGCAAAAAACCTGTTCACTTTACTGAAAGGCACACTTCAGATTAAAGTTTTAGCCTAGAATACTCTTCTCTTGGAGAACCAAAAGATGTAAAACTTCACTCCTGTCTAAGCCATGCACAAGTTAAATGTAGAAGATGCAGTTAAAACCTACACTGATACCCATAAATACACACAATGTAATGTGGACATCCTAGTTCTGGATACACTACTTCTGCAATTGGTGCAATGTGAATGACAAAGGCTGTGTGTGCCATACCGTGAATGGTAAGTGGACTGGCTGGTTCAGAGAGGTGATGTTCCAAATGGCCAAGCCACTTCTGGTGCTGATATTCATATTCATCTCCCACATCTATTCCTAATTGTTTCTATTTAGCACTCATTATACTGTGTCAGAAAAACTGATCCAGACACCAAATATAGGTTATGTTGTCTTCTGTCTTGTCATGTTCTTGTAACTAAACCAAAAGGGGTGCTTAACAAATACAGAAACCTTCCAAGCATATGTGAAGGCTGTGATACTTTCATTCTACACGTTACACATGTTTGTTGTTCTTTGATTCTCCAGTCACTGGACATGTACTAAAATTCCTCTGACTTGCCAAGTGGAGTATGTAAGACTGACCATTCCTTTCTATCTCACAGTAGGCCCATGTATTTTTACTGAGTCTTCTCTCTTTGCTTGTCTTACCTGTAGTTCTAAAAGCTGAGATCCTAACTTACTGAAATGGTAGGAATTTGAGGGCAGAATGAGGAGGAGGCAGAATTCGTTGGTCAGACTTGAAGTTTGGTTATTCTCTTCTTGGTCTAGAGAAAAGCCCCATCTTATTCCCTCCCTTGGAAAAGAAGGAAATGATCAATCTGAATGCTTCTTGGTTAAAGGAAACAAAAATATTTTTACTTAGAATTCATAGCTTTATTCTTTTATATATAGTGTGTGGAGATACATCTCCACAAATCTGTCTTTGGAGAGCAGAACATGAAGGAGAGAGGAAAGATGGCTGCCACCAAGATAAATAACAGGCAGGAAAATGTGGTTTTAAGGACTGTGAGAGGGAAAGCACAACAGCGATTAAAGGAGAATAAGGCAAAACTGTGATTTGTTTTTTTCCAAAAGAACTATAATTATGGAAACATTGCCCCATTTACCTTGTGGTTGCTACACACTTGGGGTGATGAGTCCCAGTCCAGTCCTGGGAAATGTTTGACCTCATTCATAGGGAAATCCCTGCTAAAGTCAGTGAGCTTCATCCAAAAATCATATGAGCAGATGTCCACCTGTGCAATGGGATTTCCTCTACACTTCCTCTGCCCCACAGTCCAAAAGCTTTCCTCAATATTCTCTCCAGAGCATGACTCATGTTCAGGGCAGACTGGGGTGAGGCTGGGGACTACAGTGGAGAGTGAGCCCATTCTGTCAGTCACATCACTTCCATGGGCAGATGGACACAACCAGAGGAAGATCTAGGTATCTGTTCAGAATCAGCACAAAGTCCAACTTAGAAGGATTCCAAAGGAACTGCTGGTATTTAGTAGATCAACCCTAAGCAAAGTAGTACATGTCTCCTTTGTGTATCTCCCAAAACATACCTCGGACATTGCCTGAAAGCAAACAGGAAACTTTATGCTGTTGAGTGAAATTACAAGCAAACGGGAAGTCACAAACACACCACATATAAAGCTTTTGAAAGGACAACACACAGAGCAATCAAAATCCCTCGAATAAAGCCAGAGGTTTTGGATGACAGATTATATGGGCTCAAAACAAGTTCTTAGAGCCCCTACCAGCAGCACACCAAGAAGCCATGCTTCTAAATACACCTAGGAACCCAATTTACTGCACAGTTTTCTGAATCCGTAACCCCCACACAATTTTATTCTCAAACTTTTGCAAGCTAATGGACTTTTTAATAAACCACTACAGATAAAAGCATCATGGAAAACATGCATATTTTTAATATGGAGAGAAAGTCAGAGACAGTGTCTATGAAGTAATAAAGAAGACAAGAAGAAAATGATAAACAGAGCTTGGTTACCTAGTTAAAAATAACTAGGTCCAAGTATGATTCAATCTGCAGAGGAGACCTATATTGCCACCCATTCTCTCTTCACATCTTTCTCTCACATACTGTTAACCGCCCCCTTCCCAAAGGAGGCAATATTCAATTACAAAATCCAGTTCTTCAAAAAGTCTCCAGTTTATGGATGTCAGATATTGTGCTTCTGTATCCATGATTCAAAACACCCGGAAATGGTCCAATATTGCTGCACAATATTGTGTCTGTGTTGCCAGCAGGAAAAGAATCCCAAACTTTACATAGCAAAGGGCAGCCTGGATGTTGACAACACCAATGGCAACAGTCAAGATGAGCTACAGAATGCCCTCTTGTACTCACTGCCACTCACAGTGAGACACTAGTAGTGGAAAATCCCAGAAGCGGATTTCTTTTATTCATCAGTTAATCACTTCTCACCAAAACACAAAGAAAATGACATGGGTGCCTACATTCAGGCCTCCAGCATCCTACCCAAAACCAACTCAGAGAAGATTGCTGCTCATGGGGATCCCTCTTACTTTGAAAGAGCCCTCTTGGTTCTGAGGAGCCAGATGTTGGTCCTTTCTGATTCCGACTCATCCTATGCTTGATAGTCTCTTGTAGGTGTTGGAGTGACAGCGATTTGGACAAGAGGAGAGCATACTACAGTCCAGTAGCCTGTCACACTCACATTTTTAATAACAAAAAGTAACAATGATAGAATTAAATTACAGGTCTAAAATTACATCTGATTACAATTTTGAAAGGAACTTTCCAAACCCTGAACTACTTTTGCTGTGACAAAACTTGCCTGTAATCTGTATGTAGTAGTCACTGTTACAATGTTTAGAGGGACAAAGTAGCAGATATTCCCAATGTTGGTTTAAACCAGTAAATGTTAGATTGGCATCACAAAAGATGGAGAAGAAAAGCCCATACAGTACATGAATGGTGAGCCAGATCCTGGACATTGTAAGCAGCATAATCATTGCAGCATCGCTATCAGTCTTCTTTGCCCTTTGTAGATAGAGTGACATGGGGGAAGGAGAAGCACATTAAAATCTTGGGGCATTTACTATCTAAACTTAGCCAATGGTGTGGAGCAGAGAAAGCGTGTGGCAAGAACCATCGAGGATGAAAGCGAACAATGCACTTACTGTAATATATTTTTCCTGCTAACAGTGGGAACCCAACTGCTACATCAAAAGTTGTCATGTTGATCAAGTATGAGAAGAAGACCTGGAAAAACAAGACAGAAGTTGGAGACTGGAGAATGTGACAGAATGGCCCAGTACCCCAGAACATTATCAACCTTTCCCAAATTTGGCTCCTGTTGATGCTGTTGGTCCACACGTCTGATCTTCATGGACAGTTGGCCATGCCAGGGATTGAATTTTCCAAATATTTTGGAGGGTTCACCATTAGCAGAGACAGCAGTGGAGACAATGGCCATTTCCATTCACATTAACTTTCTATTTTCTGCTGCTTTCACATCCAGCTGGTCTCCTGGGCTGATGTCCTAATTGTCATCTCCAGTTCCTCATTAGATCACCAACCTTCTCTCCCAGGGCACTACTGTGAATGACACTAATATCTCCAAGTCATTTCTAGCTAGCAGTCAGGGAAAGACAGCTGGTGGTAACCAGAGGCCCACTTATTGTACTGCAGAGGAGGATGAGCAGATGTTATACTGTAAAGAAAAGACAGCACAGCTTGGAAAGTTGTTTTTAAAGCAAAATTGTGTAGATTTATACTTCTAAGATCTCCCCCCCCCCCAATTAGTGACTTGACATTATAGCTACCATTTTAAAGTAACTGGTTACTAAAGTAACTCTCATTTCTGAAAATTAATAAAATTGTTACTAATTCCCCCCCCCCCCAAAAAATATCATTGGTACAAGCTGCTGGTCTATGGCACCAAGCCATGCAATATTCCTTGCCCACCACCTAATGAGGTCACACCTCCACAACTGTAAAAGTGATTTAAAACTACACTCCCACAAAAACAAAGTAGACTCTTCCTTGTTATGTTACAATCGAAATGTAAGATAATGAATTTATACTTCCATTACTGGGAAAAGGATGAATTGCAACTAATAAGTTCTTTGAAACTAGTTACTTTGAAGCTCTGTAGGCAGGAAGCCTTATTGCTAGCGTGGTTGGGTCCTCTCCCCTAAAGCTGTGACAGGGATCAGATTCTGATGCCTAAAACTGGACAACAATATAGAAACCAACTTTCATTATCCTTGCGGACAGCAAGGAGATGGCAGTTTCAGTTCTGGCCTACTACTGGTCACATTTTACATCTCTGTGGGAACTTAAGTGCATTAGCCATTTATAACCTCCTGTACCTCAGTTCCCTTGCACATTTCCCATAAGGATAAATAGCAGACTCCCTGTCTCAGATGAGCATATGGGAAGAAAAATCATTACAGATAGCAAAGCGCTTGGGTCCTAGGAAAGCAGAGGCCATACGAGTACCCGGCAAAGATAAATTGGGAGGGAATGGAAGCATATTATAAAAGGTAATTTTATTTGCCTGCCTATCGGTGCATGTTCTCCCTCGGTAAAGGAGACAGAAATGCTATGCACGGTTTGTGTTTTGTTTCATTCCAAATTTCCAGAGACCAAAGGAAAGGTTTCTCTTCTCTAATATGGAATGAGATGCCCTAACAGGCATACATCCAATTATAATAATAAGGCCATTCATTTCAATGGGGCTTTGCATATAAAAGAGAAACACTAACCCTTGGGAGGATGTTTTCTGCACATTGTCAGTGTACGACTGCTTTCATTTGCACATCATGGTGCGTTGCATGCTAACAAGCCACAGGTGTACATTCCTGGAGCCAATGAAAAGGAGACTGTGAGAGGAATGCAAATTGATTCCTTATATATAATGTAAATTAATCTCAAGACATATTGGTGTGTCTTTCTTTGAGCGCAGCATCCTAGATATTCCTGGTGCTTTTTACAATGCACGAGACCCTGTGCTTTAGACCACTGAATCATCACACCAAGCCATCATCAACTTGATGGCCTCCAAATGTCCTAGAACTGCAGCTCCCAGCAGCTCCAACCAGCATAACCAGTGGTAAAAGACCACATCTTCCTCATCCCTCTTTAAATAAAGGTTTATAAGCAGAAGCACTCTGACGACATGTTCAAGAAATACTTGTCAGGCATTCTTGAATCCATGGGGCACTCATTGACAAGCCCTTTCTGCCCACTATTTCTTCCTTTGTCAATGAAATTGCCAAACCACAAACAATTCGCTTTCAAACTAAATGAACAAAAGAGCAGTTCATTTATACACATGGCATTCTCAAGTGGCACAAGATGGCCCAGTACCCCAGAATATGACAAAACTGTCCCCTCTACTTTCTCCCCTTTACTGTTTTGTTATTGTTCTGCTACCCTTAATACCACTGAACAGCTGGATTTTGTAACTGGAATTCCCCCAGTGACCCTAAAATATGCCCTATTCAGGTGTTACCTGACAGAGAGACAAAGAGGGGAACATTTAGTCACAACCACTCTGCTATGACTTTGTTTACACAGAAAGTGGCACATCTGGAAGGAAATGTTTCCTGTTGATGTGAAGACTTTTCACAAAAGCAGAACACTAGAAAGGCAGGGATCCTTCTCCATGCAGAGAAATGTCTCCCTTTAAGGTGTGTTATATTTCACAGGAAGAAGGTGGTGATGGAGGGGACAGGGCTTCATGGTTCCTTCTTCTGCTGAAAAAAAATGGGTTTAAGAAACACATGAATGGAGTTTTAATGCCACACCAAATCAAAATGTCTGCCGGACACTGTTACTTGCTGCTTGCCAGAACTGCCTGTTCGGCCCCACAAATATGGAGCCAGCTTTGATCTTAAGGTGGAATTCCGGCTATGACTGCTTCAACTAATGTTTTGTTTTGTTTTTCTTTGTTGTGTCTTGGCAGAACACAGTACTGAAACTTGCATAAAACAAATGACATTTTGTCTTGGTGATAAAATCAGTTTTTTTCAAGTGTGTCATGCAACCAGTTCAAGGTTGCCCTGAGTAGCTTAGTAGAGTTTGGTAAGATCCATTTCATGACAGTGATGAGTGAACTTTTGTCAGCCAGAAATCATCCTCTTATTTGTGAGCTTTCTTACTGAGTGTTTGGTCTCGGGAAACATGTCTGCTTCTGTAATGAATCAGCTCGATAATTTACAGTACTATTGTGTTTTTATAGTGTTTTACCTATTATGCAAATTTTATTGATTCCTAGTGGGTGTGCTATAATTGGGGCTACCGATCAGATTTTATCCATAATACCTTGTTTCAAATGTATAACTCTGGTATATCGGTTTCAAATGTATAATTCCAGTACATCAATTATGCTCCCCTCCAATGTAGAAAGTAAAAAAATGCCCTTTTCCATACTGCCTTTTCTTTCCATTTCTATGCATCCATCTCTGATTCATGAAAATATGGATATTCACTGAACTTTAGAAGTACAAGACGAAGGGAAATGATGAAGTAATTTCACAGAAAGCACACTCTGGAGCCATTAGCCAGAAAATGCCTTCCGCATACATTCTTCGGAATACAACTGACCATTACAACTAGGACATAATGAAATATGTCCTAACAAATTTGACTGACTTTGTCCATTGTTTTCACCCAAATTAGAATAGATAGATGATAGACAGACGGACGGACGGACAGACAGACAGACAGATAGATAGACAGATAGATAGAGGGAGGGAGGGAGGGAGGGAGGGAGGGAGGGAGGGAGGAGGGAGAGAGAGAGAGAGAGAGAGAGAGAGAGAAAACCCGCATTCTTGTGGGAAAAGAGGATGTGAGACAGTGACATGATTTTAAGGGACCATACTGAACAAGTTAATGCCTAAATAAGTGTGATTCAGTAAAGCAAAGGAAGCAGCTTTGTATTGTAGTCATAGCTGCATAAAATCTTTTTTAAAAAACACACCCACATCAGATTGAAAACTCACTGCTTTTCAAAAGGAGATATACAAAGTGTTAGTGGGGAAAGACAGAGATAAAAACATATGAAAAATACATTGGATGAAAAAAAGTGATGCTGCAAGAGGAATATACAGTAATCAAGAAGTAGCACAGGATGGGAAAAGGGAGCAAGATACACAACACCAGGCAAATACTAAAAAATAGAATCCTTAAAAAATGTGCTTCGTACTAGAAGAAAGCTTGTCTTCATTCTATCTTCATTGCAATCAAATAGATATCAAGGGTCGGTATAAGCATGCTCAGATACAGAGCCACTATTGTCACTAGCCAGATGTCGCGGTCACTGCAGGCTTCATCTGGCTAGTGACAATAGTCATTGAATGTCATCTGAATCTCAAGTGTCATGAAAGGACAGCAAATGGCTAGTTATTTGATTATTGTATTTGTACTTCTAAGCAGAGAAGTGTTTGTGAGAATATCCGATATTTATGCTACCAGAAAGCAGCAGGCTAGTGCTAACTTCACTAATGTTAAATAGAAGTGGCTTTCTCCAGAAACAGTAATCATGTAAAAATAGGAAATTTAATTGGAATGCTTCAGGAAGGCCAAATGGAGATAGTACAGGAGGAAGAACCCTAAATCAATAGCATAATCCACACTGCCTCTCTAACAAAGGTCAACAGCTCTGATTCTGGAGAAGAAGGAAGCTATAACGCCTGAGTACATCAATCTGCATATAAATAAATGATTCCTTAGAATACCAGTTCCCAAATTTCCTGGCATCACACCTTTTTGATTCTCCTTTACCATTATTGTTAACCACCACATTTTAAAACTTGTAATTTAAAATTAAGCACAAAAGCATACTGGCTAAAATCCTGTTGCCCAGTTACTCAAATGTCGTAAATTCTGGAAGGGAATTGCTCTAAGTTAAGAAATCTCTGTGAACAATACCTGTTGCATACTGAGTCACGGGCAGCAATTCATGTCTAGAAGTTATGCTGTTTGCATATCTGTGCTACTAAATTTCACCCACTAGAACATTAATTTAAATTAAACATAAGCACAAAGCAAGTAGAAGGAAGCATACGCAAACTCCATTGTGGGATTTCCTGCAACAGCGTGCATAGGTGTGTAAGCCCATTGCTTAACTCCAGGTGATCTGATCCACTTTGCCTTCTCTACAGTCTCCTGCTGCTATGAAACAGTTCTTCATCATATATGTTCCTTTATGCAACTTTTCCTTGGTTGCCTTCTCCTGCAGTTACGCAGAGTCCCTCTAAAGAGCATCACCTCCTGGCTGAGTACTGCTCCACTTCTCCACACCACTGCTTTCTGCACTTCAGGCATGATGATGCTATTACTTTTGGTTCTCCAAATGTAAAACAAGACACACTTTTCCAGAGCCTTAGGGTACTTCCAGAAAGAACATTTGTGCTGTGCAGAGTGCTATCCTCTGAAGGTGCCAGCCACAGAGACTGGCGAAACGTCAGGAAGAACAACCTTCAGAACTCGGTCAAAGAGCCCGAAAACCCCACAACAATCATTAGATCCCGGCCATGAAAGCCTTCGCAACTAGCATGTATTCTCCTGAATGTGTTGGTCCCTACACTGATTGTATTGGTATTTTTCTGCCACCTAGACAATGTTCTTCTTGTCTCACTTACTATACTGATTTTTTACTTGCTATGATTTTTCACCTCTCCAGAAAGCCAGGTTTATTTGCAAATCTTACTTCATTCTGGGGAGTCGAGTTTAGAGCTAGGGCACTTTTCGTTTCACTTCTGATTGAAAGCTTTCCAACTTCCCTGTTGGGAAGCTTTCAACTAGAACTAAAAACAAACAAGAAGTTTCCAGCAGACAAGCATCAGCAGGGAAGGTGGTGTCTTTAATTTTTCATAAAAGATTTCTTAGCGATCTCTTAAAGAGAAGCGACTTTCTTAAAGAGAAGTGGAGTGGAGGTTTTTTTGGATGCAGATCTTGGTAAACCACATACTCCTTCAGCAACAAGTGACAGAAAGGGGGAGCAGGATCAAACACTCAATTTGAAAGAGCCCTTGATTAATGTTTCTTGGAGTGGAGATGAACATAATATCTGTCTTCCTGTTAGAGCTATCAGTTTTAATTTTTATCAGGCTTTTTGATTCCAGCACACCTCTCACATTCCAAAACACTAAAGCAAAGCATGAGTTTAGAACTGGGTTTGCTGTCATCTTTTTAAGAACACTCCAAGCACTGCCAGGAAGGTTAGCTATTATGCCTTGAGAATACAGCAAACATTCAAACCTTTTCAACAGTACCTTTGTGTTGCCCAATCTCCAGGAGCTATATAGTCTTGTCACATGTTGGCTTACAATAGAGCCACACGTATGTTGTTACCTTGGATTCCATCTGCACAAATAAGCTACGAGTTATTATGATGTCCCTTTCTGTTATTCTCTTCCTCAAGGACATCTGTTCAGAATGTGCTATTCCTCCTACTCCCGAAAGCAGAGGCATTGTGTTGAAGGGCTAGGCCTATGAATTAAACTCTAAGCACACAAATACCAAAGGATTAGCCTTCAGATGAATGGATGGTGCAGGAATCAGATGGGAAATAATAACAGAAAAATATGGCTTGCTTTGAATCACAAAGACCTGGATCTTCCTGCTGCCACAGAGCTTGAATTAGCATGTCTTTATTCCAGGGTATACAATCTAAATCAAAATTAAATTTTACCCAAAGGCACATTGACCTAAATAGGCACCCACAAAAATAGACCTCCACAAACTTCATGCAGTGGCTCAGTTATATAGATTTTCTCAAGTCACCGAGATTCAAAACTGATTTCCCTCAAATGTCACCTAAACATTTCATTTCCCACCCCATCTTCCACACACACACAATCATATTCAGTTTTTGAATTTTATATTTGAATGCCAAATTTTATACCTCCACACCTCAAATAAAAGCTGGCAACCTACTAATGGATCATTTGATTGGGCAGAAATTAGTCTTAAGAACGAAAATGCCCCATCCTTCCATCAAATCTACAATCACAGGTAAATTGTGACAATGATGGTCTTAGAATTTGCTAGAACAAACTTTGCAACATACTTATCCCCAGTATTCTTGGATGTTTTTCAATAATTTGCACTGACAACCCTTCAGAACGCATTAGGAATAGCTTAGGAATAGAAATCTACAGAAAACCTACACACCCTGATCAATACCCACGGTTTGATTCTCATCACACATTGACACAGAAACTAGGGGTCATCAACTCTCCTCAGACTGAAGAAGCTGCTTGGATGAGTAGTGAAACCTTTCGACCTAATAAGAAAGAAGTCCAGTGGCCGGGACTCAACTTCCAGATAACCTCACCTGGATGACTGAGAATCTTCACAGATATATTACCTCATGAGATACCTAGCTGAGCAAGGTTCTGAAGCTCAGTCATCCTAGTGGACACCTGGCATTTTCTATGACAGGTTGGGACAGCATCAGAGAAGGTCATCACTGGACACACTCTGGGTGTGTGATACCTGTTGATTCCCACTGCTCACTGGTCTTGCCTCTCCTTGCTGCCAGCAGCTGTTCCCCTGCTCTTTTGGAATGAGCTAGCAATGACTGAAAAAAATGACAAGAACAAACATATTTCATTCCTTTCCTTCTTTCCTTTGGGGCAGATTGGACCCAGAGGAAGTGAGTAAATGTTAGGAAGATCCACGGTTCAAGCCCTCCCCCACCTAGGCAACCTGAAGCCAAGATTCTTTGGTTTCACATTTACACTGTAAAAGTTCATTGCTGGAGTAGGGAGGTTTACAGTTCAAAGTTCAATGCCATAAAGGTCTACTCCACCAAGACTGGTAAGGCAAGGAGAACGTAAAAGCAGAGACAGAGTACAGTGCCTACATTCAAGCAAACAGAATCCCTTAGGAGAATCAGGAAACCAAAAAGCTCTTCCAAACTGGCCATTTTTCCTCTTTGAAGCACCTGGTTCAACATGGATCTGATCAGCATTGTTCTACCAGTTCACACAGTTTTCCTCTTGTCTCTTTATCACAACGACCTTCCATGGCTTTGCATAGAATTTTGGTGCCTCTTCAAAGCAAAACATGTTCTTAGTGGCTGAAATCCTATTGCTTAGCGTAAGAAAATTCACAACACTCAGTCCATTCATAACAGGCAAATAGAAAGACCTCACCACAATTCTCAGGAGGCACACATGCACCTGCCAAGCCAGCATATGTGCACGAACACCCTACAAGAAGTATGGCAAGGGATCTTTGTTTGACAATTAGGAACAGACTGAAATTTGCCGAATATCCTTCCTTCCTTCCTTCCTCCCTTCCTTCCTGTCAGAAGGTTTCAGTTGGTGCTCAAACAAACATATAAGGCCCCAAAGGGAAACCCCAAAGAAGTTGAGTTCTTATTCTTTTTTTTTTTTTAAGATTTCCTAAAGAAAAGAGCTTTTCTTAAAGGAATGGAAATGACTTTTTAAAGGGAAGTTCCCCTGAGAAACCTAGTAAACTCTAGCCACCTTTAAATCTGAGTGAGAAATGCTCTGTGTGAAAAACAGATCCAAGGGAAAAACACCCAATGTAAAAGTCACATAACAGTCCAAGGTCTAACCTATCCCGTTGAGTACAGCAAGCTGGCAGGACTCTTCCAAGTGGCCATGTCAAAAACAGTTCTAGTTCAATCACCAGCAGACCAATTGTAGGAAGGAAAAGAGGGGGAAAAAAAACCTAGCAAGGTCAGTAGCTTAGGAGAAGCATCATAGTACCAAGATGGAGTGACGTATTTCTGAGCTGCTGGAGTCCCACCCATAGCCCAACTGTTGGCATTTTGGCACTTGGCTCTCATGGGAGGAGGTGGAGCTTTGTCTTAGGGAGACCCTCTCCTCCTGAGGAAACATCTACTAATTCCTTCCTTACAGCCAAGCTCTTCTCCCGAGGGTTTCAGGCGAAGCCCATGCCTTCAGTCTTGTCTCATTCACGTGGGCTGGGAGGAGATCCAGTCTCTTCCTCCAACTCTTCAGACTTCCAGTCTCTGGTTAGGCAGCCAGATACCTAACTTACCAAGCTATTCAGCCAGCTAATAGATTAAACACTTGCCCTCCGGGGAGGCCTTTCTTTTGGTCCCACCACCTTCACATGTGTGTTTCATGGGGACATAAAAGAGGATTTTCTCTGTTGCTGCTCCCAAACTTTGGAACTCCCTTCCACAGGAGGCTAGGCTGGCCCCCGCTCTTCTGACATTCTGCAAGCAAGTGAAGACCTTTCTCTTCAGACAAGCTTTCCCTCAATGACTGGCTGCCTGAGCATGATCTTTTTAGATGGACTGCTATACCTCACTGCCGTGACTGGGTTTTTAGTGTTGCTTGTGTTTCCCATTTCTAAGGGCGGTATTTTGTTTTTTCTTTTCAAATATTTCTATTCTTAGTGTTTTTAGCTTTAAACATGGCCTTTTAATGATGTACACCGCCTCTGTATACTTTGTATAGTTTGTATACTCATTGTTTTGTTCTTAAATATTACCTTTAAATGCTGTAAGCCGGGTCCTCTTCTAAAGAGAAAGGCAGGCTAAAAATATTTTAAATAAATAAATAAATTTTCCATGCTTAAGAGCTGCTGTTCCTTTGGTAAGAGCATGATATTCCAATTGTGTGAACAAACTAAAAGACAGGAAGGAGGAATTTATATATGTAGCATAATGGAGAGTAGACAATCATGCCGGAGTAGAGCGCAAAGCTAATGTGAGCCCTAGACACACTTGTTTTTCGATAAAGAAGCTCCTCCTGATATATAGACTGGGTTTCAGGTCTGCAGTAGTAGCGGTTTGCTATCACTCTAATTTCATGCTTCTGACCTCCAGAATCCTGGAATCTGTCATTTGTGCTGTAATCCAGGGGAGTTTACTAGAGCAATTTAGTAGCAAATTCTAAACCACAAGTTCCAAGATTTTGCATGGGGTAATCAGTTTAAATGGTGTAAAACTCCTTTAATGAGTATTCTGTAGATACACCTATAGTGACAGTAAAATTCAGCTACTAAACTAAAAATATGAATGATTATAGCGAGGACTTCTTGTTAAAGGAAGGGAGTTTTGGGGGCATTCCTTCTCTCCCACCTTCCTTAACCATAAAGAACGTAAAATATGGACTGACTTTTCATAACCAAAATTCTTCTGTGTGGGTTCACTATTATTTATTCTCTGAAACAAGCCAGAATTTCTGATTTTAAATTCCAATTTTAATGTATTCTTCTCAAGTATCCTATTAAACAGAAGTGATTCTCCAAAGCCAGTGCCTCCTGCCCTAGGGCCATATTTATTAATTCCCTATTAAAATGCATCTCTCCCACTCAAAGACATTGCTTTAACGGTCATGCCCACACACTTATAAAATCACTATTAAATATTGATCAAAAACATAATTTTTAGCTGAAGCAAAAGTGTGGGGTTAATTGCTGATCCAAAGAGTGGATACACAGCATGCATGACTGTGTGTGTGTTTAGATATAGTCTATAGGGAGGTTACCGACAGAACGTATTATGATTATTTAGGATGTGTGTAAAATGTGTCCTCCCCATATGAAGGATCTATTAAATATGAAGGACTTATTGAAAATGCAAGAGGAAATTGGTGATGCCAGGAATAAACATATCAACGATTCTGACTATGCCTAAAGTCCAAGAAGAGTCTTCAAGATCTGGCAAGATCATTTTGGAGCATAGAAATCATCAATATACTCCAACCACTCTTTATGGCAAATATCTTCATTTCCCCCACCCCTTTTCCCTGTTCCTCCCTGCTAACGGACCACAATATCCAGTGGTGGGATTCAAATAAATTAACAACAGGTTCTATGTCCTAATGATAAATAAATAAATAAATAAATAAATAAATAAATAAATAAATAAATAAATAAATAAATAAATAAATAAGTAAATAAATAAGTAAATAAATAAATAAGTCAATATGTAAATATGTAAATATGTAAATAAATATGTAAATAAATATGTAAATAAGTAAGTAAATGCCCAGGACAGTGGGATCTGATGAGGATTTCTTCCACAGTGGTCTCCCTACTGCCTATTATCACAACTACTTCTCACATAATTAAGACATCTGGATAAGTGCATCTGTTTGGGCATACTGCTGCTGTTACCCTCATCATGGGCATGTGCCAAAAACACACACACAAACACACACCTCACAGTGGGTGCTTATGACCAAATTTGACAGAGAACTGACACATCTCTCCTTCCCTTTACCTCCTATTTTGCCCTATAGCTCACCAGTAAAAATTGCTTCCCTCCCCTTTCCTGCTCCTGAAATTACTGATAGCCCTGTTTGTTGTTACCTGGAGGCAGCCTTTGCGCACCTGTTGTGGAGTTCTTCTCCCCCCCCCTGCTTCCTTCTGGCTTGGAAGGTATGTTCCCTTTTCAGTCTGTTGCCACTCCACCTCACCCCCACCACCTCAATCGGTCCTTCAGTTACTGACTCCTCTGAGGTCTCCTCCTCCTCCATCTTTCCCCTCCACCCCGCACCCACCGCTTCTCCTCGTCAGTCGCTTTGGGGGTGTTGGTGTTGTTGGCGGCGCTGGTAGTGATGATGGCTTCCCTCAGAGCCCTGGCAGCTGCTTCCTCTTCTCATTTTCCACTTTTCCTTCATGCCACAGTTTCACCAAAAACATAAGACTCCCCCCCTCCACTGTCTTCCCCAAATTTCCACCTTCCATTTTCATCTCCTCTGTCCTCCTCTGCTGCCCCTTTTCTCCTTCAGCCCCACACAAGTCCTCAGGGAAGAGTCCTAAAATACAAGCCTTAGTTTTCAAGGAGAGTGCTGTGTAACCCCATGCAGTGCAGGTTTAATCTCTATTCCCTGCTCTGGGGAAACAAGGAAGGTAGTTGTGTGGGAAGAAAGGAAGGAAGAAGAAGGAGAACCTCACTTGCCTTGAAAGGCCCATTAGGGTCATCTTGAATGGCACATAACACACATGTAAAGCGAAGATGAACTTGAGAATAACTCTCAAATTCTCTGACCCCTTCTGAAAAAAAAAGTTCTTACCACAGAGCAACAGTAATAGTAATAATGAAGCTTTTTCTGTAGCACAAGCAAGAGAGGGCTGCCACCCTGGGATGTGAACTGGTCTCTGAACAATGCCACAATCATTTAATCCCTCCCCATTCCAGGTTCTGTGGAAAAGTCCTACTTCGGGCACATCATGAGAAGGCAGGCATAGATTGAAAAAGATCATAATACTGGGAAAGATAGAAGGCAGCAGGGAAAGAGGAAGGCCAAATGCAAGATAGACCTACTCCCTAAGAAAACCACAAGCTTGAGTTTGCAATAGATGGGCAGGGCTGTTGAGGCCAGGCCATGTTGGAGATTGCTCATTCCTAGGGGCACCCTAAGTAGGGGGGAATTTGACGATACATAACAATAACAGCAACCTCAGGTTTTGTATGTATTTAACTGCCAGTTCCAAAAAGTTGAAAGGTTATTCCCTTAATTGGTTGTTGTGGGTTATTCAGGCTCTTTGGCCGTGTTCTGAAGGTTGTTCTTCCTAACATTTCTTCCAGTCTCTGTGGTGAGACGTTAGGAAGAACAACCTTCAGAACACGGCCAATGAGCCCAAAAAACCCACAACAACCATCAGACCCCAGCCGTGAAAGCTTTGCAAATAAATGCCCTTAATGGGGGGACTACAACTCCCAGAATCCTGCACCAACCACAAAGACAGGGTTACGATCTCCCTCAAAACAGTGGCCAGAGAAACCCATTGGCCAGTTATTTATTTATGAAATGTATGCTTTTTTTGCAGCTTGTGGGTTCTGCTCTTTTCGTCTTGTTTTCAAATGAGTCACTTTTTCTTACAAAATAATTGTAAAAACATGTTGACTCAATACTAGGCTGCCACGCAAGCATCTCCCGCCCACTCCCCAATTCACCAACATTTAATCCCTCCCCATTCCAGGTTCTGTAGAAAAGTTGGAGGCAACAGGAAAAGAGGAAAACCAAATGTGAGATGGATTGACACCATCAAAGAACCCACAAGGTTGAGTTTGCACCAGCTGTGCAGGGCTGTTGAGGACAGCGCAAAGGGGCAACGTTGCAAAAACAGAAGCTTAAAACAGCATGCTGACATGTGGCTCTTCAAAGAGGACTGTCCCAATTAACAAAAATTCAATCATCTTTGCAGACACCCTTGGCCTGATCGGATCGTATGGCAGATACCCTGGACTGCCAAAAAATATGAGTAACTGGGTTCTAGATCCAATTAAGCCTAAATTATCTCCAGAGGCAAAAAAAAAAACACAAAAACCTGAGGCTGTACTACTTTGGGCACATCATGAGAAGGCAGGCATAGATTGAAAAAGACCATAATACTTGGTAATGTGGAAGGCAGCAGGAAAAGAGGAAGGCTAAATGCAAGATGGACCTACTTCCTAATGAAACCACAAGCTTGAGTTTGCAATAGATGGGCAGGGCTGTTGAGGCCAAGCCATGTTGGAGATTGCTCATTCCTAGGGGCACCCTAAGTAGGGGGGAATTTGACGACACATAACAATAACAGCAACAACAGGTTTTTTATGCATCTAACTGCCAGTTCCAGAAAGTTGAAAGGTTATTCCCTTAATTGTTTGTTGTGGGTTTTTTTCGGGCTCTTTGGCCGTGTTCTGAAAATTGTTCTTCCTGAAAAACCCACAACAACCATCAGATCCCAGCTGTGAAAGCCTTTGCAAATAGATGCCCTTAGCCACTTTTAAATTTTTTACAATCATAATAAAATATAATACCTGATAGAGCCTGGTTCCCCATTAGTTTTTCCATAGATCCTAAATACTAGATTTCCGCATACCAATGGAAAAAGTGGCATGTTCCCTCCCTGAAAATCTAAATAACTAATTAATCACCAACAGGCTTCTGACCTTTTTTCTCCAAAGTTCAGGTATTTATTTCTTTCAAAAAATAGAAGTATCAGTTTTTTTAAAACCCTGGCGCCTTGGGTTGTTTGTTTGTTTATTTTTATTTTTAACCCATCTTTCTCCCTGCAGAGTGTCTCCAGTGGTTCACAAACCCTGACACAATGATAAATATTTTTTTTTACATCCCACTATAAGGCAGCATAAAGATGCAATAATACATAAATGCTAAAAGGTTCTAAAGGGAATCCTGTTGAAATAATTTTGAAAATATATTTTACATGATAAAAATTTTAAAAAGCAATCCCATTTCATTTCCCTCCCTCCATTTCTCCACAGCAGTTTACATGTTAAAAAAGCCGACCACAAATGTCTTTGCCTGCCAGAGTCAAGACTGCATGGCAAACAGCTAAGGCAGGGAAATATTTAATAAAAAGCCAGCTTTATGCTCAAACATAGTTTGCCTTTTATGTATTATACTTACTTACTTGAATAATCTCAAAAATGAAAGCTTGAAACTTAAACCTATCTCAACACAGTCCTCTTGAAGATGCTGGTCACAAATCCTTGATTAGTATGCTTTAGTCCCTCCTCCTCCTCCTCCTCCTCCTCCTCCTCCTCGCAGTCCCTCCAGCCCCCAGCCTGAATGTCTGTAGTTTCGATTCCGCTTTGATATGTTGATCTGCTTTCTTCAACCCTGGCCTGATGGTAAATCTTACTAGTGTTAAAAAACTGATAGCTGTCTTCCTGTTTTTGAGTAAGCCTGCCATTTGTCTCCTCAAATTGTCAGAGCAACAGCCTTAGTTGTCTTTAACTTGAAAAAAAACACATAGCCCCCCTCCCTCCCCCGCTCGTCGCTGGTCACCTGGCTCCTCCGGCTTCATTCATCTCAGGCCAGTAACCGGATCTCCGAACTAAAATAAAAAATAACAACCACCTCTATGGAACCGGTGCGAACCGGGTCAATCCCACCTCTGACAATATCCTTGCATTACCTCATTTGTTACTGCTTAACTAACGAAGGGGTTGGCTTTGATTCATGTATCCAGACAGGTGATATATCTTCCTAGCACTACATCTACTGGCCACCAGTAAATGCTGAGCATAGCAAACACAGTAAAGTTTAAGCAGGAATGGAAATCATATGTCTCCCTCCCCCTGCCATTGCCATGCCTGTTTCTACAATCTCCAATGATCACCATTAAAAAAAAACACCATGAAATGGGAGAATGCACTTCTAGATCTGAGTTGAAGTCCTACAACAAAGTCTGTGCCCCACTGCATTTTAGCAAAAGGGGAGTGGAGAACACTATTAAAAACAAACACAGAGAAATGTACCTTCCAGTTTCATCTAGAGGTGCTGGAGAGTCTTAGTGCCAGAAAAACTGTGGCTTGCCCAAACTCACCTCACTGTGTTCCAGCAAAACTTGAAATCAACAGTAGGGATGAAACTTTCCCAGCAACTATCCCTTAGTAAGTCCGATGTGCAATATATTTTGTTTCTAGCAGACCTCATGCTAGGCATCCTACAAGGCATCTGAATGGGTATTTTATGTCTCACTGAGAGGGAATATAAGCACCCTCTCTGCTTGAGCTACACTAGAGTTTGGTAAGCCTTACACTCATTGCAAGGGCCAGGTGCATCATCCAGGTGTGTAGTAAGGTACCCGCAGGTATACAATGTAAGAGGTATCATGGCAGCAGATTCAGCCCTGCCATTATATAGCATCACAAATAAAAATATTTGCTTTTCATGTTATAAACTGGAAACAAGCCAGGAAGATAGTTGGTGAAGTCTCGCAAGTATTAAGCAAAGAGTTATTCAGTGATCGGCTCTCCCCATCTTCCTTAGGCATGGATGAGTATGCTGAGAAACACAGCATGCATGAATTGGTGGCCTGCTAGTGTGGCTGGTGGCAATTTTCACAATCATATTTTTACTCTGGGAAATATTTTTAGCAGCTATGATATTTTTTTTAATTATTGGTGATGACCATAGCTATAATCAATGTCAGATTTCATATTCAAATAGGACATTTACCATAGCTTGGACTTGTAAGCTTCCAGCCAGCACAGCCCCCTGTACCTAGATGTCTGGATGAGTAGTGCATATACTGCACTCCAGAAAATAATCTCACTCTCATTGTGTGTGTTATATGCCATCAGGTCAGAACTGGCTTATAGCGAACCCAATAGAGCTTTCGTTGAATGAATTATTTTACTAATTCTACCCCAGACCCTGTGAGATAAATGAGAGATCAATCATAGTTTGTCCTATGGCTGCTCCCACATTCTATGCAAAGCCTATCAGCTTATCAGCCTCTTTTGTTATATGAGAAAGTCTGCTGTTTCTTGTAGCAGAAAAAAATAGGAAATCTAATATACTAGGCTGCCGCCATCCCTATCATGCATCTCTTACAATATTCAATAACATGGAATCATGTCTCTACTCCAGGCATGATTTGTAATAGTGGTGGGAAAATGTATATTTTTAAATAATGCAAAACATGTAAGGAATATTTTATTGAATTGTACTGTATACTCTGAGCACAGAATGGAGGAAGGGAGGGAAATGCCAGTGAAATTTGCCATTCCTTTCCCTGGCCTTTAAAACTCAACTGGAACTCATCTTTTCCTAGACAGCTCCCAGGCACGTGAAGAGTTCCTCTGCCAAGGCAAATGCCAGTGCAAATGCTGTAGTCCAGCATTTCCATATCCCACAAGGAGAGGGCTGAGGCTAGTGGCTTATGACTGGCAAAGAATACATTCCACTATTAATATTGCATACAAGCTGAGAATCGTTTGCAATGACAACACAGGGCAGTCGTACATATGCACATTTTGGGCAAACTTCTATCATCTTTGTTCTTCTTTTGTACATCCTCTTTAGGGACCTTTTGTACATCCTCTTTAGGGACTGACACATGGGCGAACACCCTCCTCTCCCACTTTCCTGCCAAGCCATCACAGAAGGAAGAAGACCAAAAAGAAAGAAAGAAAAGGGGGGGGGAGGAAATGAAAGGCTTCTGTAAGTACACATGAAATAACTGAAAATTACAGAAGCCTTTCATGTGTGCTTACAGAAGCCTTGAAAATTAGACAAGGGTTTTAATGAATATGTTGTTCTTGCCTCTGGTCATTTGGGCCACTTTGGATTACATCGTTTCCCTCCAGAAGTTAAATACACCAATAAGTAGGTGCCTTTCTGAGAAACAAGGCCAGGTCTGGAAAGGAAGCGAGTACCCACTCCTGTTGGCTACCCCTGCCCCCACTACATGCGTCTTCTCGATTCCAACATGAAGAAAAGAGGGGCACCACCTCCCGCTCTGTTTCCTTCCTTTCCAGCATCTTTCACAGCAGAGGGATTCAGCAAAGTTTTGGTCTAACCTTGAAAGGAGCGGCTGAAGGTTCTTATGGTTAGCATCAGATTCAGCATTTTGGACCCCTCCTTGTGAACTTTGGTTTGTAACCTGGGGCAGAATCACTGCCCTTCTGCCCTTGCTCCGAAGGCAAGAAATCATCCCAAACATGGGCAAGTTGCTACAGTCAGTACGGAATAACATAGATTATGGAGGCTGATTCAACCTCACTGAGATTTCTCTGTAAGGATAATCTACACCACTGGTTCTTAACCTTTGTTACTCAGATGCCTTTGAACTGCAACTCCCAGAAACCCCAGTCAGGACAGCTGGTGGTGAAGGCTTCTGGGAGCTGCAGTCCAAAACTCCTGAGTAACCCAAGGTTAAGAACCAGTGATCTACACATCCCTGGCACCATTACTATTTACAATAAATGCTACATTACACATATGGTTATGCTCTTTCTCAAATTTTATCAAACCTATTTTATTCTGTTCCCCTGGTTCAGTGGTCCAAGTAAGGCAACAGGGGCTGGGCAATATGCCAGGCTACGTTGATTCCGTGTTGCCTCCAGACCCCAGGGATCCCTGAAAGGATAACTCATGGGCACTGAATAATCTTGTGACTATTCCCCACCACTACTTAAGTGGGATTCTGTTTATTCTCAGAATACAGATAACATTAAGGCTGGATTATAAGCTTTCCAATATGGGTGAGGTCTAATAGGATGCTATTTTGCAGTGTTATGGGTCAAAGCACTGTTATTCAGGCAAGAATTTGATGGATAAATGTATAAAATACAGATGGGAGACCCTTGGCGATTCTGATGTGTTTTTTGGTTGCAAAGCCAACAGTTTTTTTCCCACTCTAAGAGTGTGACTACATGGCTAAATATCGTGGGATTTGCTCCACTTATAAAATGGGTGAATTTGAAGTATTTTTTACTGACCGCATGATGCAAATCCAGTCCTCTGCTCCTAAAGCAGCTGTTTTTCTCCGCCGCTAAAAAGGTAAAGGTTCCCCTTGACATTTAGTCAGTCGTGTCCGACTCTAGGGGGCGGTGCTCATCCCCGTTTCCAAGCCGTAGAGCCAGCACTTGTCCAAAGACAGTTTCCGTTGTCACATGGCCAGCGCAGCTATACATGGAATGCCATTTTACCTTCCCACCGACGTGGTACCTATTTATCTACTCGCATTTGCATGCTTTCGAACTGTTCGGTTGGCGAGGAGCTGGGACAAAGCGACGGGAGCTCACTCCGTCGTGTGGATTCGATCTTACGACTGCTGGTCTTCTGACCCTGCAGCACACAAAGGCTTCTGCGGTTTAGCCCGCAGCGCTACCATGTTCCCACTCGCCACCATGACTTCTAATTTTTCAAGCCAGAATGAATTGAACAGACTTTTCCCCATGCAGTAGTTGTGATACGTTCTTGTAAAGAAGGAGGGAGATGTCAGTACATGGTGTTTCAGGGGCGTAGGCAGTTGGGTCATAATGTTCAGGACTGGGTTGTGGGTGACATGCAAAAGCAAAGTACTGTGATTATGGTTTGCTGTGAAGCCACTTTCTCATTTCAAGCTTCAGACTACTACATTCCCTCCCCCCCCACACCTGTTATGACAGTGCTTCCTGACCTTGGGTCCTCAGGTGTTCTTGGACTACATCTCCCAGAAATCCTGGTCAGCAGAACTAGAGGTGAAGGTTTCTGGGAGTTTTTGTCCAAGAACATCTGGGGACCCCAGATTGAGAACCATTGTTAGAGAAAAACAACATGGAAAGATACTTCACAGCCTCAGAATACAGAACATCAAAAGTTTGAACAGTAATTCTTCCAAATATATGATTCACAACTATTCCATATGGGATCACCACTTCTCATCACCCATCAGTTCCTCCTTTCCCTTACTTTCAGGTCATGCACACAGGAATTACTCATCTCTGGTGACATATGCTTTTAAAATAGTTCATGCCACCAGAGATGAATAGGGGACTCTTCTGGATTGCAAACCATGAAAGGATGAAGAGAGGTGGAACCCGAAGAAGCAAGAACAGGAAGCTGTGGAATGAGGGGGCTGTGGGCTGGAATGTGACATCCCAACCCGCATGAACAGTGAACTCTCGATTCAATGCACATCCCCTGTGTGAGCACTGATTGCAATTTCAGATGCAATACAGGCTCAAAACAAATTGCAGCAAAACTGAATCATTCCAACTCTGATCTCAAATGTAAAAGTTAAAGGTAAAGGTTCCCCTTGACATTTTTAGTCCAGTTGTGTCCGACTCTAGGGGGTGGTGCTCGTCCCACTTTTCAAGCCATAGAGCCAGCGCCTGTCCGAAGACAGTTTCCGTTGTCACATGGCCAGAGTGACTAGGGAACGCCGTTTTACCTTCCCACCGAGATGGTACCTATCTACTCACATTTACATGCTTTCGAACTGCTAAGTTGGCAGGAGCTGGGACAAGCTCACTCCATTGCATGGATTCAATCTTACGACTGCTGATCTTCTGACCCTGCAGCACAGGCTTCTGCGGTTTAGCCCACAGCGCCACCACGTCCCTCCCTGATCTCAAATGTAGTCACACCCTACAAAGATCTGAAGTCCTAGATGAAACCGTGTGTTGGTATTAGTAGTACTGTACACACTACCTAATAGAAAACATCTTCAAAGTTCATCCAGTCAAAACACCAAACAAAACAGAAAACAAAAGGAAACTAACCAACTCCCCCCCCCTCCATTCTTGATTTAAATTATTCCTTCTAAAAGGCTCTCGGCACAAGAAATGATTTTCTCTCCATTTTGTTTTTTTAAATAAGCTGTTTATGCCAGTTCGCCTTCCTACTCTCTAGCTTGCTTGGGGATAATTCACTGTTTACTTAAGCATAGCTTGTTGTTTAAACAAGGCCAGTGAGATCAACTGCATGGTTTAGTTTCTACTTATGGGCTGATTAAGATCAAAAGCATTCAAGCTTGCAGCTATGCAGACTTCAGCTCTAATGGCCGGCTCCTCCATTTGTGTGGACAGTGTCACTGTATGGTTGGTCACACATACCGTTTTGTTTATGGACAGATTTGGTGTTTCTTCTTTTCTTAAAAAAAAAACTCAATTAAAAAAATGAATTTAACTCTAAATTAACTGTTTAAATTCCCGTTTAAGAAATGGCAAATAACAGTTTTTTAAAACTGTATCTATAATGATAACTAACTACCTTGGGGGCTTTGAAATGACTATAACTGGTTACTTTCTAAACACAATTTTCCAAACAATGGAAACAAACCATTCAAGTTCTATATTTCATGAGCTAGACGCTCATCAATGATGATGCTTTAAAGGCCATGAAAAACTGTCTGCCTTGTTCTCTCTTATGAAGCTGAAAATAACTGTTGTTAAATATCTACTTTTTTTATTACGACCTGTAACAAAATCAAGACTGTAACAGTGATTAATTTTTTTAATAACCGCATTGCTTCAAATCGGCTATAATAATAGGGCAATCATGCATCACAGTTGTGTTCCAACAGAACTATTAGTCTCTGTATTATGTTGGTGTAATTACAGCCTAATGCTTTACACTATTAGAGCAGTACTAAATATTTTACTAAACTGAATGCAGTACATAAAAATTAATTTAAATAGCCCCAGGCTTTGAAACAATGCATTCAGCAATGCAAATGTACCTAATTCTGTTTTCTTCTCCACAGAAAGAGTGGGAGTGGATGGGAGAGGGCGGGATAGAAGCACAACTAAACAGCATAACAACAACAAAAGCACAGTCACAAATCTGAACAGAAGATTTTTTTTCTTGCATTTCTGATGCTCTTTAACTGTTTGATTAAATGCTGATTAAAGGCTAATAACACACTGAACACCATTTACAGTTTTAAAATCCTACACAATGTCTATGAAAAATTAAGTTCCATTTACGGTTTACTCCCAGGGCAGCAGGCAGAGAATCACAGTCTGCTGGGAATTTCATTCAGCACTAAGACCAAAAAAGAAAAAAAAATGTATACAAATGTTGTGACCCAATTGTTCAGTTTATATCAGTACTACTGATTACAGGATTACATCCTGTACGTCCCCACATAGAACCCATGGAAATCAACAAGACTTAAGTTAGTTGTGCCTAACAAGTGCCATCCGTTTCACTGGCTGTGCTTGGAGCAGTATTTAGCTAGTGTTGTATCTGCTTTCTTCTCCATTAGTTCGCAGTTGGAAGAAAATAAATACTTACCACTCCCAAAGTTTCTACCAAGAAAGATACACTTGTGTATTCAGCCCTGTTGTCTCCTGGAACACTTTGATGAAAAAGGTTAATTTGTCTACCTGGTTGCTTACTGAATTTTTCTACTAAATCCCAAATCCACTGCTCTGTATGTGAATTGTGCTACACCAACACGTACACCCCACAACTTACACACATGTTCCTTCAACAGAGGTATGCACAACCTTTTTCATCAGAAGTCAGCTGGGAGCTGGGCACACATGCAGACATGCATGATGCACACAAACATATATGTATATATGTACATACACACAAACCTTCCCCACCCCCAATCCACTATCCCCAACACTGAACAAACCAAATTATAACCTCTAACCTGTTCTAGAATCTGCTAGGCCTTCGTGTTCTCTTTCCCCACCCACACAGCTCAGAAACTTTATGTTTCAAGCAAGCAATGTAGGTAGGGGGAGAGAATAACAGGGTAATTGGAAGTTTGTTGGTCTCAAGAGGAGGGTTGTAAAAATTCCAAGCTTTGCCCCAGAAACACTAGAGGACCAGCCTCAAGAAAGCCTGGATTGTCTTTCAAGGACTAGAGATGGGGACAAAGCGCCAAAATGGCGTTTCAGCTTGGTTCATGGATTGTCAAATTTGATGTCCCACAAATTGCCCCCCCAGTGGCCCAATGAACCACGAATTAATTTGTCGGTTTGTTGGGTCATTATTATTATTTAGACAGCGCGTGGGTCTATCTGAAGAAAAAAAGCCCTAGCCCCCACAACCTTCCTGTGCCGTGCAGGCATAGGAAGAGGAGGGAAGGGAGACCCTAAGTGATCCCCCAGCCCCTCTGCCTTTGCAAAGACAGCAAGGCTTGGGGTTCACTTTGACCCTTTCCCTCACCTCCCTATACCCTTTCTATGTTTGCAAAGACAGCAGGGCTGGGAGATCTCTTTATTTATTTTATTTATTTATTTGATTTGTATCCCGCCCATCTGGTCTATACGACCAAATGGGTCCCCCTTCCCTCCTCTTGGGTCCCCCTTCCCTCCTCTTCTTTGTCCCCGTGGGGGATAGATGAAGGGACGAATATAAAAGGGTTATATTCATTGCTTCATATTTGTCGGGGTTTCTGGACCTCCAGAATACAAAGCAACAAATAGCTGATGAATCAACTATAATGGTTGAATACCGTGATTCATTTTTATATTCATCCCCTTGTCTATCACAGACACGTATCATCAATTTCTGGGCTCTTGTCTCTTATTTTTCTGCACTGTCCATGAAGGAGGCATGCTTAGCCTAAGGAAGTGAATTTCATGAGCAAAAGCTTGTATGTTTGATTTCTTAGTGATCCAATAAAAGGTATCACAGTCTCTTACATTTGTGTAATCTTGGGGACCACTTAGCCTATTCCTTGTACTCATTGCTACTAGCAGTGAGAAAAACAGCGACTGTGGAAGCGAGAGAAGAAGCATGAGGATGGATGCAAGCAATGTGGGAGTAGGATCCAGCAGGTGCTTGACCCTCCCTGGTGGTTCCCTTTCATGGGGCAGGGCAGAGAGCCACTGGCATGAGCCCAGCTTGGGAACTCTGCACTTTGTACTTTACAGTGACAGCAGGAGCAACACAAGGGTGAACACCCACGTGGTTAACCCCAGTTCCAGTCCCCTTGGTGCACCATTAGCTGGCAGACAGGTCAGCTGATGAGGATTTGTCGTCCATGCTAGTGCCAGGACTGTTGGCAGCTGTTGCCAATGTGGTTGTAGCCTATTTTCTTCCAAAGTGTGTGTATGCGTGCATGCGTGCGTCAGTCCGTCCATATGTGTGTGTGTGTGTGTGTGTGTGTGTGTGTGTGTGTGTGTGTGTGTGTGTGTGTGTGTGTGTGTTTCTTCAGTGCTCCTGCTGTTATTCAACTCAGATAGCAACCTCCTCTTCCACAGTGAGCCACCCATGCAAGGAGAGGCCCACTTATACATTCTAGAACAGCAGAGGAATTTAATTCCAATAGCAGTAAGGGCAAAAGGGGGCCATTCTATGGCTGGCTCAAAGGTGGGTTGGGAGAGGTTTGGAATCTGAGGGATTCAGATTCACCTTCCCTTGTCGTGTCTCTGCAGTACAGCTACAGATCTGTGCCAGCTACGAAGCTGGTATTATTTTTCCTCTATCTGAAACCAGTGGGAAGGGAGGGAGGGAGGGAAGCACCAACAAGGTTGGAGGGAAGTAGAGGAAAAGCTACCCATCTCATTCTGCCCTGGCTAGCATAAGCCTAGTAAGTCTTAGGAAGGGGTATTTTGTCTCTCATGGATTGCCCCTTCTTCATTCCCATATTATTACTCTGCTAATCTTAAGATTGATAAGCCATCCATCGTAGTATTATTTCCAAAACAGTTTCTACTGTACTATAAAACAAACCAATAATAAAATGTACAACAAAATAATTAAAAATTAAAAATTAAAAGAATCAAAAAGAATGAGTGACACAATTAAACTGTTGTCATTGTGGGTACATGCCATTGTTGACAGCCCTGCTCAGGTCCTGCAAATGCAAGGTCATAGAATCCTTTATTGATCAATCTGTCTCATAGTCAGTCTTCCTCTTTTCCCGCTGCCTTCAACTTTTCCCAGTGTTATTGTCTTTTCCAGTGAATCTTGGCTTCTCAAGAAAAGAGGATGGCCTTAGTTTAGTCATTTTCAACCCTAGGGAGAATTCAGCTTGACCATTAAATCAGTTCTTTTAAATCTACACAAATTTCAAGCCTTTCAACTGGTCTAGAGTTATCCAGAGTGTAACAGGGATATCACATCCCATTCTCAAGCTGCTTGTGTTTGAGTATTTCTTCTTCTAAAATTTCTACCTCCACACCCAACACCCCTAGCTTGTTTGCAGCTGGTGAATCTAAAAGGTCCACTGAGCATTACAGCACATAGCCATCATGAAGGAATGCTGCAAGCCGAAATTAAAACAGTAGCTCGTTGAAAGAGCCCCCTGGCAACAAGTGCAAATTATTGTTTTACTCCCAGTAACCAAAATTAAAATGCTCATTTGCAATAAATAATTCAATTAGAATTAAAATTACAAAGTACAAAACACGAATGGCAGACTTCCGAACTAATAGGAAAAGAAGCTGGAATCGTGAGCAAGATTTTCCCATAAAATAGCAGCAGAAAAATTGGACTCTCTGTTGAAAACACTTAAAACTAGGAATGGACTTACTCAGTTTCAAACTCCCTCCCTGTGATCCACCTGCAGGACTAGAAGCCACACAGCTCCTAATAAACAACAGTACAGGAAAGGTGTTGTCCTCCTGCAGGGTGGATAAAAATGAACAATTTTCTAAAATCAATTTGATTGAAATCTTGAATCTTTTTTTAATTTAAACCATTTTTTTAAAAAAGAATATTTTTATTTAAATCAAATCTACCCTGCCTTCACATCTTGCTGTTTGTGGCTGGCTGCTATCAGAAACAGGGTGGAGGACTACAGCTTTTGGTCTGGTCCTGCAGGGGCCAGTGTAATGATGGGGGAGAGTGCATATTTGCCTAGGCACTGCAATGTGGAGTGAAGAGCATCGCCAACAGAACTGCCCTAGCAGTTCTACAAACTGATGTGCTTTCACACCATTAGAAGTTGCCTTAATATTAAGTCAAACAGTAGCCTATCCCAGTGGTTCTTGACCTTTTCTCTACCACAGACATCCTTTAAATGTCTTTTGTTGCCGCAGACCATCAAGACTTAACTCAAGATTTAAAACCCTAAAGTGCATCAAATGTTTATTTAAAGTTTCTCATGAAGGGTCTCATTGACAAATATTCCTTGCTATAATGACAACACTTTTTAAGAGGATTGGGAAAGGCTTCCTTTTGCTTTGAACAGGATGCATCCTTGGCAACATCATCAGTTCTTTTACATAACGCATTCAGCCAAATTCTGAGGCTCGGCTAAAATTCATTGTTACAAAATTCATGGCGATAATATTGAAAAGTCACTTTACTCAGTAATAGCCAAACGGTTTTATTAGCAGAAATTGAAGAAGAAATATGTTCACAAACTCCGTCTGAACACTCACTCTCACTGACACTGACTAACTCTGACTTTCTCTTCTTGTGGCTTCTGACTGTCTGTGCAGTAGCAAGAAATGTCATGTGCTATCTTTAGCCATTCAGTGTCATTCACCTGCATGTTCTCACCATGTACACAAATATCAAACAATTATTTGCTATCACTTATTTTCATAGCCAATTTTTTTACTTTTTGTTTTTAATGGAGGCAATAGATTAGAAAAGCCAAGTTTTACACAAACAAGGGAAATTAAGATTTTGTTCCACATTTTCATCTACAGTGGGGTCTTGACTTGAGAACTTAATCCGTATTGGAAGGCGGTTCTCAAGTCAAAAAGTTCTCAGGTCAAATCTGCATTTCCAATAGGAATGCATTGAAAACCATTTGATCCGTATCTGCTCTTTTCCGTCCATAGAAACTAATGGGAAGCTGCTATTCCGCCTTTGACCACTAGAGGGGGATATTTTGTTTCTTTTTTTCTTAGGTCAAGAAAGGTTCAGGGAAGGCAGGGAAAAGACAGTCCAGGCAGTACCAGGCAGTCCGAAGACTGTCTCCCAATCCACTCTCTAAACGCTGGGAGGAGTGAGGAAGCAGACAGGCACCCTTTTCACTGGCCAACAGTTAACTGAAAGTTCACATTTTGCACTTTCCCTGCCTCCCACATGGTTTTTTTCAGTTCTTAACTCAAATCTAAGTATGTAAGTCAAGTCAATATTTTCCTATGAGAGCGGTTCTTAAGTCAAAATGTTCTTAACTCAAACCGTTCTTAAGTCAAGACCCCACTGTATTTCTGTTTAAATGTTAGATCATAACATTTCTTCAAGCCTTCACAGTCTCCCTGTGAATATGTTGTGGCCCCCTGAGGGTCCATATTGTGAGCAAAGAATAGCAGTCACTCTCCAGATACAAATCTTTCCAAGCCCTTCTTAGGGACACCAGGGATTGAGCATAGGGCCTGCAAATACAAGTCACATGTTCTACCATTAAACTATTCATCCGGATCACCCAAGGATACTCCATTGCTTGCTTTCATGGGAGGATCTCAACTGTGAACAAAACAAAATTAAAATTCCCCAGACAGAAAATGCTATTATTAGGGACCAACTAGAATTTCAAAAAAATTGTGCAAACTTTCAGGTTCTCCAGAACTCTTCATAGGCTAGATGGTTTAAAAATTGGGGGTGGGGCAGAGAAGCACAGAATAACAAAAGCGTGGCAAGATGTTTCAAGCCATTGAAAGCTGCAACTGAACTCTGTCCCAACACAGAAATTTTTCAATTCTTCATAAAGATAGATGCTGCAGGAAAGAGACACACATGGCAGAATACGTCCAACCACACAATTGAGGAGCACCCTGAGGCCTATCCACATTCTCTTTCTCATGAAGGTTTCACTTAAACAGACTGAATACGATTGGACATAGGAAGGAATTCATGGCACCAATTCAACCAATTGTCCGCTATCATCTTTATACAGTGTTTTTCTGCATTCCAAAAGTATCTAGCACAATTTATTTCCAAATTCCTAATTGGAATCTAGATGGGTCAGAAGCACACAGTCCTTCTGAAGTTGCTGGCCTGCAACTGCCTTGGCAGGACAGTCATTAATGAGGGCTGACAGAAGCTACAATTCTACAACTGGAGGCCCACTTCCCCATCCTGATTCATCATCCTTGTCTTGTTATCCTTGCATGGGAATCTTCAGCTGATATGCCCTCACTGACACGCCCATTGTCTAACAATGGCCTCCTACCCCTATTACATGTGCTGATTTAAACTCTACACATATTAGCTAAGAGTCACAGGTGGGACCTACCCAATAGATGAAAGATAACATTTTTATGAATCTTAGGAGTGTTTAGTTGAAATAAGCACTGTAAATTAATTACTCTGAGTAAATTTCCAACTTCATTTCCATAATGCAGTGCACTAAAAGTATTTAGTGAAATATTTAATATTATAATTTGATCACTATTTAAAGCTGTTCATTTGCAAATTAAATAAAATGGTTTTTAAAAAAAAGAGAGAGGGAGCTCTTTTTGTACTAGTTTTGTGTGTTCATTAAATTAGACTGTTATCTAAAAAGGAACGTAAAGTTGTTCATAGAGGAAATGGCCAAAAAAGGAAGAGGCAAATTATGGTGAGACAATATCATCTCTTGACTGGATAAATAAGCATCGAAGTAATTGAAAAAGCTTTGGTTTGTTCCCTGGAAAAAAGGCATTTCAATTACAGGTACTATTTCTGCAGTAACCCAGTCTGTATTAAGACTCAAGCGCTGGCAGTTTTATCTCTGGAAATGTGAAATAGGGCTGAACCATTGCTTTTTCCAATGCTCTTTTTTCTCTTAGAAGGGAAAAATGCTTTCTTTTATCTGCAGTTTTTCCAGCACCCCCTTTAAAATAAGTGAACTATAATTAGACCAGTGGTCATTTGAATGCTTCCTAGAAAGATCAGACAATGGCTTCACCTGTAGTGTGGACAGTGGGGGAAGTGTAAGCCATCTTTTAAGAAATGGAAATTATGGCTTCCGAATCCCCGTTCACTCATAGTGGGCTTGTTGTGACCCATGATACCAGTAGGAAGCATTCCATGATGGTGGCTGCAGCTCCTAGATCTAACGCCTCACTAGGAAGTACAGATGAAGGTGCCAGTTTTGCCTCCTCATGACATCAGAAACAAAGTGACATGAAATTCTCCACATTTCAGGTAGCCAAGTTCTACAGGTACAGCTATTCTACAGTGAGAGAGGAGTTATATGTTTGAGATACATCTGGACAGAAGGAGGAATACTTGTTCAGCAAAATGTACTTTGCAGTCGATGTGAAGCATACTCTTGCTCAGATTGCCTGATGTTGCAGTAACTACACGGTAGCTATGAAAGATGACCATGTGCAATTCACTTCAATGGGACATGTGCAGAAGAAGCTAATTGCTCCCCCAGGTCCCGAAATGAAGATGCAAGACAATAACTTTGGATTAAATATGGGCCACACTTTATTAAACCAAATTCTGATTATACCAAACAACTAATTCCAAAATTGAGGGGGCCTGCGGTAGTGCGGAGAAATAACTGCATGGCATCCAATAAATCCTTATAAGTCAATGGGCGAGTCCCAGGCCCCAGGTTACAGCTGTCTTGATGACAGGAGAAACCAGGCAGGCCTCTATTAAACACCCCAGACCTCGAGCCATCTATATTTGATGACTGTCGGTCCGAAAGTGGCCCAGCGCATCTTGCCGCCTCCAACCCTGTAATCGCACGATCCGCAGAGCCGGAAGGTCCGATGCACTGTTGGCTTAGCATAATTATCAACGGGACACACCGAGACAACCAGTTTTTCCTGCACTACCCGCCACAGCATGAGGACTAGCCTGGCTATGTCCCACGTTCCCACCGAGCTGACCAAGATCAGAAAGCAAGCCCCCTTTATATCTTCCAGAAAAATGTCCAAACCTGCATCAGACAGGTGAACTCCATCGGTCTCCAATATATCAAGAAATCAGTGCCTTTTCTGGCATTCTGGACCAACCATTGCCAACCAAATGAACCACCAAAATGCCCGGAGGCATATTTTCCAAAGATGTCATCCTTCCAAGCTGTAACCAGTGCATGCCAGGCATGCCATTCCAAGACATAATTGCATGGGCACCAAGCCCCCAAATCATTCCCCAATGGGGAAGATGCAGCACAATGTGCCGCCCAGTAGACGAAACTGTGCCAAATATTGTGATGTGTCTTTGTCACTCCAGAGTCTCGCTACCTGAAATGATATAAACAGCCTCTGCCTGTACGTTAGGTCTGATATATTTGTGGTAGTAGCCAGATGACTAACATCCTAACTGCTCAATTTGTTCTATGTTACCCATCATGGCTGCCGCTGTTGAGGCAGCCCCTATCCTGAAGTAACGTGTACCAGATCTTATATTTTAAACCCTTGTAATTTTATATATACGGGTAGGGCCCGTATATAGCCAGAGATTTCCAAAAAAAAAAAATCTACTTTTGCTTCATTGACTATGCAAAAGCCTTTGACTGTGTGGACCACAACAAACTATGGCAAGTTCTTAAAGAAATGGGAGTGCCTGACCACCTTATCTATTTTCTAAGAAACCTATACGTGGAACAGGAAGCAACAGTTAGAACTGGATATGGAACAACTTATTGGTTCAAAATTGGGAAAGGAGTACGACAAGGCTGTATATTGTCTCCCTGCTTATTTAACTTATATGCCAAATACATCATGTGAAAGGCTGGACTGGAGGAATCCCAAGCCGGAATTAAGATTTCCGGAAGAAATATCAACAACCTCCGATATGCAGATGATATCATTCTGATGGCAGAAAGTGAGGAGGAATTAAGGAACCTTGTAATGAGGGTGAAAGAGGAGAGTGCAAAAATGGTCTGAAGCTCAACATAAAAAAAACTAAGATCATGGCCACTGGTCCCATCACCTCCTGGCAAATAGAAGGGCAAGATATGGAGGCAGTGACAGATTTTACTTTCTTGGGCTCCATAATCACTGCAGATGGAGACAGCAGCCCCGAAATTAAAAGACGGCTGCTTCTTGGGAGGAAAGTGATGACAAACCTTGACAGCATCTTAAAAAGCAGAGACATCACCTTGCCAACAAAAGTCCGCATAGTCAAAGCTATGGTTTTTCCTGTAGTGACGTATGGAAGTGAGAGCTGGACCATAAAGAAAGCTGACCGCCGAAAAATTGATGCTTTTGAACTGTGGTGCTGGAGGAGGCTCTTGAGAATCCCCTGGACTGCAAGGAGAACAAACCTATCAATTCTAAAGGAAATCAACCCTGAGTGCTCACTGGAAGGACATATCCTGAAGCTGAGGCTCCAATACTGTATTTTGGCCATCTCATGAGAAGAGCAGAATCCTTGGAAAAGACCTTGATGTTAGAAAAATGTGAAGGCAAGAGGAGAAGGGGACGACAGAGAATGAGATGGTTGGATAGTGTCATCGAAGCTACCAATATGAATTTGACACAACTCCGGGAGGCAGTGGAAGATAGGAAGGCCTGGCCTGCTCTGGTCCATGGGGTCACGAAGATGCAGAAGAGTTGGGGGAAGCATATGGATGCTGCATGCCTCCAGCCCATGGCCAGGTGGCAGCATGACCTTGTGTATTGTGCATAGCTGTGCGCTCACCAAATGCAGCCGCCGATGTTTCTGGAGCCTCCGATGCCCCTTGTGAACTTGTACAGGGTTCATCATAGGGCTCATGCCCATATGATGTTCCCTCTGCATTATCTTGGCATCCTGCTGCTTCCCTCCTTCTGCGCTTTCTCCCTCCTAAACTGATTTTTTTTTTGAGGCCATATCTGTTACTGGTAACCCCCATGGCAAAAGTCATAAAGATATAATAATAATAATAATAATAATAATAATAATAATAATAATAATAATAATAATAATAATAATAATAATAATAATAATAATAATAATAATAGTAGTAGTAGTAGTAGTAGTAGTAGTAGTAGTAGTAGTAGTAATAATAATAATAATAATAGTAATAATAATAATAATAATAATAATAATAATAATAATAATAATAATAATAATAATAATAATAATAATAATAATAATAAACTTTACCGTCCAATAACATCTTATGATGAATTACGTAATCAGCTGATACCAAATTACTTTCCTCAATTAACATTGCCCTTAATTAAATATACAACACACCCAAATGGGTACTTAATTATTCTTTCACTATTTACTCACTTATTTAAACCTCTGAATTAATTCTTATAATAAATCCTTAAGCAATGTCATTGATTCTAGCTTGACCTGCTTTCAATTATTATAGAATGCTTCTTTATATAATATTTCCTTAAAAGGAAACCCTAGACAGCAAGCTATTTGTACCTAATGAATTTCAGATCCCTTTACATAAGGTAAATCCAAGTAGAACCAGCAAAATGTAAATTGTTTTAATGATTTATATGGATTATGATATTTACCCTAATACTTTTCTTTTGCAATTTATATTATTTTTATTACATTTATTGTACTTTATTATTATTTATAGATAGATAGATAGATAGATAGATAGATAGATAGATAGATAGATAGATAGATAGATAGATAGATACACACACACACACATATATATGTGCATGCACACACACACGTGCACACACACGTATACCTGTACACGCACACACACACATATATACACACATACACACATACAAATATATATACATTCTTATTCTTAATTGTTATTATTTTTTGAGTTCTTTATATAGTACAGCAAATCAAATTAGAAACTTGCACTGTAAGTGGTATTACTATATATATCTTCTTATTGATATTAATATTTCTTCTTCTTATTATTATATATATATGGTCCCAGCTCTGTATTTAATATATAAATGTTTATCAATTACCATATAAACACTCCACCCTTAACTGCTTCACTTCAGCATCAAAGAACTTTAATGATTAGTTCTTTCCCCCCCCCTTTTTTTATAACCGAAAATGCACAAACAAAATGGCCGACGGGATCAACAGAGGGAAATCTACTACTCAGAATGGCGACCACTAAATAAAGAGCCTCAGCCAGCTAAACTTCTAACCAAAAGTAATTTAAAAACGTGCCTAAGGAGCTTACAACTAACCTGGTATTGCACCAAAAACGCCTGCGAAGCTACCAAACAGTTCCACTTAAGCACCCAGGAATAAGGTAACCCACGCTTTTTTCTTTTTCTTTTTAAACAGGGGGAAGGGGGATGCTAGCTGAAATTGCTCTCCCAGTGCCTGGTTCTTTTAATCACCACCAAACATAGGGTGGGGTGGGGTTAAAATTCGATCCTCTCTGCAGTTGCCTAAACAGCCCCACAGTAAAATAAGAAAGATTGGACCTAATTCCCTTCAATTCCCGAAATTTAAAGAACAGAATAGACCAGGGAGGGAGCTCAAGGCTACCCTCCCTCAAATCAAGCAATAGCTCCGTCGTCGTAAACCAGCCAAATCGCTCCTCTCCCGTCTCGCTCTGTGCCAAACGCGAAAGAGGCCAAATAGAGGGCTGGGGTCTCTTTATATGAAACCCCAGCCCTCACCCCAGTCACATGGCCCGCTGGCTTACTTCTTCTGGGGCAGGGCGAGCAAAAGCCACTGCGCAGTTCGAAGGCGTTGCAACGCTCCTCCTGCAAGCGAAACCTTCTGTCCGTGTCCACTGCCATCAACCAATGCTTTCTACTCAGACCTTGCATTGCCATCCATTTTCATATGTCAAGACTAGACATGGGGATAAATAAAAAAAGAATCACGATATTCATGGAAAATTGCTGATCCATTAAATATTTGTCCCTTCATATTCGTGGGTTCTGGAGACCCCCATGAATATTTCCCCATTTTATTCATCCTTCGCGAATACATTTCCCCATTTTATTCGTCCCTTTGCAATAATAATACAGGTGGGGTTGGGGTTGGCAGCAGCATGGTGGTGCGGGGTGGCAGTGGTGGTAGTGGCAGCAGGGGTGGGTGTTTTTTTAAAGTAACTCCCCATGAATCAACAAATATATTAATCATTCGTCACTTCATTGGGGCAACTTCGTGCTTTGTGAGTCATCGACTTTTGACGACTCACGAAGCGGGACGACTCGCCAAAATGGTGAGTCGTCCCCATCTCTAGTTAAGATTACCCATCATTTTAGCAGTCCCTGCAGATTTTATTCATTTAATTTCTTTTCTTTGTTTCTTTGTTTCTTTCTTTGTTTCTTTCTTTCTTTCTTTTTTGGTAGAAAATTTGGGAACAGATTAGTTTCAAAATAATAAACATTGCATATCATAAGAGACATAAGCAATGTGCATCCACCTGAATGGGATACATGGTGAAATAATTGATTTTAAGATCCACCTAGTATCAGAAATTAAATAAAACATTTACCATTTCTTTATTGTCTCCCCCATGCAACATCCTTTTGTGAGATAGTATCTCCTTTTTTTTAATACACAGAACCTGTAGCTGATTTCTCAGAAATCTTATTGGTCGATTCTGTCCATGGGATCCTGACTCTGCATATGATAGATGTTAATATTTTCTCAAGACTTAGCTCTGGTCTTCATGTCAATGGCTTTTATCAGTCAAAGATGTCACATTTTAACTTATTAAAATTTATTAAATTTATTAAAACTTACTAAAATGGGGAATCTATTAAGATGATCCACCCTCGGAGACTAATGGATATGGATGGTTTCCTGAATGCTTTGGGGATTTTCCATCTGATATGGTTGGTGCTCCTGTCAAAGCTCAGGTCACACTATAGAATGGGGCGATGATTCAGGCAGTTGACACGACATTTTATTTATTTATTTATTTATTTATTTATTTATTTATTTATTTATTTATTTATTTATTTATTTATTTAATACCCCGCGTATCTGGTCATTGCGACCACTCTAGGTGGCTTCCAGGCATATAAAAAGAATAGCATATACATATATACATTTATATATATATATTATATATATATAAAACAATAAAAAATAAACCGATTCTTCAAGATCGAGAGATAACAAAGAGTAAGTGAAGAAAAAAAGAATTAAGTATTGAATGGAAGGAAGGACTGCTGAAACATCCAGGTTTTTAGTTGGGTCTTAAAAATACCTAAGCGCCCTCTCCCTGCACACAGAGCCCAGACAGTTCCTTGGTATACATCTGAACTGCAGGCAATGAAGTTAGAGGGGAGATGGCTGGAGCACATGTGGAGGAAATCCTACTGGTCGTCATTGAACATGACTTAGAGCCCATCATTGGGCCTATCACATGGCAACATGGCCGGCAAAATGGCAATATTTTGCCATCCGTATTGTTTCCACAGAATGTCATCCAGAAGAGCTGTTTCAGGTAGTCCAGGTTCTTCTTCAACTGGGAAATCCGGTGGAGGTCCTGGACCACTCATCAGCTCACTGTGATGAGTTTGCTACTCATTTTGAGGGGGAAATTGTTCAGATTTGCAGTGGGTTGGACTCTGCCGTTAGTGAAGAATCAGAGGATGTGTCCAGTGTGCCATGCTTAGGTCAGGTATTAATGGATGAGTTTCAGTTGTTGAGATCTGAGGATGTGACAGGATGTTTGGATCTGTCTGTTCTACCACCACTCTGCTTGACTCTTGCCCATCTTGGATAATTGGAAGATCTGCCAGGGGAGTTCGACCTGGGTCCAGGAGGCCATAAATTCCTCTTTGACAGAGGGAGTGATCCCTACCGCCTTAAAAAAGGTGATAATTCGGCCACTCCTTAAAAAGCCTAACCTGGACCCAAGGCTGGTGGTTAACTATCAACCAGTGGCGAACCTCCCTTATTTGGGCAAAGTGTTGGACTGGGTTGTGGCTGGGCAACTCCAGGTGCTGTTGGATGAAACGGATTTTCTGGATCCATTTCAATCAGGTTTCAGACCAGGATTTGGTGTGAAGACTGCCTTGGTCGCCCTGTACGATGACCTTTGCCAGGAGAGAGACAAGGGGAGTGTGACCCTGTTGATACTCCTGGACCTCTCAGCGGCTTTCAACACCATTGCCCGTGGTGTCCTTCTGGATAGGCTGGCTGGGTTAGGAGTCGGGGGCACCACTTTACAGTGGTTCTGTCCCTACCTTCCCACTGTGGTGGTATCTATTTATCTACTTGTATTTCTACATGCTTTCGAACTGCTAGGTTATCAGGAGCTGGGACAAGCAATGGGAGCTCACTCCATCACATGGATTTGAACTGCTGATCTTTCGTCCTTGCAGCCCAGAAGCTTTGTGATTCAACACAATTTTTTAACAAATTTGTTGAACTCATTTTTTAATTTGTGCCCACCTCTCCTGCTGACCTACACATGATTTATCTTCAAGAAGAGATTAGGAGATGATGAACAGAGTAATTTTTCCCAGAAGGAAAAAGCTTCTGAGTGTGACTACAAGTCCCATAATCTAGTCCAGCTTCCTGTATACTCCCAGAGGCATCTGGTGGGGCCACTGTGAGCTACAGGAAGTTGCACTAGATGGGCCCTTGGCAGGTCTCTTCTAATGTTCTTATGTTCTCCTGCAGAAGATTACAAGCTATGCATTATTTGTAACCAGTGAGAGGCCCCAGTTGAATGAACCTCTCCCACAGGCTTCTTCCTTCTTCTTCCCCAGGGAAAGGTTCTTTTGTCTTGGGAAGGGGGAGATGCAAAGAGGGGAGTAGTGATGAAATAATAGGTGAGACATATTCTGAGCAGACGAATGATTGATCAAAAATTCTTGAGTGAGGTCTGTATCATTTATACCATGAACTGCCTGTGGGCTAAATTAAAATTTTGGAGTATTAAAGTATAGGGCCAGCCTAAGCCTTTTGAGGGAAAGGAAAAGGTGACAGCACACGGCCAGAAACCCATTCCATGTGAAAAAGAAAAACAGACTGGCAGCATTGAAGACAGGACAGCATCTTCTACCACACCTGAGAGCACATGTGGAACAAAGTTTACCCTTCATCACACTGCTGCTGCTCCCCAGCATCTGCCACCTATGTCAGGTGCCATCCTGCATCTAATCTTGGGCTCATGCAGAACTCCTGCAAAGCAAATCCCCATTTATGGAGGGATAGACTGGGCAGGACAAAATGGCATCCCTGATGGACTCCATCAAGGCTTCAGAAAAGTCTTAAAATCTTTCCTCAAGTTGCTATTAAATGTCCTTTTACATATTGAGCAGGAAGTTAGAGGTAATTATGCAAATAATTTCCTTATTACTGTAGAAGCTCAAATTAAGGGGAAACAGTCTTCTGTTTATTAAAATAGTCATCTTCTCTCTGAATAGTTGGGAGAACATTTGTGTTACATCTTCCCTTGCAGTGAATTACGAAACAAGGATAAATGGTTATGAGAAAACTAAAGCATGCCAGTAGCTCATTATCCAGTGAATTGATATGAATAAATTGGACAAACCAACCCAGTTGACAGATCATTTTCCTCACATAAACAGTGGTAGGGCAGAGAGAAAGAGAAAAGTTCAGAGCATAAAAATCAGTGGAGTTTGTTTCTTTCCTCACATTTTCTTCATCCCTACCTCAGGCTTCCCCCCCCCCTTTGGTAACTATCAGGCAAGTCAGGACCAAAGCACTTTGCTACTGGAGACAGAACAGCGAACAAGACCCCACAAGGGGCAAAACCCAAGGTTCGGCAAACAAGTTCAGCACCCGGGGCAGAAAATTCAATAAGCACCTCTTCCTGGCCTTAAAAATACAGGAATAATAAATTAAAACAGCCAATTGTGTGGTGCATTTTCACAAGTGCCCACATCAGCTGAGGTAGTCATCTTCGTCTCCTTTAAGGAAAGGCCAGCCCAGGCAAAGCCAACCCTGTGACCTAAGCCTTGTCTGGAACCCTGTGGGAAACTAAAATGGGATCTCCAAGCCACCTCATGCTGGCAGCAGCCATGTTGCCACTGGCCCTCAAACAACCAAAGTTTTAAACGAAGTCCACCAAAGGGCAATATAAAGATGGCACCCCAAAACTTGACCCTCCTGAACTGGCTAAAATTGAAATAAATTGTGTGAAAAATAAACCCTGCGAGCCTAAAACCCAGATAAAACATTCTTATGAGATGGGCCCCAGTGAGGGATATGTGTATGTGTTGCCCCATCTTTGCAAAGTGAGGCATTCCTGCCCTAACCCCACTTGGATTGTGGGAGCTCTATGGACTCAAGGTTGGGATCAGTGAGGAATCTGTTCAGTTCACTTTGCAATGAGAGCTTAGACTCAATTCTATCCAGGCTCCATACTTCTCAAAGCAAAACACAAACCAAATGCAGTTGTGCTTTAATATTCATGCTTTTCCAAAAATTTCTCAAGGCTGTTCTCCAAATGAGAGAGACATATTATATTAGTGGGGAAAGCATTAAAAATGTATCATATTGGGGCAGCTGCTGACAAAAGAATTCAACTTTTGGCAAAACAATGCATAAAGAATTTTACATGTTTGCAAAAATACACTCATACATACGTATATATCAGGTATGTGTTTTCCTGAACAGATGGAGGAGGCGTCAGGTGTTGCTGCAGCTTTAGTGGCTGTTGAGGCAATGATGTGAGGGACAGGAGGAGACTTTGTTTCAGATGGTGTCTCATTTGTGTATTTGAGTGGCCAGAGTGAACTTCCCGGAACCTGGTGATTTGTGACACAAGCAATCTGCTTCCACCTGCAAAGCTACAGGGAACGACCACAAATGGCTAACTGCCTATTGTATAACTGAACACCATCACACATAACTTTTCACTCTTTATGTGTAACACTCACACACTGGGATGTTGGTCTATTCTGTCTTCTTTTATCCCAGTGAAGGGGCAATGTGAAAAAATGGGACTAAATGTGATGATGAAAAGTTACTGAAAGGAGCCACAGGAATTCCCTTATGTGCATTTCCTCCCCAAGCATGAACATGGAACTTGAAACAAACAAAGTCCTACTGTTACTTGGACTTTTTATAAATGTGAACTGCCTGTTGACATAGTATGCTGCTGATGACAAGGCTGATGATGTCATCAATCATGGCCATTTATAAAAAGTTTCATATCTCCCAGCCAAACTTCCAAAGACTCTTGTTGAATCTCTTTTGTCATGGGGAAGTGATTTGAGGCAGCGGGAGGGGGGTTAATTTCCAAAATTTGCCACAGCCAGAATGACATGACCAACCATTGTGATTTGTGGAAATTAGAGATTTCCAGCCCACCTTGTCCCAAGGCCTTACGTAGCTTCCTCATGTTAAAGGGGATTCCATGGGAGCCTCAGAAGCCCAGGATCAGGAACTTTTTATTTTAAAATAATTACAGCTGATAATATTGTGAGCTGATAATATTGATTATAGAACGCTTCACAAAGACCCCAGACACCAATTCTTCTAAAAATTAACAGAAAATGAATTTCTTCGTGTCAGTTGGGAACTTGCTTATCTTGAACACCTGTTCCTACAGAAACCACAGAATATCCTGTTATTCTCTATATGCGGGTCTGGAGCACCGAGCAACGTTTTGCAGCCCAGATGGCTGAGTTTGTGGTTTCTATCGGCCAAACCACAGATATCCTGTGTATTTCGTTTCCTCTTGAAAAGTAACGCTTGCTATTAAATTAGAAAAGACCCAGGGTGGGGGACCCGCCCAAGAGATGACCAGCCCCTCTTGAACTCCTATAGGTAGAAGACTCTGTAGTCAAGCCCCCTTACATAATTGTCTGCCAATAGATATTTTTTGTAACCTTATTTCCTTGTGGTTAGAAGTAATAAAAGTTCTTTGCATTGTTTGATCGGGGTCCCTCGTGCCTGGGGGACCCGAATGGCCATTCAAAAATAAACAGCGCTTGTTCTCTCTTGAGTCTGTGTATGGTCAAATCTCATGCTTGCTGGTACAAGAGTGTTTGAACACTTCCAGATTTCTTTATGTCTGGCTCACAGAATGGTGGAGAATGCGGGCAGCACTTAAATTGGCTTAAGGAGGTGATTTCAAAAACCATTTTCTATCACCTCTCTGAGGATTGACTGAAGGAGATTCTCAAGTCGTGGCTGATCAATGGGGAGAGACAAGGGAGTTGCAGACCTCCTGCCGGCATCGTTCCTTTTTGAACGTGGAGGTTTCCTGCCGTGTCTGGTCTTCCAAACAGCCTGGCTCAGGATCTCCTTCCCAGACTCAACAGACATCCCACCTGCCTGAGGGACCATCGGATCTTCAAAGGTGGTGGTGGTTTTGGTGAGTATTCTGAGGCCTGAAAAGATCTTGTTTTGGCGGCTTGAATGTGAGACTGTGTGTTCCACAACTGTTCCCGGGGTGGCCCAGGGTTCCTCTGTCTTGGTATTGGGAAGGGCAACAGCTAGGCTACCCGCAGCGTGAGTGTGTGATTGTGGTGTGATAGTCGCATTTGGAATTCATTAGAGTAAGGACAATAGAGAAAGTCCAGCCAGGGAAATGAGTATTCTTCCCGCAGGGCCTCTAATGGCAGTCAGATTCCCTTGGAAATAGCCTTGAAACATTGGGATGTGTTAGGTAAAGGGAGGAAAAAGAAGGAATTGGTATGGATGTGCCAAACAACGTGGCCATTAGACAGGTTCCAGGGCATGGCCAACTGGTTGCCAGAGGGAACCTTTGATGAGCTGATCATTAGTAACTATCTGGATTTTTTTCAGATACGTAGGTCCCAAAAAAAGGGACTCTGATGCATTTTACATGAAAATGATCTTAGATGTGGTTCAGCATGTAAAGGGGGCAGGCTCTCCTGAAGGGAGAGAAGGAGGTTCAGGTAAGGGGGATGGAAAGGTACAGGTCCCAGATTTTGTAGGATTAGTTGCCAAAGAAGCAGTCCCCAAGTCAAAAGTTCTCCTAGCCACACTAGGACCAAGTTTGCTGTCCTCGTATCCAGATGTAATACAGGAGAAAATGCCCCTGTACCCCAAGGAGCCTATTCGGATCAAGAACAGTGTCGGGACTTGACTGTGGTTCTCTTGAATTTCTTAGCTGAAAGGGACTATTGGGTCTCAAAGAAAAAGGCACAGATTGTGGAAAGAAAGGTCCTTTCTAGGATTAATGGGCTTTTGCTGCCTCTGGATCTGGGAGTATGGAACATACATCCAACCCCTGTAGAATATTGCAAGCAGCAGGAAAAGCCCGGGCTCCCACTCTGCCTAGCCAGAAAGAAGTGACAGCTGGAATAAGGAAGCTGAAAGCATGCCTTACAGAGCCCCCAGCGCTCTGGCTTTCAGAAATTGGAGGATCCTATTGATTCTACAGTACATATGAAAAACAGGGTGTGGTGCTTGGCATCTTAGTCCTCCTCAAATCAGCAGGGCCAGGAGTGGTGGGATATCTCAGCAAGCAGCTTGATTGTAGCTGCTGTATTCATCCTGGTCACCAAGTAATTAAAGTTGACTATTGAAGGCAAGTTGGAAGTTGTGTCACACCATGCCATCCGAAATTTGCTAGAATCTCATGGCCATGTATGGATCACCTCAGGGAGGCTGCTCAAAATCCAAGCTTTCCTGCTAGAAACAGGAAAGGTCTCCTTGAGTGGGGCAGAGAGGTGGAACCCAGCCACCTACCTACAAGCACATAGACTCTGTGAGAAACCCATTGTCCGAACCCCAGAGGATTGTCTTGGAGCAGTGGATCTGCAGACCAAAGCACAGCCTGACCTCAGAGACGAGGAGTTAGATTTCAGTGACTATGTCTGGTTCTCTGATGGCAACAGCTTTGTGGAAGATGGGATAAGGAAGACAGGTTGGGCGGTGGTTGACAAAAGGGGGGAGGTGGTGCTGTCAGGAGCTCTCCCAGCACAAGCAGCAGAGCTATGTCAGGGCCCTAGAGGCTGATGAAGGAAGAGCTCTGACCCCCTATACAGACAGCAAATACCTCTGGAGTATTTTGCATACCTATGATCAGCTGTGGAAGGAGAGAGACGTCTCCTCACCACTGCAGGAACCCCGGTCAAACAGGGCAACCTCATGCAATGCCTCCTAGATGCTGTTTGTTATCCTAGTCATTTAGTTGATACACACTGTAAAGAACACCAGAATAGGGACTCTACCATAGCACTTGGAAACCATGCTGTTGATGTGGAAGCAAGGCAAGCAGCAGCTGGAGAGAAGGTAGAATCCCTGGTCCTGTTTGTAGGCCTGGACCTCCCAGAATTCCCTTTGTACAGTATAGCAAGGAAGAGCAACAGTGGACACAGGAGGGACGCCTGATCCATCAAGATCAGTGGTGGGCAGACAGCAATGCCTGATTGCTGGTCCCCAAAGCGATGATCCCCTCCTTGGTCAGGAAACAGCATGAACAACAGCACTTAGGGGAGGACAACTTGATAGTACAATAGAAAAAGTATTTTCTCACCCAGGCACCAGTATGGCCCATCTTAAAAGGAACTGTAACATCATGTTTGAAATGCCAGAGAAATAATGCAGCACATAGGTCACATCATCTGTCACCCAGAAAATGGCATCAGCCCTTGGAATTCAGAAAAAGATTCATACATCATATTGACCACAAACTTCAGAAATGGTTGAATGAATTAATGGGCGGCTTAAGACAGCAATGGGGGAAAAAAAATTAGTCAGGATAGCAACATTAAGTGGCCACAGGCCCTTCCTATGGCCCTTACTAGTGTCAGGACCTGTCCCCAGGGAAAGCTTAAGTTGTCTCCTTTTGAGAGAGTCTAGGGGAGAGCCTGGCCCCTCACAGATTTGGAACAAACTGTAGATGCAAATGTGATAAGTGATGCAGTGATCCAAAATTGTGTGCAGTTTCTCTCGCGTTTTTTGTCTTCTCTTCACTCAGCAGGGCTGACACTTTAATGTGGGTGGGCCCATGCATGAGATCCAGCCAGGGGACTACGTAGTGGTCAAGGTCTGGAACCACGCCCGTTGGAGCCCAAATGGTCGGAGCCAGCGGTAGTCCTACTCACTTCTGACACAGCACTGAAGGTGGAGGGATTAAGGTCATGGATCCATCACACCCGAGTCAAGAAGGTGACAACTCCGGACACCTGGAACGTCCGTAGAGTTCCGGAACAAGGACGGAGACCCAGAGGAAGGACTAAAGCTTCTGTTCAGTAAAGACTCTTGATTTTTGGGAGGTGGATTCTGCATTGTCATAATATTAGGTGTTCTTGTTGCTCTGTTTTTCTTCTGTTGTTGGGTACAGCAATTCAAATGGTGGTGGGAACAGGAGATCCCTGATGTTAAGTGAACCAGTCCCATCTGCAGGAACCTTTCGGTTGCCAGAGCCTCGATTGCCAGGTGACCCTGAACCCATAAGGTCTGTTTCTATAGTCATTGTGTTCCTGATAAGCTCCAGGTGCCACCACCTGATTCAAGGTGGTGTGTAAGTTTACGATAGTCCTGATCTGGACACAGTAAGGGGGTACAGGTAGCTTGCATGGATACAAGTTGGGTCTATATTGGATGTCAAATTGCCCCAATCCTTTGGTGGGGTGGGAATAATCGTATTGTGGATGCATGATTGTTTCCCCTGCTACCGAGTACATGGATCTGGGTGTTGGGCTTGTACCTTTAAATCATCCAAAACCAAGGATGAGGGCTATGAGAGTGTGGATGATGGTCTTTCTCCTGGTGCTAATAGTGAGCCAGTCTCAAGGGATACCACTCAACCCAGGCTGCTCATGCAGGAGGTTCATGATAACAGGTTAAAAGACCCTTATCAAGGCATTCAGGTTTGACAAGATTAAGCAGATTGAGTGGACAGCACCTACAAAAGGCTGCCCACGGCATGAAATTGTCCTAACCGCCAAGCAGCCGGCTGTGCAAATATGTCTAGACCCAGACCGGCCGATGGGAAAGAGGGTTATGGAACTGATGGGTCCCATGATGAAGAAGTTGAAGTCCCGGTCACCTCCTAGAGTATCCCTGAGAGGAGTTGAATTCCTGAGGGGAGCAGCGACAGAAAAAGGAATAGTAAGGTCGGGCCTTGATACTACCAACGCCACCCAAATGGTGAAGGTGGAAGGCACTGCTACCCCAAAGTATCTCTCAGGCCTGGAATGGGGACTCTTAGAGGGGGACGATAACCTTTGGCTACAAGTGGCTGCCTTAGTGGGGGATCAGCAGGACTTCTGCCTGGAAGGCGGAATCGATACAGGTCACATGTTAACCAGCTGTCTGGTCCCAGTGTGTGTGTCCCCAGATACCCTGAACGCCACCGGAATCAAGTAGCCAAAGTTGGGGCACCCGTCAGGACAAAAAGACTAAGTATATAGTTGTTCTAAGACATACGAGTGTAGGGGGAGGACAGCCCTGTGTCAATACTACATCATGCCAGAGAGACAAACATCACCATTGCATCGCTCTAGGCCCAGTTGATGCAGGGGAACGCATGAATTGCAGCTCTATTATAAAAGTAAAATCCTTAAGTATCATAGGCTTCTCCCGAGAGGTTGGTTCTTTACCTGTGGAGACAGATCCTATACATACATTCCTGGAAATGCAACTGGGGTTTGTTGCCTCAGTCGTTTAACTGCAATTATGCCCCCCTGGCCTAGTGGTCTGGATTCCAAATCCATCAACTGACTAACCTGTAATCTGGTCAAAACTATAAATCATACTTCGGCTGCCTTGTTGGAACCGAGCGGCCATTGACTTCCTCCTATTGAGACTTCATGTAGGATGTGAGGAAATTCAGGGATTTTGCTGCTTTAACGTAACAGATCATTCCAAAGCAATCTCCCGCCACATTTACAAGGTGCATGAATTGGCTACTCATATTACCCAGGACAAAGGTCTAGATTGGAGTTGGCTGACCAGCTGGATCCCTAACTTAGGGTGGTTGCGGACAGTATTAGTGGGAGCCACATTCCTGATAATTTGTGTGGTAGCTTCTTGCTGCTGTATTCAGTTATTGCCTTTATGCAGGGACTGTATTCCCAACAAAATTTATAAGCTAACTGATAGATTGCACCATGAATCTATTGAACTTGCTCTCCGACAACCTAAGGGGTCTAGTGAAGCATCCTAAAGGGGGGAAGCTGTGAGCTGATAATATTGATTATAGAACGCTTCACAAAGACCCCAGACACCAATTCTTCTAAAAATTAACAGAAAATGAATTTCTTCGTGTCAGTTGGGAACTTGCTTATCTTGAACACCTGTTCCTACAGAAACCACAGAATATCCTGTTATTCTCTATATGCGGGTCTGGAGCACCGAGCAACGTTTTGCAGCCCAGATGCCTGAGTTTGTGGTTTCTATCGGCCAAACCACAGATATCCTGTGTATTTCGTTTCCTCTTGAAAAGTAACGCTTGCTATTAAATTAGAAAAGACCCAGGGTGGGGGACCCGCCCAAGAGATGACCAGCCCCTCTTGAACTCCTATAGGTAGAAGACTCTGTAGTCAAGCCCCCTTACATAATTGTCTGCCAATAGATATTTTTTGTAACCTTATTTCCTTGTGGTTAGAAGTAATAAAAGTTCTTTGCATTGTTTGATCGGGGTCCCTCGTGCCTAGGGGACCCGAATGGCCATTCAAAAATAAACAGCGCTTGTTCTCTCTTGAGTCTGTGTATGGTCAAATCTCATGCTTGCTGGTACAAGAGTGTTTGAACACTTCCAGATTTCTTTATGTCTGGCTCACAATATCATCAGCTTTATGCAGTGTAATTTATGCAACAGGATTTCAGCCATTGCATTCTCAGATTAGGCAACTTTGTACTTCTATAAAAGACATAAATATCAGTTGTCCATAGCATTACCTGTGTGTTTCCACAGATTAAAAATAAAATCTTGCAAATAGGGAGGGGGATGAAAAAAGCTATCACTTGGAAGGGTTACATATCACCCTAAACATGTGACCTAGCCACTCAAAGCCCATACAACAATCATTCTTCTCTCGCGCGCACACACACTATAAAGTCCTGATAGTATAACACTTCAGTAAGGTTTAGTAAACTAAGCAGAATAAAAGATCAAAGAAGAATGACTATTCCACAACTCAAAAATTCTTTCTCAACAGTGAAATGTAAAATAACTGATGATGTTGATGAGGGTGCATCCTGTTCAAAGCAAAATGAAGCTTCTTCCAGTCATCTTAAAAAAATGTCACCATAATAGCAAGAAATATTTGTCAATAGGCTTCACATGTACAAGTCCCAAAGACAAGCAACTACCACAGTGTGTTTTGTGTTATGAGATATTGTCCTATGAAGCTATGAAACCATCAAAACTGCGAAGACATCTCAATACTAAACATAAAGAATGTGCCACAAAGAGCATCAATTTTTTTCGAAAGTAAGGAGCATGAGCTTCAGGAAAGCAAGAAAATGATTAGAAAGACTGCAACTGGTTATAACAATGAAAATGCAGTGAGGGTCTCATTTGAAGTGTCTCAGCTAATAGCAAAATCTGGAAAGCTTTAGTGTTTTAATTACAAAAATATTTAAAGGGGGTCTGTGATAAAGAAAAGATTAAGAACTCCTGGTCTATTGCATTACCGTACTTTCAATTTCCCCTTTCCTGATTCAAAGTGCTGACCATCTTTTTAACCATATAAATGCCAAATGGGATTGGTAGTTTTGCTAGGCCCTGGAGCTGAAATGGCTGCTCCTTGTTCTGCCCTCCCCCCATATTCACCCCCAAATCACACAAATACCTCCAATGCAGTCTGGTTTTCCACATCTGACTGAAATACAGTGTATATGCCTCTTATATTATCATTCTGACTGCTTAATGGTGATCTCTTTTTAGCTTGCAAAACATCTTGATGCCAGCAGAGGTGAATAAATACAAGTTAAACATTCCAGAGCAGAACTTTCCTAAAATACCGTCAGCATCACTTATTATAATGGGTTAAGAGTGTTGTTGTTGTTGTTTTCTGAGTGGAAGAGACCCACCTAGTATAAGCGTTTGTTGTCCTTTTCATTCCTGCCTACACGTCATCATGGACAGAAGTCACCCTCTCCAGACACAGTTATGTTAGGGCAGGTAGCAAAATGACACCTTGACTTGCTGGTATGAATGCTAAGAAAGTGCTCAGCTTCCCCAAGCAACTCTACAAGAGATAAGATTGGAAGGAAGCTTTGGGCGATTTAATCAGAGGGTGATTTTAACTGTGGCTTTGCAATTAAACACACAGTACTTGCGCAGCTGTAACTCATTGCGATGCTCTTGCACCACGCCGTCCTGCAGACAAAAGCCGTCTGGTGCCTAAGAGTGAAGAAATGGGAAAGGATAATGTTCTTGGGGCCTAGAGGTCTATGTAATGCTTTACGATGCTGAAAATCCCCTTGGGACCTGTTCTGCTATCTTGTAATTATGCACAGATAGTCTGATTTATGTGGCATGTCTCCCAGCATTACCAGCATGCACTCTGCTGCCTTGCCCTATTTGTGCGTAAAATACTTGGTGCCATAATGTCGTAAAACAGGGTAGAGGCTCATTGCACAAGTTACTATCAAATTCATGCGAGCAAGGGGTATAATAATCTAATGATCCTTTTCAGCTAGGATAAATATGCACAATTTAGCCTTACACATGGAGTCACAGTCAAGGCATTTCTACTGTTGCCTTTGAGAAATGTCACTTTGTGATGAAAGATCTTTAATTCCCCAGCCTTCTTCACGCAATAATTATAGGCTTGGGGCAAAGGGAGAAGGAAACAAATAAAATGCAAAGCTCCAACATACTCATTGATGTCAATCCTTCGGAAAGCCCCTTCCAATGACATTACACTGGGACTTCCCAAAGCAAAGGCTGGTTTCTGTAAATGAAACAATCCCACCCACCTTCAAGAAGACTGGCTCCCAAGACTTAGTGAAAGGAAGTGTGTGTATATGGGCTGTGATCTGAGCCCTCCACAGATCTAATGGCACATCCCTGAAAATGTTGTCAAAAAAGAGCAATCTTGCCTGCACTGACACTGGGTATGAGTGGGAGGGCTGTAACAGCCTAAAGTAATTGTTCTTTGTCACTAATTTGATTGGTAAATTTGGTCTGCCTCTTATTTGATTGATTAATTTGTTCTTATGTGCTGTCAAGTCACTTCCAACTTACAGCAACCCTATGAATAAGCAAAATGCCCTGTCCTCAACTGCTCTGCTCAGCTTTCATAAACTCAAACCTGTGGTTTCCTTTAGGGAGTCAGTCCATCTTGTATTTGATCTTCCTCTCTTCCTACTGCCTTCCACTTTTCCTAGCACTATTGTCTTTTCCAGATCATCAATCACTAATTTGATTGGTAAAGTTTTTCTTGCCCTTTTCACTCTTATGTAGGAGTCCTTTTGTTTTGTTGATCACTTTCTTTTCCCCTTATCTCCATTTTTAAAATAAACAGCTATGCGGGGGCTCCTGCATTTTAGAGATTTTACTTTTATCCTTTTTCCTTTCTGACAGTAACTACAGATGATAACTGAGTAAACATACTTTTTCTACTTAATGATGCATCTAGAATGTTTAGTTTTATACTACAGAAAGAGCTAGATTTCTGTGGTGAGACTGGCCAAGTCTCTCAAATTTCTGGTTTTGACTGTTGTTTTTTCTGCTTTGTAATCTGCTAACAAAAAGAATGACCAAAATCCTAACATTAAATCCTTTGACCAAAAATTCTCTATAAATTTGTCACTATAACCATAGGAAGTTGTAAAGAATATGTGAAGCTATAAAGACTCTGATTCATATATCTGGTCTCCCACTACATCCTTCTTTGTGTATCTCAGGAATGCCCTACATGCTAATCAGCTTCCTGTTGCTTGGATGTCCATCTCAGTTCTACAGCTGTAAATTGGGAGTAACACCCTGTGGTGATTACCCTGCTTTGGCTCATGTAGGAGGTTGTTTGCATACACCAACAGGAGCTGTTGGGAGGCAGAACCAGAGAAACCAGAAGGGAGGGGTGACTCAGATAAGAGAAGTTTAGTGAGTTCAGTCAGTGATAGTCTGAAATGGAAGTTAGTTTGTGATAGTTAGAGAGGGTAGCAGAGTTAGGGGTTAAGAGTGTGGAACTCATAAAGAGCTAAGAGTTAAGAGTGAAACAAGTTATTAAAAATCTAATGAATACCTTAAAGTCTGTGAAAAACCTATTTAAGCAAACTAATCAATAAACCTGTGTTATTCAACTTTATATTCACCTTGGACCTCAGTCTTTCTAATTAAAGGGTGTTGGCAGAGGTCAACTGGTGGCAGCAGAAAAAAGAGAATATGTCATGGGCCTCAGGCTAGTGAAACAAGCAGGGGCCACATGGGTAAACATCACAGTTGGTGTCCAGCGGTGGCATACAAAATAATCCAGTGAAGCCAAAGTTTAAAAGTGAATTTTCTGGAGTCGTGGGTACCTTTTAGTCAGAGGTCTGTGGTGAAGAAGTGGGTGACCTGAAACAGCTTTTGTGGAAAAGCTTAGTAGCAAGACTTCTGAACCCAGATCTGGGGGAATCTAAGGATAGGGAACTGATTCTAAAGGAAAAATGCTGTTTTGTTTACCTCAGGATTTGAGAGACCCAGTGGACTAGATTGAAATCCAAGGCTCTGAGAGAAAAGGGAGCAGTGGTGGATAAGAGTGGAACCCAAGATCAGAGCAGATCTGAGGTGACAACAAAATAAAAAGTAGAGGCTTGAAAATGAATTTATTTTGGTGTTTGAGGGCAAGAATAGCTCAGATAGAGAGACACAGTAACCAAAAGGTTGTGAGCTGGAGAGCAGCCAGAGAGAGATGCTGGGTATAGCGCAACAGAATTACTGGGGGGGAAACAGCTGAAAGAGAGGTCCTTTTAAAAATAGTATAATAAAGTACACTTTAACTCTAACATGCCACCCAAAAGAACAAAGAAATCAGCTATGGAGGGAGCTGAACCTCAGGAAGCTGAGGGGGGTGGAAACCCTCAAATTCAGAATGAGGAAGAAACTGAGGGAACTGTGGTGATTGCCTCAGAGGGAGAAAATATTCATAATTCCCAAGATTTTGAAAAATGGAAGGTGAAACAAGAATACAAACTCGGGGAACTAGAAATTAAAGAAAAAGCAAATGTACTAGAAGTTAAAGCCAAAGCTGAAGAGAAAGCTAAGATGCTAGAGCTCAAGGAACTGGAAATTAGATAGAAAGCCAGACAAATGGAATTTGAGCAAGAAAACATACAAATGCAGTTTCAAATAGAGATTAAAAAATGGAATTAGATGCTCAAAATAATAATAATAATAATAACAACTCTTGTGAGGGAAATTGCTCAAAAATCAATCTAAAGAAATTTCCCCAATATAGGAAAGAAGATTGCCCTGAATCTTTCCTGATTTCATTTGAAAAGTGTGCTGGGACTTTGAGATTAAGGATGATGAAAGGATGATAGTGTTGAGATCATAAATAAGTGTAGATTTAGCTGAACTTTATTCTCAGATGCCTCTGGAGCAAGCTAGAGATTTTGAGGCATATAGAAAAAATACAGTGGGGTCTTGACTTGTGAACTTAATCCATATTGGAAGGCGATTCGCAGGTCAAAAAGTTTGCAGGTCAATATCTGCATTCCCATAGGAATGCATTGAAAACCATTGTAATCCGTATCTGCTCTGTACCGTCCATAGAAAGTAATGGGAAGCTGCTATTCCGGCTTCTGCCACTAGAGGAGGATATTTTGTAATCCCAGGAAGGTGAAACAGGCGGCCTGGCCATTTTCTCCCAGCTCCGGGGGAATGGGCCGGGTGGAGATGGGAGCAGCAGCAGCATGCAGTGCCCAGCCATCAAGGCTTCCCGCGGCCCCCGCAGTGCTCCCTCCCCGCCCGGCCCCCGTTTCCAGCCCGAGTCAGATCCCAGCCCTCCTCACTCTCCTTCCCCAGCCATCGAGGCTCCCCGCGGCGCTCCCTCCCCGCCCGGCCCCCGTTTCCAGCCCCAGCCGGATCCCGGCCCTCCTTGCTCACCTTCCCCGGCCATCGAGGCTCCCCGTGGCCCCCGCGGCGCTCCCTCCTTCCCCGCCCGGCCCCCATTTCCAGCCCCAGCCGGATCCCGGCCCTCCTCGCTCTCCTTCCCCGGCCATCGAGGCTTCCCACAGCCCCCGTGGTGCTCCCTCCCTCCCCGCCCAGCCCCCGTTTAGAGCTCCAGCCGGATCCTGGCCCTCCTTACTCTCCTTCCCCAGTCCCTGTTCCCATCACCCGCCGCCCGCGCCTGCTTAGTTCCCCGGCGTGGAGCCCTCCCAGCACCAGTGCCACCCCCGCGAACTCGCTCCTGCGCGGGCTCACCGGGGCACTCGGAGGATCCTCCGCCATCCTCACCGCTGCCTTTTGCCGCCACCGCCGGAGCTCGGCTCAGCGGGGCTCACCCAGGACAGGTGGAGGCCCCGGCCGGGCTGGAATTCTGGCAGCCGGAACGCCCCGAGGCGCCCCAATCCCAGAGCAGGAGCAGTGCTGCCGCCTCTCTGCCTCTCGCCGCATCGCCACCACCCGGCTCCGGGTGCTTTCCCGCTTTTTAAAAACTTTTTGGTACGTACCTCAATTCTCTGTCTGCAAGTCAAAATAGATTTTTGCGGACGGAGAAGTACGTAACTCAAAAAGTTCGTACCTCGGGCCGTTCGCAAGTCAAGACCCCACTGTAGTATATTCTAGATCTGGCATAAATGCAGAACAACTTAGGAGAAAATTTTGTTCCCTTACCAAAAAGCCTGAAGAATCTTATGCCTAATTGGGGGCTAAATTAAATCAATGTCTGGACAAATTGATGGAATATGAAAATGTCACTTCTCTAGACCAAATGAAAAATGTAGTTGGTTTAGAACAATTTTATTCAGTGTTGCCAGGAGAATTGCAAGGACCCTAAAATGTATTACAGGCATCTGAATTTGCTGGTTCTATTAGTGAGATTAGAGATCCTCAATTTTCTGAGGTAAAAATTGGTAGAAGAGTGTGGGACGAGGGAGAGGACCCCCACCAGGTAGAGATTACTTCAGAAGTACCCAAACTACTGGAAGCCATTTTACAGACAGACCCTCATCTCCAGAGCACAGTCATCTGAAAACTAATAGCTCTGAGGGAAAGGTTAATAAGGCCCTTTGTTTTGAACCCAAGGCAAGTAAACAGTGTTATGTGTGTGGGGAGAAAGGTCAATTTTGGGCTCAGTCTGAGACGCAAAAGACTAGGGATTTTAACCAACATAAAGGTGAAAATTCCAGTCAGCCTAAGAAGGTGTTTGGTGTGCAGCATAATAAGGCACAACAAGTTGATTCAACATCTCCCTCCCCACCCAAAATGTATACAATGCATCATTTTGTGAAGCTCTTACTGTTTAGCCTGTACCACACATTCTCAGTGCTCTAACAAAAATGGCTGTTTTCCCCTTTTGGAAAGCCTTTTTTCAGGATTAATATTTCAACCCCTGCAGCCTGGATTGTTTCCAAACAGAAAAGTGGGTGAAGCCAACCATTTTCATTCAAGATAAGCATTGTGCTCTGCTGCACAATATTGCAAAAATGCAGCTGTAAAAACAAGAGTAGGAAACTTGTGGCTCTCCAGATGCTCTGGTCAGCAGGTCCTGTCAGTCTAACTCACCATTAATAAAGGGTAGCAGGAGTTGTAATCACAAACATCTCAAGGATTTCACGTTCCCACAGCTGTCCTAAAGTGAGCTGTGGAGATGCAAATGTCCATATGGATAGATGGCACAGGTGAGAAGCGGTGCACTTGGCACAGTGCAGAACACAGAAGGAGTCTCCTGAGGCAAAGCCCCACTCAGTTCTTATGACAGGTGATTCTGCCATGTGCCCTATTTAGAGGTGTTAAGGCCTGGAGCGGAAGTGGGGGGAAAAAGTGGGGGAGAGAATAGGGCTTTTTCCATTTTTTCCCAAAGCTGCTTTTTTGTTTGTTTTTTGTTTTTGTTTGTTTGTTTGTTTGTTTTCTGGAAAAAATTGTGGGAATGGAGTGTGGAATATGTTCTTTTACAATGGTAAATAATATATCTATGACATGGTATTCAAACTATATAACATGAAGACCTTAATGAAAGACTTCTGAGACTTTATGTATTTAATTTCTCTCAGTAGGGCCCCTACTAATGCACATTGCAAGATGTGCACCAAAAATCCATTATTATGGTTTAAGACCTGATATAATCATTACAGTGGGGAAGCCAAACAACATTTAAACCTGTGGAGGTTACAGCTGTTTATCACTGATTCAAATACTCATGCACCTTTTTTGCTTCCAAACTGTAATTTAATGGAACCAGACAATTTTTGTCTAACGAAAATACTACCAGACTTTGAACTGTACTAGTCTTCATGCATTTCCCTACAATAAATTATCCCTCTTATTCTTTTTAAAAATCTATTTATCAGGAAGTCTTTATTTATTTGCAGATCACAGGAGTTTGGCTTTTGCCTAAATAAGTCAAAACAACCCAGGGACGGGGATAGCAAGTGAAATTAATTTATGTATTTATCATATCCATAGTCCATCTTTTGACAAAAAATTCGTAGAAGTGCTCATAGGATAAAAATAAAACAGGTTAAAATAAGGTGCAGCGTATCTCCAACTAGAACAAGAAGACTAGAAAATTAAAGATATAAATTAAAACATTTTTAAAACATTGCAACATATGAAAAAGATACATGTAGGCTGGGAGTCTTCACATGGGTCCAAATAGACAGTAAACAATCACTGGATGAGTTTTTCCACAGGATATTTTGTAACTGGGACTCCAACACTAAAAAGGTCCTTTTCCTCAGTAGCCACTCACTGCCTATCACCCAAACAATCTTCCGAAGAGGGACATAAATTCCACTGAATCGCAGCAATGATAAAATAAAATAAAATGTAGGGGATGGCATTCTTACAAAATATATAGTTGCTAAACTCTAATGACTGAACAACAAGGTTTTAACAAAGAATCTACAAAGGCAAAGAAAGTTTCAAGTTTCTAGACTGAGGGGAAGGATCATTAGGAAGGAGCCAGACTCCAGGAAGAAAAAAAAATGTAATAAGAGAAAGTTACAGAAGGATACCCAATGCAATGGATAAAGCCAAAAGACAATACATCACCAGAATTAATAACAAGTCTCAATAGCTCAGGCAATGTGACCCTATTTGGTTTTTTTTTTTCATTCAGTACTGGAGCCAAAGTTATAATCAGCATAGTTTATATTTTCAATAATTCTACTTTTTAACAGTCACGGTGAATCAAGTCAAATGCCACCCAGGAAACATTCCTTCAGGACAACTTTAATGGATAAAGTAGCAACGTGAATGGAAATAAGTTGAAATACTACTCTTCGCATTATAAGCCATGTTAATTCTTTGAATAAATGGAAGTTATTGTAAATGGGCTTCTAAAGTTGAACTTGATTCACCCATAAATGTGCTGCTTCAGTAATAACACTGGCAGCATAAAAAATGAATCACATTTAAAATGGCTAAATTTGTCGGATCAGAACAAGATTTAAAACTGTATCACACTGGAAAGAGTCCTTTGGGAGCATGCATAGTGGCTTATAGGGAGCCTATTATTTGAGAAAATAAGAAATCACCATATAAAGAATAATAATGCACAGACAACTGGATCTAAGCCATGAGAAACTGGCAAAATGCTTTGGTTAAAGTTACTTCTCAAGTTCACATATATAACTCCCTAGGGTCATTACACCTTTGGTATGAAATGGTTGATACAATTTAGTGGCAGATGTAATATATACTAATTATATTCCTCACCCTTTATCAGTTAGCATGCTGCTAATTTGAGATCAGCTCCTAATCTTGAAACAAAAGAACTGGGGAAAAAGCAACACAATACAGTTTTTGTGGGGTCCTTGTCTCAGTTTGTTGGCCCTGCATAGAATCGGGAGGAATAAACTGCTGGGACAGTGATCCGCATTTTGAAGGGGAAGGAAGGAAGGAAGGAAGGAAGGAAGGAAGGAAGGAAGGAAGGAAGGAAGGAAGGAAGGAAGGAAGGAAGGAAGGAAGGAAGGAAGGAAGGGAGGGAGGGAGGGAGGGAGGGAGGGAGGGAGGGAGGAAGGAAGGAAGGAAGGAAGGAAGGAAGGAAGGAAGGAAGGAAGGAAGGAAGGAAGGAAGGAAGGAAGGAAGGAAATGTGTACAGCGTGACTAATGAAAATCTCTTCTGCAGGGAGAATCAAAATGTGGGACATAGATATGAATGACGATGATGGAAAGCGCAGAGCAAATCAGATTTTTTTAAAAGCTAGGGGCCCATTGGAAGGCCTATTCCATGGCAGTGGTCACAGCAAATAAGTCATTCTTCTGTGCCACCATTGCATCTGCACAAAAACACCCAGTGGAGCTTTTTCAAATAGTCATGCTGGTCCCCAGAAAGATAATGTAGACCACACTGTAGCACGCTGTGAAGAATTGGCACAACACTGTGCAGGCAAAATTGCTCAGATCCATTCTGACTTGGGTGCTGTAGTTCAGTGGGTCCCCAACCTTGGGCCTCCAGAGGCTCTTGGACTTCAACTCCCAGAAATCCTGGCCAGCAGAGGTGGTGGTGGAGGCTTCTAGGAGTTGTGGTCCAAGAACATCTGGAGACCCAAGGTTGGAGACCACTGCTGTAGTTGATTCAGGCCCTGTGAATGTAACTATGGCTCCTGCTTGCCCTGTGCTAATGAATGAGTCTCAGTTTTTGCAGCCTGATTATGTAGTCAGAACCCTTGGGAAAGTGAGGACTACCTTGTGTCAGCTGGATCCTTGCCCTTCCTGGCTCATAAAAACTAAGAGAAAGGAACTGGCTGAGTGGATAGGAAGAGTAGTGAATGCCTCCTTGCAACAGGGTAGGATCGCATCATGCTTAAAGAAGGCAACAGTAAGACCATTGTTAAATAAGCCCTCTTGGGATCCCACAATACTGAATAATGACTGACTAGTATCCGATATTCCCTTCTTGGGGAAGGTGGTAGAGTGGGTTGTAGCCTTTCAGGTACAGAGGTTCCTGGATGAGATGGATTATCTAGATCCATTTCAATCCGGCTTCAGTATTGGTTATGGCACAGAGATGGCTTTGGTCACATCGGTGGATGACCTATGACAGGAACTGGACAGTGGATCTGTCTCCCTGTTGGTTTTGCTGGACCTCTCAGCGGCTTTTGATACTATTGACCATAGTATCCTCCTGACCCATCTCTCTGGAATGGGACTTGGAGGCACTGTTTTACGGTGGCTCCAGTCCATCCTGGAGGAGAGAACTCAGAAGGTGGTGCTGGGGGATTCCTGTTCTTTTTTTAAAAAATAATTATTTTTTATTTATATTTCTAAAGAATGAAAAGACAATCTACCATATTACAAATAATAAATACAAAGCTATTCCCCACAATTCTCCAAATCACATTTATACCATTCCCCGTCACCTTTTAAAGAAATATCGACCAACAATGTAATTTTTTTTCAAACCACATGTCCCAAAGTCTATTTTGTCACCATATTTTAATTCCTGTTTGTCACCCTGGCCACTGACCTGTGGCGTCCCTCAGGGCTCTGTTTTGTCTCTTATGTTATTTAACATTTACATGAAACCTCAGGGAAAGATTGTCTGGAGCATTGGGGTCTGCTGTCACCTGCTGATAACCCTGAACTCTACCTTGCCTTGCCATCTAAATCCGAGGAAGCTATTTTGACTCTAAACCAGTTTTTGGTATCTGTAATGGACTGGATGAGGGTGAACAAACTGAAACTTAATCCAAACAAGACAGAGGTGCTTCTGATCAAGCTAAAGGTAGATCAAGGAATAATGATGCAGCTTGTAGCGGATGGGGTTACAACCCCCTGAAAACACAAATGCACATATTGGGGGTGCTCCTGGATTCCTCTCTTAGCCTGAATGCCCAGGTCTCGGTGGTGGCCAGGAGTGTGTTTGCAGAATTAAAACCAATGCACCAGCTACATCTGTTTCTGGAAAGATCTATTCTGGCCACTGTCATACTGGCCTAATTACATCCCAGCTGGATTACTGTAACTTACTGTATGTGGGGCTGCCGATGGAAAGTGTCAGGAAGCTTCAGTGGGTCCAAAATACAACAGCCAAATTGATGACATGCTGGTTACAGGGATGACATACCCACCCACCTCTGTTATAGCAGCTCCACTGGCTGCTAATCAGTTTCCAGGCACAATTCAAAGTGCTGGTTTTAACCTATAAAGCCCTAAACAGCCTGGGTCCAAGCTATCTCAAAGACCATGTCTCCCACTATGCGTTGGCTTGGGTGTTAAGATTATCAGGAGAAGCATTTCTCTTGGTCCTGCCACCTTTACAAGGGCAGCTGATGGGGACACAGGAGAAAGACCTCTCTGTTGCTGCTCCCAGACTTTGAAACCTCCTCCCAGAGGAAGCCACACTGGCCCCATCTCTGCTGTCCTTCTGAAAGCAGGCAAAGACCTTTCTCTTCAGGCAAGCTTTCCCTCAGTGACTGCCTACATGGGTGACTGACCGCATGGCTGGCTACATGTGCAATTTTGCATTGGATTGTTATGCATTGCTGCTCTGAGTGAGTCCTTAGTACTATTTATGTTTACCATCTCTCAGAATGGCATTTGTTCCTTTTTAAATATTTGTATACTTACTGTTTTAGCTTTAATATTGTGTTTCAATGATGCAAGTTGCCTCTTTATACTCACTGTTCTTAGCTTTCAGTATCATCATTTAATGATGTAAACCACGGTTATATATGCATTGTTTTCAGCTTTAAATATTGCCTTTCAAGGATGTAAGCCACCTTGGGTCCTTTTTAAGGAGAAAGGTGGGATAAACATGTTTTAAATAAATAAACAATACATTTCCCCACTTAAGTAGCCTTCATCAACCATTTTCCACACCAGTTCCCTCCCACTTTCATCTATTCCCCACCCCACCCATGAAGCCACCTAAAGGAGGTGTTTATGTTCCATTATGTGACATGAGACTGGCCATGTTGAGCTAGAGTTAATTACTTTGGTTTCAGAAATGAGAATTGGGAGCAAAATGTTAGGACCTTGCTTCTTCAACCAAAAACTATCAGGAGAAGAACCTTTCAGAATTGCTCACTGTATCTTCAGAATATTTTGGTTTTATTCAGGACCTCCTCCTTTTATTCAGGTTGCAGTGTGTGACCATATGGCAACTTAAGCTGTCTTCCAGCAACCCTGGACCACTGAGTGGTGTCTAGCCTCTAACAAACTGATCTCTCCGCTGTCTGAAGACTTTGCCTTCTCTGCTGTAATATCATCTGCTTATGGAACATGCTTCTTAGGAAAACCACCCAGATGGATTCTTCTTGGCAGTTAGAAAACAAGCTGGAACTTTCATCGTTGTGTTGGATACACGAAGCTAAGATCTGTCAGGATTTTACATGAACACAAGAGGGATCACATACATTACATCAGTGGATAGACAAATGATGTTTCATTGTTTTCATACACACACACACACACACACACACACACACACAAATCTTCTTTAAAACATTGGCAGTTTGTGAGGCCCCTGGAGACTCCAGGAGAAGAAAATTTGTCCCAGACCCTGTCAAAATTGCCCACCTGTTATTTACATCCTTGTTCTTTTTTTAAAAAAAATCCAGATGAGCAATTTTCAGAGCTTGGAAGTAATTGCATAAACTGAGATTTTAATTTGTAATTTCTTACTTTTTATTTTCTACTGATTGGCTCTTCCAGTGGCACACTTGTTATTATCTATCCTGAAGTTACTAAACCAATGTGTTAACGTTATATTACCATACACTATAACTTAAAGATAGATAACTTCATTTCTCTTGCAACACAACTGTAACATTTTAACTACTTATATCTTTATGGAAGGGGGGCTCACAGGATAATGAATTGGGTATATCACATAACTCTCATATTGGCATGTGCTGTTCCTCATTCTGCCTCATGTTATGACCAAATAGAAGAGAGGAGTGTACATTTTGTGTCACAGGTCTGCAACTTGTAGCATTCACACATTCTTAGATAACTGAAAGTATCTTTTAGACATCTTCGAGAACTGGGAAGGTATAGAGTTACTTTTTAAAAATGTTAATTGGCCACAGAACTATAACTTCACTTTCCCTCTTCAACAACACTGGGGTTCGGGGTGCTGGGCCCCTGGCTAGTTCAAAATCTGTGTATAACTCTTACGCCCCCAAAAACGTAACTACAATGCATGAACAGTTGATTAACACATACATGTACAGACTTCCCCTGACCTGTATCAGTCTCACAGCATGTCCCAGAACCTTCTCCTTCTGCCATCACAGGCAGCCACCATGCCAGGAAAGGGGCCTAGCTGGGCTGCTGTCATGAGACTGGGGCCCTCCACACCACTAACACTGACAGACCTCGCTAAGTCTGAGACCCAAATTTCTCAGACCGCTTCAAAGAGTAGCACAGTATTTATTGAATATTTATTTGTTGAATATTTATTTATTTATTGAAAGGAATCAGTGTATAACCAAAACAATGCTGCTCAAACCTGTGCAATTCAAGGGAAAAGTGTAATTGCATTTATACAATATTTGTCCAAGCTCTGCTAATTTTTTTTTTTACTTTGTTTAAATGTTTTGGGGGTTTTGTTGTTGTTGTTGTTTGCTTTGATCTCTGCTGACTAGGATTTTAATCAAACTCATCTTTGTTACCACACTCCACAATGCTGGTGGGGTGAGAGAGAGAGACCACCCATTTTTCTAAGGGACCATGAATAAGGAGGTGCAGATAATCCATTCAGGGAGGCCTAGCGTGCTGCAACCTGCTTGCAACCTGCTTGGAATATCCCTCACCAGAGAAAATGGGTGCATATACGATGTATTTCATCACAGAGACACAATTAGCCAAGAGGTAGGAAGAAGGTCGCACATAATGCTCAAATGGCTAAACTCTGACACTTCTGCTTGCATCATAGATGAGGTGTTTTTGAGAATTACATCAAAAGGTTGGTGCACTCATTTTGCAAAAGTTCAAACACAAAAGACTTATGTAACTCTAAAGATTGATATTGCTGAGCTCTAAGCTATTTTAATAGACACAAATAAACATAATGAAAAACTTGCAAGTGAGTACATACTCTGTGTTTGGAATGAAGCAAAGAAGGGAACAATTACATGCCTCAAATGGCTGCCATTATTGTTTCAATAATTACATTAGTGATTGCCGAACACAACAGTCACACCAGTCACTTGGTGCAGATGTCTAACGTTGAATTCTTTCCAAGAGAGAAAGCAATTCTTCTAAGCAGCATAATAGTCCACAAGAAATTCTGCTGTCATAAATCCAGTATTTCTCATTACAAAGAAGGTGGGGGGGAGAATGTACATCAGTCCCAAACTGATTGCTTCTAAAATTACAAACCCTAGTGGGCAGCTGTATTAGCTAGGTTACCTTCACTGTTGTCATGAAAAACAACATCATCAGTCGTCACAGACTTGAAATAGACCTCTAAAATAGGAAAGTCATATGTGATGGGGAGCCAAAGAAAGATAGTGGAAACGAGAAAGGCATAAAAGATGGCAGAAATCATGCTTGTGTCCTGTGGAAGGCCACATGGATCTTTGAAAACAAGGATGGGCTCCCATTAAATCATCTGTCTAAATATAACTCTTGCTTAACCCTAATAAGAACATTAACACTTGGACTATACAGAGCAAGGCAATTTCTACCATGATTGAGTTCTTGATCAAAGCATTTGGGGAGTCTTGATCAGAAAGCTCTCAAATATTTTTGCTCCATGTAATGGTGTAGAGAAGGGTCAGAGAGCTGAGATGGACCAGTGCCCTCAGGAAACTACAGAACTATTTGTGGATATATAGCCAAGGAACAGTAGCTTAGCATAGGTTGCTAGCGCCCAGGGCAAGGCAAGTCCTGCACCCCCTTGAGGTCACCTTGGGAAGTGGCAGGGGAGGGAGGTGGTGGAGCCACATGGCCCACACACTCCCTTTGTTTATGACTACAGAGGAGGCCGGGCTACTCCGGGCTGCCCTTTCCAAGGAGGTGGTTCCACTCAGCCATTGCCAAACCTTGTCACCACCACCTGCCCAGAGGGGGAAACAGAGCAAGCAAGGCAGCCACAGCAAGAAGAGAGGAGATGAGAGGAAACTAGGGTCTCACAATTTCTTGCCCACTGTGCGAGAAATTCCACCACACCAGATGGCTCTGCGGAGGGCTGAAATTTTGCCCCTCTAAGAATTTTGCACCCAGGGCAACTCCCCATGGCCCCGCCCACACTATGCCACTGCCATGGAATTTCCATTTATGTAGGGTGTTGTGTTTCAGGCCAGCTATATGGAAACCAGCAACACTGAGCATGTTAACCATCAACCAGTCTTTTTTATTTGTTTGTTTTGTTGTTGTTGTTGTAGAGAGGGTTGGAGCAGGTTTGATTTCTCTTTTTTTTAACAGACAGCTTTGTCATGAAGGAGGGGTAGTTGCAGATTTCATTGGTTCGTAATTTTAAGCAAATCAACTTAATTTGGAGCTATATATTCAACCAGCATTTAGGGATATTTCAGGAACTTTATGAATTCCAGTGTGAACTGATGTGATCGGTATGCCTCTGACTAGTGTGCCAATTAGAACATAATTATCCTTTGGATTTCACAGTTCCACAAATGTTGTGATACTAGTTTTCAGCACAAAAATACCAAAACACCTTTAAAATTCATGATGCAATATACTTAGAAATGCACACCTCCAGTTTAATTACATTTATCAATGCAAGAACATATGTTCAGAAATACAAATTTAAATATGTATGTTGAAATGAATTTTTGAGGGTTTCCCCCCCTGTTAATGCAAAAATGGGACCAAAAGAAATCACAAAGAAACATGTGCATACTTGATATGGAACCGGAAATAGGTAGGTGAGTCCATTAGGGTATGCGTTGCTGAATCAACAGAAAAGACAGTATGGCCATGGAATGCAGTATTACAGCCCTGTAAAAATTTGCTTCTGGATACACAAGAGTCTCAAGACAAGAAACCTAAGTGAATTTAAAAAAAAACAAGATTCAGGGGCAGAGGCTTGTACACTTGGGGTACTGTTATCAGTTGCTATATTGTTAGACATTTGATACTGCAGTTTGGTTTTGAGTTTCACCTGTGGCTAAAGCCAGTTTGCAGTTTGAAGGAGCCTGTGATATATTGCTGTTTGGTGGGGCTTCCTCTATGCTAGTGGCACCCTGTGACAGACTTCTCCAGAAACCACCATGTTGCTCTTTTGGAAGCTAAGTGGCTGCCACATAAATATCTCACAATGTTCGTCATGTAGCATCGCTCCAGGGCATTGCCAAAAATTGAAATGGCCACCTCCCTGGATGGAGTGCCAGTGGAGGGGGGAAATGTAAGGGAGATCTTTCTTACACATCTTACACAGAACATGAACCACTCATGATAGGAAAGTAAAGGTCATCCATGTGGTCATAAAAAATTTAAATCCAAATGCAAAAATAGACGATACCTTTATAAACTATGACAGGAAGACTCCACCCAGTAAGCCACCTATGGTGTAAAAACACCAGATACTGCCTAAGGAGGATGGTAAAAGTTACTTTCATGGACTACAGATCCCAGAATACCCCTGGGTTAGTTACTGGGAACTGCTGGGAACATAGCTTTTCCTGTCAAACTATGTGTAACGTTATTCCTCCTTGAAGTTACAATATTCCTCTGTATCTGTATTTGCTCCTATATCTAGATAGATATCTACGTAGGTATATGCATCCACTCAGTGTACAGTATCTGGCAATGCATAGTTTTAGAACTAGTGTAACCTCAGACGTTTACCTGTCCTTTCTCTTCAGCACACCGAAGAAAACACTCTGAGGAAAATACTCTTTCAATTTCAGAGCTGCAACCTCCCTTCAATTTCCTTAGGATTTCAAATTCATAGATAACCTCCCACTGTTCTTTTTTGTTGTTTCAGAGTTACAATATCCTGTAGCACTACACAGATGATTAACTACTCCCAAAGTTATCCTATCTGGTATTAACACAACAGCCATCAAACTGCTATATATTAAAAGCCATCAAGTGTCCTTTAAGCAAAGGTATTACACAGGACAGCTGTGATAACAGCGCACACCGAATGGAAATTTGCAAAATGTCAGCACGTCACTCTCTGGTCAGTTTTTAATGACAGGGTCCTGATAGTCAATTAGATGGCCTGAGATTATATCATCATGTGCACAGCAGGTATTTGAGGCAGGAGGGGAACGAAACCAGCTTTAGGCATTATTTCTACTGCATATCTCCTTATCTTGCATGCAAAATGCTAAGTTTTTACTGTTTCTCACAAACTCATAAACAAATAAACAAAAAACTGCTTCACAGATAGATAATGAGAGGTGTAATGGAACCAGGGCTGGCAGACCTTCCTGAATAGCAGAGACTTTGATATCCTCTGTCACTACCTGGGAATTTCCTTTTAATTTGCTGCAATCTGTTGGACTTTTATTACAACTTCACATGCTATCTGTAATCTGAGTTACTGAGAGGGACTTTTTTCTAGGCTAGGGTGATTGTCTATTTTTCCAATACTAGCCAATCATTCTTTCCATCTGTTGACATTCAAAAAGCAAACCACCTCTGCTGAGTGTTCCATCCCTCTCTTTTGTTAATTGGTGGCAGTTGTTTGTTGCTATTGATCTGTTCAGTTGGTTGATAGCACATATGCAGTAATGAAAGCAGTATACATGAGTCTATAAATTCAAGCAATCGTAAGTTAAGAAATGTTTTCATTCTTTCTCCTACAAATATCTCCTACAAATGAGTGAGTTATTGAGACTATAAGTGCCAGTTAATGAGAAAGGGGTGAGCTCTGCAGAACTTGTAGTTGTTCTCCTCTGCGGCTCTCTGTACTTCTGCTATGTAGCAAAAGAGAATTTTACAAAAAATCTAAAACTCTGCAATACAATTCTCACTGTAACTGAGGAAGAAATAGATTTTCCCAGGAACAGCATGTTGCTGCAAACTGCCCATGCTGAAATGCAAAGTATTTGATAGGGATGGGAGTTTTGGATTTTCTGGACTGGAACAACCATAAATCTCCAAACTAGGTGTTCTACCTACCTTGCAGGCACACCTCAATGTGATATACCTGGGAGAAATGCAGAAATTAGAAGACTTTGAGTCTTAACTAATCTAAGCCCTACCCAAGCTTCTTGTTCTGCCCCAGTGCTACCTGGGAGCTCTCTTTGATCAGGAAGCTTGGGCAGAGCTCAGCCTAGTGAAAGAATGGATCCTCTGTCTTTTGTGGTTGCAAAGACTCTAAGAGCTGTGGTGGATCACATTAAGTTTATTTTCTTCATAGTATTTTAGAAAAAACAACAAAGAAGCTACCTTGGTTGGGAAAAAAAGCTTTACCTCCTCTCTGTTTTCCTCTTTCCTGCTGCCACCAACTTACCTCACACACAAAAAAAGAGAGAATCCTCTTATAAACTCTTCCCAGTCAAAAACTGTCAAGGTCTTGTTGGCTGGATTTTATGCCTTTTAAGAACATATGTTGTCATGTTATGTCCTAAGCAGAAAACTAAAGCATCCCTTTCAAATCCTCGGCACTGTTGACACTTCCAACAAGTGCTTTGGTATTGGATTTGGTCTTATCTGTTTCTAACAGACAGTCGCTTGGGTCGGAAATTTGACCTGAAATAAAAATTCAGCCCCAAGTATCTGTTGTCAATTGTGCAGAAAATAGGAGATGACAGCAAAGTCACTTCTGCATGCTGAATTAGATCTCTTTGCAACATCTTCTAATGTCATTATTAGCACTCAAATGCACTGTGTCAAAATGTGTATACATAGGGAGATGGACCAGGCCCCATCAAATTTATCTTTTAGTCTAAATGACAAGCTGTTTTCAATCCAGAATTCTAAAGAGAAAGAAACTCCCCCCCCCACTCCAAATAACAATCTTTGTTATATAATTGTATTATGGACAAACTTTTTTTGCTGGGCCTATTCAAGATTTTAAAAGGAGATCAAGAACATGTAATTGAAATCATGGCGCTCTATGTTCCCATGGAATCATGAGCTCTGTCAGTAGCAATAGGTACATAACAACCCACAATTCAGTTGTAATGGCTCACTTTTAGAGGCTATAATGAATGAAGTGATTTTTAAAATTGTAATCATTAGATTCAAAAAGAAGTGTACTGTTGGTTCATTTGTTCAAAAACTGTTGAACTGCCACAATTCAATAGTATACAAAATATACGTCCAGGCTCCGGAGCACATGCAGGCCAACCCTCCTTCACTTCTATAATTCAGGGAATACAAAAGGAAAGGATGTTTCATTGCTCACCTACTAAACTTACCGTACATATCATTAACTCATTGAGTTTTGGCTTGTGCTCACGGTGGTTTGAAAAAGAGGGGCGAGAGAAAACCCATGTAGTTAATGCTGCCCAATAATGTTAATTCTAGGATGGTTTCTGTCTCCCTCACACTGTTGCAAAAGGCACGCTCTCTCAATCTCCATCCCTCATTGGGGAGATGCCAACAGAAGGATCAGTCTAAGAATTAGAAAGTAGCAATGCAGGTGAATCATTGTAAGCATTTGAAGTCCTTCCATAAATGCCCAGTCTTGTTCTAGGGCAAACCGTTCTTCATACAGAATGCTCTTTCTATGGAAATCCACCATTTCAGCCAGGCAGGAGAAAATCTCAGAGCTCCACTTTGGCATACATTCACCTTTTTTAACCTTCGAGTCCTGTCCATCCCCAAAAATGTATCTTCAAATGGCACTTAAGCACTGCTCATGAGTTGGACTCCACTTTCATATGTTTCAGGCTCATCTATGGATCCCCAAGCCTGTGGAGTGATGAATGAATCAGTCATTTTCACTTTCTCCTCCATTTCTTTCTTTCTTTCTTTCTTTTTTAAAACAAGCAGTTTGCATCCTAAATACGAAAAAGAAAGCTACACATTTTGGCAAATTATTCAAAAAGGAACTGCAGTTCCATCCTGCCATGTACACTGCTCAGATTCAGCAAATACAGTGATTCCCAGCATTGCAGTTGACTAAATATCAATGAAGATGAGTCTCAGAAAAGAGAAATGGCAATCTTAATTCTGCACAGCATGGCTGAATATGGTTCTCTGTGTGGTGCAGTGGACAGAGTGGCAGACTAAAACTCAGGAGACCTGGGGTTGATTCCCTGGCTCAGTCATGGAAAAACAAGGGGGGGAGACCCTGGTAAAAACACTCCTTAAATATCTCACTTACTTTGAAACCCCTGTTCGGGTCCTATAAGTCAGATGGAACATGATGGCACATAATACACACACTTCGTTGAATACAGAGAAATTCAAATACAAGACATAGGCATTAACCACACAATAAGCTGCACCTGGATGGATTCACTTGCCAGGTTCAGTTTCTTATACATTTGTGGGGGGGGGGATCTCATTTTTCCCTCCATTCTGAAACACAGTTGTATGCTTCTCATTTTTATAGAAAAAATAAGATTATGAATGGTAATTTTTTAGCAGGCATAGACTGAAGTGAAATCTCAATCAGGCCTAACATAGCTCAGAGGTTCAGGTATCTGGCCACAGAGCCAGAGGTTAGGAGTTCAATTCCCCACTGTGCCTCCTTGATGGGGGGGGGGCTCAATGATCTCTTCCAGCTCTGCAGTTCTAAGATTCATCATCTAGGAAGCCTTTAGAAGACCATGAAACCCATTTTGATGAGTTTTTCTCCAACAGGATGCCTTTCAAATATTTTGGGCTGCTGCTCCCACCAGTTCCAGCTAACAAGGCCAATGGTGAGGGATAACAAGAAATGAAGTCCGCAATGTCTGAAGTGTTAGGGAGGTGGCATGAGAAGCAAAGCAAAGTGTGCTGCTTATATACTGCCCCACAGCACTTCAAGCACTCTCTGGGTGGTTTACAAATTAATTATGCGAGCTACACATTGCTCTCCCCCCCCCCCCCGTGAGCTGGATACCCATTTTACTGACCTTGGAAGGATAGACGTCTGAGTTAACCTTGAGCCAGCTACCTGGGATTCAGCTCCAGGTTGTGAGCACAGTTTTGGCTGCACTACAGCGGTTTAACCAGATATATACCCATCTTACAATTTCACTGCCAAGTGAAAAATAAAGTTGGTCACAAGAGAAATATGTTTAAGTTGTATAAATTTAAAAGAATTACATACAATTTTAACATCCTCCTTGGTTTAATCAATTAATTACCTGACAATATATGTTTTAAATATATATACTTTCTTGATATACTGTAAATAAGGGTGAGGAGAGAATCAACAGCCCTAAGCACTCAAAGTTCCTAACATTGGACATGTATGTTTGGATTATTGCAAAGCCCCTTTGAGAGACTTTGTGGGCTAAAAAGTGAAAATAAAGCAGATAGGTAAACAAATAAACAAACAAATAGAAAGCAAATTATATTATGTGACCAAATATCCGCATGGCAGATGAAAGAAAAAAAAGAAAATTGAATATAAGGAAATGAAAACGATTCACAAATTGTAACTGATAGCATTTTCTCAAGTCGTTCATTCTGCGACAGAGGGAATCAGCTTAAGCAGGATAAATAACCACTCCTAAATGTCAGTGTAGCATTCTTAAAGCTAATGCAGAATGTCTCACGAGGCTCCATATGTTTCTCTGTAAAATATTACAGGCAACGTCCAACTAAAGTTAAGAACTTTTGAATCCCAAGGAATTCAACAAGATAGATTTAAGCATATGATTAGCTCTCCTAGGGAGATCAACGAAACTTAGCAATACTTCACTTTGTCTAGATGTACACTGCACTTAATTACATACACATTATTACATAGTAAAATAATGAAGGAGTCTCAGGAAGCACATTTAGAAGATACAAAATGTGTCAGAGATACAAACCATGTTCTGTTTTTAGAAGGTCATGGCTGTGAGCTGATTACAGTTACCCAGAGTTCTGCTTCACTTTTTGAAAATCTCATAATAGAGTATCCTTCCTCCTCATCCTACAGGGGTTTCATGTTCAATCACAGGCATTTTCTTCTCACCTTGCTATCCAGCAACACAGATTCCACCTTGGTTTCTTTCTTTATCTTCCAATATATACTCAATGTCGCTCCTTCAGTTGTCCCATGCCCTTCTGTCCATCCAGTCTCAACATCATGACATTGCTCTGATTTCCCCATCTCCATATTCTTCTTGCCCTTATTTCATACAGGGTTGCAAGATTTTCCCCTTTCTTTGCATATTAAAATTTGTACACACATGGGTGTTCATGGAAGGGGAAATGTATTTTATTGTAGATAGATAGATGCACTGACTAAAGTCCTCTTGTGAAATACCATATATGTTAACAGTGCAGTTTTTGCAATTTGCTGGCCTGCCCTATTTCACAACTAGAGGAATATGGAGTCTGTGACAGCCAGCCGGCCAACTGTAATCCTTTTGTCTGTATGACTGTCATTATGCAGGCACTTAATGCAACAGGGTTCTCACCACTGTGTTGTGTTGCTCCAGGCTGTGAGTGAATTATGCTGATATATAGTACGCAGCTTTGACCCACTATGGAAGAATTTCTGTGGACCTTCTTGTGTACATATCACTTTTGCACTTTCCTTAATATGGATAACATTTATTATGTATTTTACATAATATATATATTTATCCATACATTTGAGCTCATTTACACATGCCATCCCCGTGATGCTGAAGCATGTAGGTGTGCAGTTTTCAATTGTACACATCAGCCATTCATATTTTTTAAATGTATACATTTCATATGCATATTATTTCTCCAAAATGCCCTATACTATTACTGAAGTACAGTCTTAAAAGCTCCTCAGACCCCCCAGCCTTACAATCCTGCATAGCTACATAGATCACTTAGTTTCCCACTACATATGCCACCTCCATGGGACATGAACACAGCTGAAAAATTGCTGGGTTCCAGGCTTCCATAGATAATTTAGAACTTTTGTATCTAAAGCAAAACTATCTTTTGACATCAAGAGGAGGATTTAGCTGGGATGCTTTGCATGCATCCTCTGTGTCTATAGACATTTCCAAAGCTACCCATTACATTATCATTGTTGCAGTAAAAACAGAGTCCTGCAGCAGAGTCCTATTAGTTGAAGACTAATAAGCTTATTAAAGCAAAAAGCTCGAGATAGCTTTATTCTGAAGTAGATTCTAGTTTACTGTCCATAACAGAATGTGTCAAGCTACAATTAAATGCATGAAGTAAACTTGCATGTCTGTATTTGGGGCACTTTTCTCTCTCTTGTTATGCTCAAATGTTTTTATTGTTTTAATTCAGTATTTGTTTTAATATCATAGGATAAAATCTTGTCAGGATTTGCATAAATTTATGTGGTATACATTTGTGCAGTGCAAGCCAGATTATATCAGAGAACTGATACCTTTAATGCAATTACATTTAAAACTTCCTTTCCCTGCCCCCTTTCGATTCCAAAGCTCTCTGGAGATCTCGTTTGCCATTGTGAAGCCTTCCGGGAGCCTTGGGAAGGGTGTGTATGTTTATTATTAGGAAATCTTCACTGGCATTTCCACTACCAGATCAGGACCACCAGCTGTGATTTGACAGCAGTTTTCCAATATTAAAAGATCTCCCCATAATCCCGAGACTTCCAAAGGCTTCCCCAGGTCAAGAGAGATCCCTAGGAAGCCTCGGAACATGATAGGAAGCTTTTAATTTAATGAAACTAAAGATACCAGTTCCTACATGATGACATCATCTGGCTTGCATGACATAAATTTATGCCAACAGGATTTCAGCTATTATAATTTAATGTTATTTTTGTCTTAATATTTATTATATAGTATTGTTGTTGTCTTATTAGCTGTAACATGTTGTGTATCTATATTTTTAGCTACAGAATATATGGAAATAGTATCCAGTGTGGTGCAGTGAGTCAAGTAATGGACTAGGACCCAGGAGACATAGGTTCAATTCCCTGGTTCTGCCATGGAAACTCACGGGGTGAGAAGGAGAGAAACAGGTAAAAACACTCCTTAAATACCTCACATACCTTAAAAACCCTATTAGGGTTGCTATAACCCTTACTTGCAACACGTAACAACAAACAAGCAAATATGAAAATGGCAACAGAGATACAGTATAGCAAAAGCAATTATGGAGCAAAAAGATACAGCTAAATTGTGGGAAGGGGTACAAGTGAAAAGAAGAGGAGGGAGATTATGGAGATTAGTGATAGCACACAACTGAACAGGTAGTAAGATCAGAATCTGATGCTTTAGTACAGACTGCCTTCTCCAGCCTGACTATTTTGAAGATATGATGGACCCCACCATCTCCGGCTATGATTATTCTAATATTGTAGTTCCCTTGGGGAAAAGTTCCAAGTTGGGGAAAGTAATTTCAAAGTGACAAGAAGAGCCTTTCTGAAGGAGCCAATAACAGACTGGGGGTCAATTATGATGATCCACATGCCATTTTCTGTAAATCCCAGGGTTTATTTCAAAACTAATGATTTAATGAACACATTAAATATGTTGATTCAGTTAATTTAATTATTCCATTTTAAATGTTAGTATCAAATTAACTATTTCTCCCCATATCTAAAGTTATTAGATTAACTTTCAAACCTAATGTTCCAAACTTTGCTGTTTCTTCATTTTGCTAGTAACCAAGGCAAAAGGCATCTATAGCTCCAGTAGTTTCCGTTCATTCATTTGGCCCCTAGCCATGACTCTTGCCTCTGACAAGTAGAATCAACGGAATACTACTAGAAAATGAGAGCAAGTAATTATTTATTAAAATGGGTGTACAATCAACTCATGGTCATAAGTGTGAGAAAGATCTGCTGTTTGACCCTTTCTGTGAAGCCAAATTCTTACCCATCCCCTTTCCAAACGTACTTTGTCAGGTCCATACTACATCACACTGAAGTTCCCATCAAAGTCAGTGTGATATGTATTCGCGAAGGCTTTCACGGCCGGGATCTAATGGTTGTTGTGGGTTTTTTGGGCTCTTTGGCCGTGTTTTGAAGGTGGTTCTTCCTAACGTTTCACCAGTCTCTGTGGCCGGCATCTTCAGAGGACAGCACTCTGGTGTAGTTGTCTTGGGAGTGGAGTATTTATGACTGTGAGATGGGCTTTTGTCTTTTTCTGTAGATGGGTGATTAGTGTGTCTTGATGTGGGTGTGTTGTTCTGATAAGAAGGAGAGATTATCTGTCACTGTGGTTGATGGGTATTATTAGCTGGTCTTTTGTGTGTAGTGATCCCCGGTCCTTGTGGCTGGGTAGAGTTCATTGACCTTTTGCACACTGTATTTTTCAGAGCTGGGAGCCAAGTTTTGTTGAGTTTCAAACTTTCCTCTTTTTTTGTTGAGGTTCTGCTGGTGCCTGTGGATTTCAATGGCTTCCCTGTGCAGTCTGACATAATAATTGCTGGTGTTGTCCAGTATTTCGGTATTTTGAAATAGAATTTCATGTCCAGTTTATTTTAGGGCATGTTCAGCTACTGCAGGTGTGATATGTTAATCATGATTAACGTAAGTTCCTGTTTCCATCTGCTCAAAGAGATATGCTACAGGAGCAGAAAAGAGACAACTGGAACTATAAGACAGTACATGTAGTAGTTAAAGGAAGATCTAGATTGATCACTGAACGTTGAGACTTACTGGGTGACTAGCCGGTTCCCAACTAATTCCAAAAAATGTGTCTTCCTCTTACCCCACTGTCTAGGTTGGATAGGTAGTTAATAATAACTGTGTGCCATCAAGTCAATTCTGATTTATGGTGTCCCTTTTTTAAGTAGAGAATACTCAGATGTGGTTTATCATTCCTTTCTTTTGGAGGCACCCAGGATTATGCAGTTTGCCTGAGGCCACACAGGCTGGCTCTTCTGGGATGCACAATAGAGAACTGAACTCCCAGCCTCTGGCTCTACAGCCAGACATCTAACTCAATGAGCTATCAAGGCAGCTTGAGTACGAGCAATTGGTCTCATTTATTTTATTACAGTAGACGTGGTATAGTGGTGATAATTTTGGACCGGGACTCCGGAGATCCAGGTTCAATTCTATTGAGCCTACTAGGTGACCTGGGGCTAGTCTCTCTGCCTAACCTACCTCACGAGGTGTTATGAAGACACAATGGGGAGAAGGAAAGCTATGTGTGCCACCATGATCGCATGGGAGAAATCATGGGGTACAAAAGTAGCCAATAAATAGAAGGCAAAACCAAAGGCACCTTGAGTTTGATGTAGTTGGGCTTACCTTAGGTTCAACAAGAGAAAAGTGTGAAAAATACAAAACAGACTCTTGGAATCTGCAATGAAACTATCTGAAATATCTTCAGTCAACTTAAATTGCATTTAGTCACCAATGTCTGTTCTACTTTTGACACCATTATTATTTCGGCATTCTGGAGGATGCCAGGAATTTCACCCGCTATGGCGGCAGTACTCAGGACAATTAAGTGCCATCCTTGAGGCAACAGCAGCATTTTCGTCAGCATGAGTTAAAATATCCCACTTGTGATAAGTGACTTGGCATGGAACAGCAATGATTAGAATCAGATAAACTATGAATCATTCAAGCTATGAGATGGGTAATGGGGAGACTGCAGCTTTATATGGATTGTGGCTGCTGCTTTATGGAGATCAAACTGAACCTCAAAGCACTGTGCTAGATCAAGCCCTGTTAGAAAGAGCGCTCTGGAAGAATGATTTTGAGTATCAGAGCCTGTGCCTGCAGCTAACCGATATGCTCTGCTGCTATTTCGCCTGCTGCTAAGAGGTTTCATACAGGTGACTTTAACATATTTGCAAGTAAAGTCTCCAAAGTGTGGCATTTAATCATTATGAGCCTCAGAAAAATGTGTTAGCTCTTTCTAACCATAAAGGTATGCTCACAAATCTGCTCCTCAGAGATGCAAAAAAATAGCACAAGTGCCTCTGATGAAAGTCAGAATGGTTTACAGGCAGTGTGGTTTAATGGTTAGGGTGCCAGTCTGCAATTTGGGAGGTCTAGGATTAAGGGTTTGTCTACACACCTGTTCTGGGTTGTGCAAAACAGGGTCCCTGTATACTATTTGGTATGAACTTGGCCTCCAAATGGCATATAGACCTCAAGCTACCCTATTTGGCTTGCTATCCATTTGCCAACAATGTGAAGTAGCTAAAGAAGAGAGCAACTTCAAGATACTGGTGGATTAAACACTCCCTAAGTTCTGTGGAGGAGCTGAGGAAGTGGGGGCGGGGTGTTAGAGCCTATTGATGCACCACATACGTGTAGCATCACTTTTAAAAAATTAAACTAAATTGGGAACTTCCTCCCAGAAATGGGAGGACAGAAGGAGGCCATTATGAGGGTTTTTCCTTCTTTGCTTTTCTCTTCCTCTCAAGAGCCAGTCGACAAAAGCGAACACCCCCCCCCGCATTACCCAGTCTTGTCTCGTCCCACTTATTGCAGGAAGTTTCCTACTTAGATTTTAAAAAGTGATGCAGCACATATGCACTGCCTTAATATATTTTAAAGGGAAAAAAACACTTCCTCTGCCCCTCCATGGAGACAAGGAAGTGTTTAATTTGCCAATATCCTGAAGTGGCTCTCATCTTAAGCCACTTCACAATATTGGCAATTGACAAGAAGGCTCACTTTTGATTCATTTCCAGTGATCACAAGCACTGGGGATAAATGATAAAAGAGTGCTCCCATCCACACCAAAAAAGTAGAAGCCCCTGATGGGGGCCAGGAAGGTGCCAGTAGGACCACTCTGGGGGCAGGTTGGTTCATTCCAATAAAGGTATCAGTTGACAACCATCTTTAAGAGTGAACTAGCTTGCCCTTATGGCAGACCAGACAATGGGCTAAACACCCATCTAATTAGCCTCTAAGTCTACTGAGTCACGAGACTCACTGGGTGATCCTGGTCTAGGCATCATTACACTCTTTCAACCTGACCTACCTCACAGCTTTCTTATGATGATGAAAGTGAGGAGGAGATTCAGGCTTGCCACCCAGAGCTCACCTTGAAAAGAGGTTATAAATTTAAGTAGGAAAATAAAATAAGATTATAGCTTGGAATCTTTCAGCATGGACGTGATAGGTCTCATGAGTGGCCTTTGGTATCAAATTGTTACTGAAGCCAGACCATGACATGAGATCTTGCTCTAAAAGCTAGTGAAAGGAAAGGGGGGAAATGAAGTTTTGGAAATGATGTACAAAAAGCAATTGTGAGCTCCAGGGTGAGTGGTGGCTTCAAAGTTTCAGTGGGTGCTTGCCAGTTCCCTTCCGAATTGCTTGTACATTCAGAAACAAGAACAAAAAAATCATCAAATTCACAAATTTGCAAAATGTTCTCCTGACAGAGAAAATGTTCCTGTCAGAAGGCTTCTCTCAAGCTTTCTGATGCTGGGGAAGGTTTGGAGTATAAAACACTCTACCATTCCAACAGGCCAGATCTCCAGATTATCAATAGTTACTGTCAATATGTGTTGTCAGCAGAACCCAGGAGAAGCAATATGCAGTGTGAAGTTCTTATGCTTCAACTGGTACAAAGACATCTTGCTGAAATAACCTGAGCAATTAAAAGCAGGTTGAATGACACACAGAATAAGCAGACACTTCTCTCAATCTGGTAGGCCAGAAAGAAATTTTGGCTTAACTCAAGGAGCGTAATTAATATTTTTCTCCCTCCAGCACCATCTGATACAAAGTTTTCTATTGAATATAACTCCACTGGAGCTTCCATAAGAACTAGTGATAGATAGAATAAGTGTAGACTGGCAAACAGACAGATGAAGTGGGGCATAAAACACCTAGATTTAAGCCACCTTTCAGCAATGAACTTATTGGGCTGGTGGATAAGAGACACTGGCCTTGTTGGGCTGATGGATATGAAACAGAACCATTGCTGTTGCTGTTATAATTACTGTGATCTGGCAAATGCCATCACACGTAATGATGTGTTCCTTCTAGGGAGCACCTGCTTCCCACCCAAATTAAACCTTGGGTAAAGGAGCAAGATCACTATCAATCCTAGGCAAGGGACTCACAGGAGCTACAAACAAAACTAACAATGTTTTCAATTTGTACAGGATTCTTAACCAGTTGTGGCTCATGAACCAAATAGCAGAGGGTGGGGTTCACCCTGGTAATTTGTGGTCTGGCTCCCTCCATCTTAGACCACAGATTGCCCCTGTTCTTAATTAGTGGTAGATGTTACTTATTTAAAAAAAACAGATTAATAGAGGATCATTCTAAATATGGAATAACATGACCACCTATATGGAATAGCATGAAATAACATGAGCATCGTTAGCCACCTTTAAATTGTTGTTTAGTTGTTAAGTCATGTCTGACTCTTCGTGACCCCATGGACCAGAACACGCCAGGCCCTCCTGTCTTCCACAGTATCCCATAGATTGGTCAAATTCATGTTGGTCGCTTTGATGACACTGTCCAACCATCTCTTCCTCTCTCTTCCCCTTCTCCTCTTGCCTTCACATTTTCCCAACATCAGCGTCTTTTCCAGGGAGTCTTCTCTTCTCATGAGATGGCCAAAGTATTGGAGCCTCAGCTTCAGGATCTGTCCTTCCAGTGAGCACTCAGGTTTGATTTCATTCAAAATGGATATGTTTGATCTCCTTGCAGTCCAGGGGACTCTCAAGAGCCTCCTCCAGCACCACAATTCAAAAGCATCAATTCTTCAGCAGTCAGCCTTCTTTATGGTCCAGCTCTCACTTCCATACATTGCTACTAGAAAAACCGTAGCTTTGACTATGCGAACCTTTGTCAGCAAGGTAATGTCTCTGCTTTTTAAGATTCTGTCGAGGTTTGTCATCGCTTTCCTCCCAAGAAGCAGGCGTCTTTTAATTTCGTGGCTGCTGTCACCATCTGCAGTGATCATGGAGCCCAAGAAAGTGAAATCTGTTGCTACCTCCATATCTTCCCCTTCTATTTGCCAGGAGGTGATGGGATCAGTGGCCATGATCTTAGTTTTTTTTATGTTGAGCTTCAAACCATTTTTGCACTCTCCTCTTTCACCCTCATTAAGAGGTTCTTTAATTCCTCCTCATTTTCTGCCATCAGAGTGGTATCATCTGCATATCGGAAGTTATTGATATTTCTTCCAACAATCTTAATTCTGGTTTGGGATTAATCCAGTCCTGCCTTTCACATGATGTATTCTGCATATAAGTTAAATAAGCAGGGATATAATATACAGCCTTGTCGTACTCCTTTCCCAATTTTGAACCAATCAGTTGTTCCATATCCAATTCTAACTGTTTCCTCCTGTCCCACATATAGATTTCTCAAGAGATAGATAGGGAGGTCAGGCACTCCCATTTCTTTAAGAACTTGCCATAGTTTATTGTCAAAGGCTTTTGTGTAGTCAATGAAGCAGAAGTAGATGTTTTTCTGTTCCTTTAACATCTCTAATTTTCTTGAACAGATCTCTGGTTTTTCCCTTTCTATTCTTTTCCTCTATTTCTTTGCACTGTTTGTTTAAGAAGGCCCTCTTGTCTCTCCTTGCTATTCTTTGGAAACCTGCATTCAATTTTCTGTAACTTTCCCTATCTTCCTTGCATTTTGTTTCCCTTCTTTTCTCTGCTATTTGTAAGGCCTCTTTGGACATCCACTTTGCTTTCTTGCATTTCCTTTTCTTTGGGATGGTTTTTGTTGCTGCCTCCTGTACAGTGTTACAAGCCTCCATCCATAGTTCTTCAGGCACTCTGTCCACCAAATCTAGTTCCTTAAATTTGTTCTTCACTTCCACTGTGTATTCAGAAGGGATTTGGTTTAGATTATACCTGACTAGCCCAGTAGTGTTTCCTACTTTCTTCAGTTTAATCTTGAGTTTTGCTATAAGAAGCTGATGATCAGAGCCACGATCAGCTCCAGGTCTTGTTTTTGCTGACTCTATAGAGTTTCTCCATCTTTGGCTGCAGAGAACATAATCAATCTGATTTCGGTATTGCCCAACTGGTGATGTCCATTGTAAAGTCACCTCTCATGTTGTTGAAAAAGAGTGTTTGTGATAGCCAGCTTGTTCTCTTGACAAAACTCTACAGTGGTACCGCAACTTATGAACTTAATCCGTATTGGAACATAATTCATACGTCAAAAAGTTCATAAGTCAAGCCAAAATTTTCCGTAGGAATGCACTGAAAACAATTTATTCCGTTTTGGCTGTTTTTGATTCGTATGTCAAGGCACTGTTCGCAAGTAGAGGCATTAGTTCCCATAGGAACTAATGCATAGCCGGTTAATCCATACTCTACCACTAGGGGGAGAATTTTTTAAATTTTTTTTCTTCTTTTGACCTAAGATGAACTTAGGTCAAAAAAGGGCAGGAAAGGGGTTTTTTCGTTCGTAAGTTGGGACTCTGTTTGTAAGTCGAAGCAACATTTTGCAAACGGAGCCATTCGTAACTCGAAATGTTCATAAGTGGAGACATTTGTAAGTCTAGGTACCACTGTATTAGCCTTTGCCCAGCTTCATTTTGAGCTCTAAGACCAAAATTACTTGTTGTTCCTTTTATCTCTTGACTCCATAATTTAGCATTCCAGTCCGCTATAATGACAAGTATATCTTTCTTTGGTGTCATTTCTAGAAGGTGTTCTAAGTCTTCATAGAATTGGTCAATTTCAACCTCTTCAGCATCAGTGGTTGGTGCATAAACTTGTGATGTTGAAAGGTCTGCCTTGGATTTGTATTGAAATCATTCTATCATTTTTGAGATTGTATCCCAGTACAGCTTTTCCCACTCTTTTGTTGACTATGAGGGCTACTCCATTTCTTCTACGGGATTCTAGCCCACAATAGTAGATATGATAATCGTCTGAATTGAATTCACCCATTCCTGTCCATTTTAGTTCACTGACACCCAGGATGTCAATGTCTTATCATCTTCTGTTTGAACACATCCAGCTTAGCAAGGTTCATAGATTTTACATTCCAGGTTCCTATGCAGTATTTTTCTTTTCAGCATTGGACTTTCCTTTCACTTCCAGGCACGCCCATGGCTTAGCATCCTTTCGGCTTTGGCTCAACCACTTCATTAGCTCTGGAGCTACTTGTACTTGTCCTCCGCTCTTCCTCAGTAGCATGTTGGACGCCTTCCGACCTGAGGGGCTCATCTTCCAGCGTCATATCTTTTAACCTTTTGTTTCTGTCCATGTTTTCTTGACAAATATACTGGAGTGGCTTGCCAGTTCCTGTCCAGGTGGATCGCATTTAGTCAGAACTCTCCATTATGTCCTGTCCGTCTTGGGTGTCCCTGCAAGGCATAGCCCATAGCTTCTCTGAATTACACAAGCCCCTTTGTCACGACAAGGCAGCAATCCTTGAAGGGGTCTTTAAATTAGAATGGGAGAATTCATTCCAGGACAAAATAAACTGCAAGTTAGAAATGTGGTATTTCATGTCCCATTCCCATCTCTTATCCATAGTTAAATAACTTCCTGAAAGTTTCCTCCCACTCCTCTGTGCAAGATGATAGAAGAGAAGCAAATGTTTTTTTTTAAAGACCTTATAATGCAGTGCTGAAATGCTATGCCACTAAGACATTTCTTAAAAACACTGAAAGCTTCCTCCCACTCCCACATGCTGGAGAGGACGAGAAGAGGGATTTTTGTTAGTTTTTCTTTCTTTCTTTTTCTCTTTAATGGAAGGAAGGGCCACTTGAGGTGTGCCTAGTGGGCCTTCCTACGCCCAAGGCACCTTATCCTTGCATGTGGATGCAAGGGTTGCCCCCAAATGACATACTGCACTTCAAAGCATCCCTGTTTAGCCCAATCTAGCCAGATTCAGCTGTTACAAAAATTGTCTGTGTAGTTGCACACTGAGAGAACAAAGAAAAAAAATGAACACTCCAGAACGCAAAAAAAGGCAATCTAAAGAATGACACAAATGTCTTCACCCTACAGCTCTACAAAGTAGCTGGTGGAAGAGCTGCAAAGGACTGGGTTCTTTGCAGATACCAGAATGTGTTGCACCTGAGATAAAGACCTAAATTACAAGGCTTTAAGGATTTTTAGGCCAAACTTCACCCAAATGTCCTGGAAAGAAATAAAGCTCCCAGCTAGCACAGGGGCAGGGACAGGATACTTGGGTGAAGCTTGGCCTAACAAAGCCTTAAAGCCTTCTAATTTAGGCCTTTCTCCCAGGTGTGTTACAGTCAGATATTTGCAAGATGCTTGTAGAGTTAGCAGAACTCTCAGAATGGAGAATTGTGGTATTTCTAGTACAGAAATCTGAAAATCCCATCCCTACCCATAGTCATTCAAGAATCATACAAATAGCCCTGATATGCTCCACTTAAATATACTTTTCTCCAAAGATCGTGCACCGGCCTATGTAGGGCCACTCATAGCTTCCTTCCTATTTTTGCCCCATGGATTCCTGGGAAATGTATGGCCATGACCAGTGGTTCTTAACCTTTGTTACTTGGATGCTTTTGAACTACTACTCCCAGAAACCCCAGTCAGGACAGCTGGTAGTGAAGGCTTCTGGGAGTTGCAGTCCAAAACTCCTGAGTAACCCAAGGTTAAGAACCAGTGGCCATGACAATTCTTTGCAAGACATACTCTGCATTGATGCAACGTCCACTTATTCTCATATCAAAACATTACTTTCCTTGCTTTTCAATCACTCTCACATCACAGGCAGAGAAGCAATGATACCCATAACCCCATTTTAATGTTATTTGAAGTTTCTCAACCTTGACAAATCATTAAAACCAGGGCTCAGAATTTGTCACTTCTCACCCCATTCCTGTTCAGCTGATGACAATCTTGCATTTCATAGCGCGAGGCACTTATCGCATTTATCTACCTGAAATGTAAGTGATGATTATATTTATTCAGGATGGGAAAGCAGTTGTGTGAGGATAGTACTGCCTTAGCACACATTTGCAGTTCTAGGCAGAGCATAGAAAACGACTTTTCAAACTACAACTCCCAGAAGGCAGTTCTGGGAGAAGTAGGTTGTTGTTGTTTTTTAATGGAAGCTCTAATTCTAGGTTGTTAGAAGTTTATTCTCCCAGAGAACAGTTGGATTTCATGGGAAATCTCTTCCATAGAAATGTTGGCACAGTGTAGCAGTAACTTGCCTCAGAGGTTTAGCTCACTTGTGTACAGCAACCATTCTCAGCGATGGCCATATGGCAACCTGGGGGGCCCTGGCACATTTGAAGGGGGCCACAGGCTGTAAACAGTTCTTCACATACCACCTTATAAGGTCGGTTATGCAACTTATATAATCTTGATTTGGCCGATATTTCTTTCATACTGTCTTTATGGTTGTGGCCGCAAAAAGGTTAAGCATTACTTATAAATACATATTTGGTGCATACCCATTACTTGCACTATCAAAAAAGGAAGGAAATGTAGAATGGGTGTATAAGATGCCCAGTAGACTATTGAAAAGGCTTTCATTTTCTTATGAGTAAAAGGTCTGGAATAGTCTCAAGATGTGCACACACAGAGAGAGGGGGGGGAGGGCGAGAGAGAGAGAGAGAGAGGAATTAAATGGTAGCAAAGGGGGAAGCCATGGGGAAAGGCTACAACATCCAGAATTTCCTGGCCAGCAGGGCTGCTGGCCATGGCTGCTGGGGATTCTGGGCTCTGTAGTCCAATAAATAACTTTTGCCCAGCTCCAGCTCAGCTCTGTGCCTCTGCACAGCCTAAATCTGCCATCCTTTCTCTCTGGCGACACAAACAAAGAGAGATACAGTACTGTAACTTTAGTAGATTGCCTGGTGCATCTGCAGATGACTCATTATTTGTGCGTCTCTTTAGTATATATAAAAAGAAGCTTCTGGCTAGCTGCAGAATGGAGTGGGTGGGGATGGGGAGGGGAAACCTGGAGGAACACCTGTGCGTAAAGACACAAGCTGGGCTGGCTGTTGATCCATCTGCAAACAAGCTAGCTAGCTGTGTGATCCCAAGCGGGGGGGGGGGGTGTTGAGAGAGATGGGGAGAATCTTCTACCTCCTGTGCTTTTCCTCCTCTTTATTGCTTGCAAAAGAGGCTAATTGGTACGTTATCAGCTCATTATGTGTATTTGTGCCTACCAAGGCATTTTTAGCAATCTTGAAACAGGGTTTGTGTCATTCTTGAAGAGATTTTATGCAACTGGGGAGAATCTTTAGGGTGCCTCATTTCTAGGCATTTTGTAGACTGTGCCACTGCCATTTTCTCACTGCAGGCATATAAACACATGCATGCATAGCTGCTTATGGGCAGAAATACAGGTGCAGTAATGTATCAAAAGGCAGCCTGGAATCAAGAATAGAGGATTAGGAACTGAAAAGGTATCTTTATCAGGAGTGACTTCCAATTCACTGGGAGAACACAATTTGTTGCTTTGTGTCATTACTGTGTCAACATTGGCAGGCAAAACTAAAAGTGTCCCAAGCCCAAGTAAATTCCTACCTATACTCTGAGCAAAATAGGCAGGCCATTATTCCCCGTAAATTTAATTGAGCTATTTTGCACATTGTCAGGAGGTGCAGATAATAGTATGAGCACAATGTCTGGTAGATTTGGCTCTTCCATTTCTGGCCCACAGACAGATTAAGAACAGCCAAAATCCTGTTGTTTAGTGTAGTAAATCACAGTAGAGTAGGCCCACTGTGTCATCTCTGCAATTTTCATTGATTCAAATAGGCCTATTCTAAATGCAACTTACTCTAAAATAAGTCACAGTTAGAGTAGACCCATTTGACTCAGGACTTGGTCACATGGCCAATTTGGATTGATTCCCAACACATCTTCTGTGTCCTGGTGTGCTCCCTCCGTGCCCACTCAGCACCCACTGATCTTCTGCTGCTCCACTGGATCCTACTTCAGTGGAATGTAGAGAATGGGATAGGTGATTCTAATACCTGATGAACTGATGCAGTGATAAACATTTTAATAAAGAATTTAAAAACATGTAAAAGGAAAAACGGCAATGTCCCTGACACCCAAAAGCCATATAGGCATGAATTAAAATGACAGCAGCATTTACATTCACAAACTGAATTGAATCTGTTTAGAAGCAAAGTATTTTAAAAAGCCCCTACGAGCCGGTTGGGGAAAAATTGCTCTGCAATCCAAGTAAATTGATTTCCCTCTTTCGTCACGTGGCTGGAAATTTATACATCGACTTAAATAATGCTTGAATTGATATAACTGTAGTTCTTATGGCCAGTATAACCACACCCCCAATAGAACTTATGGAGGACTTGACTCACTAAATCTCCATAGAGTAACTGGACATACCGTATTTTTCGCACCATAAGACACACTTTTTCCCCACAAAACAGGGGGGTGGAAAGTCTGTGCGTCTTATGGAGCGAAGAAAACAGATTATATTTTCCTGTTTTCTTCTCCTAAAAAATTGGTGCGTCTTATGCAAAGGTGCGTCTTATGGAGTGAAAAATATGGTACTCTAGTGCAACTTACATTAAGCAACAGGATTTTAGCCAGTGTGTGCAAGGGCCCATAGCAAGTAAACACATTCCCCCCCCCGGCCGAACATCACATACACACACAATGACATACATACCTGCCAGCTGGTATTATGCAGTGGCTAATAGACTGAACACAAACAAAGAAATTATTGACTTAAATCACATTCCTGCCACAAATTCAGTACTGGGATTATTAGTGTGAGCTTAAAGAATGCGATATAGGAAGAATAATACTGACCTCCACATAGTATGCTGAGACAGAGAATGGGTGACCATCCAGCTGCTATTTGACTGCGACTTCCATGAGTGTTTATTATTAGCTAGCTGGCTAAGGTTGATGGGAATGGCAATCCATGAACATTTAGCCTCTCTTATACAAGGACACAGATTCTCCACCTCTGCTGTAGAGATACTTTGACTAATCTTTTCAGTAATCCCCATCAAAGGATTAACTCTCAACATTCTTCAAGTATGCTATGTTTCATGGGTTGGAGAGCTAGTGGGTTGTCATGTGTTCCTCATCTTGCCACCACAGTCACACAGGGGACAGCTCCAAATGTGATAGACCCCCTCAGCAAAACATCTAGCCCATGGGCCACCTTTGCATTGTTCCTGGTGCCTCCAGGTAACTCCATGGCTAGAGACCCAGGGCAGGCAGATCCACACATGCAGCCTCTGTGAGGACTCCAGGCAGCTTCCCAAGGGTTTTTGGATACAGACACTGTGCCTGAATTTCAAAAATAAACTACCTGATTTGCAGTGTAATAAACATAGATACTAAAGATTAACAGGTCATTGGGTTCCAGGGAATTCTGTTTCACTGGGGAAATTATTGTCTTGTTTCCACTGAGGTTCCAAAAAAGACCAGGGAAGAGAGAAATAGGTTCTTGGATCCAGGAAAGGAACAGTCATAAAATCACATCATTCACTAGCACAGCCCCAACATTTCTGAGATAGCAAGGGGCATGTTTTCTTCTTTTGCGAATCTGAAAGGCTCCATTCCATAATCCAGAAAACCTCTAAGATACTTTCTGGACTCTTCATTGCAATGACCCATTCGAGGTAATCAGAATTAAAAGGTGATTCCTCCACATTAGGAGAGCTGTCCTGAGACCCATAAGCATGCCTGCTTCTGTAGTCTAGCCTACCAGTGATCACAGTGTAGCTTGCAAAGGGTCTATGGATGCCTCTCACCTTCCATGAACCTTTCCCCTCTCCACAAAACTCTGCCCCCTTCAATTGTAGCAGAAAGTGCTTCATGCAGAGGCTGAGCAACATCTAATACTATTGCCTACGTGGAGGTGTAACAAGGCTTGAAATCTAAAAACACAAGTGCAAGAGTAAACTGGGTTGAAATGTAGTGGACTTACTTCTGAGTAGAGCTGGCTGGATAGCTCAATGAATTAGGTTTCTCACTGCAGAGCCAGAGGTTGGGAGTTCAGTTCTCCACTGTGCATCCCAGAAGAGCTGGCTTCACAATCCCAGGACAATCCTGGAAGAAGAGAATGGTAAACCACTTCTGAGTACTCTCTACCTAGTAAACACTGAGAAGGATCGCCAGAAGTCAGAACTGACTTGACAGCACATTAATGTCATTATTATTATTATTATTACTTCTGTGTAGGGATGTCCAAGGCTGAGTTACAATTCCTTCACAGCTCTCCTTTTTGAGATCCTTTGTAAGTGGTGCAAAGCCGGAATATAATGTTAAATCTTCACCCATGAAATCTATTATGTTCTCCTGTTGAGCCAGGGCTTCTTCCAAACAAGAGTCTATCCACTTCTGTCCAGCCTAATTGGCTGTTCATAGCCAACATATAGAACCTATTGATTGGTGGAGGAGAACTAGCCTTGTGTAATCAGAAGATTCATACAAGCCCATAAACACAGCTTTATAAATGGAAAATAGCTATTCTGCCTGAGCAAATGAGTTTCAAACCCTCTGAATCATTTTTATTGTTTGCTTAAACTGCACTTCATTTTGTCATGTTAATGCACAGCTAACTTTAGATAAGTTTCGTGTACTGGCTTTTGATAACTAAAGAGGTGTCATGACTTAACTTTCAGAATGGGGGGGGGAAATAAGCAACAAGCTGAAGTTATTGCCTTAATAGAGCAATTGTAAAGTCTTTTTTGGCTCTTCCAATTGTCAATCTAAACATAATGTCAAACCTTTTTTCAGGATTAAGCTGTTTCCCAGAGGAGGGATTCGGATAATTCCTTGCAGCCCAGGACGAGATGTCAGATACAAGCAACCTGCGCACCTAACTCTCCACTTAAGTTCTGCATTTCATCCTGATGTGTTCAAAGTGATAATGGAAAGATTTTTAAAGAAAGGATTTGCCATTTCCAACGTAACGTGATAATCTGATGACAGATTTTCTCGAATCTGTCCCCAAACGTTTATTCTAAAACACTTTCGCTTCTTAACTTCGGCTTTCAAATGAGCAGGGGATTACTGTGGCACCCTATGGGAGGCAGCATTTATTTAATATTAAGCCCTTCTGCTGGGGGGTGGGGGTGGCTAGGGGGCTGCAGTACTACAGTATATCCTCAAAGGTATTTGTTGAGCCATTAGAGTAATGGTTTATAGCTATTAAATAAAATTGCCGTTCTCTTTAAAAATTCCATTTATAAGGGATAAGCAAAGTGCATTCAGGATTTTTAAAAACACATTCAGACACACACACACACAACACTAAAATCTTGGTTGTTAAAAAAGTTGGGGGGGTAGAAGATGCTGTTAACTAGCTCTTTACCAGAGCAAGTGAAAGCAATAAATAAAATGCTGCTTGAAAATGCAGTTGTCACTTTCAGGATCGGAGCCAGCATCTCAGATCCTGACCTTACATACAACTCATGTGGCTGATTTGCTTCATGATTTTTTTTTCCTTTGATGGTTCAGCACTATGAGTGTCAAATGGTAAGTAGACTGGAGCTATGCCCTGTGTGAAGCATACAGGTTTGCCTTGAAACACTGTCATACATTCCCGCAGAAGTTAATTAATTAGAGTTTGATACTAAAGACCGGATTTCAAGATGGCTCCTTTATTGGGAAGTCTCTAAAATAGTGCTAGAGACAAAGCCATCCTCAATGTTGAGATGCCACCAGGAAAAGGTGGTCTGTGGCAAGTTCACCAGCAGCAGCCACAATTGTAATAAGATGGACAAAGATAAATTGTCTATTTTATGGGGTGGCCACCATCGTGATGATAGTCTCCATGCTTCATGTGAAGATACCACAGGTGATTGGAAGAGCACATGCTTCGGACATAGAATGTCTCCAGATTCCTGTCATCTCTAACAAAGAGGATCAGGTGAGGTGGAAGGCCCCTGTCTGAAACACCCAAAAACTGTTGCTAGTTGGACAGAAAATACATGTCAGACTATTGGGCTACATGGACTGAGCAGTCTGACCTGTCAGAGGACTATGTCTTAGGTAATTTTTTATTTTTATTTTGGTAACCATGGATAGGAAGGCATTCGCACTATGAATGGCATCGGTCCATCCTATATGTTACTGCAGGTACTGGAAACTAGCCCATTCTTTTTTAATCAAAGGCTTTTGTCCCATAGAGAAAACTAAATAAATAAATTGCATGCATAGAAAAAGAAAAAAGCACGTCTGTGGCCTGAGGAGAACTTAGGAAGCTGAGGGAAAGACAGCTGCTTCACTCAACATCTTCAGTTACTCAAGAAGGGCAGAGGAAATTTGGCAAAAGGACCAATTCAACCCCAAAGCCCTAGGTTTCCCACCCTAGTGTTACTGCTGCAGGTGACTTGCCATGAGAACAGCATTCTCAGCAACAGCATCCTGGTAAGCATAACATGCACTCTAGCAGATCCCCAAGTGAACAGCATCTCTGTCTTTTCCCTTTCGAACAAAACACAGTCTCTTTCTCTTTGACCAATATCTTTCCCTGTTTAAAGCCACCAATCTGATAGAAACCAAGGCATCTTAATGAATAAAGGGAACATTTCTTTTCTATAACATAATAAGTGGGCAGATGTATTTGTCTCATCTCCTCCCCACCAAACACCCGATCATTTGCTCCAGGTTTTTGCCTTCTGTGACATTTGTATCCTCAGGAATTCGTGGCAGCAGAGCCGAGCTAATAAAATTTGCCTGTATTTGCCTTTCTTCTTGCCGATCAATCGGTAATAAACTGGTGTGCCAGAAAAGAACGGGTATCAGCCAGACTTTCTCTTCTAAAGAAAGCAAATCCTGACAATGGCACAAAAGCAGGAGGACAGGACTTTTCTCGCTGAGGGAAAAGGGAGTAACAGTGTCCATGCTTCATCCTATGTTCCTTGTGGCCAGCCTACGGTACATTCCTGTCAACCTCAAGTCACCTTTGTTCTCCTTTTTAGATACGCCATGTTCTGTTCCCCCACCGCCTCCATTTCATTTATCCTTTGGGATGTTAATATTTAAGCTAGCCTCCATGGCAACACCATTTCCCCCCTCTTTAGAAAACCATTTTGAGGAAAACAACAGATTGAAATTCTACTGAGTAATTTTCACAGGAAAAGGGATGAAACAAGAGAAGACGCCACTGCTAGCAAAGTTTCTCAGCCAAATGTCACTTGGCTTTCCAGAAGCCCTATCGCCAGTCCTTTATCAGAAATAAAATAAAATCACACGGAGCCAGTAAAGGGACTGGGTGTACCAAGAGCCCTTGGGTCATAAATATTTAGCATTCTATTGCTGGTTTGTTTCCTGCCCTTTGATAACCAGAAACAAAATTGCTTTTCTGTTGCATAAAGAATCTTTCAAAGTCAATTGCTTATCTTCTCATTCATTCAGGAGAGGGAGACCTCAGACTTACAGGAACCAGAATCCATGATACAAATACAGTATATTAAGCCCACAACAGTGCTCTGAAAACTAACCAAAACACAGTCTATTGATTTTAAACTTCTATATCAAGGTATTCTCCAGTGGCCTCAACGGCATCTAGGGCTCTGCGAAATTCCAATTATCTGAATTTCTATATATGGGATAAGCATTTAGTTATCAACATCCACCATAAAACATATTTTTGGCTGTTATTAAAGTGCTATTACTATGTGGAATTGAACGTGTTTCTACTGAGAAGCAAAATGTCATTGAAGGAACCGAAGCAGCCTCCACCATATGAAATTCCCTTTGCCATTATGAATAGTATGCCGACTCTGACAGTGGCAGTGTGTTTGCCGCTACAGAATGCAAAATGAGCCGCTGGAAATATCCTTTTGATGAGCCCCCATGCCTGTTCTCTTAAATAAGACACTACTGGAGTCTTCCTTTTTACAATCTGTAATGAACTGCTATGATAATATTTGCCATGCTAATTAATTGCTGCATATAAAGCTAGAGTAAATACCTAAGGAATAGAATGCCAGCGCTCCAGAAGACATTTTTTTCCAAGTGAAAACACTTGTTTCTTATTATTTATTTATTATTTACTGATTTATTTTAGAGCATCTAAACACCACTTTTCACTTTAAAAAAAATCTCAAAGCAGTTTGCAAATGACAAAGACGATAAAATGAGTCACTAAAAGAATAAATAACGGAGCAATGAAAACAGCAAAAAAATTACAATGTATTAAAGCACAATGAATTAAAATTCATTAAGTGATTAGAAGAGAATTCATTAAAATATAATCTCGTACCATTTAAAACAATCCATCTGAAACCAGGGCAACTGATAGTGTTAAAAACCAGGAATATAATCAGAAAAATGCCTGGGCAAACACTTATGTCTTTACCTGGTCACAGAAACATTCATGACAGGCAGCGAATGTTACCTCAACAGGAAGAACCCAGCCTACATCGTGGGGGCCACAACAGACATAGGCCTCCTCCGCACCATAACCATATGAGCATCATTAGGCTGCAATAGAGTAATTATGGCCCTCCTCCAAGCAAAATGGATAGTTTGTATGGAAGAAGGTGCCATCTCCAGTAAAGAATGCACACACACACACACACAGAGAGAGAGAGAGATTGCTATCTTCATCCACAATGCTACATCTTTCAAACTTTCATGTATTTTATGCTTTGCATTTATATGCCACCTTTTCACCAATGAGAGTATAACTGATCCGACATTACAAAGCCCAGGTTTCCTGACTAATAGTCTGAAGCTGTAATGATTACACAACACTATCTCTATTCTAGATGAAAAACTCAGAATAGCAGCATAAAATGTTGTAACTCTGATTTTCTTTATTTTCTCTATCTCTGAGAAAAGGTGCAGAAACGGTGAAGGAGAAATCATCCAGCTCTCTGGCACATATTATCATCTAGCTCAATACGAATGTGTTGGATAGCTCAGTGGTTTAAATATTTGGCTGTGGAGTCAGAGGTTGGGAGTTCAGTTCTTCGCTTGACAGGTGCTGGACTTAATTATTCATATGGTTTCTTCTAGCTCTACAGTTCTAAGATCGAAGAACAGCACCAGTGATGTTCCACCTTCAACTTGAGATGGCTGTAGATGTTGCAAAGAGAATTCCCAAGTTATTTTTGCATGATCATTTGGCATTTGGGAATGCAACCTCCCATAATGGCCCTTCATGCATTTCTCTTAAAGTGAAGCACATATATCTGATGCACAATTGAAACATGCTGTGCTTTCTACTGGGGAAATGTCACAGTCGGAGACACCATTTTCTGTTGCTCTGGAAATGCAAAGGAAAGGATTGATAATAGTCACTTGTGCATCTTCTTGTGATATTAAGATCCCAAGTGACCATTGAGTCTTGACATCCCCATCTTTCTAAGCATCCATTCAGATATGTTATTTTATTGGGGGGGGGGGAGTTAAAGGAGCTGAACAAACATTTCTACACACATAAAATGTGTATTTATTAGTAATATTAACCTGATTTTACATTATATTAACCATTATCCAAAGAAGTTTAGTTTATTTCTTAGGGTATGAATAGCCATACATCTGTCTCCATTTACGTATATTGGCGACAAGTCATGCTGAAAATGTCAAATGTCATCACAGTAAAAACAAATATAAGTATCCGCCCATAACTGGCCCTTGAGCAGTTGGTTGTTCCTTCTTCACTGTCACTCCAGTCTTCTCTTTAGTCAGCAGCACTGCACAGCAGAGTCCTCTCTCTCTCATGACTTCTCTAGACTTGTGCTTGCTCATCTTTCCTAACTCAAGGGAAAAGAAAAAGGTAGAAAACCCTTTAGCATTCGTTAGATCAAGAGTGCCCAAAATTCATGGACCTAAAGATCGTTTTTAAGATTGGGAGAAGAGATGGAGAGGGGCAAAAGAGACTCCCAGGACTTGGCCATTAGGTTACAGCAACCCCAAGTTCACCACAACAATGGCAAGAGCCCAAAGAAAGGTAGACTGGTTGGGTAGTTCAGTAGGGTGTGTCACTCTATGGTTTTCCAAGTGTCTTGGGGAATAATAGGTGTGGAATACAAATTGGTAAGCTATTTTTTGCAATTGATTTGTTTATTTATTTATTTATTTATTACATTTTATTTATTTATTTATTTATTTATTTATTTATTTATTTATTTATTTATTTATTTATTTATTTATTTATTTATTTATTTATTTATTTATTTATTTATTTATACCCCACCTATCTAGTCAAAAGACCACTCTATATCCCATCTTTACTGCAATAACCTCAAGGCAGCATTCACAGCTCCTTTCCGCTATATCCATACATCAACCCAGAGACCTAGAGCAGGAGAAGAAGGTGTGACTGGTCCAAAGCCAAGCTGAGCGGAGATTTGAACCTAGGTCTTCCAAGCCCTCGTCCAGCCATCTAAACAGTATATCACATTGGCTTGCTAGCTTTTGGATTAGAACTCATAGAATCATAGAACCAACCAGATCAATCCACCCTCCACCCAAACAAAAAAACATGCAAGTTCTGTAAGTAGACCATAGTGTTTTAACCTTACTCCACTAGGATTCCCAAGGCTGTTAATATTCTGCCCAGGGAGCCTAACCAATGAGTGTTAGTGGGATAGGAGGTTATGTGGGCTGGACAGTGGGCTGTGTGTATGTGTATGTCTATTTGCCTCTGTGCCTGCTTTTGTAGGGAAAGGTGGCTTTTTGGGAAAAACAAAGAGTGGAAGAAAGCCTGAGTGTAAAGGGGAATGCTGTGGCCAGGACAAATGAGTGTCAGCTGTTTGTGCATATGAATGAGTGTGTATCTGTGCTCAAGTGTAAGAAGGGGAAAGAGGTTGCAGCCCCTCCCACCGGGATTCTGCCTCCCACTAACTGCACGTATCCCAAAGAGGGGGGAAAAGAGCGCCCACTTCCATTCTAGAAAAAATTAACCAAAAAGCTAACCGTTGTAAGCAAAATATGTTGGGCCAATGTTGGTCTATATTTTTGGGCCTCATTATTTTTTATAGACCTCATTTATTACAAGAAATACGTGTATTATCACAAGCCAATTATTTACCATGTTAGACGCATTAACAATAATAATGTACTACATAAGATCCTATTAGTCACCTGACATATAATATGCTTACATAATTACAGATGTTTTGTTACCAAATAAATCTGTAATCCTGTACACAATGCTTCCCTCACAGGGCTTTTCCAGGTTGCTGTTGTTGTTGTTGTTGTTGCTGCTGTTTGTACTTACAAATTTCTGTATAATGCCCAAAGGCTAAATTTTCATACTCTGTATTTAAGACAGTAGGAAAGTTTTAACAAAGCCATAATTTACTAACTTCTGTGTTACTAAAGCCTGAGCAGTAGCAGTATATTTTTTTTTCTTCCAGTGTTGTTTGTCTGCTATTCCTGCTGCTGTTAATAAAGCCAGAATGAGCTCACCCTCTTTTTGGCCAGAATTGTATTGGTGTTTGTGTAAGGTTTGCACAACTTGCCGTGATTAATCCATAAAATGCCAAGGCACATCTGAGTCATGTGCTTGGTCACACGTGCACACAATTGCACAACCGAGATATGTACTGGCACCTGCTATTAATTAGCTGTAGCACATTGTCCAAACTCTACACAAATACCAATAGGATTCTGGTCATTATATCCCCCTAGGTGTTTATCCCAGTCTAAGGGCTCAATCCTACTGACAAAACAAAAACCCAATTGTTGTAATAATTTAAAGTTTAGCATACACACAAGGAATGTGCATGTGTGGAGCACTGTGCCAGGGAGCGAGTTTTTATGATCCCTTCTCAGAGGTCCATTTATTTTGGGGTGGGAATTGGTTCATTGGAATCAATTCTGCATATGTGAATGCCCCAACTCCTTTTTTTAATATTAAAAAATTGCTGCTACAAGTTAGCAGAATTTTTTTTTAAAGTACTGGGCTTGCTGAAAAAAAATGGCACCCACCTGGTTGCCCCCTTTGTTCACTCACCCCTTGCCCAGCCAAATGCCCCCTTTGCCTGCTCAGTCACCCCTCACTGACCTGATTGCCGTTTGGTCCACCTGCCATTGTTCACTCACTGCTTGCCCAATCGCACTCTCACTCATTCTCTCACCTACCTCCTGGCCCCTCATTCACCCACCCACCTATCCACCTTTCATGCACCTGTCCCCATGCCCTCCCACCCTCACCCCTAGCCATTCCTGCTCTCCCTGTCACCCCTGACCCATCGAACCCTATCTGGGGAGCCCAAAGAGGAGGCTGGGCATAAAGTATGCTGCCATAAAGTTTTGGATTCCGGCTAAAATCCACATTCATTTTAGCCTGAATTAAACATAGAAACAAACAAACAAACAATTCCTCTGCTGGTTTGTTTTGGCAGGGTTAACAGGTCCAAGATGGGTCTACACTACAGCCATGTTGTTTCTGAAATGTCAAAGATAAGAGAATAAGTCTAGATCTAATGTGCTGTCATCGCTAACAAATGTGTCCTCTTCCAAAGTTCTAGGCAGACATTCTGTAATTCGCATGCAGGGTTAAAGTCATGGCAGGGATGTAGGCACATATGAGCCCAGATTTCTGAACATTGCAACCCCTCTGCGGTGTCCTAGAAGATCCTTCTGCACTGGGCTTGAAATCTGAAGAGGACTCTGTAAAAGCATTTAGCTACAGTTCTTGGTCACGGGAGTTCTATAAATGCCTTCAGCCAAATACATCTATGGGAAACCTCTTCAATATTTGGCACGCAGTGAGTGAAGGTCTAGGATGTTTCTTGGTAGTCAGGGCATTCAGAGTTTGTTCCCATATCCTAAACATGAGTTTAGCCTTATACGTATGTGAGCAGGGCAAAACCTGCATAGAATTTTGGTCTTCTATTAGGAATGAAGAGAAAACTGATTTGTAGAAAACTATATCTTACATGCATTATGTGTTGTCACATCCATTCCAACTTAGCAGTGTTTCCAATGTATGTGAGGTAGTTAAGGGGGGAGGGTTTTATCAGTGTCACCCTAGTCCCAGTTAGTTTCCATGGCCAAGCGAGAATTTGTACCCAAGTCCCTTGAATCCCGATCTTCTATAATACACAAGCTCCTAAAAATTACCATGGGTTTTCTGTTCTAGAGAACCAGAGCAACAGAGGTTATGGTAAGTTGTACTTCTGGAATCTAATAGTAAAGAGGAAAGATGTGCTTTATCTTGCAAGTGATTCAAGAAGGTTCAAAATGGAAATACATTTTTTAAACCAAGAATGCCAACTCCAACAAATTTCTTTTCCACATCTCTCAATAATATTGAGACAAAAATGTGCAACAAATGATGAACTCCTCAACATTCCAGAGCATTAGCAAAGGCAAAGGCTATGCCAGAGAAGGCAAACAAGCGTGTGTGTATCACTGAGGTCCAGCAAGATCATGCTCAAGTCAGTTGAACAAAGAGGGGATGACATCATTCTGGAAGAATGGAGAAGAGGCCCTTTGGCTCACTCCAGGAATCAATGTGCATGGCATAAAATGTTTGTGACCTTGTTTTGTTTACACAATAAAACTGTGCTTACACTTTATACTACACACACACACACACACACACACACACACACCAAAATAAGCCTTAGTAACAATGGAAGTTTCTTTCCTAACAATGCTTCCTAATATATAGAATGTAAGTAGAATTGCTCTTGACTGGCAACCATTTTAGATTTGATCAAAAGGCTGAATAAATAAATATTCCAGAGAAATTTATTGAGACAGTCAGTGTAGTTTCCCCCAGTATGTACCAAAGATAGTGTTGAGTAACATTAAGACAGATGTATTTGAAGAAGCATGCTCATGGATTTCATAGGTTTATTATGTATATGTTCAGATATCACCCAACTCAATAGAACTAGATGTGTTCATTTTGCCTATGGGGGAAAAAACAATAGGGTGGGTGAATGGAACTCACAGAAAGCCTACCCTTCATTTAGTGAGTGACTGAATATTTGTAGAGTGCAACACAACAAATGTTCTCAAGATACTTTACAGAATAATGGAATAATTAATCATAGAATCAAAGAACCATAGAATAATGAACTTCGAAGGGGCCTACAAGGCCATCAAGTCCAACCCCCTGCTCAATAAAGGAATACAAATCAAAGGATATCTGCCAGGTGGTTGACTAAATTTCTCTTAAATGCCTCCAGTGTTGCAGCACTCACTACCTCTTGAAGTTATTAGTTCCATTGCGTTAATGCTCTAACAGTTAGGAAGTTTTTCCTGATATTCAATCAAAATCTGGCTTCCTGTAATTTTAGCCCATTGTTGTGTTTCCTGCACTCTGGGGTGATCAGGAACATATCCTACCCCTCCTCTGAATGACAGCCTTTCAAGTTATTTGAAAAGTTATCCTATCACTGCTCTGTCTTTTCTCAAGGCTAAACATGCCAAGTTCTTTCAGTCTTTCCTCATAGTTCCCAGCCCCTGGATCATCCTTGTTGCCCTTCTCTAAACTTGCTCCAATCTGCCAGTGTGAGCAGGTTCTTGTTTTAAGATAGGCGGTTCCTTCCCCTTAAGTAAAGCCATCACAGGAGACAGTGCAGCATTAGATAATGGTTTAATATCTTTTAATGGTGTAGTATGAACAACAACTTCAGTAGGTCCAATGGGCCCGGCAAAAATAGGTCTTTTGGGCCACATCTCGTGCAACCCAAACGGGTCCTTTAATGACGGGCCATTCCAAACCTCTTGCAATCAGTAGGCTTTTGCCTGGGTTGGCTCCTCACCACACAAATAGTAGCGCAAACAAAGGTGTTGAACCCAATCGCCCTCAGGATGTGTTGAGCCTTTGGGAATCGGATCCAGACACACCACCTTCTTCCAGGGAACAGGGTATTTCAATTTCTGCACCTTCTTTTCTTTTTCAGTACTTCCTTCCCCTGTCATCCTTTGCCTCTCCCTTTTGGGGAAAAGAGAACACATAGGATTCCTCAGCACCCTGTGGTTGTGGCTTATCGTCCTCCCTACTTTCTCACTCAGGACTTTCCCACTCTTCTGATCCCCCCTCCTCTTTTCCCTCTTTATACTTCCTAACTCAATGACATCATTTCCTTCCTCTGTCACTAGGAAGCCCTCAGCTATTGGATGCTCTTTTCCTGCCACTGGCTTCCCGCTCCCTTCTTCCCCTATCTTTCCGTCTTCTCCTCCTAATGCCATGGCCTGGACCATTGAAGGCAGTAAAGTAAAGATGGTGCCGAATCCTTTAGCCTTAGATGAGTGAGGGGACGACTCACTTCTAGGTTCAGCCACTTGTATCAGTTTCTCTTCACAGTAAGCGTCCTTCTTGAAGTGTGGTATCTCAAACTCGACACAGTACTCAAGATGAGGCATAACCAGTGCCAAACAGAGGGAAACTAGTACCTTGCAGGGTCTGGAGACTATACTTCTGTTAATGCAGCCTACAATAGCATTTGCCTTTTTTGGAGCCACGTCACACTGTTGGCTTGTATTCAGCTTGTGATCTACAATAATTTTAAGATCCTTCTCCCTTGTAGTATTCCTGAGCCAGGCATCCCTCACTCTTGTAACTGTGTGTTTAGCTTCTTTTCCCCAAGTGCAGTACTTTGCATTTATCCTTGTTGAATTTCATTCTGTTGTTTTTAGCCCAGTGCTCAAGCCTTTCTAGATTATTTTGAATGTTATTTCTGTCTTCCAGGGTATTAGCTATTTTGTGTCATCCACAAATTTGACTAGCGTTCCTTTCATTCCCTGATCCAAGTCATTAATCAAAATGTTGAAGAGCACTGGGTTCAGAACTGAGTCCCATGGTATCCTACTTGTTACCTCCTCCCAGTTTGGGAAGGAACCATTAATCATCACCCTCTTAACAAAAACATTAGAAAGCATCCACAAGAAAGAAAGTCCCCTGCCTGTGTTTAGGGCTGAAGTAGGGCGCGGATTGTGGAGATGGGCAGGTCCTACCCTTAAATATTCCCACATTCATCTCAAATTCCATCTCATGAACCCTCCACCAATGTGGAAGTTAAACAAAGCAAAGAGGGTGCATAGAGACAGAGCTGGCTGAATGTTAAAGCCATGAGATCCAGCATATTTCATGGACAAGCTTAAGATGTACCTGAGGAGCTTCTACTGAGTGCTATGCAGGTTTCAGCTGGCACCAAAGACTGGTTCTCTATGTACTGGGATGAAGGATTGCTATCACAAAAAGTGATGTGACACTACAATGGATACCATGTTAAGTGCCAAGGAATACAAACTTAGTCTGTGTCTTTGCTCTTTGGTTGCAGTTACTAGGCAGACTTCCTGGGAGAGGGCATTTCATAGGCAAGATGCCTTGTTGAAAAGCCCATTTCACCTGGAGGCACTCAAGGTACCTCACCTGTCAGGGTAAGGGAATTGGCAGATTTTAGAACTGCTATTCTTCTCCAGGTCTGGAGGCAATGAAACAATTCTCAGGGCAAGCAGCAGCAGAGGAAAGGTTTGATAGTTGACTCTGATATGTCTCGGGCATTCAAGGCACTTGGGCTCAGTGGCTTACCAGAAAGGTTAGCCTATAAGTTGTGCTTGCTATCATTCTCTGTGACACCATGAGAACCTTATTATTGCATGAGAAGGACCCACCCTGGTCCTAGAATTTGGCCTTGAAATCAAGGGGAATGGGATGCAGTTGACCTGGCAACCCTATAAGCGAACACAAGGAACTACCTCAGGACCTGAATATGTAAGTGAGAGAGGAGACAATCCAGAACTGTGTTCCTAAATAAAGCCTTAAAGGTCAGAATAATTTCATTTCACCCCTTCACAGCAGAAAGCAACTTCAGACTGGTAGCCTCTCTTCATTAACCTCTGAGTCACACTGTCAACGCAGTGTGCAGTGGCAGTGAAGCAGGCCAATTCTTTGCTAGGTATCATTAAAAAGAGGATTGAAAATAAAACAGCTAACATTATAATGCCATTGTACAAAACGCTGGTAAGGCTGCACCTGGAGTATTGCGTACAGTTCTGGTTACCACACCTCAAAAAAGACATAGTGGAACTGGAAAAGGAGCAGAAGAGAGTGACTAAAATGATTACTGGGCTGGGGCACCTCCTTTGTGAGGAAAGGCTACAGCATTTGGGGCTTGTTAATCTATAGGAAAGGTGCCTGGGGGGGACATGACTGAGACATATAAAAATTATGCAGGGAATGGATAAAGTGGATAGAGGGAAGCTCTTTTCTCTCTCATCCAACACCAGAACCAGGGGACATCCACTCAAATTGAGTGTTGGGAGAGTGAGAACAGACAAAAGAAAATATGTCTTTACTCAGCGTGTGTCATGATGATGGGATATGTACTCAAAGAAATGTAAAATGGACTCAGATAGGTTCTGTGCAGAGATGATTTGAGAGACTTTGGAATGTGTTTTTCTAAGTGCCATGAGAGTGTTTTCCTGAAGACCACTGCAGCCAGGATCCAGATATCGTGAAGGTCAAATTCTGAGGCCTGTGGAAGACAACATTCCAAGCTAGATGAAGAAGAGATAAACAACACCTAGACTCTAATGGGAATAAGGAAAGGAGAGAGGTGGTATAACCTCTTAAGGTTAATTGGTTAACAGCCAGAAAGGCCATGAAGGAGGGAGGAATTTGGGAAAGTAGAAAATGGACAATGGGTTATGTGAATGTTATTCTGATGGTTCATGTGTTGTTCTGTTATGGATTTCGATTCCATGATGATGGGAGAGAAAGGACCTCATTGAGAAAGGAGGTAAGTAAGGAGAAGGAAGGAGGTGGGGCTAGCTCACCATAGTCCACTATAGCCTACCTTAGTTCAGCTTTTTAGTGTTTATTATTTTAAATAGGAAGTAGTTATCTTATTTAACTGCAAATGATCTTTGAATATGTTCTTGATGCTAATGCTTATGCAATATAAACTAATTTCTAATGAAACTCTTTTTTTCTAATAAAAATTAATTATAAAAATTCTACTAAAGGACTGGTCTCTTGAACAGCAGGGTCTGGCTAAATCCAGGAGGTGCAGAGGGCCACAAACTAGCTATCATTTAAGAGTCCTACCTAACTGAGCTTTGGTGAGTTGTAAGGAATCACAAATCCCATATGCCTGTACTTGCAAAGTACTGAGTAATGTAAAGTGTTCTTTTAAGGTCAGACTTGTTCAAGGGGCTTATGCTATGCACTGCTGAGGTCTTGGGATTTGCACCAGCGCACAGGTGGCCTGTTGAACTCTCTGACCAGATGTCAGTGGCCCTTTAGGGGGTCTGGTGTGTCACAGCATTTTGTTAGTCTGTGTAACTCCTTGCCATAGGATGTGGTGATGGCATCTGGCCTAGATGCCTTTAAAAGGGAATTGGACAGATTCCTGGAGGAAAAGTCCATCGCAGCTTATAAGCCATGATGGGGATGTATAATCTCTGGGCTTAAAAGGAAGGTACCTCAAAATGCCAGATGCAGGGGAGGGGTATCAGGAGACAGGTATCTCGTTGTCTCGTGTGCCGCCAGAGGCATCTGGTGGGGCCACTGTGAGATACAGGAAGCTGGACTAGATGGGCCCTTGGCCTGATCCAGCAGGGCTCTTCTTATGTTCTTATGTGTACAAAATGCATTATTTCACAGTGCGTCTGCAGATGCCAGCTGAGAGTCCTGAAGTAAATACAGAAATATGTCTATAATGTGCCCGTAATGAGAGCAGTGCAAAATCACATTAACAACAGAGCAACAAAACATGTTTTGTGACATTCCCACGGCACTGCCAAACAAAGCCAGCACTACTCTTTCAACACATCACATAACAGAGTGAAAGCATTACAAGTTGAAGAACTTTAATGACAAGTTACTGCAGCTTTCCTTCAGAGTGGAATAAAATGTGAGCACATTCACATAATGTAGGGGTGTATGAGTGTGTGCACGTGGATATGGTGTGTGTTGTAATAAAATAGTTTTAAAGGATAATGTAGGACAAGGGAATATATACCTCCATTGTAAGAATATGCTTTTTGTAGTGAACAGCCCAAGAAATATGTAGCTTGTGCTTCTAGTACTTAATGTGGAAGTTATAGGAGAGTGTTGACAATACCATTAGTCTTAATTTACATCATCAGAGTGCAGAAAACCTCATAAAAGTGGAGCAATAATAATAGATGCTTCTGAGATTGCAGCCACATAGGCATGTGTATTCTGTCACATTCAGTGGCTTTAATCACACTTAGTGAACAGAAGTGTGTGCAAACCTTTTGTTTCTGTGCTCTGTTATGGTTGTTCCCTTTCTCTTTTTTGGCATCCTCTCATCAATCAGATCTGCCATGAATAATAATTTCTCACTACATGTTATTGTTACTTCCAAGCAAGTCACCTATGAATGAGCAATCTCCAAAATGTCTTGTCCTCAACTGTAAAGCTCTTGTAAACTCAAACCAGCAGGTCCTTTAGGGAATCAGTTCATCTCATATTTGGTCTTCCTCTTTTCCAGGTGCCTTCAACTTTTCCCAGTATTATTGTCTTCTCCAAAGAATCTTGTCTTCTCATGATACACCCAAAGCAGGACAGCCTCAGTTTCAACATTTTTTTTTTTTTTTTTTTTTTTTTTTTTTTGCTTCCAGGGATATTTCAGGCTTGGTTTGATCTAGGACCCTCCTGTTCATCTTTCTTGCAGTCTAGGTATCTACAAAGCTCTTCTCCAGCACCATATTTTAAATGATTTTTTTCTAATCAGCCTTCTTCACAATGATACAATAGTGTGAGTGATCTTGACCTTGGTCTTCAGTGACGGATCCCACTACAAACAAACTGGGAAACTATGATTATCAGATGGGAACAAGCAAGGGTTGGTAACCAATGTGAAGTTGGCCTAAGATTATGGCTTGTTCAATGTCAACCATAGTTCCCTAGATCTAATTGGAAACTATGGCTAACTAAACAGTTCATATTTTTATATGAGACACAAAGAAGAGAGGAAGGAAGCAGCTGGAAGCAAAAGTCTTGCTCTTACTCAGATTTTCAGATGATCGTATGAAAACAGGACCATCCAAATGGAGGGGCATTCTCCATGCTTGGTCCTGCCCTCAGTTCATTGACCTTTTTCCCATGAGTGTGAACTTCATGGAGAAAGCAAACTGCTGCAGAAATGCAGAAGGCACAGTACTACAAGATCAGGATCCTGCCCAGTGAGACAGAATTATGTTCAGGCAGGACATAATCTACTGGAATCCTAAACAAAACACTGTGAGTGTTGTCACCCAGACAAGGGAGACCTGTTGCCTGCACAAGTTACCTTTTTGAAGCCTATACTACAGGTAGCAGTCTAAATCTTCTATGGAGCTCATCACCATACCACCCTTAATACCCTGATCTTGTCTCATTTTGGAAATTAAGCAAGGTTGAGCATGGTTAGTACATGAATGGGATATCACCATGGAATGCCAAGGATCTCCAGGGAGAACTAGTTAAGATTCCTGTTTGAGCCCAGGTGATCCAGTGCCAAGAGGTGACCATATTGAGCCAAAGTGACCAATCATCTTGAGTCCCCTTTACATGTATGCCTGAATTCTCTGAACACTCTTCCCCTCCCACCACTGAGATCAATGTGTCACATGTAGTGTTGTTGTTGTTGTTTTCTTAACAGAAGGGAGGAAATGCTGTATTGTGTATGGTCATGGCATGATGTTCCTTAGAATTAGTGTTGCAGTACTTGAGAGCCACCTGTTTCTCAGTACACCTTCAATATGGTATAGCATTCTTTTTTCATTACAATATAAAAGGTTATGTTATCAAAGAACTTGGTTGATCTTATGAATAAGCTAATATCAAATGAAGGACTGACATTATGGAATGCATAAAAAGTGAAAGAAAATGAATGTACTGCATTTGATATTGTTACCAGAATGTGCAAAATTCAAGCACCAATAACAAAAACATAAAGTAGCAGATGTGACTCACTTTCAAGTCAAATCAAAGTTGTGCCTAATGAATATGGTCACATCTGTAAACTTACTCACTTCCTTTCCTACGGTACCACACAAACTGTGCCCACCTTTGTTATCCCAATCTCTAAATTCAAATATTCCCTTCTAATTTAAATTTAAACCTCTAGTTTAAATTCCTGAGGAAAACAAGACATCTCCTTCCCTCCTTATTGATTGATGTTTTGATAGAAGGGCAATGAACCACGAGGAACCAAACACATTTCTTGGCTGCACTGATGTGAGTTCTGTTCAGAACTCACATCAGTGAGTTAAAGAATAGACATAACTGATGTTCTCAAAAAAAGGGGGGAAGAGAGTTAACATGTTGGATTTTCTTTATAATATAAACTCAAAACAATTTCATTAACTGCATAAAACACCATCAAAAACAGTTCAAAAATTGCAGTGGGGAAAAGAACGTAGTTCAAATTGCAAAAAAATCCATTTGGAAGCAAACTACCAGTTAGGCGAGCAACCAATTTATTTCTGTTACATGTTGCAGCCAATAGACAGCATGTGCAGCAGTAACTCCAAGAGGTGGTAGCAAAGCAATACAATGGGAACGCATCTGTGGAACCCTGTTGAGTCCTCCTGAGGCAGTCAGCAGTAGGTCAGAACACAGAAAGTGCTGAGGGGCTTTAATCTGAGAGACTATTAAAGAAAGATGGGCACTGCCTTATTTATGATTCCACAAAGGAATGTCCATACACAAAGTGACAGCAGATGTAGCTGATGCAAACAAAGGAATGGAGGTGACATCAAGAAGCTCTTGACATCAAGAAACTCCTGTGGCACTATTGCACATAGTTGGCAATATAAAAATAATTCCACAGTCATGCAGTTGCTTCTCCCTCAAAATGGCTTTGTGGTAAGACCAGGAAACCATCTCTATAGAATGGGTAGCTATTGTAGACCTCAGGCCTACATCTTTCAGCTACATGGACAAATCAAGAAGGTTGTTCATCACAACTCATAAGCTGGGCAATGAGAATCAAGGATGCTGAAACCATATTATTCTAATTAATTTCCAGCAGCTATATTGTCGCTAAAGCTAGTGCTATCAGAACAGTATGATACAGCTGAGAATAACATGTTCAAAGCTGGAAAAACAGGACTGAAATATTACGGGAGATTGACACAGAAAAATATTTCTTTTTTTCCCTGCCAAATTGTCAACCATGGATGGGTGAAATTTTTGTTTCAACACATTTCTGATAAGAATTTAGAAACATTCATATTTGTGATGAAAAGAAATTAAATTCAAATGTGGAAAAAACAGGAGAAACCGAAGGGATTGTGTGGGAAACATCTGCTTAAAGGCTGCAGCCGCATTTTGCTTCAGTGATGTGCATACACTCCTGGCAGAAAGCGGCAGCTGCCAGCAGGTGAGGTAGCCCCCTCTTCTGCCCTTTTGCTTAGAAGTAGAGCATAAGCTGAAAGGGTTATTTTAGCAAATCTTAGTTACGATTAGGTAACTAGTATCCTATCTGCTTCTCTCAAAACATACCATGTAATCAAGCTAAGTAAATAAAAGAGCTCTCAGGGCGTTGCCAGTAGGCTCCGCTGGCTTGGACTTTCGCTGTCAATTCCTTTGTTCTCTCTCTAAGGGAATTAGTCTTCCTTTGTTCTGTGATCACCCACATGGTTATCTATCCCAAGCCAGGGCCTGAAGTGCTTGCTACTTAATACGTATTAAGTAGGATACTTAGCTGTAAAGACTCAATTGAATTATTCTTGCCAAGAAATTTCACATCTAACTCCTGACCAATGGACAGGTACACACAGTGGAGCTTGGAAATATTTGTGGACAACAACTTCTAGAATCCCTCAACCAGTGATCACACAAGTTGTAGACTGAAACACTTGCTTTCCCAAACTCTGCAGGATGGTTCTCTCCAGATTGTGCCTACTGAATATGGTGGCGGCTGCTAGCAGTGAATCTCACTTAGGGCATTTTAAAAGAATTTACCAACATTTAACAAATCTCTTCATATATGGGGCAGAAATAATGTGTTTGGAAAATGTGAAGGTGGGACAAAGCAAAACTGACAGATTTTCCTCTGTGTCAGTTATCACTTGCACACACACACACATACACACCTATTATTTTGGTCTGATTACAGGATTAGCCACAAGCTGAGCAGATGAACGCCTTCATTGGAGGGCTAGAGCATCTGCTCATATCCCATCCCTTGGCACTGCTATCCTAGGACAGATATAGAGGGGAAATTTGCTCCATCTCAGGACTGGGATGCCAGGCTACCAAGTAATCAGATGAGTGATTGAACTGGTGGCCTCAGATCATTGCTGAGTTACTTTTAGAAAAAGCTAGGTAGCATTCAGATAGGTCAAATGTGTTGCAATTGCTCAAAAGAGTGGTTGGATATTGAAGAAAATGCCCAAAATATTATTTCTTTGCTTCTTTTCAAACATTGTCTCTTACTATTAACAGAGTTGCAAGAGCGTTCCCCTGAGTCCACAATATTCATGGATTTGTTCCCAGTTCTGGATGTGCCCAGATATAGTTGGAATTGATGTGTTTCATCTAAACTTATCAGTTAAGACAGTGCCAATGCCCCAGAGTTACCATAATCTCTAAAGCACTGGACAAACAAGTCCATTTGTTTATCACTTTCTTTACTAAGGAACTGTGTTTTTATTAAAGAGATCAATCACCAGAATACAGTTTAACAGCTTGAGCTGTTCATGTGAGGCTGGGGGGGGGGGGAGGAGAGGAGATAGAAGCCTACTTTAAAACTACATAACTCACAAACCACTGAAAAGGCCATAAAAACCAGCTGCTCCTTTTTGAAGAAAAAGAAAAAAATATTGTGTAATTCCTTAGAAAGTCAAAAAGCCTTAATTTAGGTAAGGTAGGAACCCCAAGAAGAACAGAAATGGGTAAGCGAATAAGCCAGTTAATGACTGCATTTTTTTTCTGACACAGAAATTAAAGTTAGTTTTCACAAAAGCTGGGTTAACCACAACAATGTTTAGTGTCTATATAGCACTTTTCCTACATGCTCAAAGAATTCTACATGTTCTGTTCCAGGCCTAAGTATCTCTGGTAGGACTAGGAATATTGTTTTTTTCATATATAAAAATATATACTATATATACCACAGGACTATATAATAACCCTCTCATTCAGGTACAAAAGGGGAAGTCTGGTATTTACACCGAAGGAGCTTTTGTATGAGAACAACTCTACCTGCATTCACTCAACCACTCCATAGTCGGTTATTTCTACACCAGTCCACTTTTGGAGAAATGTCCCCACCTAGATCAACAAAATGTGGGGCAGCATAGTGAGGACAGTGGAATTCACCTTCCCTCATCCCTGCACCCTATTTGATAAAAAAATTAGGGACTACTCAATCTTAAATGACATAAATGAAAGGCATACCTAGTTTGGTCCTCAATAAATCTTTCTGCCATTCAGGTAGAAAGACAAAAATTATTCCCATATCACACACAAAGAGATGAAGCTCAAAGATATTAGGTTCCCTAATGCCATTTTATAAAGTGAAACTTTTAGCTGATAATTCGTGATCTTAACCAATGCATGCTACCGGCCTTTAACACTCAGTATCCTGAGGTATTTATTTATTTAGCAGCTTATTTAGGATTACCACATTGTATCATCACAAATATGCTGTGAGGAAGGCCAGCCTTAATGATGACGAAACAACAGTCTCTGTTGTCCACCTCTCTGTCCACCAAACTCCATTATAATGTGTACCAAATAAAAGGAAAATGGCACCTTATGGATCTGATTTGGCCATTTCATGTTGTCCCCGAAACAAAACACCCTTGAGATTGCTTACACATTTTGCAAACTTTAATGCTACATCTTCCTTTAGGAATCTGAGATCCTATAATACAGGGCAAGTTACAAATAAATAAATAAATAAATAAATAAATAAATAAATAAATAAATAAATAAATAAACAAACAAACAAACAAACAAACAAACAAACACACACACACACACACACACACACACACACACACACACACACACACACACACACACACACACACACACACACACACACACACACACAAATTCAGAGCTTGGAAGTAATACATTATAGTAACTGTCACTTTTTACTTTTTTCCAGTAACAAAGGACACCATTGTTTCTTTTAAACCATTGCATGAGAATGAGATAAAGAGAGGTGGGCTGTTTGTTAGTTTTGCAAAGTAAGTAATGTTCTAACTCCTGTCCTCTGAAGATGCTGACCACAGAGACTGGTGAAACTTTAGGAAGAAAAACCTCCATAACAGCCTGAAAAACCTACAACAACCATCAGATCACGGCCATGAAAGCCTTCTAGAATACATTAAGTAATGTTTACTCATCGTTGTAGAAATGGTTCTTTCTCAGGACGTGAGAGGATTAACCATTTGGGGACATTTTTAGTGCCTGTTTTTGATTAAAGTTTTATAGAACAGTGTTCTCGGTAATATATTACTTGCAAAGATCTTCCAAGAAGCAATGAGTTGTTCCATAACAAAATACATTCAGGCTCTGTATGTAAAGTGCAAAGTGTTTATACAGTATTTATTTGTAGTCTTCCAATTGAGTGCACCTGTTTTGTTACTCTGTTAAGTGAAGACTTTACTTCTAGATAGCCTTGAATAAATAATAGAATCCAACAACCCAAAGCACCCCAAATCACTAGGTGGAGGAAACAGCTCTATCCCCTATGAATACAGAGGATTGCTCTGTATATTGCCTATCACATTTGTCAACAGAAACTTTAGCTGCTTGACATCTATATGTCAGAAGGTGCTATTAATGATATAGAAGTATGCATTACTAATAGGAAGAGGAACGCAGTGCAGAACACAATCCTATAAAAGTTCACCTAATAATAAAGAAGAACAAAACAACAACAAAAGTGTAGCTCTGTAAACACTTACATTTCAAAAGGCCTACAACAGTAATTGTGGTGGATAGACAGGGACAAAGTCCTAGCCAGTTTAATATCAATCTTCCCCTAGTAGCCAGGCAGTTGCTCCAAGGAAACCCACAAGCTTACCCCTGTAGGTAATATTCTTTGGCATAATATGCCTGAAATAGAAACATCCGCCCAACCATCTTGGCTAATCTCCGGTGACCAGTCAGTATCTATCCTATATGAATTTGTCTAATGCCTTTGTAAATATGTGGAGACTGTAACCGAAATACATATAAATGCAAATATCTGGTTCAAATTTGATAGGGAACTGTGGCATAAAACCCAGAAATTAAGTGCTGAAGCAGATTTCCGCCCTGATACTTGTTGCTGACTTCATAAACAATGTTTCTGATACTGTTAAAGACCATCCAAAAACATGTGCATATCAATTTTTTAAAAGTACAAAAAGGCATCCTGTTATAGCTAACTGCTTGCGAAAAAAAAATATGCTTGCATTAAGCAAACCTTCATGTAAAAATGTGTATTTCTGCCAAATGCATTACAATTTTCAAGAACTTTTTTTAAGTTGCACTTTGATGCAGAAACAGAATACAATGAATTTACAATGCAGATAATGAGAAACTGGATGAAACAGAAATTGATAGATTTGTCTATCCCTGAGATAGATAAATCATGGGAGATGTCCTTGTATAACTAAATGACAAATTGGGGGGGGGGGAGAGAGAACGGATCACATTTTATCAGGCATTGCCAAGGATTCTTTGACTTCTAGAATTAACAGTGGAGGAGATCAGTTAATTCATCAGTGTGGTTATGCCTGAGTTATAGATGTGGTTGTGTGCATTCTAACTGTTGCCTAAAACCAATAGCTAGCCTCATAAAGAGTAGGCCCAAAGAACCAATGAGAAAAAATAAGTGTTGTCTCACCATTCAGCAGCTGATTTAACAGGTCTACTCTAGTTAGGATTAGCAATTGAATATAAACCTTTAACTGCCTTAGCAGTCTTGTGTGCCTGGCTTCTGTCTTCTCTCTGGGCAATGGCTTCCTAAGGATTCTTTTAGAATTCATCCTACACTTGCTTCTTTTTCATCTAGTTGCTCTCCAAGTTTCCAACAGAATGTGCTCTGGGCGCTGAAGAGGCTTTATAGCATGGGGCTCCTTCCTAGTGGAAAGAGTATTAAAGTTGATCAACATGCTTCTTGCAAATGTCGAAAACAGAAGAGTCTGGAGTGAAGAAACCATCTTTCATCTCCCATCAGCAATTCCTGTTGCTAGAGATTATGACAATATTTCAACAGGCAGCATATGGCAACGTCTGCAGCCATCAGGAACACTTGACGAGGCTGCAGCTCCAGGTGCCCCCCCCCCCAACTAGCCTTCCTGATTGTTGCTAATTAGAGCAAAGGCAGGAGGTGTGTTCTGGTCTCTGGGAAGCCACAAATTCCAGCGTCCTTTCTGCAAGGCAGGGCTGATGAGAAAGATGATTAAAATATTGTGATCATTTTTGGACTGTTGTGCTTTTACAGTACACTTTCCCCCTTCCTCCTCTAAGCATCTGTTTGCACCTTTGGAGGCAAGATATGATTTAGCAAGAGAAAGACTTTAGCAAAGAACTCTGTAGGGTGTCAAATAAGCCTCTGGAATACACACACACACTCATTCATTCATACATGCAGAGAGAGAGAAAGAGTATATATGTATTGAGATCTGGAAGACAAATCTGGCACTATAAGGACCTGTATTATATCAGTAAAGCCACACAACATCCTGTAAGATATAAGACCAAGTAGAAAAATCACCATGCTAGGGTAGGCATTTTATGCTAGGTATTTATGCCTCTCCTCCTTCAGAGAAGGATTAGATTGTGTGCCATTCATTTTGCTGAGAAAGGCAACAGAATAAAACATTCCTCCTCCCCTGGCCCATTAAGACAATCTGATTCTGCTGAGAAGGACAGTCTTGAATTTTCCCTTTAGCACTGCCCTTCCCGGCAGAAAGCAGCACATGTTAGGACAAAGTTTTTTCTGCATCCATTAAAGCCCAGGGGAGGGCACACAGGAACAATGCAATAGATATACAGTGCAGAAAGAGCCACACTCAATAACCCAGAGCCTGAAAGTTTGGTGCAGAAATCTTTTGGTTTTTTACACATATAGATGTTGAAGCATCCTCTCCTATAGGGTTTTCAGTAGGAAGAACTGATGTGTTCCGTGCTTTACCTGCCATCAGTATCAATCCTAGGGGAACATACATGTGAAATTTCTCTCTCATTTGCCAACATGCTCTTTTGCTCAGCCCTAAATCCTAGGCACCCTGACTGGAGCTAGATTGGGCGCCATGCTGTTCTGCCTTGGCTTTGTCTTCAGTTGGTCCTGATATTATCCTTCATGAGTAACCACATTATTTTTTATCATTCAAAGAGCAGCCAAGGAAAAGCCAGAGAAGTCTCAGGATCGTAGACCAGAGGAAGGGAGAGTTTAATTCTTTCACTATATTTCAAATTACTTTTTGCCCTCCCATTTAGGGACCAAGTGCACAATCTGGGCGTTCTTGTGGACCTGGCTCTTTCTTGGGAGTCCCAGATTGCAGCCATGTCCAGATCAGCCTTTAATCAACTTAGGCTAACTGCCCAGCTCCACCCCTACCTAGATGAGGACTCTCTCAGGACTTTGGTGCAGGTCTTCTCCTGGATTAACTACTGCAAATGCTCGTTACATGGGGCTTCCCTTGAGCCTGCTCCGGAGGCTTCAGCAGTCCAAAATGCAGTGGCCAGACCGGTGGTGGGTGCGAGTAAATTTGATCTATCACTCTGGTTCTGGCTCACCTCCACTGGTTGCCCATTGCAGTTCAAGGTTTTGACACTTACATACAAAGCCCTCCAGAGACTGGGTCCATGTTAGTTGTCGAAGTGTCTTTCCTTAATGTCATTCTCCCGACCCACAAGATCATTCCAGTTGAGGCTCCTCCAGGTGGCCACCCTGCGGGAGGCCCATAAATCTTGTACAAGATGTAGGGCCTTCTTTGTAGTGACTCCAGCCTTATGAAACCAGCTTCCAGAGGACCTCCACCTAGCCCTCTCCCTGTTGATATTTACAAGGCAGTTAAAAACATTGCTTTTCAGGGAGGCTTTCCATACCAACCCTAAGTGATAACCTCCCTCCCCCGCACTTTCCTCCATCCACTCTGCTGTTCAGTGCCATCTGTTTTTACAAGTTTATTGCAGTTTCATTTAGTACTTTTACCTTTATTTTTATTTTTTTTATTATATTTGTTGTAACTGCCTAGAGTTGTGCCTCAGCACTAATGGGAGTGGGGTGCAAATTGAAGAAATGAACGAACAAACGAATATATGTTGAAGTTTTTACAACCTCCCATGCTGGCTGACATATATCCCATAATCCTGAGATTGTTCAGACCTCTCTGCAGCTGTTGGCACAACAAAACAACTACGTATGTGTCATAATTGTGTTTCTGCAGCTACTGTTGTATTCCCTTTGGTGCTAAAAGGTTTGTAACTCTTCTTTTTGTGAGGGCAGTCTGTCTTATGAATTTTTATGGCAACAACAGCTTCCATTGCAAAACTTTCCTGAGCACATTACAGCTCTGGCTATCCCCACTGAAATGCAGGATGCAGGAGGCATAGACAAGAGCTTGAGGGGAGCACACGCAGGATTATAGTAATAATTCCAGGGGACATAAAAAACCACAAAACTGAACTGAACCTGCTGGACTAGAGGTTGGGTTCAATTTAAAGCAACCAAAAATTATACAGGCCTTTAAGAAGCTTTAAAAAAAGAAGAAGACAAACCAACACAGATAGCTGCAAGGTAAAATGTGTAGCTGCGACAGGAATTAAAAATGTATTAGAAACAGGAAAGAAAAAATGGAATATGTAACCAGTTTGAAGATGTAACGGCAGTGTCAGCACTGTGGTTCCCAGCACAGTTGGGCATGGTGAATATTTTTATTCATGAGCAGGAAAGTTTAATGGGAAGATAACTTAAAATAAGTTGGGATAGGATTACCTCTGGAGGACATCAAGTTAATTCCGGGGGGCACAAGAAAACAGAAGATGTGAACTTCAGAATTCCACACTGAACTCTTTTTTTAGAGTTTAGACCCACCTCTAAACTGAATTCAGGAGGATGGTATTAGATGAAATGCAGTTCACCAAGGTGCAAGTAATGCATATTTAAAGACAGCATGCAAAGTCCTTCCCACACCTACTGAAGGTTTTGGAATTAACAATGACCTCTCTGGAAAAAAAAAGAGAGAGAAAGTTTCAGATATGGTTAATGAACAAAAGACTTGCTCAAAGTATATAGTATGTGAGTGCAAATGAAATTTCTTCAGAAAGGCCCAAGGACATTATACCAATTTAAAAGTTGGAGCCCATAAATAATTTAGGCTTGTATGGAAGCAGGAGTTCTTAAAACTCAGTAAAGTCCCTTGTCTCATAAGGTAGAATTGTTTGCAGTGGCTTCACACACCATATTTACACATACAGGTAGGTGTACAGTACATTTGGATACAGACATGCACACAAGCATTCCTATTGTGATCCTATTGACCTATGAGGAAAAGTGTGAACAAAATTGCTCTCCAAGCTACAGTATTCTTCTCACCATCAGAAGGAAGGAAGGAAGGAAGGAAGGAAGGAAGGAAGGAAGGAAGGAAGGAAGGAAGGAAGGAAGGAAGGAAGGAAGGAAGGAAGGAAGGAAGGAAGGAAGGAAGGAAGGAAGGAAGGAAGGAAGGAAGGAAGGAAGGAAGGAAGGAAGGAAGGAAGGAAGGAAGGAAGGAAGGAAGGAAGGAAGGAAGGAAGGAAGGAAGGAAGGAACCCAGCCAGCATAGCACTCACCTGGCATTGGCCTGGATTCCGGCTTTCTAATTCCAACAGAGTTAGCACTGGATGACGTTGGGCCAGTCATTCTTTCTCTGTTTACTCTACTTTGCAAAGTTCTTGTGACAATCGTGTGGAGAGAGTGAGAGCTATGTATGCTAATTGAACTAAATGGCAGCAGGACTGGATCATATAAATGTATAAGTGGATCATATAAACAAATTTTCAAAAGTTTTGAAGACACTGCCTCAGGAATACAAACAAAAGAATTGTTTCTGAAACTCCTGATTCAATCAATAGGTATGCTCTGTTACAAAGAGGCATTTAAGGGGAATGGTTCTGCAGGATGCCAAGGGCCATGGAACACACTACAATTTTGAAATACTATTGTAAGATTAAATACATAAGTGAAATAATCACATATTCTTCCTTTTTACTCCTCAGTTTTTAAAAAGGTTTTCCGTTCTTGTACTGATTTCTGTATCTAGATTCCAGTATTTTGTAAAGTGCCATGTAAGCAGATAGCTCAGTGAGTTGGAGTACATGGCTTGTGGAGCCAGGATTGGGCATTTGATTCTCAAGTGTGCCTTCTAGGAAAACAATCTGTCTTATGTGGACTTGCACAAGCTATACAGAGCAGTCCCAGAGCATCCCTAGAAGAAGGAGCTGGTAAACCACTTGCTAGTACTCCATACCTCAGAAACTCTGGCAAGGGTTGCTCTAAGTTGGAATCACCTTGATAGCCCACAGCCATGATATTATATGGATGGTGTAATACAAATGTTTTTAAAATATCACTCATGACATTATTGTGTGTGTTTAGTCGTTTAGTCGTGTCCGACTCTTCGTGACCCCATGGACCAGAGCACGCCAGGCCCTCCTGTCTTCTACTGCCTCCCGGAGTTGTGTCAGGTTCATGTTGGTTGCTTCGCAGACACTGTCCAGCCATCTCATCCTCGGTCGTCCCCTTCTCCTCTTGCCGTCACACCTTCCTAACATCAGGGTCTTTTCCAGGGAGTCTTTTCTTCTCATGAGATGGCCAAAGTACTGGAGCCTCAGCTTCAGGATCTGTCCTTCCAGTGAGCCCTCAGGGTTGATTTCCTTTAGAACTGATAGGTTTGTTCTCCTTGCAGTCCAGGGGATTCTCAAGAGCCTCCTCCAACACCACAATTCAAAAGCATCAATTCTTCGGCGGTCTGCTTTCTTTATGGTCCAGCTCTCACTTCCATACATCACGACAGGAAAAACCATAGCTTTGACTATTCGGACTTTTGTTGGCAATGTGATATCTCTGCTTTTCAAGATGCTGTCAAGATTTGTCATCGCTTTCCTCCCAAGAAGAAGGCGTCTTTTAATTTCAGGGCTGCTGTCTCCATCTGCAGTGATCATGGAGCCCAGGAAGATAAAATTTGACACTGCCTCCATATCTTCCCCTTCTATTTGCCAGGAGGTGATGGGACCAGTGGCCATGATCTTAGTTTTTTTGATGTTGAGTTTCAGACCGTTTTTTGCACTCTCCTCTTTCACTCTCATTACAAGGTTCTTTAATTCCTCCTCACTTTCTGCCATCAGAGTGGTATCATCTGCATATCGGAGGTTGTTGATATTTCTTCCGGCAATCTTAATTCCGGCTTGGGTTTCTTCCAGTCCAGCCTTCCGCATGATGTATTCTGCATATAAGTTAAATAAGCTGGGGGACAGTATACAGCCTTGCCGTACTCCTTTCCCAATTTTGAACCACTCAGTTGTTCCATGACCAGTTCTGACTGTTGCTTCCTGTCCCACATATAGGTTTCTTAGGAGATGGATAAGATGGTGAGGCACTCCCATTTCTTTAAGGACTTGCCATAGTTTGCTGTGGTCCACACAGTCAAAGGCTTTGGCATAGTCAATGAAGCAGAAGTAGATATTTTTCTGGAACTCTCTGGCTTTCTCCATAATCCAGCGCAAGTTAGCAATTTGGTCTCGAGTTCCTCTGCCTCTTCGGAATCCAGCTTGTACTTCTGGGAGTTCTCGGTCCACATACTGCTGAAGCCTACCTTGTAGGATTTTGAGCATAACCTTGCTAGCGTGTGAAATGAGTGCAATTGTACGGTAGTTGGAGCATTCTTTGGCACTGCCTTTCTTTGGGATTGGGATGTAGACTGATCTTTTCCAATCCTCTGGCCACTGTTGAGTTTTCCAAACTTGCTGGCATATTGAATGTAGCACCTTAACAGCATCATCTTTCAAGATTTTAAGTAGTTCAACTGGAATGCCATCACCTCCACTGGCCTTGTTGTTAGCCAGGCTTTCTAAGGCCCACTTGACTTCGCTCTCCAGGATGTCTGGCTCAAGGTCAGCAACTACATTGTCTGGGTTGTCCGGGATATCCAAATCTTTCTGATATAATTCCTCTGTGTATTCTTGCCACCTCTTCTTGACGTCTTCTGCTTCTGTTAGGTCCCTCCCATTTTTGTCTTTTATCATGTTCATCTTTGCGCGAAATGTTCCTCTAGTATCTCCAATTTTCCTGAACAGATCTCTGGTCTTTCCTTTTCTGTTATCTTCCTCTATTTCTTTGCATTGTTCATTTAAGAAGGCCCTCTTGTCTCTCCTTGCTATTCTTTGGAAGTCTGCATTCAATTTTCTGTAACTTTCCCTATCTCCCTTGCATTTTGCTTCCCTTCTCCTCTCTGCTATTTCTAAGGCCTCGTTGGACAGCCACTTTGCTTTCTTGCATTTCCTTTTCTTTGGGATGATTTTCGTTGCTGCCTCCTGGACAATGTTACGAGCCTCTATCCAAAGTTCTTCAGGCACTCTGTCCACCAAATCTAGTTCCTGAAATCTGTTCTTTACTTCCACTGTGTACTCATAGGGGATTTGGTTTAGATTATACCTGAGTGGCCCAGTGGTTTTTCCTACTCTCTTCAGTCTAAGCTTGAATTTTGCTATGAGAAGCTGATGATCAGAACCGCAGTCAGCTCCAGGTCTTGTTTTTGCTGACTGTATAGAGCTTCTCCATCTTTGGCTGCAGAGAATATAATCAATCTGATTTCGATATTGCCCATCTGGTGATTTCCATGTATAGAGTCGCCTCTTGTGTTGTTGGAAAAGAGTGTTTGTGATGACCAGCTTATTCTCTTGACAAAACTCTATTAGCCTTTGTCCTGCTTCGTTCTGAACTCCAAGGCCAAACTTCCCTGTTGTTCCTTTTATCTCTTGGCTCCCTACTTTAGCATTCCAGTCCCCTAGAATGAGAAGAACATCTTTCTTTGGTGTCAGTTCTAGAAGGTGTTGTAAATCTTCATAGAATTGTTCAATTTCAGTCTCCTCAGCAATGCTGGTTGGTGCATAAACTTGGATTATTGTGATGTTGAATGGTCTGCCTTGGATTCGTATTGACATCATTCTATCATTTTTGAGATTGTATCCCATTACAGCTTTCCCCACTCTTTTGTTGACTATGAGGGCTACTCCATTCCTTCTACGGGATTCTTGCCCACAGTAGTAGATATGATAATCATCTGAGCTGAATTCGCCCATTCCTGTCCATTTTAGTTCACTGATGCCCAGGATGTCAATGTTTATTCTTGCCATCTCCTGTTTGACCACCTCCAGCTTCCCAAGGTTCATAGATCTTACATTCCAGGTTGCTATGCAGTATTTTTCTTTACAGCATTGGACTTTCCTTTCACTTCCAGGCACATCCACAGCTGAGCGTCCTTTCGGCTTTGGCCCAACCACTTCATTAGCTCTGGAGCTACTTGTACTTGTCCTCCACTCTTCCCCAGTAGCATGTTGGACGCCTTCCGACCTGAGGGGCCCATCTTCCAGCGTCATATCTTTTAGCCTTTTGTTTCTGATCATGGGGCGTTCTTGGCAAAGATACCGGAGTGGCTTGCCAGTTCCTGCTCCAGGTGGATTGCGTTTAGTCGGAACTCTCCACTATGTCCTGTCCGTCTTGGGTATCCCTGCACGGCATAGCCCATAGCTTCTCTGAGTTACTCAAGCCCCTTCGCCACGACAAGGCAGCAATCCATGAAGGAGATGACATTATTATACAGACAAATTTATCTTATCTCATCCTGGTGTATGCAAGGTGAGCTCAAATTATTTCAGTACCTGAGGTGAAGAATAAGATCACAACTCCTACCCTTCTATGAGTAAAAGCCCGTTGAACTGGCTATTCCATTTTACTTCAGCACAGGGTATGGGTCTGTACTTGAAGGCAACAGGCTAGTTTAACAAGTACTGAACATGAATTGTACAAAATAGTACTTTCCTGTGACATCTTATTGCCATCTCTCCATATCTGGACTGCCTCACTTCATCAGTGAGTGGAGATGCCTCTGGGCATATCTCTTGAAGGGACAGAGAGTCCCATTAAAGTTCCATATTCTCGTATGTATTGTTCTATCTGTTGTGTCTTATCAAGTTGTGTCTGACTTAAGGCAATCCTTGTAGGACTTTTGAGTTACATGAGGTATTTATTCATTGACACCCTGGAGTGAGTTTCCACAGTGGGAACTTGAACCCAAGTCTCCCGAGTCTTAGCCTGACACTTCATCTGCTACACAACACTGGCTCCCTCTCTATTCTTACTAACATAGAATGCAACATTATACTAGGTGAGACTATCTCTCCGCTTAAGCCAGTATTGCTTAATAAGATTTAGCAGCAATCTGCAGTGGCTTTGGCTTTGATATCTCACATCATCATCTACTGAAACACTGTGATTTATGATTCAAGACAGCAAACCCAGAGCCTTTTTACATGCAAAGCATATGCTCTATGGCTGAACTAAGGCATCTCCTCAAAGAAAGAAACTCCAGCATACTTTATTTTAGTGTGTGTGTGTGTTTAAGTTAGTAAACTCAGAGTCTTAGAGGGAGAGGGGGGATACTGGAAGAACAAGCCAGTATTCATTTCCTATATTATTGAAATCATTGGGACTTAAATAGGTCAGTACAGGAAAGTCCTATTCCACTGATTTTGAGAGGGCATAATCACAATGAAACTTTGCTGAATTGTGCTCAGTGGGTTGCCACACTCGGCCTCAAATCTTTTGGCAGAATGAGGCAACCACTCTAAGCAGAGGATTTGGGGTGTCACAAATGGGCACCTAATTCGAACTTTACTTATATTGGTGAACTTTTGCTGTTCGACAGAGAGAGAAAAGTACTGGTTTTAACCTACAAAGCCGTAAATGGCCTGGGTCCAAGCTATCTCAAAGATGGTATCTCCCATCATGAGCCTGCTCAAGTGTTATGAAAATCAGGATAGGTCTTTCTATTGGTCCTGCCACTTTCACAGGTGCACTGATGGGGACATAGGAGAAAGCCTTCTTTGGTGCTGCTCCCAGACTTTGGAACCCCCCCCCAGGAGGCCGGACTGGCTCCATCTTTGCTGTTCTTCCACAAGCAGGCATAGCCCTTTGTCTTTATGTAAGCCTTCCCTCAGTAACTAGCTACCTATTGTGCAATTTCGTTAGATGGTGTGTGTGCTTATTAATAAGCAGTACTTATTGGTCTTAGCTTTAAATATTGTCTTTTAATGTTGTTAACCACCATTGTATACTCATTGCTTTTAACTTTAAATATTTTCTTTAAATGTCTTGATTTGCAGGAGGTACAGCTACATGAGAACTACCATAATAAACTGTAAACAAGGGCCAAGCTAAGATTTCCTCCTCTTATTTCCTCTTCTTTCTGTGCTCTCGAGTAACAGCACAGGGATCAAACTTTTTTTAAAAAATGGTATTAATCTGTCTGGAGTGGATTGCCACAGAGAGAAATTCACTCAGGATCACACTTTTGTGTGTCAGTACAAGTGGTCATACTATCTAAGCCAATGCGAAAGTATCTCCTGTGAAAAAAAAGTAGAAGCCCCAGTGGTGGAGGAAAAACTACAGATGGAGTAGAGGCCTCCAAGATGATTCACATTTGTTTGTGAGAGAGAGCCTTGTGGCGCAGTGGTTAAACTGCTGTACTGCAGCCAAAACTGTGTTCATGACCTGGGGTTCAATCCCTGGAAGCCAGCTCAAGGTTGACTCAGCCTTCTATCCTTCCAAGGTCAGTAAAATGAGTACCCAGCTCGCTGGGGGGGGGGCAATGTGTAGCCTGCATAATTAACTTGTAAACCACCCAGAGAGTGCTTGAAGCAATATGGGGCGGTATATAAGCAGCACACTTTGCTTTTTTATGTCATTTGGTCAACAGAAAAAATGTGAACTAGATTGTACCAATCCTTTAATATTTCCTGTATTTTATGTCAAAGTAGTCACACCCTGACATCTGGGGGGGAAAACTTGCACTGCTGTAATAACACCTGATGCCTCCGTAATTAAGCCAGATCATTATTTGAGAACTGGAACATTGCACTCTTTACATATGCTTTTCATTTCTAATTAGATATTTAATATTGACTTATCCAGAATCTTTGCTTCCTTAATCCCAAGTATGGGAACTGACTGCAATTAATAGTGATGGAACATATAAAGATAAATTATTCTGCACATGCTCAGAATTCCTCTTTTAAAAATTAGTTCATTACATGCTTTCAGCATTAGGCCCGGGCATCAAAAATAGGATTCAGACCTGAATCCATTACACGGAACAAAAAGAAAAGCCAAGAATCCTTTATTAAATAGATTAACCTTTTACAAGAGTTAGTTGCCTTCTGTCCTCTGGCCAAAGATAATATCTTTTCCCTGGGCTCAGAACACAGAAGAGGTCATTAAATTATAATCCAGCTCTTTAGAAAAGGGCAAGAGATCCATCTCATATCTGCTGGAAGAAGACAATACTTCCACTTAACATTTCCAGGTCCCCTGAAAACCTTCTGGAGAGATAAAGCCAAAAGATGCAGACCTTTCAGGATAGAATTAAGGATAAAAATGTTATTACTATTTTTTTTACTGCATTTCATATAGAATAACTAGGTTTCTTAATCAAACATTCTCAATCAAGCCATTTCTTTGAAATACTGTTTGCCACCCTATGTAAGGTCATTAAATATTATGTTTGTCCAGTTTTGAATTTGCACTGAAACTTGTTAAGATCTACAGAAAGTCTACTGCCACTGGTGAAAGTGCTATGTGTGGGATGCACCCCTTGGGATAGATTTGCAAATTCGGTGCATGATTTGTGTCCTAGTGTAGCTTCTTTCTGAATATGTGAGTGTGGAATGTGACCACACTATTGTAACAGTCTCAGTATTACAGACAATAAAAAGCCCTAGTCGGGTATTGTTGAAAGAACAGAAACTCTACACACAAAAGCAGGGATGGCGTTCAGAATCATGTGAAAATATCTGCAGGAAAGTTAGCACTAACACATTGCAATAGATTAAGTTATCAATAAAGCCAATAAGCATGGACACTGGTTAATATTAAGTAGCAATGTGTTGTTAAAACAAACAAGATCCAGTTACATTACAAGTTTCTGTGTTACCTCTTTTTAAGGCAACATGATAGTTGCTGATGTTTGGTCTGAAAGCATGGCTACTGGAGCCTGCTGCCTCTGAGGATTGCACTTGCAGCAGCACAGAAGCAGCAGCATCAGCAGCAGGTTGACAGAGTCGACAGTGGGAATGGGCTGGGCAGGTATCCCATTTTGCCAAAGCAAATGAAACACCTAAGGGAAAAAAGTTCAGCATTTCATTTTGCTTCAGCAAAACAGGATCCCTGAACTGGGTCATGAAATAAATCATGAACCAGTCCAGTTCATCAGGGTTCTTGGTTCATTTCGTACCCATTTCTAATGGCTACTTGTGGGCTGGTGGTGGTACGGTTGATGGCACGTTGGGTTGAGTCTAGTAGCATAGTCCCATCCTTGTACGTGCAGTGAGTTTCTACGCTTTCAGTGACATGTGAATGTGAACTGCTGGATAGTCCAGTGGTTTAGATATCTGGTTACAAAGCCAGAGTTCAATTTCCCACTGTACTTCCTTGACAGGGACTGAGGATCCATAGAGTCCCTTCAAGTTCTGCAAATCTAAGATTACCCTAAAGCTAAGGTAACCCCTACACTGACATTCAAACATATGCACTGATCTTTCCAGAAGGGAAGTTTATACAGACATTCAATTATCCCAGAGCACATAATAATGAACTCAAGTTACAGGAAGCCAGATTTCTGAGGCATATCAGGAAAAAAATTCTTAACTGTTAGAGCAGTACAAGAATGGAATCAATTATCACAGGAGGTGGTGAGCGCTTAAAAGGGGGTTTGGACTTGATGGCCCCTTCCAGTTCTATTATTCTCTCTCCTGTATATGTTTATAAACAACAACAAACACAAAGAATCCTGTGACATCTTAGAAAGTAACAAATTTAGTGCAACATAAATTCTTGTAGAAAAGGGCCCACTTTGTTATTTGCAAATTGGTTTCTGCATACTAAAACGCAACCCGTAATAAGCTTAACGGGTGAACTACAAACTATGATATTTGGAAGAAAAAGAACCCTACAAAAATCACAGGCCTAAACGAACAAACAGCATGATTAAAATGGAGGTAGGTGGGCTACACCTTAAGACAAGTAGATGAGCAATGGAACAAAGAAATATATCCATGGCAGCCTTGGACTGGAAGAAGGAGCAGAGGAAGACTGCAGACAAGATGCATGGAGGATGTTAAAAGATCAGTGGGACTGGCACAAAATAGAATAGCACAAAACAGAAATCTGAGGAAGCCAAAGGGGTATCAGTGGGCTAATAAAATGAAGAAGGTGATCCAGCAGTAAAGATGGACAATAACTTTGTTATAATGAAGATTCTCAACTGCAGATTCTCTGCTATGAAATGACAAAGCACACCTTGCCTTGGCAGACTGAGGTGAGTTTCAGAGGAATACAATATTTGTAACATCGAGAATTCATTTGAAAATTAATAAATGGCCAAAATCAGCACAGCTGAAAATATGCATAAAACATGCTTCCAGTGATAGGGAAAACGTCTCTCAAATTTAATGAACAAAATATGTACATTGGGGGAAATATGTACAAATTCCCATGCAGAAAGGAAAAAATAAGATGGGCCAAGAAGACAACCTTTGTCCCTCCAGATGCTTTGCACTTCAAAGTCTAGAATCCCTGGCCACAGCTGGGGGATCAAAGTTTGAAATATCTGGAAGTCCTGAAGTTGGAAAACATTCGTGCAAGTGACATGAATATGAGAAAGAGACCAACAAAATCTTTCCATTCTTCATTAGAATGACAGCAGTAAGATAGAGACAACCTCCTGTTTCCTGCTGCTGCTTTCATTTTCACCCTTCCCAGCCTCCCTGCCATACACACGTTTATAAAGTGTGTGAGGCTAGGAATGGAGTGGAACAGAGAGAGGGCTCTGCGATGCCAGGTGATATTGAAATGCACCGTTTGTTTGGTTTGGTAAATATGTGATGGGAGGGTGTGAGTGAGGAGCAGGGGATTTTGGTAAGAATGGCTCTGATTGGCTGGAAGAAAAACTAACAAAAGGCATGGAGATGTGCTGAGTGCTACACTAGGTGTGACACCATCGGTGACCATATCTCTCATTATGAGTCTGCCTGGACATTGAGAGGGAGAAGTCTTTTTCTCAATCCCACCACCCTCACAAGTCCATTTGGTGGGAACACAGGAGAGGGCCTTCTCTATCACTGCTCCCAGACTCTGGAACTCCCTCCCACGGGAGACCAGCCTGGCCCCATCTTTGTTTTCATTCTGCAAGCAAATAAAGGCCTTCCTCTTCAGACAAGCTTCCCCTCAGGACTGGTTGTCTGAGAGAGGTTTTTTTAAATGGATGGTTGTGCCTTGTTGCTTTTAGATGTGTTTCAGTACTGTTTTTATTTACCGTTTTTAATATTATATTTGTTTAATTTTAAAGAATTAGATAGTACTAACCTCGCGTTAATCTCACCAAGTGCATTGAGCTGGAGTTCCAATTATCACCATGTGACAGATGTAAATAATCAGTCTCCATTGCTGAAATAATAACAATCTAAGGTGATTATCTTTTTTCCAGCAACCTAATGGCAAATGTCTTTTTCCTGCCCCTGGTTTGTCCCTCCTCTTTCTTTCTTTTCTTTTCTTTTCTTTTCTTTTCTTTCTTTCTTTCTTTCTTTCTTTCTTTCTTTCTTTCTTTCTTTCTTTCTTTCTTTCTTTCTTTCTTTCTTTCTTTCTTTCTTTCTTTCTTTCTTTCTTTCTTTCTTTCTGTCTGTCTGTCTGTCTGTCTGTCTGTCTGTCTGTCTATATTTCATTTCTTTTTGATTGTTAGTCTCTCTCCTGATCTCCAACCAGGCAGCCATCATGGAAGGTCTGTCTCCTACATGGTTGAGATTCACTCCTCCTGGTTTTTTCTTCTGATTGTTACTGTAGACAGCAACTGTAAGTAAATATATCTTCTTTTCTACATTAAATGCTTCTAGAGTGATTTTATACCAATTAAATGCTAGTCTGGGGGAGAGATAGTGATGAGACTGGACTGAATTCTCTGCATTTCTTACTTTGCTGACTAAAAGGGAATAAACAAAATAATTTTCCCAATATCCATGTGGGAAACTACCTTTCCAGTGAATGCTCCCAAACCATGGAACTGCCTTCTTAGGAGACTAAGCTGTTCCCCCACCCTCCAGTTCTCTGTTGTCTTACAAAGCAAAGGCCTTTCTATTCAGATAGCTTGGAACAACTGAATGGCTGCTGAGAAATGGGGTTTTAATTATATTTTGTATGATGATGATTTTAAATAAGGTGTTTTAAAACTACTCTAATTCAGGTTGGGTTTGTAGACTATAAATTGTTCAATTGTCTTTTAATATTATAATACTGCCCAAAATCTTGATGCCTAATATAGTAAATTACACTAGAGTATGCCCATTGAATTACCTTAGAATAATAACCTTAGGCTGTATATTGTCCCCCTGCTTATTTAATTTATATGCAGAATACATCATGCAAAAGGCTGGACTGGAGGAATCCCAAACCGGAATTAAGATTGCCGGAAGAAATATCAACAACCTCCGATATGCAGATGATACCACTCTGATGGCAGAAAGTGAGGAGGAATTAAGGAACCTTGTAATGAGGGTGAAAGAGGAGAGTGCAAAAATGGTCTGAAGCTCAACATAAAAAAAACTAAGATCATGGCCACTGATCCCATCACCTCCTGGCAAATAGAAGGGGAAGACATGAAGGCAGTGACAGATTTCACTTTCTTAGGCTCCATGATCACTGCAGATGGTGACAGCAGCCCCGAAATTAAAAGACGGCTGCTTCTTGGGAAGAAAGTGATGACAAACCTTGATAGCATCTTAAAAAGCAGATACATCACCTTGCTGACAAAAGTCCGAATAGTCAAAGCTATGGTTTTTCCTGTAGTGATGTACAGAAGTGAGAGCTGGACCATAAAGAAAGCTGCCGAAGAATTGATTCTTTTGAATTGTGGTGTTGGAGGAGACTCTTGAGAGACCCCTGGACTGCAAGGAGAACAAACCTATCCATTCTAAAGGAAATCAACCCTGAGTGCTCACTGGAAGGATAGATCATGAAGCTGAGGCTCCAATATTTTGGCCAACTTATGAGAAGAGAAGACTCCCTGGAAAAGACACTGATGTTGGGAAAGTGTGAAGGCAAGAGGAGAAGGGGACGACAGAGGATGAGATGGTTGGACAGTGTCATCGAAGTGACCAACATGAATTTAACCCAACTCCGGGTGGCAGTGGAAGACAGGAGGACCTGGAATGCTCTGGTCCATGGGGGTCAAAAAGAGTCAGACACAACTAAACGACTAAACAACAATAACCTTAGAACTACAGAGCTGGAAGGGACTCTATGGATCATCAAGTCCAGCCCCCATCACGGAAGCACAACGGGGAATCAAACTCGCAATCTCTGATTTGGTAACCAATGCCTCCTTAAGTTTCATTTATTCAAACAGACCTAGTTGAACCAGGATTTCTTGTTCTAAATAAAGTATTGTAAGTCACAGAGGAGGCAAATTTGAATCAATAGAATTTACAGAGGAGTTAGCTCATCAAATCCCCATTGATTCAATGGTCCTACTTTAATGTAGGTCCTACACTAAGCAACAGGATTTTGGCCAATATGTTTTAACGTATACTTATTTTTTAATTATGTTGTAAACCATGTTGCATCCTAGTTCTGGGAGAAAGGCAAGATATAAATCAAACCAACCAGTCAGTCAATCAATCAATCAATCAGGCATGGGGAGAGCAAAGCACATCAAGTCAGTGGTGTGGGGAAGGGCTAAAATCCCCTATATACTACAGTGGGGTCTTGACTTGAGAACTTAATCCGTATTGGAAGGCAGTTCTCAAGTCAAAAAGTCTGTAGGTCAAGTCTCCATTGACCTACAGTGCATTGAAAACTGATTAATCCCGTAACAGGCCGTTTTTGTTCCATTTTGGTTTTTTTCTGGTCTGTAAGTCAATTCTCAGGCTGCAAGTCAAACCTAAATTTTGCGACCAGAGAAGTCTGTAACTCAAAAAGTCTGTAAGTCAAGCCGTCTGTAAGTCAAGGGTCCACTGTATATACAAACACGAGGAAATGGATTGAGTTCATTTCCCTTGGGCCTGTTATTTATTATAAAGAATTCTCTAATCTCTAACCTCTTCTTAACTGAACATTACCCACCGATGTAAGGAGTACGTACAACTACATGTGCATGTATTTGCTTGAATAGCAGATCACATATACATTTTCCCTGCTTCAACACCCACAAGAGAGAACAAGGCACAGCACTAGCCAGGCACAGCACTGAAACCATGGGATGTTCCTCCCTCACTACTTAGTGAAGCCACATGTGAGTAACTATAACAGGAATTAGAGAGAGACTGTTAAATGAGTGATGTTATTCCTTGTTCAGTCACTCATGAAATATGATTGTCAGAAAATGGAGATTTGGTCTTATGCTGAGCATGTGCTACTGCTGGTGAATGGGATTGGGTTAAGCTTTGTGTTGCTGTTCTTTTGCATAACCTAAAGTAAATAAGGAAAACCAGCTGTTAAATAGTTTAATTCCACTATTTATCCTCCACACAACTAAAAGGGACCTCTCAATGCAGTGCCAAATCAGACAAACCATTTCTAACTTAATATAGGCTTGAGCTGTAGCTGGACAGAGTTGCACAACAATCTCATCTGTCATTGAGACATTTCTATAAGCATGGGGAGGAGGTGGATGAATGGAAATGTAGAATATAGGTAGAGTGGTATAGGTCTTATCACTGGCTGATAATGGTCTATATTAATGCCACTGTTGACTGCTGTTCACTTTACATGGTTCAAATGTTATTCTGTTATAGTTTATTAAATATTTTATTACACTATTTGGTTCAGAATATGTTTTCCCTGTGTTCCTCCTCTAAAAATTAAGTGCTTCTTAAGGTCCGGTGCGTCTTATGGAGCAAAAAACACGGTACCCTCACCTGTGTCCACAGACTACACCGAAAACTTGAGTTTTTCAATGCCTGGCTTTGGACTGGAACAAAAATATCAGCTTTTGGGATTTTCACTTGTGTGGTGTCACTATGTGAATGCTACTGATGCTGGGGAACTCCTGATCAACACCTTGACCACTAGCCTGTGGAGTCTCTCAGGGTTCCATGATTCCCCATAATATTTCACATACTCATGAAAAACCTGAAAGAGGCTGTCCAGAATTTTGTGGTCTAAAACCACCAGTGTGCTGATGCCACTCAAATCCATGTGCTTTTTAAGATCTTCTAGGAGTCTCTTCTCTCAGTTTCTCAGGCCCCAAAGAGATGACGGGGGCAGTGGGAAGGGGGTGAGAAGTTATTTTTCTTTTTAAAAGGCACAAGCTTTTTTTTTAAAAAAAAAGGTTCACGGTTTGTTTGTTTTTAAGGTGTGGATCGTTCATGGTTCATGGGTAGCCACAAACAACAAACCATGACAAACCACAATTTTTGTGCTTCATACCCAACTGTACCTTCCTCACACAGTTAAAAGCAACAGAATCCTGACCAGGTTCTATCATCATTTTTCTTTTCAATTTGAGGGAAATGGCCATAACTCAGTGGTACAACCTACATTTTACATGCAGAATGTCCACAGAATGTACCCTAACATTTCCAGATACTTTTGGGAGTTGAGTCATGGCAACTGGGCTTCTTTCTTATTAAGTTGAAATGTTTTGTTACTCATCCAAGTAAATTCTTCGCTAACTTCCAGATAACCTCATCTGGATGCCTGAGAATTTTCACAGATATATTTCCAGGTACAGTTGAAAAGATGTGTGACTGAAACCCACAAGAACAGTTGCCAGTTTGACACATCTTGGTACACCCCTTAGTTTCTTCACATTCCAGTTTGATGAAGAATGGTACACTTCCTGACAACCCAGCCAGCCCTCCACTCTAACTCTGGTACTGTTGAATGCCAGGTCTATAGCCAACAAGCCCCAGGTGATTCATGATCTTATCCTGGAGGAGAATGCAGATCTGGCATGCATAACCGAGATGTGGATCAGCGGGGAGGGGGCGCCTCCCCTGGCTCTTGTCTGTCCTTCCGGTTATGCTGTCCAGCACCAGGGTAGACTGGAGGGGCAGGGGGGAGGAGTAGCCATTGTTTATAAGTCCAGCTTGGAGGTTACTAGGCGCTCCTCAGTGGTAAAGTCGGGTCTAGAGGCACTCCACGTGTTGGGATTTTGCTGGGTTACCGCACTCCCCGCGATCCAGCCTCTTCCCTTCTGGAGTTGACTGACTTTGTCTCCGCAGCACTATTGGGATCCCCGAGGCTTTTGGTCTTGGGTGATTTCAATGTGCACGTGGGGGCAGGGGCATCTGGGTCAGCTCTTGAGTTCTTGGAAACCATGGTTTCCTTGAACATGTCCCAACATGTCAATGGCCCCACCCACATGGGTGGTCACACACTGGACCTGGTCTTTTCCTACAGTTGGAGCGAGAGTGATCTGGTGGTGACGGACCTCATGTCAGTCCCCTCGTCATGGTCAGATCACCACCTAATAAAATGTAACCTCAGAGTGGCTCTCCCCCCTCACAGGGAGCAGGGACCTATTTCTATGGTCCGCCCTCGAAGACTACTGGATCCGGTTGGATTCCAGGACGTCATGAGAGGGGTCACGGCGGACCTGGCTAGCGCTCCTGTTGATGCTCTGGTTTATAGCTGGTCCATCTTCACAACCAGGGCTATAGACACGATCGCACCTAAACGCCGTCTCTGTCGTAGAGCTCGTCCAGCGCCCTGGTTTAACCAGGAGCTTCGAGCGCTGAAGCGACATAGGAGAAGGCTAGAGCGTAGGTGGAGGAAGAACCTGATGGATTACAATAGGATAGCTGTCAGGGTCGCAACTAACCTTTACCTGTCTAAGGTAAAGGCTGCTTGTCAAACTTACTTCGCTAACTGGATAAGCGAAGCGTCCAACCAGCAGGCAGAGTTATTCCGTATAGAGCGCGACCTATCCGGAACTGGTCTGGATGATAGGCCTCCCCCTAGTTTTCACCTGACCAGTTTGCAGCCTTTTTAAAATCTAAAGTGGAGGCCATCCAACAGGACCTCTCTCCTTTTTTTGAACACAGTGAGTCGAGCAGAGATGTCCAGCGCTCCGTCTTGCCTGGTAACCCTTGACTCCTTTCAGCCTGTCACGCCTGATTCTGTCGCCAGAGTGCTTGACTGCTGTCGAGCCACCACCTCCTCCTTGGACCCTTGCCCAGCCTGCCTAATCAAAGCAGCCAGGCCGATAACAACAGAATGGGCCACTGCAATAATAAATGGGTCTATCCTTGAGGGCAGGTTTCCCTCTGCCCTCAAGGAGACACTCATTAGGCCCATAAGAAAGAAATCTAATTTGGCAGCGGACGAAATTGGCAATTATAGGCCCGTTGCCAATGTTTCTTTCATGAGCAAAGTGGTCGAGAGGGTGGTGGCTGACCAGCTTCAGGCACGTCTGGATGAAACAGATGCCCTGGATCCATTTCAGTCGGGCTTCAGGCCATGCCACGGTACAGAGACAGCATTGGTCACCCTATATGATGACTTGTTGAGGGAGGCCGACAGGGGTAAAATATCTTTGTTGGTCCTCCTCGACATCTCGGCGGCCTTCGATACCGTTGACCACAGTATCCTCCTGGGGAGGCTCTCTGAGTTGGGTATCGGTGGCTTGGCTCTGGCCTGGTTCTGTTCCTTCTTGGAGGACCGCCCCCAGAGTGTGCAGCTTGGGGAGAGTATTTCAGCCCCATGGAATCTCAAATGTGGGGTTCCACAGGGGTCGATTATCTCCCCACTGCTGTTTAACATCTATATGAGGCCGCTGGGTGGGGTCATCAGGGGGTGTGGAGCATCGTGTCATCAATTTGCTGATGACACCCAGCTCTACATCTCCTTTTCACCAACTGCAGGTGATGCCGTCCTGTCCCTCCAGCGCTGCCTGGGGGCCGTACTGCAATGGATGCAGGAGAACAGGCTGAGGCTGAACCTGGATAAGACGGAAGTTCTGAGGGTGGGTGGCTCTGTGGATGGTGGCTTGGGAAATTCCCTCATGTTTGGGGGGGTGGCCTTGGCTGCTAAGAGAGGGGTCTGCAGCCTAGGGGTACACCTGGACCCGACGCTCACCATGGAAATGCAGGTGGCGTCGGTAGTCCGCACCACCTTTTTACACCTTTGGCAGATTGCCCGGCTGCGACCTTACCTAGACACGGGGGCGCTCACTACCTTAGTACATGCGCTCATAATCTCTAAATTAGACTACTGTAAGGCACTCTACTTGGGGCTCCCTTTGAAGCTGATGCGGAAACTTCAGGTGGTGCAGAATGCGGCGGCCAGACTCCTTACTGGAGTGAGAAAATACCAACATATCTCTCCTACTCTGACCATGCTGCACCGGCTGCCCATCTGTTTCTGCATTGACTTCAAAGTGTTAATGCTTACATATAAGGCCCTAAACGGTTTAGGACCTCGATACTTGGCGGAACACCTGCTCCCACCTAGATCTACTTGGATCACCCGCACGAGTCAGGAGGTGAGGCTGAGGAGCCTAACGACGAGGAAGGCCCTGAAAGAAAGGACATGAGATTGGGCCTTCTCGGCGGTGGCTCTTCTCCTCTGGAATAACCTTCCTCCGGTTATTCGTGCGGCCCCTACGCTGGGCACTTTTAAGAGTCAACTAAAAACATGGTTGTATGTTCAGGCCTTCCCTCCTGTCAATATTTAATTCTTTCTTTATTTTTTCTTTCATTTATTATTTGTTTTATTATTGTATGTGTTATGGACTGTTTGTAAAATTCTTATGTTTTATCATATATACCTTATTGGAAGCCGCCCAGAGTGGTCAACCAGACCAGATGGGCGGGATATAAATAAATAAATAAATAAATAAATAAATAAATAAATAAATAAACAAACAAACAAACAAACAAACAAACAAACAAACCTGCATATTTCTAGAGAACTGATATTCTTAGCAAAGTGTCTTAAATTCTTATTTTCCACGTACATTTTGCCCAGACTCAATCCCATCTCCTTTCTGCCTCTAATACACACAGGCCGATGCTTAACTATGTATTTTCCAAGACAGACTTGTTAAAACAGCAAGCTTTTATTCATCTAACATAACTTCTAAGAAACAAAACACGTAGCATGCAAGCGTTAATAGATAATGATTCCATCCAAATCTAAGTGGTTTGACAAACCCAATGTGGCTGGCCGTTAAAATAGTCAAAACTTATTTCTCATTCGCTTGTCACAAGGATTCTTTTCTCCTGTCCTTTGCCAGAATATAAATCATGAATCTTTGCTTTCTTTCTTTTTTTTTTTTTCGATTTTATTTTTGCCGCCCAGAAGCCATTGGCAATGGTGCGGCTAAAAAATATTGTAAATAAATAAATAAAATAAATAAATAAATATATAAGTTTTGTTTTTAATAAAAGTGTAGGTGTTTCTTGGCATTTCGACAGCAACAGCAGGGCTTGAACTTAAGGTCAAGCAAAAGGAACAGTGTGTGCTGTTTCCATGGAAACCATACTAGTATAGTATCAGGTACTAAGATACCAAGAATGGAGAAATGAAATCACTACATTATTTTAATAAACAAGCTCCATTGTAATAATTTAACTATATCTTACGTACAGATTGTTCAAAAACACATATTACATTCAAATGCTGCAATTTTGTTCAAATCTCACAATCACAGGGACCAAAAACAATGAGAGCTGAGAGGATAGATGAAGGGGCACTGAAACATACTGACTAGGCTCGGTTAAGGGCGCATCTTTTATGTATGTGGCGGGGGTAGCCCAGGCCAGGGTGGGGAATTTTTCAGCCTTTAGACCTTAAGGCCAGTATTCCATAAGTAAGCAGGACCCCGTATGCAGGGTAGGGCCCAAGCAAAATAGACAGGGTGTATTATTTATTTCATTTTCTAATTTATTTATTTAAAATGTTTTGATCCCACCTTTTCTTTACAAGGGCACAGGGTGGCTTACATCATTAAAAGACACAATTAAAGCTAACAGCAGTGAGTACAGTGGGGTCTTGACTTGAGAACTTAATCCGTATTGGAAGGCGGTTCTCAAGTCAAAAAGTCTGTAAGTCAAGTCTCCATTGACCTACAGTGCATTGAAAACTGATTAATCCCGTAACAGGCTGTTTTTGTTCCATTTTGGTTTTTTTCTGGTCTGTAAGTCAATTCTCGGGCTGCAAGTCAAACCTAAATTTTGCGGCCAGAGAAGTCTGTAACTCAAAAAGTCTGTAAGTCAAGCCGTGTGTAAGTCAAGGGTCCACTGTATACAAATGCTAAAAAGGATCAAACAAATATCATACTAAAAAACATAAGCAACGTCAGAACACATTCGGTGCAGTAAGGTACAACAATCCATTTAAAACCCCACTCAAGAACCAGCCACTCAGGGAAAGCTTTCCTGAAGAGAAAAGTCTTCGTCCATTTGCGGAGGGACAGTAAAAATGGGGCCAGCCTAGCTTCCTGTGGGAGGGAGTTACAAAGTTCGGGAACAGCAACAAAGAAGGCCCTCTCCCATATACCCTTCCAGCACATCTGTAAAGGTGATGGAGCTCTGCTGATGACCTTAACACTCAAGCAGGCTCAAGTATTAGGGCCAACTCAGATACAAGTCAATTCCCTTACATTTCACAGCCCAAACATGACGTTATTGGATGTGATGAGGCAGGATTTGGGATGGGGGCCAGACCTGCCTCTGGGCCAGCCAAAGTAAAAACAGAGAAGGGGAAGCTAGGTAAATGGAACCACATGTGAGATCAAGTCCAATTAACTTAGCACAAGGAATGGCATCTATGGTTGGTGGCTGGGACAGAAGGAGCCGTGATTCCCACTAGGTTGCACTTCCCATGCAGTCTTATTAGGGCAGGGGGCAGGGAACTTTTTTACCTTTTACCCCCCCCAAAAAAATTTATATATGCCGACATTACCCCCTTGATTCGAAAGGAAGGAAATCATACATTATTTGAATTAAAAATATTATTGAATCTACACAGGCTGTGTACCGAACTAGCAGGATGCACCAAATTTGATAAAGATGTGCACTATTTTTGCTGGAACACATTGCACTCCAGCCATGGTGTGGTATAGGGAGTAGTAAGGTGTCCAATGTTCCTAGCAAGTTGCATTAAATTTTTGCTAGCTTGCGGAGGATTTAATCATCACCAGAATGGTGCTAGCAATGACATGCTTGCTAGAGACAGTCAACGCAGAATTGAGGCGGGGGGGGGGGCTTTCCCTACCACTTTAATCATTCTATGTGTAGTGTGCAAAAAGGAACAAACCAGGCTAAAGGTCATGTCACCCACCCTGGTGCCACAGCCCAATATCAAAGGACCACTGTGCTTTTTTTTTATCATCATCAATAGAAAACTCAGCAATGGCCAGAGGATTGGAAAAGATCAGTCTACTTCCCAGTCCCAAAGAAGGGAAGTGCCAAAAAATGCTCCAACTACCATACAATTACACTCATTTCACACACTAGCAAAAGAGGAGAGTGCAAAAAATGGTCTGAAGCTGAACATTTAAAAAAACTAAGCTCATGGCCACTGGTCCCATCACCTCCTGGCAAATAGAAGGGGAAGATATGGAGGCAGTGACAGATTTTACTTTCTTGAGCTCCATGATCACTGCAGATGGTGACAGCACCCACGAGATTCAAAGCCTGCTTCTTGGAAGGAAAGCAATGATAAACCTAGACAGCACCTTAAAAAGACACCCTTCCCCCCCCACACCTTAATTCAAAGTTTTGCTTTCCTGTTCATTTTCACAGTTTTGAGTCAAGTGTCTCTCTTTCTCTCTCTCTCTCTCTCTCTCTCACACACACACACACACACACACACACACACACACACATCCATCCATCCATCCATCCATCCATCCATCCATCCATCCATCCATCCACCCACCCTCCCTCCATTTTCTCCCTCCATTTTGTACATTTAAATAAGCTTGATGAAGTCCTCGGTCTCTCACACCTTTCTTCCCTCCTCTCCCTTGCTTGCTCCTTGATCCTCTCTATCCTCCTGCTTGTTTGCAGTCATTTCCGGAGGAGGCAGTCATTCAGAAGCCCCGGAATGATTGATTGCCCGGGGCGAATCCCCAGCTGTAACCAATTAGGGAGGCTTATCTCCCGATCTACTGAAAGAAAGGAGCATTTAGAAGTGCCCTGCTGCAATGAAGGAAGTAGGCTTACAATTTGAGCTTTGGCTGCAGAGGATGGGGGTGGGAGGGAGGGTAGGGGGTAGCAGTCTGCTCATTACCCCCAGAATTTTCACGTTTACCCAGTTTGGGGTAATTTACTCCTGTTCCCCGACCTATGTATTAGGGCTTGTTCATGTAGCCTGTCAACATACAGTGCACAAAGAGTTAGGCTTTCTGGCACTGTGGAAGGCTTATTACTAGCCCATAGGATGATTTTTTTTTTTTAACCCTGCATCCAACACCACTACCGCCAGGGATTTGCCCTACCAACTCCGGAATAAAGACACAAGACTAAGATTATGGATTAAAACACGGGCCACACTTTATTAATCATAATGAATGTTACCATCCTTTGGCAAAGGGGGCCCTGCTGTACTGCGGAATCAGGTTAAATCATAGAGGTCTCAAAGGCCCCCCTTAAAGCAACAAATGGGTGAGTCCATGGCCCCAAGTTTTCGTGGTCTTAAATGATAGCGAAAACCTGCCGGCTGCAATTTGACCACCTGCAGACCTCAAGCCAGCTTGACTGTTGCTCTGGTTGTGGCCCAGTGCATCTTTCCCCCCCCCAGCACTGTAATCACACAATCCGCAGCGCTGGGAGTTCAGATGGGCTATATCTTACCTGAATTTAGACTGGGACTCACCAGAAAAACCTGTTATATCCACACTACCTGCCACATCATAGGGACTAGCCATGCTAAATCCCATGCTCGCCATCGAACCTATTGAGCTCAAAAAGCAGGCCCCCTTAATGTCTTCGATGAAGACATCAAAACCCAAATTGGACTGATATACGCAATCGTTCCGAAAAAAAATCAGGCCTATCCATGTGGATCCTTTGGTGCCCAACCACCGATCGAAGGCTGGTGCAGACCACTCTGCAGACCTCCCAGTTAACACTCCTGCTTGCCATGTTAATGGAGGAAAAAATTATTGGCATCTCTCCATGCCAACTGAGGGACAATTGTCAAACATACGTGGCCTTCTACCATGTCAAGTCACACAAAATGTCTAAGATTAAGGCTTTTCCATGATGCTTGGCCAGGTCATTGCCACCCAGATGCATGACCAATAAATCTGCTGGAAATTGGCCAAAATCAACAGCCCTGCACAACTGGCTCCACCGCATCTCACGCAGCCCCTTCCATACAATGTGGGCTCTGGCTCCAAGCCCCAGGTTGCTCCTCCATCCCAATAAACATAGCTGTGGCCTAAAATCAAAACATGTCATTCATCTAATGAAAATTTGTGCTGTTCCATCTGTAACCCTAACATCCTGCCACTGCAGAGCTAATCTAGACTTGTCATTTTTTCCAGCGGCAACTAAGGGCCCCAAAAATGTCAACAAGGACGCTGCTCTAAATAAAATCATTTCATACTCATCCCTACACAGAAACTCCCATTGCTGACAGATGCATTCTAGCAATGCAGGTAATATGGGAGCCCTGGTGTCCTGCACTCTTCCTCTTTCTTTGGACCACCCTTCAATCATTTTCCTAATTCTGAGGAATAATCCTGGTACCCATTCATCCTGGCATAGAAGGAGAGTGCTGGTAACCTGCCCTGAATAGTTCCAAGTGCCAATCCTCTTCTATTCAGATACATAATGAATTCTTGAAGGTGATCCACCGGTGCAGACCAAACCGGCTCCAGGTTAACCAGCTTCCTAAATTCCTGAAACTCCCTTTTCATGTCCTTGGTGCCAGGGTGTAAGAGCTTCCTGGGCTGTAGCCAGAGCTCTAGTCTCTCTGGCCTTTGCAGAGCCTCTTATCTCCAATCAATGATTGGAGACAAGAGCAGAAAATGCTTGGGACTGGATTGGGATCACCTGCATGCTGCATCCAGGCCATGGGTTAAAGATTTTTCATCCTTGCACCAGGCAGCAAAAGGTGAGGAAATGGGAGTGCAGATAAGGTGTTGGAAGACAGAGCTGTTAGCAAAGCCTACACTCCCACTCCCGCCCCCACCCCGTTGTTGTCCTTTGGTAGCCCAACCCCTTCCAGAAGCATTTCTGACTACGCCATGCTTATACATGGAGGCTCTCCACTGAGGTTGAAGCCCTGACCTGCCAAGGGAGCTTGGAATCTGACTTTTTAAAACCAATCTGTTATTGTTTGAACAGCAAGTCCTAAAAGCACCTCTACTTTCCCACGTCTTAAGGACTATTACTTCTTTTTTTCAAAACATAAATCAGTATACAAAAGCAACAAGACACAGCCCAAGCTACCAATTCAGTCATATGATTTCCTTCTCTATCATTTAGTGAAGCTGATTAGTGAAGAAAGAGTAGTTACACATATCCTGCAACAAGGAACAAAGGTATCTCTTCGTAAGTCAGAGTTATATTGAGTCTATCCGCACTGAGCATTTGTTTAACTTTCCTTGCATATTGTACATGTTACTAGTACTGCATCCGTGTGTCCACACAACACAGGGCTGAAACTAGTGCCGGTAGAGTCAATACAGAACACCCCCCCAAAAAAATTTCACTTTCCAGGCTTGGCTGTGATGTATTTTGGTTCTGCTTTGTTCCAATTTCCTCCAGTGCCCTATCTGCTCATGTGATCCCTACCACCATGTTGTTGCAAGCTGATCAGCACATTTTCTGGATGGCGGTCATTTTATGATGTTCTCTTCTAAACATGTTTCTGCTTGTTGGTCTCCACCCCTCCATGCCTGAGCTCTGCTCCTGTTTCGTTTTCTTGAGCCTTCCTTCTACTGCTGAATTCCCATAGTGAAATGTGGCGATCGGCAAAAACATGAAGGCTTCAGAATAGCCACTAAATAAAACAAGAGGGAGGGAGAGAACAGTTGGGGGGGGGGACAAAATGAGGGTGGAGAAGACAGGCAGAAGGAGACGGTGATCAATATTGGGGCATGGATGTCAGGGAGCAATTCCAGATGAGTGCAGACAGGGAGTACCAGGATGACACAGAGCATTCCCATACATCCAGCAAAAACACCTTCCTCACATATGGATGCAAATCTGCAGCAGAGGAAGATCAAACCAACTCAGAAATCCCACCACAACTGGGAACAACATCACTGTGGGGACAAGCTCATAACGTGCTGTAGTTAAAACCTTTGTTATTGATTAGAAGTAAACCGCAGAAGCCTATGCTGCAGGGTCAGAAGACCAGCAGTCTTAAGATCGAATCCACAAAGTGGAGTGAGCTCCCGTCACTTTGTCCCAGCTCCTTGCCAACCTAGCAGTTCAAAAGCATGCAAATGCGAGCAGATAAATAGGTACCACCTCAGTGGGAAGGTAAAACGGCGTTCCCTAGTCACGCTGGCCACGTGACAACGGAAACTGTCTTCGGACAAAACGCTGGCTCTATGGCTTGGAAACAGGGATGAGCACCGCCCCCTAGAGTCAAACATGACTGGACTAAAAATGTCAAGGGGAACCTTTACCTTTACCCTTAACTCATTATTTGCAAGGAGTGAATTCCAAGCAGTGGGTGACATGATGGATGTTCCTTGTTTGGCAGCACCTCTCCATGGTGACAGACAGAAGTCATTCCCTGCCCTGCATGGAGAAGCCAGGGAACGAAGCTGGGGCTTTTTGCTTGCCAAGTGCCTGCATCACCAAATAAGCTATAGACCTTTACCATGATCATTCTGCACTCAAACCCTTCTTTTTGGTAGGGAGGCCATAAATGCAAAACATCAAATTATATTTCTCTCTAATAATATATTTTCCTCTCTCCTGTTCTTTCTTGATGTACTAGTTGACTTTGCTTTCATTCTACTCCGAGGTTCATTACTGGGAGTCATCTTTGTCCTTGTCCCCAACAGTAAACTATAATGTATTTTATTCTGCTAAAAGGGCAGGGAATTAATGGGCTTATTGTAGGCAAAGGATAATGGATTAAGCTGAAGCTATTACAATAATCTGAAGCCCCATGTGATTTATATTCTATTTCTGTACTAATAAAGGCTACATTAATAGGCAGCTATGCGAAGTAGCTGGAAGCCTCTCCATTTGTAACTCACTTTGCTTTCTCTGTAAATCTGAAAGGGAGCTTCTTTTCAGCTCTCTTTGGGTGAAAGAGCCTGTATACTTTTTTGTATTAATGCCTATCACCTCATACCAGCAGAGATCATTCCATGGAAAGTGTCAAAACGCTACAGCACTCCAGTAAACCTCTACAATGTTCACAAAAGCTCTCTTGTGACTTCTATGCTTTGGGTATACATTTTGTATATGAAAATCTCCATTATCATGCATATCCAAAAAGGCAAGCAGCTCTGTTGTTCCATATCGCCAAGCCAGCTCTAACAGTTTTCATCTCTGCCAGTAGCAGGTCTTTTGTACAGCCAATGGATCTTAATTGCTCATTCAAGATCAAGGCATTCTAAAAACCTTTGCATTACAGCAAGGATAGCTCAAAACAATGTCCTGTTGCTGGTGATTTTCATTCTTTCAGTATCCTACCCCACCTGTTTCTGCTGCTCCCAACTATTGTGAAGATTGCAACTAATCTCAGAGGCAATAAAAAAGTTGGGGGGGGAGGGTGTCACATAGCCATCCTGCTAATCAAAATGTCCCAGCACTTTTACCCTGCAAGCCCTGGCTACACTACACTTTTGCTTCTGTGTCGCTAAATGCTCCTCATTGCAGCTATGTTTCAGGTGTGATGTGCACAGAACATCCTATCATTTATAGAAGGGAATGGGACACCCTGCACATGGGAAAAATGTGGATAAAATAAAAGATTCTATACATGCCTCAGAGCAGTTGCTGTCATCTATTATTTCTCATTTCCAGGAGCAACACATCAACCATTTTCAATACCAGGCATATCCAATTGCAACTAATCAAGCTATATTATAAGCTAAAAATATAAAATTGCATTGTTGTTGTTGTTTTAAAGAAATTACCTCAGAACCTGGAGTGACGTGAGAACTACTGTGCCAAAGCTTTAACAAAACAATAAAAAGTCATGAATTTGCTAATACTGGGACAAGCATGTCAGCCTGGATTTGAGTGATCTTATTTGAAAAGTAATTTGAAATTTCTTCACAGCGAGAAACACTTGACTCTGCCAGCAGAAGCAAACAGGCAACATTATTCACATTGTAAATCATCCAGAACAGTTCCACTAATCAAAACCTGTGGTGCAGGAAAAGAGAATTTTCTTCAGCCATGGCATGAGAGTTCAAAGAGGGCTGGGGGTTTTGTGTCCTTCTCCCCACCACCACCCCCAAATAAAAAAATGTGAATTATAACAAGAAAAAGGTTCACATCTCTGGCTCTCTGGAGAGCTTCCTTTTTTCCCCACATTCCTGGCAAAGTACTCTCAGGACAGGATTTTGTGCAACTTCTTCCCCAGCTTCTGAAGAATTAAATACGAAAAGAGACACCATCTACCAACAATTTAGCAGATCGAGTTTGCCAGACAGCTTAATGTGTTCTAATCTAGCCTTTGGAAAGGGAGATATCTATTGAAACATTGCAGCCCAAGGGTTGATAATAAAACCAGCTTTCTTGAAGCCTGGCATATGAATAGCAAGTTACCATTTGTGTTGTTCTAATTCTTTCTACAAGGGCTGAATCTAGACACTGGCCTTTTAACAGCTCCTTTCCCACCCCCTGTATAACTATTTCCTCGTTGCCAGACCTCATGCCGTTTGCTCTTGTGTTTGGCTTCCAAAGGGTTGGCTCTCTGCTTCCCCCCCCCATCCCTTTTCTGTTTTCATGACATGGAACAACCATGTATCCATACCAGGAGAAACATGAAATTTCCTTCTACTCTCAAATTCTTTGTCTTTTCTCTGCCTTCGTGCCACACAACACCTGCTTCCAGCTTGGATGGAAACAGTAGCCAGAGCTAGTGCCAGGTGGAGCTGGACTGACTTCATAAGAAGTTGAAAATGAATCCTTAACCATGCTTTCAAGTCAATTCTGACTTACGACAACTCTTTTCAGGGTTTTTCCTGGGAGAGAGTACTCAGAAGTACTTTGCCATTCCCTTCTTCTTGGGACCTCCTGGGGCGATGCAGCTTAAGCCTCACAGGCTGCCTCTTCTCTCAGGAGGCACCGTAGAGAATTGAACTCCCAGCCTTTGACTCTGCAGCCAGATGCCCAAACTGCTGCCAGCTTCATTCTGGGAATCAAACTAGCTTAGCCTCCTAGCACAGTCAACCCAATTGTGCTTGACTATATAAATCCCGTCTATGGTAGGTAGAGATGGGACTTTCAGATTTCCAGGCCTCTTACTCCCAGAATTTGCCTGGAATTTCCCAGGCAGAATTCTGGAAATGGGAGTGCAAAACCAGAAGGAAAGAAGAGAGGCTACCACCATATATGCTGCTTTCCATGTGCTTCTGCTTTGAAAATGGAGGTGGCAGTCCCAGGGCTCACTGGGAGGGACTGCAATGCACCATGAGGAAGGATAGTTGAATGATCCTTGCCTTGGGGGCCACCATTTTCCCATGGTGGTACATAAGGCTCACAGGCCAGCCTTGGAAGTTTTGGGGATTGGGTGTATCCTCTAAATTCCAAGCCCTGGGGCAAAACCATTATTACTCCCTTACTTATCGCCCTGATGAATGTACCTATCTTCTTCCATTTCACACATGCGCGCATACACACAGAGCGAGACAGACAGACAGACAGACAGAGAGGGGAGGTTATTAGTGTTTGACAGCCTACTTTCCTAATCCCAATTTGCCTAATTTTTTTCCCTCTGGGAATTACCCATTACCGTATTTTTCGCACCATAAGACGCACTTTTTCCCCACAAAACATGGGGGTGGAAAGTCTGTGCGTCTTATGGAGCGAAGAAAACAGATTATATTTTCCTGTTTTCTTCTCCTAAAAAATTGGTGCGTCTTATGGAAAGGTGCGTCTTATGGAGCGAAAAATACGGTAACCATAAGCACCACAGGAGATGACAGCCAGGTGCAAAAACTGCAGTTTGTACTCTTGACATACACATGTACCTTTCTTTTCTCTGGAAATTAACTGTAGAAGCCCCCAGCCATCTTGCAGATTGTGAAAGGGGATGACAGCCACTTGCAAAAGGAGAAGGTTGACTTTTTGGCACTCAGGGTGAGAAGAAAAACATGCAGCCCCTGCCTTCTGTCTTGAATTCTGAGTCTTACTCATGGATGCTTGGCAGTCAGCTAGTACTTGTACTCAACATGCAGGAGGAGTTTATTATTCTGAGACTGATGACTGCCCAGCTGCTCCCTATGCATGCTTAAGGATGTTGGACTGTCTTTTTTTTTTCTAGGGCTCTGCATGCAAAGCCATGTGTCCCCCTCAGGAACACTCAAGCTGGAGAAGGCAACCTGCTGGACGCCAACATCTTCCCATGAGAGGAGGGCTGAAACGGAAGGGGAAGCATGTATTAATGGACATTTCAAAATTTCAGTCAGAGCGGGATGTTTGCTTGTGTCTTAACAGCCAGTCTTTGTCTGTTTAGGATTGGTGTGTCAACGGTAAGCAGATGTTTTTGCACAAATTAGGAAGAGGCTTAACTAGAAAAAGAGAGAAAAGCTCATGTTCTCACTCTCTGCTGACCCAAGGAAACTCTCAGGACTCTGAAATTCCTTGCAAAGATATGTCCTGAAGTCCAGACAGGCTTAATCAATGAAGGTGAGGACTTTATTGAGGAATCTTCACATCCCTAGTCCACAGTCCCATTGCAATGGTCTTTTTAGAACAGAAATGTGTCCATACTTTGGCAAACTATAGGACTCATGGACAAAAATGGTAGGGACCTAACAGAAGCAGAAGACATCAAGAAGAGGCGGCAAGAATACACAGAAGAATTATACCAGAAAGATCTGGACGTCCTGGACAACCCAGATAGTGTGGTTGCTGACCTGGAGCCAGACATCCTGGAGAGTGAAGTCAAGTAGGCCTTAGAAAGCATGGCTGACAAAAATGCCAGAGGAGGTGATGGCATTCCAATTAAACTATTTAAAAATCTTAAAAGATGACGCTGTGAGATGCTACAATCAATATGCCAACAAGTTTGGAAAACTCAGCAGTGGCCAGAGGATTGGAAAAGATCAGTCTACATCCCAATCCCCAAGAAGGGCAGCGCCAAAGAATGCTCCAACTACCATACAATTGCACTCATTTCACATGCTAGCAAGGTTATGCTCAAAACCCTACAAGGTAGGCTTCAGCAGTATGTGGACCAAGAACTCCCAGAAGTACAAGCTGGATTCCAAAGGGGCAGAGGAACTAGAGAGCAAATTGCTGACATGCGCTGGATTATGGAGAAAGCCAGAGAGTTCCAGAAAAACATCTACTTCTGCTTCATTGACTACGCAAAAGCCTTTGACTGTGTGGACCACAGCAAACTATGGCAAGTACTTAAAGAATGGGAGTGCCTGACCACTTTATCTGTCTCCTGAGAAATCTTTATGTGGGACAGGAAGCAACAGTTAGAACTGGATATGGAACAAATGATTGGTTCAAAATTGGGAAAGGAGTACGGCAAGGCTGTATACTGTCTCCCTGCTTATTTAACTTATATGCAAAATACATCATGCGAAAGGCCGGACTGGATGAATCCCAAGATGGAATTAAGATTGCCGGAAGAAATATCAACAACCTCAGATATGCAGATGATACTGCTCTGATGGCAGAAAGTGAGGAGGAATTAAAGAACCTCTTTATGAGAGTGAAAGAGGAGAGTGCAAAAAAGGTCTGAAGCTCAACATTTAAAAAAAAAACTAAGCTTATGGCCACTGGCAAATAGAAGGGGAAAATATGGAGGCAGTGACAGATTTTACCTTCTTGGGCTCCATGATCACTGCAGATGGTGACAGCAGCCATGAAATTAAAAGACGCCTGCTTCTTGGGAGGAAAGTGATGACAAACCTCGACAGCATCTTAAAAAGCAGAGACATCAGCTTGCCGACAAAGGTCTGCATAGTCAAAGCTATGGTTTTTCCAGTAGTGTTGTATGGAAGTGAGAGCAGGACCATAAAGAAGGCTGAATGCCAAAGAATTGATGTTTTTGAATTGTGGCGCTTGAGGAGACTCTTGAGAGTCCCCTGGACTGCAAAGAGAACAAACCTATCCATTGTGAAGGAAATCAACCCTGAATGCTCACTGGAAAGACAGATCCTGAAGCTAAGGCTCCGATACTTTGGCCATCTGAGGAGAAGAGAAGACTCCCTGGAAGAGACCCTGATGTTGGCAAAGTGTGAAGGCAGGAGGAGAAGGGGATGACAGAGGATGAGATGGTTGGACAGTGTCACCAAAGCTACCAACATGAATTTGACCCAACTCCGGGAGGCAGTGGAAGACAGGAGGGCCTGGCATGCTCTGGTCCATGGGGTAATGAAGAGTCGGACATGACTTAATGACAAAACAGCAACATAGTACTCATTATTGGCTCATGTCTGACACGGACTGATTTGGAAAGCATGTCTTCTTGCCAGTGGTGAGAGAGAACCATGTTGTTGTGACACAGCAGCACAGTAGCATGGCAGCCACACGGTGTTTTAACACTGTAGCTCATCTACTAATTACTCAGCATGGAATGGGATGGTTAAGGAACACCATAACCTCCACACCCAATGCAGCAATAGAACTGGTTTTCTACCCTTCTAGGGAGATCTCTCTAGTGAAAGAGGAAAGAAGGTATGAGGTTTTTAGTTGAGTCATGGGGAGTCAACAAAACATTCAACCACCATGGCAATATAGCATCCATCTACCTCTCCACACCTTCTGTAAGGCCTGTATGACTTGCAGAGGGTAGGGTATTTGTTAAATGAACAACAGACAACTAAGTAGGGCAGACCAAGTTCCCATACCTGCAGAAAGAGGATACGCTGCAAACCCAGTGAAGGACCAGTGGTGACAAGGGGAAAGATGTTACAAATAAACAAAAGGAGCAGTACATTCCTTATCATGTCTATAATGAACAGCACTATATCTTTTCTTCTACTGGCAATAAACTACAAAGTCAAACTGATAGTAATGAGAACACAAAAAAGCATGGGCAGCCATTGGCAAGGGATACACACGATGGTTCTTCAGTGATCACTTCAAGAAAACACATCCAGCATTAACACAAAACATTACAAGAGGAAAATCCTAATGGTCAAAAAGGAGGCAGAACAACCTACTGGAATTTTACTTGCTCCTTTTGTACCAACATGGAAAACCACAGATTTCTCTTGGATTGTCACTTGAAATAGATCACAGTAAGGTCAGTCAACCCTGTGCAATATATCCCATTGATATATCATGGCACAATCGCTGTCTGGACCCTCTCCAGTGGCAGCTGATCATAACTCATAATGCCATTTATAAGTTCTTTTGTGGGTCAAGTTTCTGTAATTAGCTTTCCTTAAATCACAACTGTTGGAAATATTCTGCATGGACAATATCTCTTAAGTATGCCCAGATTTTCATAAAAGGATACTATTCAGTGGATTCAGTTCTCTGTCTTTCACTTGACCTAAAAGGTAAAGGTAAAGGTTCCCCTTGACAATTTTTGTCCAGTCGTGTTCGACTTTAGGGGGGCGGTGCTCATCCCCGTTTCCAAGCCATAGAGCCAGCGTTTTGTCCGAAGACAATCTTCCGTGGTCACGTGGCCAGTGCGACTTAGACACGGAACGCTGTTACCTTCCCACCGAGGTGGTCCCTATTTATCTACTTGTATTTGCATGCTTTCGAACCGCTAGGTTGGCGGGAGCTGGGACAAGTGACAGGCGCTCACTCCGTCGCTTGGATTCGATCTTACGACTGCTGATCTTCTGACCCTGCAGCACAGGCTTCTGCGGTTTAGCCCGCAGCGCTAACTTTCCTTATCATCTGTGTTTTAAGTTCAGACTAGCAAAGTCAAGCAAATAACAAAGCAAAAGTGTAAGAGACAGCCATAAGTTGTAGAGCAGTGGTAGACAGCAGCCAGGATGAGCACTGCAGTCGGCCCCTATCACCAGAATGTTTTTTTGTAGCTCGATTCGCTGCAAATTCTCAACAGAATTTCATTAGTAAAGCAGTACATATTTATTTCAAAGAAATTTTGCATGGTTAGGTACTGACCTTCAGCAGCACAGCAGTAGCAAGAAGGCATCTGGTGGGCCATAGCAGGTCCCATTTTTTTAGAGTTTTCTTTTCTGTGACCAAGTAGTGCTTATTACTAACTAAACATGTTTATCGTTAGGAAAGCAAATTCTGATTTTTTTTCCCCCTGTAGTCATAGTGCTGCTACAATGTAAGTGAAATGCAAAATTATATATACTGGTGACCGTGGTGGTTGTCACGGTTATAAGGATGTCAAAGGAAAGAGCTGTGTGTGCCATGCTGTTTGTTCTGCATCATCTAAGGGGACGGCTGCCCATCGGTGCCAGTAGCAGACACTGTCTCATCACCACAGTTGAATGAAGACTTGTCTGCCTAGCCAGTCAACTTCTATACATGAATGGGGAGCCATCTTGCCTTTCATCTCCATCAGCAAAATGCCTCATACTGGAGCTAAAGATGGGTATCAAGGCAATGCACCAGCCTCTTAAAACTGAGTTTTCTTGTAGGATTCTCCCCATAGAGCTTTAGAGAGTTGGGAACAACAGTTTTCTTTAAAAATATAGGAAGTCTACAGACATAACTGCAGTAGCATCATGATTCTGGAAGACCGATCTCAAACAGCTGCCAAGGCTTCACAGGTTTAACCCACTGAGAATTCCACTGCGTGCACTGATTGGGGCCAATCTATTGACACCATGGTATGTCATTTCTGCTTTTCGTCCTCACTGTTTGCTGAAAAAGAGTGTCCATGTATATTGGGTTATTCCAGTGGCAAAAAAAGCAACAAACGTGTCCCACCTGTTTCTTTTTTTCATAAAGAAAAGACATGGCAGCCCAGTGGCTGAAATCCGGGACATTGTTTACAACTGTGCAGGTAACAATGTCATAGAATATTTATTTATCTAATTATTTGCTCAGTTCCTATACTGCCCATCTAGCTACAAGGCCACTCTGAGTGGTTTACACACAGTGTGTTCTCTAGTTGTTTGTGGGTTCTGCAACATAACATGACTTTCAGGAACTAAAATGACCTATCCTGGTACATCAGGGATAGGAAGAACTTTAGCAGTTTTGTGACTGTGGTACTTCCTTCCACAATTTATTCTCAGGGTTTAAAATATTCTGTATTCCATGCTGGTACTTTATAAAGTTACACCATATAGGCAGACCTTTGCAAGGATCTTTTCTACACTTTTTCATAGTTCTAAAAACAAAACATGGTGATCCTACTCATTCTTTTGAACTTCTTTGAAACTCCAGCACCAATTTAGAGACTACACCAGCTTACTATTTCTGAAACTACATATTTTGATAGGTATTTACCAATGCATATTCTAAACATTCTCCTTAACTATGTGTTAACATTGTTCTTATTAGTAGTATAATATAACAGTTCAGCTTTCAATTATTTTCAAGAATATTCCTCTTTCTTTTTTTAAAATCCCATATTTCAGCACATAGCACTCTCCAGAACAATGCAAAAGGTTCTCTCGCCTACAAAACAAGCCGAACTAAAAAAATACATTTCTAGTAACTGACACAAATACATTGAGGACTTTAAATCTAAGCACACATTTAAAGTGGAGCAAATGTAATGAGGATTATTGTTGCGTTCACCGTGATGTGAGTCTAAATGAAATACAGGACTCATCTGTTCTCCTCCTGTCATATAGATATGCACAGCACTCTTCAAATAATTCCTGGAGTTATGGCTGCAAGTGATTTTTCATTATCATAAAAAATTAGGGAGTGAGCATGTCCTTCCCCTCCTCTTCCACTTATCTTCTTCCACTGTGGGAGCCCTCCAGTGAACTAATGTTGTGTGATGTTTCCTAGGAGATAAAGCCTCCAAAATGATTGCTAGGAGGACGCTAAAATGCTATTTAAAATCACTTTTTTAAAAGTATTTTCATTAATGTTCATATGCATGCTTAGCTGTTTTGTTTCTGTTTAATAATTACAGAGCCTCATGTAAAGGGGCTTTATAGTTTAGAGCCATTCCTTTATAGAGAACACTAATCAACACTTTTTTTAAAAAAAAAAATTATAATCAGAGGACATGCCCTAATTTCACACTGGGATGCTGGTGCAGAGAAAGGCCTGAGGCTGCTATACCGGAATATATGGGAAATTTGTACTATATGAATTTGTATATGAAGGTACCAGATTTACATCTCCCAAACTATTGTGGAACTGGAATAGGGATGCACATCAGAATCCCTAAATGTGGCACTATATTTCTCTGCTCAAAAAACTGCACACATTAAGGCAAAAGCATGCACAAAAATCCACACCCTGTTGAAAAATGTGCACCAAGTATAGTGTGGATAATGCACAAAAATGCATTACAGAGAAAACAGATTGCAAAATAAGGAGGTGAGAAAATATTTGAAAATACAATAATAGTTATTATGTGCCATCAAGTCAATTCTGATTTACAGTGACCCTTTTTGAGGTCTTCTAGGCATAAAAAGTACTGAGAAGTGGTTTATTGTCCCTTTCTTTTAAGAGCACTTTAGGTCTGTGCAGCTCACCCAGGGCTACACATCTGGAAACAGTAAAACCAAAATGCATATTTGGGGGGGAAAGAAGTGTTCAAAATGTGTGTAATAGAAATTCATAGAAACCTGCACATGACTTTTCATGCAGTCTTTTTAAAACAGAATTTGCAAAATGATATAGGGTCAGACCCACTTCACATAGATAGTTTTATTAAAAAGAAAAACTGGATGAAACTGAAATAATAGATTTGACTGTCCCTGGTTTTAGGTCTATCCTTATTCTCTGAATGATGTGCCTGAATCAAAATCATTACTTTGACCTCTTAAATCCCCCTAATTTGGGAGGTCTAATGGAATCCACATAGGGGGGATTCCTTCAGTCTTAATGTGTATTACTTTAATTACTTCAAATGGCAGTAAGTCGGTACTGTAAAATTTTGGGGTCCTCTTGTTCATTCTGCTGAACGGACAGACCCCTAGACATCTGCCTCAAAATCCTACCCAGAGGCCTTCTTGTGCAAAGAACTGACTATACCCTAGGCAACTCAAAACAAGCTCAATTCAATATTGGATCAACACATTCCAGACTGGCAAACCAAGTGCTGTTTTATTAGTTTCAATAAATATTTGAACTTGTTGGACCATAATTCCCAGCCCACCAAAGTTGTCAAAGTGTCCCTTTCCTACCTACCAGCTGTTCATACGATATAAGGTTTTGTTCCCTTTTCTGTCTGTGACATATATTCGATCCCTATGGTTTCCAATCTTACAGTCATGTCTGTACCACTCAACACTAGTTCTTACTTTGTCCTATTTTCTTTTTCAATGCTGTGTTAAATGTGTTATGTGTGCTAAATGCATCAATTCTGATCCAGTTTAGTTACTTGCTACCTAACCTAGTTCGGCATCATCCTCAAATGTCATCCCCTATACTCCTCCATGCAAGTCATTTATAAAGATGCTGATCAATCCCAGGTCCAGGCTGCAGCATTCAACATGTCACCTTCCTCCAGGCTTATGAGGAACCACTCACTGGTGAGTGCTCCATGGTTGCACCCTGTCAACCAGCTGCAAATCCAATGTTCTAAATATTTCCTAGCTTGTCTACAAATACCATGGGAAACCTTGTTGAAAGCCTTGATAAAATCAAGACACATGACACCCACAGCATTCCTCAGATCTACTAAGCTTGCAACACTACCAAAAATAGTCTGACATGAGTGATTTTTGAGAAACGTATCCTGGCTTTAATAATCATTGCATTCTTGTCTAAGCACTCACAGGAGGATTCTTTAATTATCTGTTCTGGAACCTTTCCTGCTATCAATGTCAACCTCACTTATCAGTAGTTCCCCAACACTTTTTGAAGATGGGGAGAACACATGGCCATCGCTAGAGTCCTTACTAATTTCAAAAATTAAGCTTTGGAATTACATCTGCAAGTAGGGTGTATATTTGGGTGCAATTCATCCAGCCCTGGAGATTGAATGAGTTTAAACTAGTTGTGTGTTCTCATATTACTTCTTTCCTTGTTTTGAGATGCAATCCCTTAATTCCCCATTTATTCCATTGGTACTAGGTTGAGCACTGTTTCACTTTTGGAAGGTGCTGAGTAGTTCTCAGTTTCTTATTACCACTTTTCCATCCTCATCACACAACATTCTTCCTCTTGGTCCTAGTACAGCTGAACCCTCCCTCCCTATCTGTCATTTTTAACCTCTCTTGAAAATCTGAGCTCGTTCTGAACATTCCTCTCCATGTAAATATTGACTATATGTTTTTATGCTTTCTTAATTATTTCTTCCCTTCCACCTCATGCCCATATCCCAGCTCATCCGTAAGCTCTTGATGCAGGTGTGCCAGCATCTTTACTCTCCTCTCCCATTTTCATTTTATAGGAGTTGTTTGTGAGTGTGCCTCCAGTTAAGAAATCCGCATTGTAGCGAATACCCTGTCTTCCTATATATATATAATAATATTGGCCTGCACCAATGGGAGCTGTTGGGAGGCGGAGCCAGAGAAAGTAGAAGGGAGGGGTGAGTCAGAGTCTAGAAAGTTCAGTCAGAGAAAGAATTTGGGGTTTTGAGGCAGAGAGAGAGTGTTTAAAGAGTGATTAGTCAGAGTGTAACCTGTATTAATTAAGATAAAAGAGGTTAAAGTAAAATACTGAAGCTTTGTGCAACTTTAAGAATGTGCTTAAGAACTATTCCTAAAACAACTTGTAATCAATAAACCTGTTTCTGTTTAAAAGTTCAGTATTGAATGGATCTCAGTGTTTCATAGGAAATATAGGTTGATAAAGAGATCAACTGGTGGCAGCGTATTAAAGGGCGTGTTGGAATACTTGGGTGAGCTTTTTGTTTGGTGAAACAAGCAGGGGCCACAGGGTAAACGTCATACCCATCAATTGTGAACTCCCTTCTCTTTCAGTATTTCTGACTGTGGGATCCCATCTAGTAGTTCCTTAAGCTTATTGAAATCAGCAGCCTTCAAGTCTGAAGTGTGTGCTATATTGTTGTTGTTGTTTAGTCGTTAAGTCGTGTCTGACTTTTCGTGACCCCATGGACCAGAGCACGCCAGGCCCTCCTGTCTTCCTCTGCCTCCCGGCGTTTGGTTAAATACATGTTGGTAGCTTCGGTGACACTGTCCAACCATCTCATCCTCTGTCATCCCCTTCTCCTCTTGCCTTCACACTTTCCCAACATCAGGGTCTTTTACAGGGAGTCTTCTCATGAGATGGCCAAAGTATTGGAGCCTCAGCTTCAGGATCTGTCCTTCCAGTGAGCACTCAGGGTTGATTTCATTCAAAATGGATACGTCTGATCTCCTTGCAGTCCAGAGGACTCTCAAGAGTCTCCTCCAGCACCACAATTCAAAAGCATCAATTCTTCAGCAGTCAGCCTTCTTTATGGTCCAGCTCTCACTTCCATACACCACTATTGGAAAAACCAGTGCTGTATTAATCTCACCTTTCTCTTTCCTTGGTATAAAGCAGTGGTCCCCAACCTTGGGCCTCCAGATGTTCTTGGACTACAGCTCCCAGAAGCCTTCACCACCACCTCTGCTGGCCAGGATTTCTGGGAGTTGAAGTCCAGGAACATCTGGAATCCCAAGGTTGGGGACCACTGGTATAAAGAACCCCAGGAGGCCACAATCACTTCCAGTCAAGATTTCCACTGAGTTAAACAGATGTGTCATGTTGATGAGGATCAAATCCAAGAGAGCAAATATCAAATAAGACATTTTCATATATCCAATATTCTTAACTATATCCAAGATCATAACTGAAAAAAGGTGTGTGGTTCTTAAAATTATACAAGAGATAAATGTTTTACCATAGCATTGCAATGTCTTCTAAGAACGTAACATGGCCATTTTGCACTGGAAATATAGTTTACAGTATATATAGGTTTGCATTGACATCCATGGTAAGTGACTGGGGTTTGACTGACAATTATAGGTTGGATGTGTGCCAGGAGAGCCAGTTAAAACAGCAGAGAAGAGTGGAAGAATGCTCATGAATGGACTTGTGAGTTGATTGGTTGGTATGATTCTCGGCTGGAGAGATCTTGTTTTGTATGTAAGGGCATTCCGGGAGAGGAGAGAAATGTGGTAAGTAGGAAAAAGGATCTGAGAAAGTAACAGAGCTGTTCCATTAGAACTGAAAGTGATCTGTTTTTCTGTGAAGAAGCTGTGAAGAATGGGTCTTCTTATTGGAGTCTGTGTGTGAAATACCCTATTTTTCCGTGTATGAGACTATACTTTTGTCTAAAATCTTTAGACTAAAAATTGAGGGTTGTCTTATACATGGAAGTAAGATAAGGAGAGAACAAAAACAAGTGGAGGGGAAAGCAGGAATCAAAGTGATCCTGCAGCGCTTTGATCCCTTTCCCCCTACACTTGCTAAGCCCCACTTAGATTTCTTAATTTCGGATTAGAAAAGTGGGGGGGGGGCATCTTATATATGGGGGTATCTTATACACGGAAAAATATGGTATATTTAAATGGCAAATAAAGGAGTAAACGGGGGCGGGGAAGGCTTATGGCTATATGATAAACACCCTGACAGCCTGAACATTTTTCTTGTAATTCATTTTTACCTGGTAACAGAGCCTTTTTATTCCTTTGCATTTTTTAAAATAAGCTGCTCCTTTGGTTTAAAAACCCAATATTTAGTGCTTTTGGAGCTAGCAGTCACAAGACATTACGCCCACAGATACGACTGGTCAGTGTTGGGACACATAGGTTATGCATTGTTACTAAAATAATTCAGTCTGCACGTTTTCACCAGAAGTATTCTTATTCTTACTTCTTTTAAAAAGACGGAGTAAAGTCATCCTTTACCAGTGTTCGAACAACGGTGTAAATGGGAGCACTATTTGCCTAGTTTGGTTAGAGGGCTAATCCAAGAGGAATCCCTATTCATAGTTACATGGAAACCCTAAACCTAGTGCATATGTCTGGTGGTGGTGGTGCGTTTGGTGGCAGTATATGTAAGTAGAGAAGGTCTGTGAGTATCACATAGGGATTGGCAAAATGGCCTCCAAGGTTATGGAGCTGCGGGGCAGGGGCAGGGGCAGTGGCAGTACATCAGGACCAGATCTTGGACATCTCCTTTTCTGTTGCCAGCAGCAGTAATCTTATTAGTCATTCTGAATGAAGATTTATGAGAAATGTAGTCATTTTAAAACTTAGGACTCAGGTATATAAAACATAGTTTTAGAAGCTTGTGTATGACCAATAACATCAGATAGAAAACTGAGTCCATTCCTTTTTTGATGAGTTCAATTATGTTGCTCTCAACCGTTTGAACATAGTCCCTGTGCCTCCAATTTTAAAAGGATCAGGTGCCAGATGATGGGAAAGATGTTTGACTGGGACCCAGGAGAGTTGCTATTCATCAGAGGAAACAATGATCCAGATGAACAAATAGTCTAATAGGCCGCTTCCTGTGGTCTTTTGTTTGAACAACTGCATTCTGTGTTAACAGCAGCAAATGTTTCCCTGTTGACAATTGTCAAATTTCATAAGCAGGGGTTCCTAGAAAAATGTGTCACTTTAAAATATAGTTGGCAAGGGGCTATTGTTTAAACAGTTAACTCTGTCTGCACTCATCTTGTCTTCAGACTGGGATGTATTTCAGACCTTAATTACAGTGTTCTCTAAAGACTATGACAGATAATTTTCACCCCTTCTTCTTGATGGGCTTCTTGCTACAATAAAGCACGAGTTTTCTTTTGAAAATCAACTTAATTAACAGTTAACTCATCTGTAAGTGACTTCCAGTTTCATCACTTTTCACTCTAAGTGCTCCTGTACTATTAAAACAGTTTTCTTTAGATAAAGTCAGACAGAAGATGAAGAGAACATTCCCACAACATGTTCCTGGAACACCAAGCCCACATTCACAGACAAACATAACACCAAGGAGAACTCACAACTCGCTAGTTACAGGTAATGCAGCTACCTGAAACTAGTTACCTTTTTTTGATTAAAAAGTACTTCTGTACAGTGGTGCCTTGCTTTACGATTGCCCCGCATTACGACGAATCTGCTTTACAATGATCTTTCTGCGATTGCAATTGCGATCGCAAAACGATGGTCTAAATGGGGGAATTTTGCTTTGCGATGATTAGTTCCCTGCTTCGGGAACCGATTCTTTGCAAAACGATTATTTTTAAACAGCTGATCGGCAGTTTCAAAATGGCCACCAGGTAACTAAAATGGCTCCCCGCTGTTTAGGGGCGGATTCCTCGCTATACAGGCAGCGAAAATAGCTGCTGTATGGAGGATCTTCGCTGGACGGTGAGTTTTAAGCCCATTGGAACTCATTGAAAGGTTTTCAATGTGTTTCAGTGGGCTTTTTATTTTCGCTTTACGATGTTTTCGCTTAACTGCGATTTTCCTGGAACGGATTATCGTCGTTAAGCAAGGCACCACTGTACAAGAGTTTCCTTTAAGGATTGTTCAAAAAGCATTTTGACAACGATTTTCAAGTTTTGTTGCATTGTCTTATCAATTCCAATAACAAAGCAAGTGCCTGGTATTTCTATATTATCAAGGTGCAATATCAGAACTGGCCACTAGGAGGAACTGGAGAGTTGTTACTGTTATGTGCCATCAAGTCACTTCCACTTAGGGTGACTCAATGAATTAGTACAAATGCAGGAGCAGGTGATGCCTTTATCAACCATTAAGAATATTAAAAAAAAACAAAACTGCGAGCTTTTGATGATAAATCATCTTCTTCAAGGCTGTGCATCAAGTTCTTGTGGGTAGTTCCAAATTTATGTGCTGTTATTTATGTCCCAAATTCACATGACTGGTGGTATAGAGGCCCAGTTCGCTTCTTAGACGGAAATAGCTGCAGCATGCATGTTGATTTCAAGTTCCTCCTCAGCTAGCAGTATGGAATTTCAAACAGAGGACAGTCACAGGCCATCTGCCTCACTGCTATCCCTTTTTCGTCTTTTTGGAACTTGAAGAGTTTCTTTTTAGCTGGGGGAGGAAAGACTGCCCAGTGGCATGGCCTGCCTCTAACAGAGTTGGGATTCGGAATTTAGTTAATCCACCAGGAACAGTCAATATAAGCCAAATTAAAGCCAAATAAATAGTTTTACCTGGTGGATGTTTTCTTTAGCATGGAGTACTGCTTGTTTGGTGTCAGGAGCCCATGATGTTTAAAAACTCATGTTGGTCTTCATTTGATGCCCTGATCAGCATCAGTGACTTCCAAAAGGTCCTACTGTCAGCAGCCATGCTCAGCGATTGCAAACTCAAGACTCTGGCTTCCTTTATTGAGTCAATCTGCCTCTTATTTTGTCTTCCTCTTTTCCTGTTGCCTTGAACGTTTTCCGGCCTTTTCCCAGTGCATCTTGTCTTCTCACAGTATGCCCAAACTGCGAATTCAAGCTTGGATTGAACTAGCACCCATTTATTTGCCTTTTTGCCATTCCTGGTATCTGAAAAGCTCTCCTCCAATAGTATATTTCAAATTAATGGATTCAACCCCCACCCACCCATCTCCTTTCTTCATTGCCAGTTTACACACCCACCCATAGCAATCAGGGATACCATAGTGTAGGTTATTTTCACCTTGGTCTCCAGTGAAACATCTTTACATTTGAGGAACTCTTACAGTTCCTTCTGAAAGTATTTCTCCGTATGTTTCTGTTCTGCTGGTGATACCAATTCAATTTATTCATAATGTGCAATGAAACAAATTACTTATGGGATCAAAATAATGGCAGCCTGGCTATCAAGATGAAATGAGTAGCATGACGTGTAACGTTACAAGCTCTGATCCTGAGCAGAATCCTGGTTCCAGACTAGTCTAGTCTTTTTCTTGCCCAGTCAAGTCCTGCTGTTGCCTCCAGATAGGAAAAGTTTTAAAAGCTTCGTGTTCACACACAGACCTTAAGAATGTCACTCTTTTTTAATCCTCTGTGGCCACATGTGCAAGCTGGGAGATTCAAAGAACTATAGTCAACAACAACAACAATGTATTATGTTCAGACTGAATAAATCCATGTTGCTTCTGTCTGGGATAACAATGCTATGGGTCATTGTATTATACTTGTCTGAAAATGTAGTTTTGAAGCTGAGTCGCAGCAGCCACGAAATCCATACAGTGATTGCTCTTTTTATATTGAGCCTTTTTTTGTGTAATATAAACTTGGGCATCAATGACAGCTTCCTCTCTGGTGGGATGAGAAGCTGGGAGGATTTTAATCAGAGCTGTGATATAAGCAGAGAGAGTGCACATCACTCTTACACATACACATATACACAGGATTATAACCCTGTGTCGATCACCACCACATCATAATGTTTTAATGTTCCAAAGGAGGTGGGGCTGGGGCATAGATCCTGGATTCCATGCATCTTCTACTCTGGCCCTTTGGTCAGTCCTAATGTATGCACTTTTTAAGGCCACATGAGTTTTCATGGTATTTTCTTGTCAGCAATTTCTCTTTTAATGGACTGCAGAATGAAGATAGACACAAAAATGGACTGGAATAATTCTCTGGTTCTCTAATTAAGCAGCAGCATATTTACTAGATGTTACATTCCCATTAGCTGGTTGCAGGTTTCTGGCTGAAGAGACATATAGGCTGGGAGTTCAGTTCCCCACTGTGCTCTCCAGAAAAGCCAGCCTGTGTGACCTTGGGAAAGCTGCACAGTCCCAAGACGCCCTTAGAAAAAGGAAACAGTAAACCACTTCTGAGTACTCTCTACCCAAAATAAATCCCTGAAAAAAATGTTGCCATAAGTCAGAATTGATTTAGTAATCTTAGCAGAGCTGGAAGGCATCTCATGGATCATTGATTCCAGTCCAGTGGGGAACTGAATTCTGAACCTTTGGCTCCGCATCATGATACCTAAACCACTGAGCTGTCCAGCAGATCTATGGAAGCATACCATTATTTATTGTTATTGCATTCCAACTACCCCTCAACTTAATTGCATCGATGTTCATTCTCCATCAGTTTTTATCTTTTTTTTAAAGTCAGCATGCATGAGATGAGTTTTGCTGTAGGACTCTTTTAATTTGAGGCATTTTCAGGCTAGGCCTGTACTGCGCAGTTCCTCCCCCTTGTTGCCTACGTTAATCTCCCTCTTTCCTTTAATATGTGTGTCCTCTTGGTAGCTCATTGTAATCCTAGCTCTAACGCAGTTCTTTTCCTACCCTGAGATATTTTGGTTCTCCTCTCCCCATTTTACAATAACTGGTCCAATTAGCTTGCAGAAGTGTGCTTCATAGCCACACCTTCTCTCCTTCATCTTCACACACTTCAACTGTTTCACTTCTGGTTACTTTACAGGTAGCCTCTGTGTAACAACACTTGCTGAAAAAAGCAGCACATTGAAGGGCTCCTGCACCAGGACAAATCTTGGGCATTTCTCATTCCTCCTTGCCCTCTACATGCAGACACTTTTATGATGAACAAACCAAGGTTCCAGTAAAAGACCAAGATACTCAAAAGGTTTTTGCGTCCAAAATTATTGAACCAATTGAACCCTCTGATTGCTTTCTGTCTGGAAAACTTTTATTGCAAGCATTACATAAACCTGAGGATTGCATTTCATACGCCAACTGAAGTTTCTGACATAAAATGCAGATTAACTGCTGTGATTACCAAAGGAGGGAAGTACTCCTACCATTCTCTTTTCTCATCCGTTGCTCAGTATGCAAAAGTCAATAACACAAAACCTCATTGAATGTCAGAGCCTGCCTACATTTCTCAAAAAAAAAGAAAGAAAGAAAAACCACACTATGTAGCTTTTTAATTTATCCGACTCAAGTCCCTTGGTTTTTGAGTTGTTTCCTGTATTCCTACTGAGTAACTGAAATGCTCCCTTTTAAAACTGGCTGTAACTTTCACATGAGCTTAAGTCAGTTAAGAAAACAATGTGCTAATATAAACAAGCCCCTGGGGGCCGTTTATTTTAACTCACTTCCTAAGAAAATAATCCAACTCAGAGGAAAATAAATACGCATTTTGGAATTCATTGTGTGAACATTTTGGAATTCATTGTGTGAACATGAAACTCAATGTGGTTTTAACACAGGTCAAATCCAAGAGTTTTTGGCTGTGTGACCAGACCCTCAGTGACCCCAGTTCCATGACACTCGCACTGGCCGATCCAGCTCCATGGTAGTGGCGAATCTGGAACTAGTCAGCATGTCACTGACAAGGCATTTGAAAGACATATAAGTGGTTTTTGGCCTGCTCTGCTAATATCAAAAACAACATTGGAAGGCTATGTTAGGGTTCTGTGTTAAGTGTTCTATCATATAGCAGTAAGTTGATCCGCATCCCAGTTGTCTTTGAAAGCAAGAGGATCCCCAAACATACAACTGTTTAATTATCCAGAACAGTGCTAGGATACCCAGGTCACCCTGTATGAATTCTGCACAACTACACCAAAGTAGTATCTGTGGAAAATGTATTAAAATTATCAAAAGAGAGGACAGAACAGGGTAAGAAAAAAACAAGGTAAACTCATCATGAAAGACACCTGCAAGCAAAAGAACTTACAAAATGGTTCTTACAGAACTTACAAAAGAAAATAGGAAATTGAGGCCAGGACATTTCAATTGTGGAAATGCAAAGCACATCCCTCAAGGCAGTTGAAAAATATCCCTTAATTCCTGGAAATTAACTTTTAAAGGTACTCAGCTCCATCTCCAATGACCATAATGACATTGTGCCAAAATCTGAACAGTTATGCTAGGATCTTAGCAAGAAATCACTGAAGCAAAACCCAGTATGTATCCTTATTTATTTATTTATTTATTTATTTATTTATTTATTTATTTATTTATTTATTTATTAAGCCTTCCCAGGACGTACTGACATTTCCCATCAGCAGTGAGCTGTTTATTCCAAAGGTGTGCAAACATAATGGACTTTCAATTCCCTACATTGGCTACTTCAACCCCACTTTGGAATAACGTGTATTTATTTATTTATTTATTTGTTTGTTTGTTTGTTTGTTTGTTTGTTTGTTTGTTTGTTTGTTTATACCCCGCCCATCTGGCCTATAAGACCACTCTAGGCGGCTCTTTAAAACTCTTTAAAACTCTTTTTAAAAGGGACATGGATCATGGTGTTTCATTCCTATGTCAGAGCTTCAAAAATAGAACTGTAAAAACTAGTGATCTCCTGCCTCATAAGGAAAGCGATGTGACTTTATCTTGACTCAAGTTTGCACAGAATTCCAACTAAGCTTTTTACCCAAACTGCTAGATTTGACAGGATTGATCTAATATCAATATAACTAACCCTTTCCAGAGTTTTCTAGGTAGAAAGTACTCAGAAGCGGTCTACCATTCCCTTCTTCTGGAGGTGGGTGGTACTGTGCAGCTTGCCCAAGGCCACATAGGTTAGCCTTTCTCTTGGGACTCACAGTGGGGAACTGAATTCCCAACCTCTGGCTCCGCAGGCAGATACCTAACTCACTGACAATGGCTTGCCCCAATCCAAAAGGAAAGCAGAGATCCAACATGCTTCAGATTTTGACGGACTGCAACTTTCATCAGACCTGGAAAACATGGCCAACAGTGAGGGATGCACGGAGTTCTGGAGGGCCATACATTCCCATCCTCGGCTTAAAACTCTCTCTCTCTCTCTCTCTCTCTCTCTCTCTCTCTCTCTCTCTCTCTCTCCTCACACTTAAACACACACCCCTTCATTTCTTTTCTTTGAAGTCAGTGATGCAGAATGAACATGAAAACAAGATCCAGAACTTATGTAAGGTACATGTTCCAATTCAAAAAGGTATTTCATTACATCTTTTGGTAGTTCTGTTGTAATGACAGAGAAATTGCTTCAAATGTGTTTAGTTCACATCACTATGTGCACTAGATTCTCTCAAGAAGCTCTGGACGAACATGATAGAAATAATAGAAGAGGAAATATTAGAGACAAATGGGGACATAACATTCACTGGGGAAAAAAACAATATTGTTGCAGCTATTACCCACCCATTTCTTTGATTGAATCAGAATTGCACGAAGCACTTTTTCTCCCCATAATTCATTATCATTACCTTGTCCCGAAAGTTTTTTATGGCTTTATTTAGTGCTCAGCAAGACATCCTATCAAAAACTAAGCAAAATGGGAAGGGAGGTACTGCAGGTCTAGCCCCACAGATTGGGACAGCATATCACTATCCATTATCTGGCATCTGCCCTGTTCCTCTCCCCCCCACACACACACACACCGCCGCCACCCTTTTCTTTTTCCACAAAGCTCAGGCACAGTTCCATTGTTTTAGCTGACTGTGCTTGACAGCAGAGATGACTGATTAAAGTGACAGACAGTGTTTCAATAGAGAGAGTTGCCTGTTTTAGCTCAGGCCTGTCTACTCCAGTAAATCTTTGCTTTTATCAGCCCCGTGCAACTGGCTCATTTAGGCCAGATCAGTGGCAGTTCATCTCTTTACAACCCCTTGTCAGTGATAGCTTTCAGGTGCCTTAAGCATGCCAAGTTTGATCTGAGTCAAATCGTGGTGTGAAAAGGGATTAACCTGTAAGATTGCGGTGGGCTCTCTTTAAGCGTCCTTTCAACAGTGACAGGAGACGCTGTAAATGCTATTATGCTTGGTAAACTTTTCTGTTTCTTTGCATCTCACACTCGGTTTGCATTCATTCTAACCAGTTCACCTGGGCGCTTAACTCTGCGGGAGAGGAAACCTTCAAGAACAAGCCACTGGAGGAACAAAACCATTTATCCCTTAAAAGGAAGATGTAATTAAAAACAGGCCTCGGAGGGAGGGGGGAAAGAGATTTGTGTAACTTTGCAAAATATGAAACATTAACCATTAAGTGTAATATGGGGTGTTAAATGGATGCTCCATTAACATTACATACTTTTAAAGGTTCGTACTTCGTAAGAAATGTAACATAAAGTGAATGAAAGAAATGTAACATAAAGTGGACTCTCAAAGGGTATGGCCAGATCCATAACACCATGAAGGGGACAAATAACACCTTGTACACCCGTAACTAAAAAGGACACATACATTTTGTTTGAATTCAATACCATCCCTGAGGGGAATGTATACATTCTTATTCACAAAGACATACAGCATGGCTGGGAAACCTCTTTAGACCCAAGGTCTGGAAGATATTTCAGAGAAGTTCTCAGGGGCTGCATTCTAGCAATGCCAAAATTAAAAGAATTGGAACAAAAAAAAATATGGTGGTATATTGTACCATAGAGTTATGACTGCCGCTAACTAAGCCTTGGGAGAGATATGTCAACCTTTCAGAATGGAAAAAAAACTGTTCAAAACCTGGGGAATCAATAGCATCAAAGAGAATGGCTGTAGCTATCTGGAGACCTCCAGGAGGGCTTGATTTAGCAGCAAGGCTTAAAATTCAAAACGCAATGTACAAGAACATGGGAATCATCCTTTCACTGGCCCACATCACTGGTTTTGTTGTTTTGTGGGCACTCATCTATACATGTGGTGCTTCTGATTAAATACTTTGAAATTATGGTCCAATATCTTCCAGGCACTAAGTAAAATCACATACTAAAATAATAACAAAATAATAACAGTGCTGCCAGAACTTTTATCTCCGTGCATGAACACAAACAGGAAATGATGCCATCAAGCTTTACTAATTCCCTATTTGACACCAGGCCTATTTGATACCAGAGTAGCAACAGCCTGGAAATGGAACTCAAAAATTCTCCGTCAACAAATGTTGGTACAGATATGGTTACTGGCACTCAAGGACAAATTAATCAGCCAAAGAATAGCCACCAGAGCAGATTTGAAAGGGATCATTTTTGTGAGCAATGATATCCACTTACCAACTGTGCTCATAACAAAATAAATTATAAACATCCTCCAAGTTCACATAATAACTTCTGATGGGATCTGCCAGGAGAAGGAATTTGACAACTTGAGTGTGATTTATACTGACAATATTATGTGGCATCTCATGCCATGAAGATTACTTTTTGATTACAGCCTATTTTTTCCTACTAATTGTTGAGTGTGTATTTATAATTCTGTCATTTTTTTTTCTTTTAGTGTGCATTAAAGTTCTATTATATTTAGAACAACAATGGTCTCTATCAGGAATGGACAACTAAGTGTCCTAATGCAAGTTCTCAGCTTAATAAGAAGCCCCTCTGTATGTGATTGGTTTACAGTCATCTAGCAAAACCAGTCACCGTCTCTCCTGGGAGTCTGCTGTGTGGGAAATGAGAAGACAGAAGAAAGAAAAGCCTCTGGTACTTCCTGACACCAGCACATCAATCCCAACAGATTAATCCCAGGAAGATGTGGCATTTAACAGAATAAAACCTTCCATGCCTGGACTATAGTGACTATGGTAGCAGCTTTCCAAAATTTCAGATCTGAATGTTCCTTAGGCCTACTTGCAGCTCGCGGGGATATGGCACATGCATTGCCTCAATGGCTCACATCTTCTTTCAATCTGTTTTACAAAGTTGCCTATGAAGGATCGATATCCTCCAAAACACCGCATGAATAACACTTCACTCATCTTCAGTTCCTTCAGAGTGCAAAAAGGAAGGAAAGCAAGGGATTGTCTGTGCCTGGTTGCCCTCGCATGATCGTGGAGTGGAAATGGAATCCAATGTGCATCCCTGGGTGAAGGACAGCAGCCTATTGAGAGGCCATATGATAGCTGTTTTCAAATACAGTATTTGAAGGATTGCCACATGGAAGATGGACCAAGCTTAATTTCTACACATTGAGAGGGAAGGGCCCGAAGTAATGCATTCAAATGATGAGAAAGAAGAATATGCCTAAATGTTAGGAAGAATGTCTTGACAATAAGAGTTGTCCAACAATGGAAGAGATGGTGACCTGTCAAGGATGCTGTAGCTCTGTCTCCTTCAGTAGGGCTGTTGTTACCCCATAATCCTTGGAGTCCCTTGCAGTTCTACAATTTTACAATTCTATGACTGAGCCTGTTGAACTATATGCAGCATCTTAAATGTCATTTAGGTGGTTCAGTTTCCAGTGCGTATATCAGAGCTGGAATACTTTTATTGCATTAACAGATTTGCCATGCACTTTTGCCAGGCTTGCTTACCATTTTTATATTATTTTATAATTTTCTGTTAGAACATAGACAGCTAGAACATAAGGGCAACAGAGGAAAGAAATGAATGGCATGATCTGGCATGCAATAACCAGTTTTTAAAATCCCATTTATTTCCATGGAAGCATGAGCACAACTCTATAATCAGTGTGTTTAAAAAAAAACTAACTCCCAACTTTTGCTGAATAACAGATAACTATGTTTAATACAATAAACACGCCTGCTTTAACTGCAACTCCATTACTGGCTGTTCACACCACTGCAACTAGAATCAATATGCATTAAAACTAAAACTTGTTGGTTCAGAAAGCTAAACTGCACTCGGCAGTGCAAGGTATAAACGTGGTATAATGTCTATTGTATTCAATGAGGTTTTCTTTCAGAACAGTTGGTAAAAGATTGCAGCTTTAAATGTCAGAAAGCAGCAAACCCATCTATTTCAACGTAATTCTCCGTCTTATTCAGTTTAGTCATTTGGCACAATAGGTATTTCTATTTTTCATTTTCCCTTTTTCTTGAGTCTCTGTGTTCATGTTTCACACGTTAGGGCATTCATGTTGCAATTTGATTTTGGCTAAGGCCATATTCCAAAATGTTCTTGCAGCTGGGGTTGCCAACTCAGCTGCAGCCATTCACAGAGATGTTAAGACCTGCATTTGAGACCAGAGGGCTGGTCCTGATGATGTCACAGAGGCAGGGCAGGTAAAATTTAGGGGCTTGCACTGCAGCTGGCAGGGCTTATGCCACAGGACACATGAGTTACAGGCGCAACTTAAGTCAGACTTGACCGTGCATCGTGACTCCCTATCCCTGCTTCCTTACTGCTTCTTTCTCCAATATCACATCTTGTTTGTTCTTTACAATGCTAGAGAGAAGCAGCAGCAGCACCTGGCCTTTCCATAATGCTTGAACAGGCGTGAAGTGATGGAAATGTTCCAGAGACTTCTGTAACTAGCACAACTATGTGAGTTATTAAGTAACATAGCTGAGGTGCACTTAGTTTTTATCCCTCCAATATCTGAAAGGGAAAATTGTCCTTCACATCTCTTGTCTGGATTCTTGTCATGGAGCCAGATCACATCTCTCTGACTCTGGGACAGATCTTTCTATATTATATGAAAAGTATAAAAAGGAGCAGTACTTTCCTCTTTCTTTCTTGCCTGCAACACATAAAGCTATCCTTAACTATTAATAATCCTTAACTATTAATATTTTTTCCTCCCCCATTATAAAAGGCTGAGTGAAATATTGCTTTGTGTTGCATAAGACTATGTTGTGTTGAATAAAACTTCACTGTAATTGATGGATCACTTGCGGACTGAAACTATTTTATTCCTAAATGGATGGACGTGTCCACAACGCTGGGTAAATTTGGGGTGGGATTTGAACGGAAATCCAATCTTCACAAAAATTTAATCTGTAATGACTCCCTCATGCACTTAAGCATAAGGGATGCTTCCAGATAGGATGCTCCTATTCCTACCTCTTTGTCGGGAAAATGAAAGGGGAACAGATGACATGGTGGTCTAAATTCCTCAAATGAGGCTGCACTATTGCACAATAAATACCTGACTAGAACATTCTGTGACTTGGGTTCAAAGATAGGTGAACAGAGTTCATGGAAGGAAGCATCTTGCCTCCGTTTCTCCTGCCAAATGTCTTTGGAAGGATGGATGTGGGAATTTCTGAATAATGCCGGGTAGGGACAAGGATGGGCTTTAGTGCTTTGGAGAAGAGTCTCCTCAACTTGGATGGCCAGCTTCAAAAATAACATCTCTAGGTCCTGCCCCCTCTCACATTGTTCTGAAAGGGGCAGAACCTAGAAGTTTTTTCATGGGGCATAAGAAGAAGAGAATATGAAACTTTCCTTTCATGAACTTCCTTATATTCTTATATCTCGGAATAAGAGCCAGTAAATATGAATATATGGGCTGAAATCCTCTTGAAGCTGGTCTAACCTAAAACGACACCTGCAGAAGCATGTAGATTATTTCACCCAGGCAGTCCACACTGCACAACAGACTGTGCAATTTATAGCATTACCATTGGGTGACATGCCTGTGGAAATGCTTAGTGAATATTACCTCCATCCTCTCAATTGCTTCTCCAGCTTCACATTACACAGGCACATTACACATCGGACTCAACTTGGACCTTTTGTGAAAAGACGCGGACTAGACTTGCAACTCCAACCCATTTTTTTCTGAATTACATTGTTGAGTCTGTAGCCCATGCACCCGCCCTCTTCATCCTTCCTTCCTTCCTTCCTTGCAATCAAAAATCAACACCTGTGGGGGAGGTGATGGGGAGGACATGGAGGAACGCACTCCCACAGTCGTCCTCCCTGCTCCAGAAATCCTCTTAATGCTTGAGCAAGGGCCCAGCGCCCAGACGCATGCACACAGTAGGCTTCTACAGCAGCTGTGGAGAGAGACAAGTCCAAAATGGCAGCTGGGGTGACTACAACTCACAGAATTCTCCAGGAAGGGACTTGGGATTCAGACTAGGACTGGGGACTCATACCCCATGACTTGCCTAAGAGCAGCAAACTAGTGGTCTCTTAGAGAAAAGAAGAGAAAGAAAGATACTACACTTGATCTCAGCCTTAAGAGGCTTAGAAGAGAGGGAAAAAACACGTGGGCTCATCTAACTTTCTAACTGTCCATTGCCTCTGCACTTGCTACATACACTGGTGCTCAGTTTGCAACATCTTATATTGTAATTTGAGCACACCTCCCTGCCATCAATATGTAGCATCTCCATGTGGAATTTGCTTTAGATAATCTCCGCTTTCAGTCTTATTTCCCAGCCTTCCCCTGTATACATTATCTGTTCTTCCCTTTCAGTTCCTTAAGAGTTATTTGACAGGCCTTGATTAGTACCGTATTAGTTCTTTTTCTGCACAGTGGGTCCATCTATAGAATTAGAGTCTGTACCACAAGGGCTATGCTTCAATGCATGACAGAGGATTTTAGAAAAAGAATGAAGACATGTTACATTTTGGTAAACTGGGTTTGCATAACTAGCTAAATGGGTCTAAACTGATGCTCAGAGTCTCATAATTAGATAATGCTATTGTTCAAAATCAGACAATGGTCATTTACAGTTCAATAAACAATTTGTCATGCTTGCTCACAGCAGACCTTAATGCCATTGCAAACACTTTGTGCGGAGGTAGTGAAATAAATTGATGCCCTGAGAATATAAATGTAATACAAGGCAGGGATTTTTCAGCAAAATTAAGGAAGGTGTTCATCTAAAGGTTTTCTTCAGTGGTGTTTCATAAATGCTGACATTTAGAGAAATGCCTTAACCGTTTTCCAGCTTTAAAAGAGAAAGTAAACAAATACTGGAAAAGATGAGTGGAAATAGAGGGATTCCTCCAGCATAAGGATATGATAGTACAGAGCCTATAACAGGTGCCCGGACACCAAAAACCTCTGAAATAAAAGTGAGACAAAAGTTTATTAAAAGTCCACACAAAGCTGCAATCAACTGGCTCTGCATCTATAAATGAGCTTTCAAATTGCTACCAATGTTTAAAGAGCTTACATAATATGAAGACCTAAATACTTTGCCCTCCCAATATGGGATAAAGACGCAAGACAAGAATTATGGATTAAAAACACGAGCCACACTTTATTAAGCATAATCAATGTTGCCATCCTTTGGCAAAGGGGGTAGTGCAGAATCAGGTTAAAGTGCAGTGCCAAATCAGGTTAAAGCGCAGAGTTCTCAAAGGACCTATTAAGCAACAAATGGGTGAGTCCCTGGCCCCAAGTTCTTGCCGTCTTAAGCAACAGCAAAAACATGGCTGGCCGCAATTTGAGCATCCCTGGACCTCAAGCCAGGTTCTCCTTGTTGACTGTTGGTCTGGTTGTGGCCCCAGCGCATCTTTCCCCCCAAGCACTGTAATCGCATGATCTGCAGCACTGGGAGTTCAGAACCTGAATTTAGAGGGGGACTCACCAGAAAAACCTGTTATATATGCAACTACCAACCAGTGTGACCGAATTTCCACCTCATAACATGCCAGCGCTCTGTTCCAGTATGGGATAGGCAAAAAATCCCCACATCCAATAGCCAATCAGGATATGGGTCAAAAATTCTTGGTGCCACAATGCTGCAAGCAAAGTTTAAGTGGCCCACAATTTCTTGGAGCTCATTCAGAGACACCTCTCTTCTTTGCAATAGTGAGGCTATCCTAATCCTAAAATCAGCTAAATTGGTGTCAGGCAGCCTCGATGTCTGTTGCACAGTATCTAGCTCAATGCCGAGGAAAGTCAGGGCCGTGGCCAGTCCCTCAGTTTTTTCCTTTGCCAGGAGTAAACCTAACTCCTCAGCCATTGCTTGAAAAGTGTGTAGTATAAATCTACTCCTGCCACCACAAAAAAGATAATCATCAAGGTAATGGGCCATGAAGTTACAGCCCACCCGCTGTCTAAGCTTCCACTCCAGAAACGAGCTGAAGCATTCAAAGGCAGCACATGAAACTATGCCGCCCTTGGGCAAGGCTCTGTCAATATAAAATGAACCCTGAAACTGAAATCCTAATAGGTCGAAATCCTGCGGGTGAACCGGCAAAATTCGGAAAACTGATTTAATATCACATTTCACCAGCTCTGTACCCACACCACACTTTCATACCATGTGAACCACCTCATCAAAAGAGGTGTAGCACACTGTGCAAAGTTCCTGAGGGATAGCATCATTCGTTGACGCTCCCTCCGGGTAGGACAAGTGGTGTATCAATCTAAACTCACCCTGTGCCTTTTTAGGAACTATTCCTGAAGGCGAGAGCCTTAAAGTTTCCAAAGAACCAGCACTCTCCCTTCCTATACTTCCTTGGCAATCTTTTCTTGAACAATATCCTCCATTCCACAAAGTGATTTCAGGTTTTGCAGAAAATATGCTTTGGCTTCACCAACCGCTGGGATCCTGAAACCGTACCTAAAGCCATCCAATAAATAACGGGCATCATCCCCCCCCGGGGGGTAGTAATGCAGCCATTGTATTCGCAAAGGCTTTAATGGCTGGGATTTAATGGTTGTTGTGGGTTTTTTGGGCTCTTTGGCCGTGTTCTGAAGGTTGTTCTTCCTAACATTTCGCTGTGGCTGGCATCTTCAGAGGACAGGAGTAGCACTCTGTGCTCTGGTGCAGTTTGTTTGGGAGTTGAGTATTTATAGCTGTTGGATCAGTTTTTGTCCTTTTCAGGAGATAGGTGATTGTGGTGATCAGTGTGTTTGTTGTGGGTGTATTGTCGTGATAAGGAGAGATTATCTGTCATTATCTGTCACTGTGATTGATGGGTGTCGTTAGCTGGTCTTTTGTGTGTAGTGATCACTGGTCCTTGTGGCTGGGTAGAGTTTATTGACCTTTTGCTATCTGTATTTTTCAGTGCTGGGACCCAAGCTTTGTTGAGCTTTAAACTTTCTTCTTTTTTATTGAAGCTCTGCTGGTTGTGAATTTCAATGGCTTTCCTGTGCAGTCTAACGTAATGATTGCTGGTGTTGTCCAGTATTTCAGTATTTTGAAATAGAATTTCATGTCCTGCTTCTTAACTTCTAACTGCTTCACCGTGTATATTTATATTTTTCTTATATTTTCCTTTTTGGTACATTTAGGTAAGTAACTAAATATCCACACACTTAGCTGGCAGCCACTGTGGTGGACAAAATGGAAATTCCACTGGAACTGCTGTTTACTGGTGTTTACTGGTGCAAATAATCTTGATAAATTTGTTTTGGAAACAAAAAGGCTGGTTTTGCCATTGAAGCAGGGATACAATATTTTTCTATGAGGTACACTTTGGTAGAAAATCATATGCTTTTGCTATGGGTTCTACAAAAGTTATAAACCCTGTTGTGTTATGTGTGCTGTGCTAGTTTTGAGGAGCCAATAGCCTTTTACATATATTTTGTCTATCTGGTTAAAATAGCTGTTTGTTCTGAAGTAACCTAGTAATCTCTAATAAACATGCAGTAAATTGCTGTTCAAATCTCCATTTTATAATCACATCTCACATTCCCAGGGTTACAATTCTTATATTATTAACTTTAATACTTGATTTATGCAAAATGTCAAACTTTGACATTATTTATAAATATGAAGGATTGCCCCAAGTGAAGAGTTTGTCCTAGCAGCAATAGAAATCAAGGCAAGCAAAGCTTCTGCTCTTTAGTGATAAAGGCTAGATTACAACTTCCGCTAACTATTCAAATGTTCAGTTTCAGAACAGGTCTGCTCGAGGTTCTATTATTATTATTATTATTATTATTATTATTATTATTATTATTATTATTATTATTATTATTATTATTATTATTATTATTATTATTATTAGATTTGTACCCCGCCTATCTGGACCAATGGACCACTCTAGGCGGCTTCCAACATAAAATTTAAACAATAAACACAGCAAAAAACAACAAAAAACAATAAACACATGTCAAGAAGTTGGAGAAATGAGGGATCAAGGACTCTGTTGCTCTTCTGGAAAATCAGGCTTTATAGTCAGTGCCTGGGACAAGATGACTGAGAGAAAAGGAGAATACCCACTGTAACTGGAAGTAACACTTGTGCCATATCTGTGTGAGAAAGAGAACTCTAATGTTGATCTGAGCTCACTTCTTCATACAGAGCTAATTAGAAAAACGGTTTCAGGTGACTGAGGGGAGGGAAAATAAGTTACTCTCTTCTCCATGTAAGTTTGGGGAAGTTGAATTCTGGATATAAAATAGGGACAGAAGTTAATTGGATTAGTACAGTTATCTCGTAGGAGAATGTTGTGCCTATTTGCTGCCCTGAGATTATGCTGAAGATGAAGCTATGCTAAAATGTATTAGAGTAGGCCAGTTTGCTTTATTGTGGGTTTATTCAGTAATTGCACTTGCATCAACTTTTTGATTGCTTATTTGCTCCACAGCATCTGCCTGTTTCTGTGACTGTAGAAACAATTTTTGAAGTTTTTTCTGGTTTTGACTTTTTTTTTACCACCTTTAATAAAATTGAAAATGTTCACAGTTGTTGGTTCTTTTAGGTTAAGAGGGTTGGTGGTATTTAAAACCAAGCCTTGCCATGGCCACCTACTGCGTGATTTGTGGGTACATTGGCATTTCTAGCTGGCAGGGCACGTACAAGATTCAAAGTGCTTAACTTTGTGGATCACTGGTGACTCCCTGGAAGCACTGCCTAGTCACATAGAGACTATGGTGTTGGGAGGGTACAAGGCTGGAAGATTTTCCGCAGCCATCAGCACATTTGGCCTTCCTGGACTTCACCCACCCACACCAGTACAATCAAGGCAGTTTACCTGATTTGTTAGTGTGGGCCCCCTTGACCTGGGGAACCTTCACAATTTGCTTAAAAGGAAGAGTTTAACATGGGAATAAAGGCAGCTGAATAATACTGAGTAATGGGTATGGTGTTTGCCCTTGTGGCCCCTGCTTGTCTTTCCCTCACAAAGGCTCACGTCGCATTTTCTTCTCGCTGCCACTAGTGGATTACTTCAATCCACAATATAAATATCTCAGAACACTTGTCTTGTGAACACAAACAGAACTTATTTATTGAAGTGAAGCCGATTGAATAATAACAGGTTTCTTAGATACTGTACACATTATACATAAGCAAATCATCAACAGTCCTCTCAGTATGTACTTCTTTTCTCCTGCTATATCATTGCCACCTTCTCTACCTATTTTCCTAATCAGCTCTATCTCTCTCAATATCTGTTCCCTCTCTCTCTCTGACAAACCAGCCCGATTTGACCCCTCCTTCTCCGTCAAGCCTCATGTAGCTGCTGACTCCACCTCTCCAGTCCTCTCATAGGTTCATGCAAATCAGCTCATGAATATGAATAGCATGAGTGACGTGGGCAATCACCACAACGGTACTTGAAAACCCTAGTACTATCTGAAGATTCCTGGTGGTATCTCATGCATTTACTAAGCAGGCCCAATTCTGCTTAGCTTCTCAGTCAGACGAGTTTTGATCCGTTCAGGGTGGTATGACAGTTGCAGTTCACTGGACTATGCTTGCATCTAGAGTAGTGCTTCTCAATCTTGGGTCCCCATATGGTTTTGGACTACAACTCCCAGAAGCCTTCACCACTAGCTGTGCTGGCCAGGATTCCTGGGATCCAGGGAAGCTCAAGTTAGTTTTTAAAACAGATTTTTAACAAAAAATAAAATAAAATAAAAAAAATAAAATAGGTAAAATAAGGTTTCTTTCCCTGAAAATGCAATAATCTCAATCCACACTGTGGTGTAAATAAACAGGATCATCATCAGTGTTTCAGGCGTATATTGAAATGATGGAAGAATGATAGATCCTGATAACTTCTGCTTTTCCCAAGACGAAGGCAATTCGCGATGTTGCTGTTTCCACGGAAAATGTTTGCCTAGCCTTAAGTCATCATTCCACTTTGGGCCATTAATTCATGTATGTCTAACAAAATCAGGGAGCGTTTGTGACAGCATTTGTAAATTATAAATGACTCAAGGAAATCATTACAGGACGACGAGACTGTCCTGCCGTTTCCTGCATTGTTCATAATACATTATGCTGTGACATTTATAAAAATGAAAAACAAATAGAAATTAGATTTAAGTCTAAAATGATTAATCATATAAATACTATTGAACTATTTTTAAATTAACTGTTTAAAAATACATAATGTATTTGCTCTTAAAATACCATTACTTTATTTTATGGCTATTCATAAATTAACTATTGAACCAAAATGACTTTCTGCTTTCAGATTCCAATAATTTCTTTAATGACTCTGAAACATATGTGCCCAGGATATGCTATTGTTAACCCCGACATTTCACCCATCAGCCCTACCACCAGCCCATAGTCCCTTTGCCTTTTATTTATTATCACATATGTAATATACCCCATAATTTGCCTCTTCCACCTTCACAAAAACCCTAGACAGCACTGATGAGCCAATTTGCCTAGCACCCAGAGCAAATCCCAGATTCTTCCCAAGAGTTGCAGCCAATCACAGCATCTTGATTAACACACTGAGCAATGACCCAAATGACAGGAAATAAAAATTTCCTCTACTCTTCCTTCTGCTTATAAAATTCCCAGTTTGATCACAAACAGAAGACACTGGGAGTGATTCCCTTCTCAGTTACTCATCTTTCAGCACCAAAAGGTCACCTCAAAATCCCAGCATTCCCAGCCTCCCCAAAGAGTGGTACTTTGAGAATCACCAGAACTTTGATCATGTCCAATGGAAGCTAGTTGCCAGGTAAATGTGTGTAGGACTGAAGCTATAAGTTTTGTTTCAGCTCAATTGACAGAGGCTTGTTCTAAGTGAACTTTGATCCTTCTATAGGTCTCTGCCAGTGAAATGTCCAAGTGCTTCTTTGGCAATTTTATTTAAATTATATTTCAATTCCCAATGCCTTCATTTTGGTTCTCTAGCTACAGAAAAGGTAATCCATGAAATGCTGTGGTTTTTAATTGTAAATGATAACAGATAACAATAATACAACATGTCTTGTATTACCCAACAAGCACGAGACTACAGCCCACTTTGTTAGAACATCCCGCAAGATGACTTGACATACTGTAGCGAGCCATAAAAACCTGAGCCAAATAAATTTTTTTAGTCTTTTAGATACTTTGGTGTATTTTTGGTTTTGTTTTGTTTTTTGTTTGTTTGTTTTTTGCAACTAACTAGTACAGCCATGCTTCTGGAAATAAGAATATATGAATATTCATCACCCAATCGGTTGCTGCACTGAGAGAAAATAACCATGTTTAAAACAGCTGTCACAGGCTGACTATCACAAACAGAGCTGATACAAAGTAAAATAAATGTCGGTGTGAAATGTCTGGTTCCCCTTCATTACATTTAGTAGGCATGCTTAGATTTGCAACTTATTTTAGAATTTGAATTTTTTTATGCCGGGACTTCTTGAACTTTGTTTCCATGATAACTCCTAAGTGCTGGAAGATTTCCCTGTTCTATCATAAAGATCATGACTTTTCTTACTGATTTGGATACATATATTTCAGGTGAGGTTCCTGAATTCTAAGCAGCTAGGAGCTGTCAAAAACCCAAGCAGCAAAACCGGCGTACATGCAGTAATATGGAAGCTTCATTATCTCGGCTTCTCATCACAGAGGGGAAGAGAGTTTTGTTGAACTGCCATGCACACGAAAGCTAACTTGCTGAAGTTCTGCCCTGGTTAAAGCTGAGCGACGGATGAATTGGTCTACTTGCCCTCTGGTGTCAATTTTGCTTTTGTTTCCATACAACTATACTCTGAATGCTAGTCCAAGAGATGGGGATCTGATCCATGGTTTCAACTTTCACAAAGCCTGAATTTTTCCAACTTTCCTATTAAAGATACAGGAGCCATATGAGGAATGTATTGTTCTTAAAACAGTAACACTAAAAGGGGAATAATGGCTTGTAAAGCCATTTGCTGCAATATAAGTAATGACAGATTGAAGTATCACACAGTGAGGTAGAGCAGCCTTGATTCTCCAGATATTAATCCACCCCTCACAAAGTCGGATAGGAAAGGTTTTGTGATACTCACTGAAATTACCAGTTTCATACCCCACGTCTTTTCTCTCAAGATTCATTTCAAAACCAAGTTCACCTTCGCAGGACTGGTAGCATGTTTTGTATTTACAAAATCATGCATGAGTTTTTAAAATGGAAATAGCTTAAAGGGCACACAATTGGAAAATATGCACAAAAACAGACTTTAGTTAATGGGGGGAATGTATCAAAATGCATCCATTAGGAGACATGCAGACACTAATGCACATTTTGCAGGAAATCTGCATGAAAGATGTGTACCAACCTAGATGTACAAAGAGAAATCTGACACAAAAGATGAGATGCAAATTGATAATATGGAGATTGAGAACTTTTCATATCCTTGCTCACACAACCTATCATTTACACTTTGATCTTTCTAGAAATGGCACACTTTTTAAAACAATCAAGACAACTCAGCTATGTGAGCCGGTCAATATAGGTGGCCCAGCAATGCAACTGAAGAAATCCAGTTTTAGAGAGAGTACAGGAGGCTCTGTTGAAATGGAGAAGCTAGATAGCGAAAGGAAGGGTCCAGAAATGCCAATAAAATGCAAATCATAATTGCAATTCATATTCTGCCTCCAATTTGTTTCTTAGTTTGTACACAGACCAGATGAAATATGCCCACTGGGGTAGCCAGTAAATCAGATCTTACAGCAAAGGCTATGTGTCATTTAACTGCAATCATCATATCTAAGTCTTCTCATATAATCACTGTCCTGTCTACATCACTGTTGTAGCAGGTACAAAAGGGCTCCCAAAGTGACTAGAATAGATTAAAAGTACTTGGAAGAGATAAAACACATTTTTAAAGGCAGATCCAAACATTCTCTAAAAGCCATCTTTTAAAAAATGAATACTCTGAGAACAATACAATTTCAGTGGCCTGTCAGAAGCTCAACAGAGATGGAGCAAGTCTAAATTCCACATGTAGGGTGCAGAAAACCCTGTTTCATGAAAACACCAACTCAGCCTCTCATGGTGTGGGAAACCGAACAAGCCTTTTTTGAGGATCTCAGACTCAGGACACAAAAGTGGAAGTAATCTTTCTGACATCTTGGACCTAAGCCTTTCCGGCTTTTATAGGTCAAAACAAGAACACTTCCCCCATTTTTCCAAATACTGTTAGAAATATTTAAGAGTTGGTTAATGTTGATCGTGTCATTGGCTGCTTTCAGCTACTGTCTTTCCTAACTGAGGTCTCTCTGATATTTGGGAACCCTCCTCATCCATGGAGACAAACCTGTAATCCTCACTATATTCAAGAGGACTTAAAACTGAATGTGTTGTATACTGCATTGCTCTGTCAGGTCCTTATTCAACCACATTTAAATCTACGTCAGATCACACTCAACTGTTATAAAAAGAAAAGGTTGACAGGCAACTCCAATGATCATGAAGCCTGTCCTCGGAGAAATCCATACACCAGATGAAGTAAATCCACTTGGGTGGTCAACAAATCAGCTCTTACAGCACAGGCTATGAGTCATTTTCCTACAATCATCAGATCAATATCTTTGGATGTAATTAATGCCCTGCCCACATCACTGTTGCAGTAAATTCAACATGTGAGTGATTCTAGCTGGCACCTAATGAGCCATTAAAAGTCTTACCAATAATTTCAGCGGTGATATACTTGTCAACTAATCCCTCTAACAGGGCAACAAGTTTACTATATTCATGTAAAATAATGTAATCAAAGATGTAAGCAGTAGGTAATTTTTGGTGTAAGACAGAATTTGCCTTGAATTGGTTTCTGCTGGTAAGATGCATTCATCTTTTTAAACCTATACTTTGAAAGCCTACATTATTATTATTATTATTATTATTATTATTATTATTATTATTATTATTATTATTATTATTATTATTATTATTATTATTATTATTATTATTATTATTATTATTTTTATTTTTATTTTTATTTTTATTTTTATTTTTATTTTTATTTTTATTTTTATTTTTATTTTTATATTTATTTATTTATTTATTTATTTATTTATTTATACATACCCCGCCTATCTGGGCTGTTCGTCCACTCTAGGCTACATGTTTCTATCAATAGGAATATCTTGAATCAGAGTCAGAGAAATTGTGATCCCTTAGCTGTTGTTGGTATGCAACTTCCATCATCCCTCAACTTTGGATATGCTGACTAAGGCTAATGGGAATTGTAGCTCAACAACATCCTAAGGACCACATGTTGCCTATCCCAGCCCCCAGCCCTGTGCATGCAACGTTATAGGTAGAATTACTGTTAGGATGTGCACAAATAGGAGTGATTCAATGTACAAAGGAACGCTTACATTGATTATGCGTTCAGATGTGAATTTTTAATTTTTCACATTTCTAGGACATCATTTGGAAATCATTGTTGTTGAAAGTGGAACATGTTGAAAAAGAAAGATTTCTCTTGGTAATAAGATATATGCACTACAGTGATTCAGTTGCATTGCTACTTTTGCAAGCAATTTTCTTGTTCATGTCATTCCAGCATTTGGAAAAGCAGAAACATCCACAGAAATAAGAGACAGATTTCACACAGTCATTGGGTGGAGTGTGCCAGATTTGATGACCTCAACATGGGTAGTCAGAGGCTCCCTTAGCATAAAGGATGAGTACAAAGAAGTGCTTCTTATGCGATGACAGAAATTTCTTTCTGTTTATCAGCAGGTCCTCACTGAATTACTTTCTAAGTGACACTTTTTGACATCATATATTCCACGTCAGGAAAAGCATTGTTTTATACATATGCAGGGAAAAGTTAGATGATGGGGGGAAAGCACTGAGAGTGGATTCCCTTCTCCCAATTTTATGAGCTACCAGAATAAGAGAAAGCTATAACCAAAATACTTGTAAAACAGTTTATAAAACTCATACAAAACCATGAACTTTTCCCCCTTGGGAGGAGAAGCTCTGTTTACAGCACACTCATCTTTCAAAAAATGCTGTTTAGCTTGTGTATATTGTTCCAGAATCGCCATTTTGCCCATTTCTCTTTTTCTGCTGTTTAGAATCTTGTCTGTTGTCCATGAAGTTAAATAGGATTTAAATGTCCTTATATAGCAGTGTGGGAGGTTTTCCATGAACATTATTGTCACGAACAAGTATGTAATTATTAACTCTCTCTCTCTCTCTCTCTCTCTCTCTCTCTCTCTGTGTGTGTGTGTGTATGTGTGTACAAAAATCAATGGCTTTTTTTCATATTTGATTATCTTGATGCTGTCTGTTGATTACAGAAAGGTGGGGGGGTTACAGACTGTTTTAAGGCTGGAAAAAAAATCCACTGCTCTTATGTATAAGCCTCTAAATATACACTCATGACCATGTACACACACAGACACACACAGAGACCCCTGCAGAAAAAGTGAGTGTTAAAAGCAGCAGGTAATATCACATGAGACTAATTAAAAACTCAAAATGCCTATCACTGTTGCTTTTGTGAAATTGTCTCTGATTCAAGCCAAATGAAAGTTAGGTGAACCAATTAAAACGCAAGTCACATCTAACTATTTCATTATCCATGTCCTGCAGCACACTAGCCCACTGAAATGCCTTTCTAAAGCTTTGCCATGACAGTGGCAGGCTGAATATAATGAACAATGTTAAAAACGGGGACGCACAACGGCAAAGCTAGGGAAGGAAAAATTGCCTGAAAAACTGACTGGCTGTAATTATTGAATGCCTGTTCTGTCTCAGTTGGCTTTTGAACAAAGGAAGCTGCCTTCAGTAAGTTGCTTTTTTCCCCCAGCAAAAATGAAAGGAGGGAAAGACACAAATATTAGCAATACATGGTCCCTTACCAAAGCCACTGTCTGCTTCCATTGCATTCATTTTTGTTTCTTCCGTGTTTTGAAGTTTGGCAGCATTTACAGAGCAACAGGACAAACTCACAACAGTGAATTTTTTTAAAAAAAAATTAGATGAATCTGAAAGCTATTGGGATTGTACCTGCAGGAAAACAAAACACATTGTTTCGTGGGGTTAGTTCAGGTCTGCATAACTTGGACCTTCAAAGCCAAATGCAGGCATTAGATGGCGAGTAGTACCTGTCAGGAATTCAGTAAACACCAGGTTCTTATAGACTGCCTTGGAGTGCATAAAACTGAGAGGAGATTGAAGTGTCTCACTGGCTTTGGGTTGTCAGGTCTCATTTGAAGTCTCAGGGATTGCTATATATCTCTGGGTCTCCAGACAGAAAGACTAAGCTTGGGGCAGCGGGGAGGGGATGTACTTAAGGAGGAGAAAATGGAATTTGGAACATGACTTTTAAAAGTCTTTTGTTGGTTGTTCTTGTTATTACAGTAGTTGTCTATCTACACAAGCATTGTCTTGTATCAATCATTACCAGATATTGCTATTTCCATTGAAGTAAAGGGTAGCCATGTGGTCCAAACAAAATAAAATCCAAATGCAAAAAATAGGTGATACTTTTATAGACCACTAAAAAAAATAATCTTACAACAAACAAGCTTTTGTGGATTAAAATACCACTTAATCAAGTTTGTACCAGTGCAAAGAAAGTCCAAAACAAAGTCTAAACATACATGGTGAGATGAGGTTTGCCAGGAAAGGTGCGCTTAGATGTTATGTCCAGGAATTCTTGGCAAGATGGGCTTTACCAGGCTTCTCTCTTAGATGGAAGTCAGGAGTCTGGTTGCTGTTTTAGGGTGACAGCTTAGTCAGCTGTGGAACGAGTGTTAACAACCCGTTTCTCCAGACAATCATCAGGTTGTGTGAATGAAAAGCCAAGGTAGGATTGGGGCATGTGTGGGCCCGAGAGCTCTTTCTTCCTAGGATGAAATACCAAGTAGCACCAACCCCCAACCTGCAGTTCCAGAGCACCTAAGCCAGATAATTTATTTTAGCTCAGGTTGTCAATCCCTGAAGTATCTCTCCTTACCTCAAGCAGCCAAAATAGGAAGTGAATAACAAGTAGAATGGCTAATAATTTGCTCTCCTTTCCTGAGACCTAAAATCTAATGCCTGAGATAGACAAGAACTGCCCAGCTGGTCTAGCAATATCGAGCAACCGGGTACAAAAATAAAATTCTATCCGTTACTATAATGCATGGTAGTACACCATGAATTTGTCAAATTTGTGGAAAATTCACAGCATTCCTCTGCCCCCATATATTACAGACAGATGGAATTATAGTTTATAAAATGTTGTTTTAAGTTCCCAGTCTTTTAAATTAGCTGGAGTCAAGAGGGTGGCATCAGCTCAGTCAGATAATTCCTAAAGGAGTGATAATGATAACACAGTGAGTAACCGAACAATAAAAAGGCCACTTTTGATGATTAAAGGTCAGCGATCATGATAATGCAGTAATAGTGCTACTCATTCAACTAAAAAAGTAATGCTTTGGGAGGTCATTTGTCATCACTAAAAAAGTAGCACTATTAGCCTTAGTTATTCACCAAAGTAGTGCATAATGGTAGCAATGGCAAGTTTTAAAGCATCACGGTGAAGCGCTAGGAGAAAAGGGTGGTTCCGCCCCACCCCGTGATGTGGCTTTAAAGATTAGCCAGCTTTTCCCTCCCTTTCCCATCTGGCATCAGGCTCCTTGCCTCAGCACGAATATGTATTTGCCCAGCAGGGCAAAAAGTTGAGAATTACAGAAGGGACCCTGCAAGAGTAGGGCAAGGGGGATTCTGTGATCCTTCCTCATAAGTCACAGCATAGAACTTGGGAAAGCTTTCCATGTATCAAGTCTGGTATAAATAAAGCTGAGTAGGATGTGAGGCCTAGCAAGAATCATGACAACAATTTCACATGAGGTTGCCTTTATGGCCATGTGTTGTTGTTGGTTTTTTCCCTTGCCTCTGGTTGGCCACATTTAGTGGGTTGCTGGCTTGGGTAGTACCCAAATTCCCCGTGCACTTGCCTGGATAACCCTCACACTTGTTTTCATAGTCAGCTAACCCAGAAACAGTACCAGTCCAGCTTCCAACTCTTGTGACATCATGCGCGCACGCACTCACAGACACCATCTCAGATTTTGGCCTTAAAATATTCAAGAAATGTGTTACTGGTGATTCTGCAACTCCCTTGGCCAGAGGATACAGTGGAGTTGACCCAGAAATTCTCAAAGGACATTTTTCTGAGACTTCTATTTTCTCATCCCAAATCCAAGGTCAAGACCATTCTGTAGTGTTTCTTCCAAATACTGCTTGTCATTTTTAGTGGTAGTTGCCAATCACTTTCAGCTGAAGCATAGCAACATGAAATGAAACACTTGTGTGAGAGAAAGAAACTATGCTACTGCTAATGGCAAGCCTATCAGAAACTGGAAGAAAATTTCTCTTCACTTAGTTGAAATGGAGTTACATGGGCCCAACATCTCTGCCAACTAATAGGGTGAAGAATGTCAGGAGTCACATTTGGGCACGGAGCTGTGCTTAGTTTTGTCAGTAATAAGTTGACAGGTACAAATTATGCAGGTGTGGTTTCAAGGAAGTGCCTCAGCCAGGACTGAATCAAACATCATCCCACACTGTGCATTTTGCACTCAGAAACATCTGTCACCAGGAAGGTGCAGTCTGTCGGTGGCCAGAAGCCTCCAAAAGAACAACCAGCTGGCATTACTCTTACCATAAGAGACGAAATAAATGCTGCTGATCCATAAGCTAAAGCCATTACTATTGCAGTACAGATATAGGAGGAAGCATGAACGGGAAAATATACAAGAGACATGCTTGAGAATTTTCAGATATAAAACTTAAAATGAGTTTTAAAACGACCTATGATAAGAATTTCAAGCTTGTATTCAATAAAACAGTAGCCATCTTTGGAGGTGGGAGTGGTCACAGCCAGTTTACTTTAAAGCCCTATATATATTGGAGAATTTATATATTCACAAAGTGATAGCAAGCAAGGGAAAATGCCTCCTTTTTTCAACAGATAACTTCTCACCCAAACACAAAGCAAGTGTCAGGGATGCCTTTTGACAAATGTGAATAGTAGTGAGCACAAGAGGGTATCCTGTGGACCATCTTGACTGCTGCCATTGGTGTTGTCAACATTCAGGCTGCCCTTTTTCTATGTAAAGTTCGCCATTCTTTTTCCTGCTGGCAAAGTGGGCAAAATATTATGCAGCAATATCAGGCCATTTCCCAGCATTTTGAATCATGGATAGGGAATACAGATGGGCATGAACCTTGGTTCAGAGGCTCATGCCAGTTCATACGTATGGCCCAGCCTCCTCCACTGGATCCCCCACTCACCAGCTGGCGCATGCTCCTATCCTCCTCCTCTTTGGCTTTTGAACCAGGCTCCTGCAGGAGCATGGGCTTCCCTGCCCTGCCTCCTATGTTGATTTCCCATTCATTTCCAACTCCCTTAATTACCAGACAATTGTATAGTGACAAGACAGGTGTAATGGTTGAAACAATGACAGGATATAGGCACCAAAGATCTGCTAACATCACGTGAAACTACCACCAGCCTCAAAGCAAAAACCAGTACTTTCACAGCTTAAAATTTCTGAGACCAGCCTCTTGACACAAGTCTTCAAAGGGGGAATCAGCTCCAGGTCTGGGGCAATTTTTGTGTCAGGAGGCTGGTCTCAGAAATTCTGAGATAATGTTTAACGAAATCATTCAGGGCTGGGAAAAACACAACTGCTCTGTGCTTTTGTAAGGCAGAAGTCCTTTGAATATGGCTTACAAAATTGTATGCTAATTCCCTGGAGATACCGTATGTGGCAAAACATATCTTCAGGGACTTACTGCTCATCTGAAGTCCAGTTTCAAAGTTATTCATTGTTAGAATTGCCTTGTAGAATGTTGATTTGCTCTGCTACACAATAACATCACTGCATTCTTATGGTGCCAAGAGTGACAAGCTAGGACAAAAGTAGGTGTTCACGTTTTACACACAGACATGTGTACATACAAAAGCACACAGATAAATTCACAAATAAACACACACAAAATCATCATCATGCGCTCTTAAGTTGGTTCGACTTATGGCAACCCTTTCCAATGTTTTCTAGGTAGAGAATACAGTACATAGAAGTGGTTTACCATTTCCTTTTGCTGGGGGCATCCTGGGGCTACGCAACTTGCCCAAGTTCACACAGGCTGGTTCTACTCACAGGAGGCCCAGTGGGGAATCAAACTTCCAACCGCCGGCTCTGCAATCAGATAATGTTCCTACCTTTTGCTAGGCATTTCACTTACTCACATTCCTTCCTCATTTATGCATACACTTCTTCATACACCCCAATGCCTTACTGCTCTCTCCTCCCATCTTGTACCTCAGCCATCACTTCATATTCTAATGTGTGTTCCTAATATGAATCTTTCACATGAGTGTTTTCTCCCCGGCAAAGAACCAACAATGAAAGAAAACAGTGATCAAAGAGGAAAGAGCTATTTCCCTCTCCCCAAACAGAAAAGAACAGGAGGTATGGCAGGAGAGAAGAGAGAGAAGATAAAATGTATTCATCGGAGGAGGCACAAAAACCTGTTAATGCTTTTCCTAACAGTGAACACCTGGAGTGGGTCCTACTTCTGAAAGGCAAGGGATGGCACAGGAACATGTTTCATTAAAAAAAAATCCTACTCCTGCCAGTCCAGATCCATTTAAGTCCATTGGCAATCATGCCCTCTCCCCCACTTCATGACTAGATACCCTTTTTCCCAAGCAAGTGCCCTGCAGGCATTAATTGGGGTGGAAGAGGATTCTCCCATCAAGGCCACTTCACCACTAGCCCAGGACAGGATTTCTGGGAGTTGTAGTCCACGAACGTCTGGAGACCAAAGGTTGGGAACCACCACTCTAGAACAAGGCACCTTTTCCGCCATATCCCATTGCCCAGGGACTAACTGACCGCATAAGGGTGGCATCAAATTTTTTTCCAAAAGGGATTTGAAAAAAGAAATAACGTAAGAGTGGTACATCATTTACATATTAGCTTTTCTTGTTCCTTTCGGGTCAAAAATAGCTTTGGGAACATTTTGAAGTGGGTTTTTTTTTAATTAGGCCATTTTCTTGCTTTCAGAATGGATTAAATAGTAACATTATGCACAAACATATACACTGAATAACATAACAAATAAAAGGAATGATTGAGCAGTGAGAAAGGAGGAGGAGAAATTTGCCATGAAGCCAATTCTGACTTATGGCGACCCTTTCCGGGGTTTTCTAGGTAGAGAAGACTCACAAGTGGTTTGCCTTTCCCTTCTTCTGGGGGGGGCGCGCCCTGGGACTGTGCAGCTTGTACAGCTTGACTCTGCAGACGGACTCTTCTCACAGGAAGTGCACTGGGGAATCAAACTCCCAACCTCTGGCTCCGCAGCTGCCTTGGGTCCTTTTTATAAGGGGGGAAAAATCAGGGTAAAAATATTTTAAATAAATAAATACACCACTGAACTATCTGATAATACAGTAGTGAGCAGTGGCAACGGTTAATTTTTTTTTCTGAAAAGTAATTTCCCTAGCTCATCTCTTCACCTAATGTATTATTTGCTCACTTAGAAACAGCATCCAAGGAGAATGCTCTAGACGGCTTTAAGAAGATAGTGGGTTGGGTTCTGTGCTATTTCTTGTCACAGATTTGTTTGTTTTTAATATGACCCATTTCTTGGACTCTGTCAGGATAGCATGAGGCACAGATTTGAAGAGGACAGCACATTCTGTTTTACACTTTATATCTTGCCTCCCCCGTATTTTACTGCTTAACAAAATGACTCCAACCCACCACCTGTTTCAATGTTTTATGCATAAATATTTCTTCTTTATTTCCCAAAAAAGGCACAGCTGAGGTGCCTCACTAAAAAGGAATAAAGGAGAGAAGTGCTTGGATAGATAAACTGGATTGCTTCTTCTGACCACAGTTATTATGGAGAAATGTAGGATTCCGGTATATCAATTCTGTTTGGTTTACTGGCCAAAATCTTAATGGATATTTGTGTGTGCAAAAGGAGGCACACAAGTTGCCATGCCTAACTGTGGCAATAACTGACAAGGCGCCAACGCATGTGCCAGATGCATGGGCAGGCGTGTGTTGGGAACCTCATCAAATAGCTATGGCGATGTCTGTGATTCCAGCCACTCTATCCGGAATACAGAAGAAAGGGAAATACATGAACGAGAGCTCTAAGAATAACAAAGAATAACTACAATTCTCCATTAATCTCTTACTTCAAGTAGTGTGTATAATAATGGATTGTATTGTGGCCTGGTCACTGTGTCTCTAGCTAGTGCACAATTATCTATCCCTTAAAGTGGTGGTGAGCACAGAGAATATGTTAGGGATGGAAGGAGTACTTGGTAAAATATATATATAACTTTTATTATTTTATTTATCTATTTTGATCCTGGACATTTTTGTCATTTCACCCTAGTAGAGAATCCCTCCAGGACACCCAAACAGGCTGGGAGATTTTCCCACAAAAGCAACGAGTAGAAGTGTTGAGTACCATCCCTACCTACTTCTTAGTGATTTCCTACACAAGATTAAATTTGACAGTCCCGTTCTGTTTGTGCCTGAACTACTATCCTCAGGGAGACTTTCGTGTCTTTGCTGCTCTTCTCAATTTCAAATTCTTCTACTGGTCAGTTTCCAGTTGGATGATAGACAACTATTTGAAACTGACCAATATAAAAGCCAGGGTAGGAAAAAAATACAGAAGCCCTGTGAAGTATAGTATTCCAGGAAGAAGCAATGCAGGGTTGCCAGACTTAATCTGGCACCAGAAATATATGAGAAGCCTAAAAATGCTTCTGTTTGGAAGCCCATTGGTCAGGGCAGACAGGTAACATAATCATAAATTTGAAATCCTGTATAAGGTAACACAATTAAAACAATATAAAGACAAACTGTATCCCACAATGCAGGAAGAGTCTGAAAGAAAAGACCCTCAATTGTTTCTGGGTCATCTCAGACTTCCTTGTTCACTATTATTTTTGCAATCGTCAGGCCCATAAGGACTGATGCACAGTGGCAATCTGCTGAACATTTATTGTGTGCTCATGTAACCAAAGGTAAGATTTATTTCTGATAAGAAATCGTGCAGAGAATTCCTTAGGTGTACCATATCTAAGAAATTATGGGTTTCATGGGAAGAAACAAAGACATTTTGCAGGTTGAAAAGTCCTCAGGAGGGGAAGTTTCTAGATTCACAATCGTGGAGCATGTTTTCCAAACCTTCTCCTTTATTTTTTTCAAGTTTTTATTTTTTTAATGCAAATACCACTTCTCAATCAAATTTCAAAATACTGCCTTGTCTCATCCAGTTCAACCCCCCCCCCCAATGAAGAAATGTATTAACTTGCCATACAAATGATTTAAGAGTCAAAGCTGCAATGGAGAAAGCCAAGTTTCTTATGGAGGAGGAAGAAAAATTTTCATATGTGAGCCCTGTGGTGCAGTGGTTAAACTGCAGTACTGCAGTCAAGCCTTTGCACACAACCTGAGTTTGATCCCAGCAGGTTCAGGTAGCCTAGTTGACTCAGCCTTCCATCCTCCCGAGGTTGGTAAAACTGACTACCCAGCTTGCTTAATTGTGTTGTAAACCATTCAGAGAGTGCTCTAGCACTATGGGGTATATAAGTTGAAACAACAACAATAATTTTCATTCCTATGGTCTTCCAAAATCAGACCATAGGTGCTTCATAAATACTGTACATAACATTAAATGCTACTGTTAAATTATCCTCCTATCAAATTCTTGAGAGAAATATCTTAACTAGTTGCCAAAAAGATTATGGTGGTGGAGCCAAATGGAGCTTCAGGGGGAAGGTGGCAGGCAGGACACTGTAGAAAAGGACATCTTGGCACCATAGTCTGTTCCTCTATCAGAAGAGGTAATCAAAACAAAGGCTAAGGATAAAGTCAGGTTCAGGATACAGGAGAGGTTCCCTGAAATATTGGGGCCTCAAGCCTTTACTCCAGGGACAGGAACTTAGAAGTCATGACGTGCTGTCGCATCCGACTTAAGTTGCTCCAGGGACATGACTTGGGCTCAACTCAGAGGTTTCAGGGGGAGGGGAGTTGCAATTCAACTCACAACTTGGACCAATTTCTCCAAATTGTGTTGTTGAGTCCCTATGGACATCCCTGCCTTCTGCCACCCACCACCATCTTCAGAGGCAGCAAGGCCCAGCTTCTCTGCCAGGAGTTGGCTGCTCCCGCCACCCCCCCATGCACCTGCCACCCAGCTCATAGGACAATGCATGCACAGAGACAGTGGGCCAACTTCCCTTCTTGGAGCTGGTCCCTGCCTCTATGCATGCGGCAGCCTATCAGCTGAGTGGTGGGTCAGTGGGCGGAGGCAGCAGCTGGCTCCTGGAAGGGAAGCCAGGCCTGCTGCCTCTGAGGATGATGGTGGCAGCAGGCAGGCAGCAGGAGCAGTGGGTGGGTAGGGCAGCAACAGGTAGGGAGGCCTGCTGTCTCTCTGCATGGCTGGCCTTTCAGATGGGTGGTGCTTGCACAGTCCGAGTCCCAAGCCTGGGGGGGCAGCAAATGATTCGAGTCTTGGGACTCAGGCCTGAAGACTCAGACTTGGGACTTGAGTCTGAAGACTTGCCAACATCCCTGCTTAACTCTTTCTAGGTTGAAGCCAGATATAATCACCCAGTGTAAGTCAGAATAGGTACTATGCAACCAGACCATCTGGTCCCTATAGTCAGTGGGGCTGCCATATTCTGTGCATGCAGCATTTTCTGAACTGCTGCCAAAGAGAAACCTAGCACAGTTTGTCGTAGTAATCTGTCTTGGAGGGTTATCAAAGAAGACTAAAGGGAACAAATCTTTTTAAAAATAATTTTCCCCTCCCCTGTTTTTATTTTTCCCCCCATGTAACATCTCGCTAGTCACTTTTTAAAGAGCAGCACATTTGTAAAGTGTCACCTTTGTTGATTTGATTTACTCTCTAATTGTTTTTTAAAAATACTTACAGCTATGAAAATGTCCATCAGTGACACCCAGTTCCCTCAATACGACACCCTAAAAGCAGCACTTCAACAAGAAAAAGCAACTGCTCGTTGTTGCTCTAAGAAATGTAACAGGACCCATCATTATTTTTTAAAGGGACAACATTGAGAGCAGTGCTGTCCCGAAAAAGTAAAGTTATTGCAAGTATTATCTGTGGCATTTGCTATTTGTCACATTTAGATCCTGCTTTTCCTCCAGTGCAGTCCATCCAGCCCACGCTCATGAGAACCCTCTGATTTCGGTCAGGCTGAAACAGTATGGCTGCTGAGGTCATCAAGTGAGTTTCATGGTTCAGGGGAGATCTGAACAGAGGCCTCCCATATTCTGCACTGACTTCATACAGGCATTATAATTACAACATGTTACTTCCCAGTTCTAGAAGCTAGGTTATCATTGACCAGATACAAAAGTAGGAGGGCCATGCTAATGAGGCCACCTGTGCTTCTAGTGACCATAAGGGATCCAAAAGTACCCCAAGATTTGAACCTATTCCTTCAGAAGAGATCTAAATCCCACTTAGAACAAGCTAATCCCTTACCTATTCAGCAAAACCATGCACCAACAGCATCAGCTTTTAGGGAGCAGTCTTTTTCCAATCTGCGGGCCCTTATCCAGTCTGTTATCATCATGAGTTGCAACCAGCTCACCATGTCAACTACCTCACCTGCTGAAGATATAAACACAAAACAGAGCTGTCTGTCATCAGAGCCCTGATGACAATACACTTCCAAATTCTGGAAAACCCCACACAGCAGTTATAATCCTATCCAAAACATATATTTCCACCACAGAAATTGATTTCTTCGAGCTTCTTTCTAAAGAAACTGAAGTCTGCTGATATTCTAGCCGCAGACTCCTACTTCGCCAATGATATAACCTGTAGGGGGGGGGAAAGGATGCCTTTACTATAAATACACCATAAATCCAAATTATCTACAAATTAAGGCTGATTTGAGCGCATACGTATACACGATAAGCATCTATTCAAAATACTAAATTAACATTGGTCTTTTTTTTAAAGCTGATAATATATGACAAATATTTTTATAGAATAAAATAGATGCCTCTTGCATTTAGAAATCATTTCACAGTACTGGCAAGCTAATTATGTGCTTTTTCACTGAAAAGAAAATGAGAGTACAGGCATATTTTCCTACGCCAAACTGATTAATTCAGCAAGAAAATTACAAAGGGTCTTGCCATGACCCTAATATATTGCTCGATATGGAAGTGCACTAAAATACTGATACGTTTGGCAATTTAGATTAACTTTTTGCTTAGCTTGCTAGCATACAAACAAGTGCTCAAAATGGTTTTAAAGACAAAATAAGAGAGGAAAAGTCACTAGAAGGATGGGAACAAAATGTGGTTAGAAGAAAAAAATGCAGATGGTGGATTAACTTTCTTAGGGCCAAAACACACATCATTATAAACATGCTTTATTCAGCAGCTCCTTTAAACTGGCCACTTTCATTCCAAAGAAGGAGCAGCCGGAGGGGCTTACATTTATATTGTTTCTGATTCAGACTGAAGATGTGCATCACAGCTGGGATATTTCAGCAGGAAACCATGCTGTGGTTCAGTCCAGGACTAGACAAGGAACATGGTCTAGATCAGGTTCCCACAGCTGTTTTTTTTTTCCTCTTCAAAATAAAAGTAGTCAGTACAAGTACCTGAAACCTACCCCCAACGGTGCTCAATTTACGTAATTCGCACTTTATTGTTGTTGGTCTTCCTCCAGAGAAGAGAGGTGCTCCATAAACCCTTGAGCAGTACCAACTGCCTTCCTTAGCTCATAGACTACATGAGACACTTGGAAGAACCACTGGCAAACAGATGTTCTTTGAGACTATTCTTCATAGTGCACTGCAGCTCAGTGCTGAAGAACATAACTATGTGTCAGAATGAAAAAGAGACTAGCTGCACGTACCTAGTTACTTGAAAAATGTCCAATAACAAAGGAGACCTTGATCATGTTGGCTTAGGATTCTGGGATTTTCAGTCCAAATAAAAAACTTTTCCATGATCTGCAATGAAGCTATAATCAACCTGACTTGTAACTCTCACTCAACAAGGGATAATATATTTTTTTTTGGTATAATTGTAATTTGTAGTTACCTTTCATGTTATGGAGTAGAGCCTCACTGAACAATGCAGAGCTATCCCTGGGACCAAGAGAGCTATATCTAGGAAATCAACTGTGTGATGTGAAGAGCATTTTGATGAACTTTTCCTTCCTATTCAGGTTTAAATGGCAGATGCACGGATGGTGCTTTTACCAAGGTGGGTGGGAAAAATTGTACCTGTGCATGTAATGGGCTGCATCCAGGGAGAAATTTCATCTGATCTATATTTTTGTATACCAAGTTGTGCATGAAGTGGCTTATTTTCACCAAGGCACAGCTTCTTCCAGAATGGATGTAAAAATTAAAACCTCCTAATTCAAATTGAGTTTTCATGGCTCGTAACCAGGAGAAATAGGATAAAATTGGAGCATAATAAAATTAGGTTTTCTGCTATTACCCTTATATCTTGTTACTCGCCTCAATCTCTTGGAAGATGGGGGGAAGTGTAAATCAATGAAGAAAAAACAAAGCAAGCTTAATTAGTTAAAAATACTAATAACAACAAATATACAGTGTAATAGTTCCACATTAACATACGCGCACAAATTTGGAAAAGCACAGTAGGCTGGTATTATATTCATTCCAGTTTTCGCTTCTAAAGAGAAGGCATTTTGAACAGCAATGATACACTGGCAAGCATTAGCCTTGGGATTCTTCTAGCCAGCATGGAAGCCAATGTTTATTTCCGTTGAAGAGAGAGAGAACAATGGAAATTCACCGCTCTTGTAAAAGAAATTTATAAATATGACATTTCTGGTGAGATGTTTCTCAGATCCCCAAGAATTTGCTAAAAGCGAAAAACAAAACATTGCCTAAATGTGAAAAACAAAACATTTTTAACATGCATGAAATGCAGCAGAAGATTTTTACTAATGATCTCCTGGCTGTAACATAGTTAATTGAGGCCAAACAACCTAAAGATCTGAAACAAAAAATGGGTAACTCCCCTTTGTGTGGGTAAACTGTTAATTTGACGGTTTTATCTGATGAATTGTTTAAAGAATAATTGCATGAATTCCGATACCATTCCCTGTTTCCATAGCTAATGAATATATAAAATATTTACTAGCCAGCTCTTGCAGAAATGACTCCCGCATTATTCATCATATTTCTCACAAATTACTCATGCCTCATTTTTGTGTGGTTTTCGCAGCAACGCAACCTAATTTTCACCCATGAAGGATACAAGCATTTCTTAGCTGATTGATTTTGTACTGGTCAATTAAGTCAGCTTTAATTCTTGCTTGTCACTTCTATAATAACTGAAATTTCTGTGTTTCAAATTGCACAGACAAAAATATTGTAGCAGGAATCCAAGACTGGCAAAGAATAATGGGTAGTGTGAATGCCAAGCATTATTTTCTCCAGGTTCTTTGTCAAACAACAGTTCAGAAATGAGAGAAAGTGTTTTTCTGTCAGAGAGCTTTTCAAAAACACCAGCAAAAATTCTGGAGATACACCCTTTCAGAACGGAGATGGTTTCCTTTCCTTCATGCTTCTGTTATGCTTCCAGACAATGTAAGTTACTATTTATTCTCTGTTTTGCTTTGAACATCAGTTGTGGTACAAAAACTGTTTGAAAATTATAGGAAGTAATAATAGATCATTCAAATGTAAGGCTGTGTCACTGGAGACCAAGATCATCCACACTCTTGTTTTTCCGATCATCATGTATGAGTGTGAAAGCTGGACAGTTAAAGCTGTCAGGGAAAAAATGGTTTGGCTGGATTTGTGCATTGTGGATACCCTGGACTGCCAGAAAGATGAACAAGTCAGTCCTAGATCAAATCAAGCCTGAACAATCTCTGGAAGCAAAAATGTTGAAACTGAGTCTGTCCTACTTTGGGCACATCATGAAAAGGCAGGATTCACCAGTGGGAGGGGACTCAATAATGCTGGGAAAGGTAGACGGCAGCCGATAAAAAGAGGAAGACTGAATACAAGATGGATTGACTAAGCAGGGCAATTGAGAACAGGACATTTCGGCGATCACTCATTCATAGTGTTGACATAAGCTGGAGGTGACTTTACAACAGCTATTAATTAAGGAAAAGCTTGCTCAAAGAAAAAGGTCATTGCCTGCTTGTGGAAGGACAGCAAAGGTGGGGACAACCTGGTCTCCTGTGGGAGGGCATTCCAGAGTCTGGAAGCAGCAATAGAGAAGGCCTTTTCCCATGTACCTACCAAATGCACCTGTTAAAGTGGCAGGATGGAGAGAAAGGTCTCTCCTGATGGTCATAACACCCAAGTTGACTTAAAATGGGAGATAGGGTCTTTAACATCGCTTGGACCCAGGCTGTTTAGGGCTTCATAGGACACTTTGGATTCACCCCAGAAATGGACTGGCAGCCAGTGGAGCTGCTGTAACAGGAGGGTTATGTGATCTCTATAACCAGACCCAGTCAATAATCTGGTTGCTGCATTTTGGAAGCTTCTGGACACTTTCCATAGGCAGCCCCACATAGAGTGCATTACAGTAATCCAGCCCGGATGTAAGTAAGGCAGTATAACTGTGGTCAGATCTCCCATCCGGGAATGGGTGCAGCTGGCACACTAGTTTCAACTGTGCAATGGCGCTGCTGAGAACTGGGCATCCAGGCTCAGAGATGAATCCAGAAACACCCCCAAGCTGCACACCTGTGTTTTCAGATGGAGTGCAACCTCATCCAGCACAGGCCGCATCCCTATTCCCTGATCTGCCTTTCGACTGATAGGAGCACCTCTGTCTCATCTGGATTATACAGATAATGCGTCAGGGCCATCAAGTGCTGAGGCACACCCTGAAGAGGTTTTTACATAGTAGGACTTTAACTCTGTTCAAACTTTGTTTAAATTCAAAATGATGCATTAACTGTTTAGAAATAGGTAGGGACATCTGCTCATCCCAACTTTGAATTTAAGCTGTATTATGTCACTTTACCACACTGAAGAACAATCTAAGAAACAATATGGACAGATGCCAAGTTTCCCCTACTGAAATCTCTATGACGGACTTAGAACGACTCAAATAGCACTTTCAAGGTAAGTGAGATACAGTGGTGCCCCACATAGCGATGATAATCCATGCAAGAAAAATCGTCGCTATACGGATTCGTCGCTATGCAGAACAAAGAAGCCCATAGGAATGCATTAAAACACGTTTAATGCGTTCCTATGGGCAAAAAACTCACCGTTCTGCAAAAATCCTCCATGTGGCCACCATTTTCACTGCCCGGTAAGTGAGGAATCCGGGCAAAAACACAGCGGGCGGCCATTTTATATACCCGGTGGCCATTTTGGAACCGCCAATCAGCTGTTTAAAAAATTGCTATGCGAAAATCAGTAAGCGAAACACCGATCATCGCAAAGTGATGTTTTACCATTAGAAACACCGCAATGCGATCGCTTTTGCGATCGCAAAAAACACATCGCTATGCGGATTTGTCGTTAAACGAATCACTCGTTATGCGGGGCATCATTGTACTTAAGATGTTTTTTTTTCCCAAAACCCCATTGAGTTTCAATGGCTGAGCAAGGATTTGAACCCAGACTTCCTGTCACTCTATCCATTACACCATTTTCATATATACAGTTATATAGGTATAGAGATATGCAGATATAGATAGAGACAGACAGATATAGATTTTCCTCCCAATTTTTGGCTGAGGACTTTCATAATCCTTTTCATACAGAATATTTCCATGGGCACCAGTGCCTGGTTTCACTGGAATAAGGATCTCATTGGCCTACAAGAATAGGCCCAATGCCCTTCACTGGTTTTTCTCCTGATGAAAGGGAGAATACAAACATAAATTTCCTACTGTGCAGTATCCTACAGCATGAAGCTGACTTTTTCATGCTCTGATTTAGCAGCATCCTGAAAAAAAGATTAAAACACTATTATGTTTTCCACAGTTAAAACAGAGTTTTCTAGATGGGGAAGATTTTTATTTTATTTTATTTTATTTATTTTATTTTTTTGGACTCTGACTCCTTTCACAAATTTTATATGCTTCATTCTTTTTCATTGCTCCCTCGGGTTGGTTGTGAGGAAGTATTTTCCCCCTTGGAGTCTGGGTTGTGTCAAATCTGCTCCTTAAGAAAACTCTTTGGTCTTTCACAGTTCCAGAGGCTCTGCACATCTGGAGAGCTTTGTCCGGGGACAAATCATCTCACGAAGCAGCCGCTCTCTGAGGACATCATCTTCAACACTACAATTTTCCATGAGAGACTCCTGCATATCACCCCAACTGCAATTCTTACTCAGCTTCTTGATTCACTTACATATTGAGCCAGAGTTTAATCTCGTTTTTTGCATGCATGGAAAAAACTTATTTCTTTCACGGATTTCATTCTTTTTGCCTATGCGGTATTCTTCAGACTTATCAAGTATTATTTTCAGTTTCATTTCATATTCCCTCCTTTAGCAAGCTGGAAGGTATCATACATATCCTTCACCACACGAAGGAAAAATGAGAATTTGATTGTGTCAGGTTTCTCTTCTGCTCCTCTTTGCTGCCTGATAAGAGTTCAAACTTTTATCTAAACTTTTTTTTCCAATTCTCCACAGCATCCCCTGAGAACTGCAGGGCTTGATGAAGGTGATAATACGTTCATGCCTGCAAAACGTTGTCCAGTTTAAGGGCTCTTAAAGGTTTTTTCCCCCAGAAACGGCTCCTGTAGTTTATTTTCTGCTGCTTTTTACAGTCAGAAAACTGCTACCCATTATTTCACCAAACATTTCAGACACTATGTAATAATTTAAGGATCCATATACATGGCTGCAAAATGAGGAGGAGACCAAAGGCAACATACCTATCTTTTCTAATAATCCAGCAAGTATCTCAGGCCACACTCTGAATCTCAGACTTCTTAAAACTGGGGGTAGGGGGAGTGTCAGCAAATTACAAAGTCTTTACAGTCTCTCTTTTCTCCAAAGCAGGAGGCACCTAAAAGTATGGGTTTCCCTGCTCCTATGGAGGCTTTGGGTTTGCTGTGGAAGCGGTGGAAAAGGAACAGAAGCGCTCACCTTTTCCCCATCTATGATACCAAAGAGACAATTAAAATTAATGAGTAAATGTTACTCATTCCAAAATAATTTCAACAACATTATAGCTTGTTCTGTCATTTTTTTAAAAATAGGGGGTCAAAAAATAAAGGCAATATTACAATGCAATTTTACAAATCTATAGTGCAAACACACTTGGGATACTATGTGCCATGTCTCAGAAGGGATATTACAAAGCTGGGAAAGAATTTCATATTCTATCAAGAAATGGTTCTAACATTGGAGCTTTTAGCTCAGAGGGGGAAAGGTGAATGGGGTCCATGACAGAAGTGTATTACACAGTCACTCTAGCTACCATATAATGATAGCTGATGAGAGGTTTCTATATTATCTCCCTCACAAAAAAAAATGAATGTTGGGGACTGTATTTTTTTTCTTGTTGACAATCTTTTTATTACAGCTATTATTCACAGGTTCTAGCTCTCAAGTCTTCCAGCTCCAGAAAGCTTGATGTTTCTACTTGTGAGTTTTACCCAAAATGACAATTTAGAGTAGCAATTTTGGGTTGAAAATTGTGCTTTTTAAAGCCTGCCTTAACACTCTCCAAAGTAAGGAAATTTGGACTACGGATGAATCCTCCCTCAATACGTGGGCATCCTCACACCCTCCCTTAATACATGGGTATGCCCTTCTTCTACATTTAGGCCTTACCCAAGTAAACACTACAACATATTTCCACTAATTGCTCCATTTCTACATAGTACATCATTAGTAATATGGAAGAGCTGAAATGAAATACAGGCTTGGATAGTGTTCACATTTCAGCAGGTTTCAGAAACGACAGGTCAGTCCTTGCCCGCTGTTTAGTACTATGCTATCTAGTAGAAAAAGATATGAGGTGGGCCATTATAAGATCTGAAATCTACTTTGATTTTATTTCTGGAAATAAGCTATGGAATAAGCTACTGCTTTTGCTCCACTGGCAGAAGCTTTCTTTGCTTTACTAGATGTCTTTATTAACACAATACACTTTGCTTAAGGTGCGACCTGGAGTATACTTTGACAAATCTTGTTCTAGTGACCAGTTGCATCCACTTGGGTTGTTTACTAGTCCTTATGTTATTCAATCTTCATCAAAATGACCTGTCTGGGAACTTTTTATCATTCAAATACCATGTATGAAAATTAATGGAAACCAAGATTCCATTACTTTTATACTCAGATTATGCTGTTGAGATGTCAGTCTGTAGAGTAAGTGTTAAACTCTTATTGTAGATTTCTATGAGCTACTGTACAGATAACTTGTTAATAATCAAAACCAAAATTATGGTCTTTTCTGGACATGTTCTGATGGCTAGCATACTGAACAAACTAAGACATTTAGCTAATTGAATGTTACACTTTCTTCTGCTCTCTTGGGTCACCCATAGAGAGTCTGCTATGCAGGTGGCACAGAATACTAACTAGGCCATTTTTAAAATATACTAGTGAGGCACAATTTACCCCGCCGCTTTGCAGGTAGCCAGGGCTAAAACCCTTGGAATTCCAATCCAGGTTTAGAGATTTAATTCACTTTTTGAAAACATGCTTTCAGGCCTGTTACACACATTTTTGGAACATCCAGGTATGTGACAGAACTGGCTAGAGGCTGGTCATCCACAGAGTGTAGGGCTGAAAGTTCTGTATGCAGCCCCATCTGCAAGTTATCTTTATTTTATTTTATTCTAAAAAGAACCTTTTAACTCGTTTATGGTTTAAAGATTTTTATTGCCAAGCTGCCTTTAGTAAAACTATGAGGATTCACCATTCACAGGACTATTGCACTGAAAAATCTACCTTGGGTCAACAGATGAAGAACACATGCTTTATAAATTGCTTACAGATGCCATTCTATGAGTCTTGGCTTGGCTTTTGGATTTTCTAAGGAAACTAAATATTTGGATAACCTGACATTTCCTAGATGTTGATCAAAATCTTGTTGCTTAGCATGGTAACACTAGATCCAGCAGAGTGCTGATTTTTTGTGTGTGTTCCCAGCTGACAATGTGATAATACCCTGGAAGGCCACAATTATGTGGTTTATCAAAGGTTCACCAGAACACCTTTGTTGCCCACCTCGGTTTCCTCATCATACTGATCCTTGATCATTCCTGGTGGTCTCCCATCAAAGTACCAAACAGAACCAATCCTGCTTAGCATCCAATACCAGGCAAGATTGTGTGTTGAACATCACGGGGTGTGAAGAGGATATACTGTACACTTAATGGTATGTCACGTGAGGCAGAAGATGCTTATGCCTCTTCTCTCATAATTTTCTGGACTTTTGCCATTATTTAAATTTTTATAGTGCTAATCGTGGAGGATGTGCTCCAATGTGCTTTTAATGAAAATTCCTTTGGTCAACGTGCTTTAAACAGGAAATATATCTGATATATTGGAATACTGCTCCAAATCAAAACACGGGCAAACTGAAAAGATTAAGAATGACAATGGGCAGAATCTTTTGAATGTCTCCTTCTTTTAAAAAGTCTCACAAAAGAAAATATGAGTTTAATATGTAGAAGAAAATACACATGAAATGAATAAGGCATGATTAACTTATTAAAACTATTAAGTATGCAATTAGAAGGATTGATTTCATTGCAATACCAATTTCTTTAAAGCCAGAAATAATACCTACTGAAACTTTAATTATTTAAACAAGAAGAGAAAAAGGCATGTTATCTTCTCTGACAAAGATTAAAATCAATTTAATTGGTTCTCCACTGCCTTGACATGATTCTCGCTGTGAGTCAAGCAACCGAAAAGGGAAATTAATATTGCAGCTGTTAATCAAGTGATATTTGTGCACTCCGCCTTATTACAGCTAAAGGGGCAGGCAGAAAACCTTATTGCTGTTACTTTTGGACCAATTTGTCTACACTTTATTAAATATGCTAATTTTCTTACATATGCTGTATTTATTTATTTGTGGAAACAAGCGGAACATCTTTGTTTCAAATGGAGAAGGCTAAGATACATTTGAGAATAAATGCACATTAACCAAATGTCCTCTGTAACGAATAGATTTGGTGGGCCCACACTGAACACTGATGAACTTTCATTCCAAGCTGAATTTGCCAATTTTCTTTTAGAGATTAATGGCAGTCTGGAGTTGAAGTTATCAGGTAGAGCTGCAAAACAACAACAACACATGACCATTGTGGAAAAAGCAGAGTTCAGAAGGAATGAGTTGCAAAGGAATGATTTCCTATTTACAATACTGAAGGCATAACTAAGTTACATTATGATTGTAAATTAATGATGAATGTCATTCCAATTGTCATGCAATTCTAACTATTACAGTCCTTTTATAGCAAGAGTGTTGCAGCCTCACTAGATGACAGAGGAGAAGGAGGAGGAAAACATTGCTCCTGCTCTGCTATGGGTGTTATGATGACAATATGGTGGACAGACATTTGTACTACGGGCTAGTGGCTTGTAGTTTTCCAAGTTTTTAAAGAAGCTAACAAGCTGCTCCTTTAGTTACTTTTTTGAAACTAGAAAATAAATGGTTATATTTTTAAAAATGCAACAATAATGGTAACTTCTTGTAACTAATTACTTTCTTCTGGTAACAATAGAGTATGGATAAACTGCACTGATGCCCATTTATCGACAGTGACAACAACTGTTAATATTAAATAAAAATCACTTATTCAAATTAAATCAGAATCAGAAAGCAAGCAGAGATGGTGCACAAGCTGCAGGTGCTACCTGTTGGTTTTTTTAAATAAAAAAAAAATCCAGTACCTTTGTTAAAGCCCAGCAAGTGAGTGAATATTCAGCAATATCTACATTCAGAAAACTAATGTATCAGATTGTAAGGAAGTGCCATTGTGAAATATTTATGAGTTCTGAAATACAAACTGGCTTCATCGTCTCTTATCAGCCCTTGTTAACTTTACAGATGATAAGAAGCCCCGAAATAACTGAAGTTGTCAAACTACAAGATCTAAGGGATGCTACACCAATGTGGTTTCCTTGAAAAAGTCCATTTCCAGGAAATGTTAACTCCTTCATTGTTGTTCACTGGTACAGTTCCATGTTTTATGTGTTGCCAGTGATGCTTCTCTAGTGGTTTAGGAATCTGGCTGCTGAGCCAGAGGCTGAGGGTTCGACTCCCCACTGTGCCTCCTTGACAAGAGCCGGAGTCACTGATTCATACAGTCCCTTTCAGCTCTGCAGTTCTGCAACAGAATTCATGCATTCTTCAAAGGGCTTAACAGAATATATGAGTGAAGAGGGGGACCACATAACATTACCCTGACAGTACACAAATGACACCACTCTAGCAGCTGCACACCTGCATGGCAAATGGATGGACGGAACCGCAATCCACAGAACAGGGGACCTGCGAGTCATGACTTGCTGTTGAATCTGACTTAAGAATTGACTCAGACCCAATTCAGATTTTTTAAAATACAGTGGTGCCTTGCATTACGATGTTAATTCATTCCAGCGAAATCGCTGTAAAACAAAAACGTCGCAATGCGATTTTAAAAAGCCCATAGAAACGCATTAAAACCCGATTAATGCATTCCTAGGGGCTTGAAACTCACCGTCCAGCAAAGATCCTCCATAGCACAGCCATTCCCCATTGGGGAAGGTTATGGTGTCCAGAGGAGAGGGGGGCTGCAGTAGTTCAGGAGAGGGAAGCCAACAGCTTAGGGAAAAGATGGACATAAAGGAGGGAAGAGTAAACGGAGATGAAAGATAATGGAAGTGCTCTTCTGAATGACAGTAACAAACATTGACTATGCTGTTTATTATGGAGATAAGCCAAAATCCAGGATTTAAGAAAGATTTGACATACAAATTAACTTACCAAATAAATTAATTGAGATTCTTTTTAAAGACAGTGTTAGGCACCCTGGTACCCTTCAAATTTTTTGGGCGACAGTTCTGATAAGCCCCAGCTACCATGGCCAACAATTAGGGATCAGGGATTAGCAGTTGCTCTACAGGTTGCTCTAACTTTGTTCATTCAGATGTTATGTTCTCGAGTCAGGGTATTATTTCCCTTCAGTCTTAGAACAGGTTTTTAGACCCCCAAGTGAGCCACCATTCACTTTCTGCTTCTTAAAAAAGACCAGTTTCAAACCTAAGACAGGTTCAAAACGTCCTAAGTACATAGTCCTCCTGGGTCCAGGGTAAGGAAAGAATGGCTTTACACCATTACTTGGTTTATGCATATTCAACTGCACACAGAATGTGTATCTCTGGAAGAGTCATTCCCTGTGCTTATGGAGTTCTGGCTGACATGGAGACCTGTTTGGTTTTTGTTTTTGTTTTTTGTTTGTTTGTTTGTTTAACTTTTAATGGCATTTCCAAACTACAACAACACAAGCAAAATAGGAGAAGTAAAATTACACAAATTTCACAAATTAGGAGCAAGAAGCAGGGGACAATTTCAGAATTGCAGATAAGAAACCTGCAACCGCAGCGGTCAGTGAATTACATTCATCACTCATGAAAACAGAAAGAATTGCCTCAGAAGAATTGGAAAAATAAGAGATCCAAGGTTCAAGAAAAAAATTTCAGAGGTGAGAATGAGCAGGGCATTGAAACAGTATATGAACCAGGGTGTCAGGAGTCTCTAAACAACAAAAAAGTCTTTTTTCATGAGGGATATTAAGAAATTGACCGGCATGGGAGGCTGAAGGAAAAATATTAAAACGGGCTAACATAAAAGCTCTTCTTAGATGTGGGTTTACTAGGGAATGGAAATATTTGGGAGAATGATCCTGAGATGGAAAAAATCCAATAGAAAGAGGGGAACATACAGGATTAAGGTTATTGCATAGGTTGAATTCGGCGTGACAGAGCATGTCCTTGATTATGGAATAAGCCCTAGGGAGATTCATATCTACCAAAGATTCCAGGGATATGTGAAGAGAGAAGACCTGTTTGTACAACCATAGGTAAAGGTAAAGGTTCCCCTTGACAATTTTTGTCCAGTCGTGTTCGACTCTAGGAGGCGGTGCTCATCCCCGTTTCCAAGCCATAGAGCCAGCATTTGTCCAAAGACAATCTTCCGTGGTCACATGGCCAGTGCGACTTAGACACGGAATGCTGTTACCTTCCTACCGAAGTGGTCCCTATTTATCTACTTGCATTTGCATGCTTTCGAACCGCTAGGTTGGCGGGAGCTGGGACAAGCGATGGGAGCTCACTCCATCATGTGGATTCGATCTTACGACTGCTTGGTCTTCTGACCCTGCAGCACAGGCTTCTGCGGTTTAGCCCGCAGCGCTACCACGTCCCTTGTACAACCATATGACCAAGGTAATCTTCTTCCAGATGTCCATCAGCCGCCTTGGAGAGGGGATTACAAATTCAGCCCAGTGGAACAACTTTATGGAACCAAAATTTTTGTCACCTTGTTCTTTTTTGAAGCTGCTTGCAGCAAAGAATTTGTTTGCTGAATGTGATGCGAGGAGCAAGGTAGCGACTTGGCTAAAATGCTTTCTGATGTGCAGTGGCAAAGATGATGAAGAACATCTTGGAAGAAAAGGCACATTAAGTAACCAACAATTACCTTCAATGCAATATGTTTTGGGCGCACCTTCTTAATATACAGTTGTGGGGCTTCTTTTGATGGGAACTCTTTCATTTCAGAGTTCCACTTGGAGCCTTCCTTCATACTATAGATTAACATGACTCCTTGTCACTAGCTGTCAAATTAACATACTTTCTTCAGCTGCTTTTAGCAAACTGGATCTTAATTCAGACTGGGATCTCCACAGGTTTCCCTGTCCCCTCCCCTAACTTTAAAAGGAACAAAAACATATGACAAAACATAATGAAAACTTCCAGGCTTGAGATGCTGCTAAGCTAAAGACATTTATAATGCTCAGAGCACTATAATTTAGCTGTTAAATGCATTCTATTTTTTAAAAGAAGGAGGGTATTTTTTTTAGACCTTTCATAAGAGTTCAGTTTTAGCAAAACATGCTGGACTGACAGCTCGAAGTACTGTACCTGCCTACAGATGAGGTATAGACTACGGAAAAAATAAGTATACAAAGGGAAGAATGTCCGCTGGTTTGCAATAGACATACACATGTGCTTAAGCATGCCCTAACCATGTATTTTTCCTCCTTAGGCAGGTTAATCTGTCTGACCCACTGATAGAACATTTACATTAGTAAATACTACTACATTTGCCAATAATATGTCACTAGTGGAAAGCATTCTCGGTTCTGTTTGAGTAGTGTGTTACTTGTCCCTATGTTTATGCCAGTACATGGAACAGTATACCTAGAGGATTTTAAAAACACAAACAAATTAAGCACAGTAAACAAAGAACAAATCCATCCTAACAGCTGCAGTACTTGAAGCAAAGAGGTCATGGAGCTGAAAGCAAAAGCACACAAATCTTGTAAGCCACTGCCCTTGACCAAGCTCAACAGCAGATAGAAGGTGATAAGACTGGTTAAGGGCCTTGCTTTCTTCCAGACAGACCGGGATCCAAAAGGCTAGAGCAAGGATGGGAAAGAGGTAGCCCTCCAGATGTTGCTGGATTGAAAATTATATCAATGGTAGATAATCTATGCCAATAGTAAGGAACCGTGGGAGTTGCCATCCACTAGCTGTGCTGGTCAGGATTTGGAGAATTTATAGTACAAAACACCTGAGGACCCAAGGATGGGAACCACTCAGGTAGAGGATATTCTTTAAGACTGGAGGGTGGGTCAGGAAGTGACAGAGAAAGGGTGGGTTGCAGCGTTAATCAAAGCACCCCGAAAAGGAGGCTCTTCGGCAACTTTTCCCAGGAAGAAGCAGCCCAGAGTAGGGAGACAGACTCTTGTGCAAGATTTCAATAAGTCGCAATGGGTTTTGACTGGTCTGTGAGGTCAGATAACAATAGGCTGGATAAACAAAGCCTAGAGCTCATCATCCTTCCTGCTGAACCAGAGCACTGGTAGAAGACAGAAGAAAACTGGCTGGGGGAGATCATTGCAGAAGTTCTGCACGCAGACCCCTCCCAGAAGCATCTCATGGTTAAGGATGCAACCCTTCCTGCATTGCTCTCAGCCTGTCTATGCCCTCAAGCATCTTATACTGTCCACGAATCAAGATGACGTGTGTGCTTCTTCTCCTGCCTCCTTTATTCTCACAACAGTCATTTGAAATAGGTCAGACTGTGATTGGCCTAAAGTCGCTCAGTGAATATCATGGGTGAGCAGGGCTTCTAAGTCAGATCTCCTGAGTCCTCTTCCGACACTCTTAACCACTACACTACATAGACCTCAACCTGACCTAAAATGAGTCACCACAAAAGTTCAGCCAGTGAGAAAGAGACTGACAGAGAGATCTTCTTAGATGAAGAGATGGATCCAATACAGGTAAATATAGTGCCCTAAATCCAATTGTTGCTCCAGCTAGGGCAGACCCATGGAATCAGTGGAGAGTACCTAATTGCTGACTTGAGTTCACACTGGTGTGCTAGATCTATTGTAGACGAGACTTGCACCTGGAGTTCTGCCTACATCCAAACCTTTTTAAAGCTTTATCTCTCAACTTGCGGGGAACCTCATCTGGATCCTTCAGAGGTTTTGTGAGGAGAATCTCTTTTTCCAAGGCCTAAAAGGCAGCCTGCCTCTCAGCCCTTCATGTGGGCACAGACACACATGGCTTCTTCTTGAGACACAAGCCTGCCATTTGAGTCATGTTACTTACAATATTTTTCTTTTTTCCTCCCATTTTCATCCTGTCATCCTAGAAGGAGAAGAGCAGATCATTCCAAAATACTTGCAGATAGCCCATCGACATCCTATCCAGTTCATTTTATCAGCACTGTACAAATGTTTTGTTTTGTTGTTGTTTGGACAATCTTATGATTTTTAGGTCAGCTACAATAGGCATTTTTGTTGCTTTGGTTCATTTCTATGATTGCAGACAGTTGTTTTGATGGCAATTCTTGTAATGGTTCTTTTAGCCTGATGCGTAATTATGTTTTAACTTATACAGAAACTGCCTTAGGAAGACATTTGCTCTAAAAGGCAGCTTGTAAATATTTTAAATAAACCAATCAATACCTGGTTGTTGTGCCAAGCATGTGCTGAGAACTGTTTCAGGTTTTTAGCCCTCTCAAAGATATATATGTGTTTTTCAGGTTTTAATTCTGTTTCTAGTTCCAGCCACTATCATTTCACTATCAAATAAGAGAAGTGTGATACTGCCTCTAACCATTGTCAGTCCATAAGCCACAAGACATTGTCTTAAATTACTGACTGCAATATTTTCCTCCAGAAGTAAACATATCAAATACGTGTAACTAAAATACTGCATGTTATTTCAAAATGTAATAAAAAGAGACGTCATATAGAAAAATCCGAATGGCTAATTCTCTCATTTTTTCACTCATCTGTATGGAGAAATTAACCAGGTTAGTTTCTACACAAGCTAAAGCTAAACTTTTAAATAGCTGCAGTACTTGAAATGGTAGCCATTGTCCAATATTATTATTCATGTAAGCCGCCCTGAGTAGACTTTGTCTAGGGGGGTGGGTTAAAAGTCTAATAATAAAATAAATCAATTAATAAATATCAAAACAATCATGGCTCCAGTAAGTAAGCTAACATGAAGAAGTGCCTAACTCACATTATCAATAATGGAACAAAGTTTTACAGTTTCTCAAAGCTTGGAAATAAAATGTAAGTAACTGCATTAATTGCAATGCTTTACTTCTGGAGGTAGCAAAAGCTTTATGGCATTATTTTGGCAAAATAATGCAACAGGCAAAATTCTTTTGGTGGTATAAATCAGATCAGGGTTCCAGAAATAATTAATTTAAATTAATTGGAAGATTCCTATTCCCCTCTTTCAGCTTTTGAGGCTCATTGAGTCTCCCTCTTGCCCTGGAAAATCTTTTGCGAGCCTTGGAATGGGTGGTGGAATGGACTGTAACTTTTCTACTTCTAAAATGTTTCGGAGGGTCATCTGGGAAGACTTGGGGAAATTACAGTATTTTATTTTTAATGCCTTTCTATAAAATTATAAAGTAACTAAACGTTTTGTGCACAAATACACTATGTTTTATAAAAGCCTCCTAAGGACTACCATTCTTCAGAAACTAGTAGTATCCTGGTTTGTATTCTGTTGGCTAAAAATGAAGCAGAATGGAAATCCCATAAGCCTCCTGTTCTCACTGTGGTTGACAAGGCTAGTCACACAATGGGGAGCTTGTGAGAGTAGAAGGGATGCTTCTGCTCTGCATTAAAGCAATAGGATATAAGCCTAAGAGATATCATCTGTAATGGTTAGACCAGTTTTAAGTCAATTCTTTATTTGTCCAACGCCAAAGGTTTATGCCAAAGGTTCAATGATCAGTAAAGCACAGGCTGAATGTTGTTAATGTTTACAACAGACCTGGGCAAAGTGCGGCCCAGGGGCCACATACGACCCGCAAGCCGCTCCTGTCCGGCCCGCGGACAGTTTTGAACATCAAAACCAATTATAGCTTTTTGTCTAAAGTTGATCAGTTGCTTATCTCTTAACATACCGCAAAAAAAAAACCTCTTTACTATTTGTAAAGATTAACAAGTTTAAAATAAAAACAATCATAACATCACTGTTTCATTTTATTTTTAAGTAAAGTTGGTTTGGCCCCCGAACACAGTTCAGATTTTTCATGTGCCCTCCCCAATAGAAATTAATTGCCCACCCCTGGTTTACAACGTAGCTAGAAATAAGACTGTGATCCTGTAATTCCATTAACATCAATGGAATTACAGAAATGGAAGTAAATATAAGGTGACAGATGTACCTTCTGAAAGGACAGTTCTTAGTGCAGCCCTCTTAACTGCAAAGATAATGAAATTCACACAATGGGTTTCTCTCATTATGAATCTGCCCAGGTGTTAAGATCATCAGGAAAGGCCTTCCTCTCAGTCACAGGAGAGAGCCTTCCCTTTTGTTGCTGCCAGACTTTGGAACTCTCTCCCACCGGAGGCCAGATTGGCCCCATCTTTGCTGTCCTTCTGCAAGCAGGCAAAGACCTTTCTCTTCAAGCAAGCTTCCCCTTGATTACTGGGTTTTTTTAATTAATTGTTGTAAATTACAGCTTTGAATGTGTTTTGATGTTGCTTCTGTTTTCCATCTTTTACTGTGGTATTTGTTTGATCTTTTTAAATATTTGTATGCTTTTTGCTTTTTGCTTTAAATATTGTCTTTGAATTATGTCAGCTGCCTTGGGTCTTTCGCAAGGAAAAAGGCAGGGTAGAAATGTTTTAAATAAATAAATAAATAAATAAATAAATAAATAAATAAATAAATAAATAAATAAATAAATAAATAAAGCTGTAGCATCTGTGTGAGCGAAGGAAAGCAGTTCTAGCTGGCTCTTGACAACTTGCCAGCAAAATCTTCCTCAGTCCAACTTGGCATAGCCCATTAGTTCTCATACAGCTCAGTGGGAGGTATATAAAGAAATTCCAGGTTAAGATAGTGAGCTGCAGCAGCGGCAGCATCCTTCAACCTCAATTCACGTTGTGCTTGCTATTTCATAAGACAAATACCATCTTTATCATCTGTTTTGTTAGAAGAAAATATATTTGTATTTATTTTTAATGTAATACAATTTTTACTCAAATTTTGTGTTTAATTTTAAATTAGAATTTTAATTTTGTTATTGTTGTTGTTGGAAAGGATTTTGATGATGCTGGAAGAGACACTGGA